>NC_141688.1:158941699-160141835 GCF_964263255.1 Lissotriton vulgaris
CCACAAGGATAGTAACACAAACCCACACATACACACACACACACACACATTTGCACCAAAGGTGTCTGTGTCAAGTTTAGCATAGTTTTTGTACTGGTACGGTACAATCCCATTACGTAATACTAACCCTGAACACATTAAAATTACTATTATAAGTAGTTAGGGTTTTTCATCAGAGCCATTAGTGGATGTATGTATATGCCCATGTACGCACCCTTGATGTGAGTAATGCAGAGCAGCATTGTGTTGCTTTCAGGTAACTTTCCAAAAGAAGCTTAAAATGAAAATTGTGTGCAGGTCTGCTTTACTTTAGTGACAGAAACTCGGCACAAAATGTTAGTAAATCTGTCTTATTGAGTTTTTGAAGGACACTGATGGATATCAGAGGGTACTCATTTTAGTATGTTTCATTTGGTATAAACAAAAAGACATATACTTTCCCCATTATTACTATGCCTGTGGATTGCTTGTTTGTGGCCAATTGCACTTCATTATTTTGTAGCTTCAGTTATACACTCCTTCATAGAGTGATGAATGCATTTGTATACAGCCGCCATGCCATCACATCAGAGTGCTCTGAATAAATGAATATGTGCCAGTCATGTGGACTATGTTTGTAGCATTGTAAATGTTGTATCTGGCCCTTTTTGCAGGGTTATTCCCAAACCTTTTTTTCTTCTTCTTTCTATTTACTCGGACCTGTTTTTGTTGGCTTTAGGACTCTGGGCACTTTGCCACTACTAACCAGTGCTAAAGTGTATATGTTCCATGGGCCTCATTTATGAGAAATGACGCATCGCTGTGTGAAAGCAGCGATGCGTCACTTCTCAGTGCGCACTCCTTGCGACATTCCTGATGCGTCATATTTAATGTATGACGCATCATGTCGCAAGGAGTTACAGATACGTCAGTATTTCTGACGTATCTGTAAGCGCAAAAGTGATGCATTGCTAGAGTGTGTCACAAAAGTGATGCAACTCCAGCAATGCGTCCTTTCACATGGGACAAGCCCCATGTGAAAGGGCCTGCGTCAGTCTTACGCCTGCTGTGAGGAAGGCGCAAGATTTTGACACAACAGCGTCCTAAAAGTGACGCAGTGAAATCTCATAGATTTCACTGCGTCACTTCTACGACCCTTCCTGGCGCAGGTATAATGTGGCGCAGGGGTTCACAAAGTGACGCATCTACCTAGATGCGTCGCTTTGTAAATATGGCGCAACAAGGCGCATTTTTTACGCCACTGGTGCGTCACAAAAAGTGATGCACCAGCGGATTAAAAGTGACGCACAGCCTCATAAATGAGGCCCCATGTGTATATTGATTGCCATATTTGATTTACTAGTAAGTCCCGGGTAAAGTTCACCAGGTGTGCCCAGGGCCTGCAAATCAAATGCTACTAGGGGCCTGAAGCACTGATTGTGCCACCCACATGAGTAGGCCTGACAGGATGTCTCACACCTGCCACTTCAGTGTCTATGTATGCAGTTTTAAACTGGCATTTCGACCTGGGAAATGTACCCACTTGCTAGCCCTAACCTTTCCTTTTATTACATGTAAGATACACCTAAGGTAGGCAGAAGGCAGCCCCAGGGTGCAGTGTTTTTAAAAGGTAGGATATGGACTGTTGTGTTTTATGTCCTAATAGTGAAATACTGCTAATTTCATGTTTTACTATTGTAAGGAGTGTCTCTCCCATAGGATATCATGAAGATTGCCTTGAAATATCTTTTAAGTGCAATTTGCCATTTGGAGCTGTTGGAGATTTGGAGTTTGAGGTCTGCTGAACTCGCAATTTAAGAATACATATTTTTGGTGAAGTTGGCTTTTAAATTGCATGTATGAAAAAGCCACTTTTAGAAAGTGGGCATTTTCTTTCCTAACCATTCTATGTCTCTGTCTGTCTGTTGAATCCCCACCTGTGTTAGCATGACAGTTGGGCTCATGTGCATTCACTCTAGACAGTCATACAAAGGGAACTGAGGTGTCCCTTGCATATCCTGATGGGCCATCATTAGGCTGATGGGCCTTCCTGAGCTAGACTGGTGGGAGGAGATGTCACTGACACTGAATAGGGATGTGCCTGTACTCACACAAAGCTATCTCCATCCCCTGTAGTGTATCTGGAGCCAGTTCAGGAAAAGGCAGGGTCTTGTTTACTACAATGACATCCCATTGAAGTTTCCTACTTCAAATGCAGAAAGGACTATACATATTGAACTTCTGACACCCAAAAATCAGTACACTTCTGAATTAAAGGACAGTCTGCCAGGAAAAAGAGCTGGTTGCTGTAGGAGAGACTCACACTCTGCCTGTTGCTTTGTTGTGCTGGCCTGTTGCTTGCTGTATCTGTCCTGAGAGTGAAAGGACTAGACTACGCTTTCTGTATCCTGCTTCCAAGATTTTCCTAGGGCTTGTGTGTGCTTGCCTCCTGTTAAGAAGTCTCAGGGCCATCTAAGACTTCACCTACAAATATGAGATGTTATTTCGCAGGCCATTACTTCGCATGCTATTACTACGCGGATATTACTTAGCAATAACCGTTACAACAAAAGTTTTTACTTCGCATGCCATTACAATGAAAGTTTTAATGTATGCGAAGTAAAAACTTGCCTAGTAATAAAAATGGTATGCGGAATAACGTGTCATATTTAAAAAAGAAATGTTTAAAACACACCACTACAATAAATATTAAATAGAAATACACTACCCGACACATATAAAACAGTAAAACACTACCAAAACACTACAACACTACACTACCCTTCACTATTGAAACACCACTACACTACCCTAAACCCTATATCACTACCCCCTGCACGAACATATACATTCCCTTACTCCGGTCCCTACACTGATTCACTACACATCACAACCCTCTGACACTACACTAAACACTAAAATAGTAAACTACACTACACTAACACCACAATACTACCATAAACCCTAAAACACTACCCCCAGCACGTCCCTGCCCCCAGCCCAAGTCCTGTCCCTTCTCCCAAACACTATCCTGCACAGTCCCCGGCACGACCCTAAACCCTAAAACACTACCCTTCACTACACTAACCTAACCCCACAACACTACCTAAAACCTAAAACCCTACCCCCAGCACGACCCAGGCCCTAGCACCAGTCCTGACCCTACCCCCAAACACTACCCTTCACAACCCGACACTACCCTAAACCCTCAAACACTACCCTACACTACACTAACCCCACAACACTACCCTAAACCGTAAAACACTACCCCAGGATGATCCTGCCCATAGTCCCAGTCCTGTCCCTACCCCCAAACACTACCCTGCACAACCCCCGACACTACCCTAAACCCTAAAACACTACCCTACACTACACTAACCCCACAACAATAACCTAAACCATAAAACACTACCCCCAGCACGACCCTGCCCCTAGCCCCAGTCAGGTTCCTACTCCCAAACACTATCCTGCACGATCCCCAACACTACCCTACACCCTGAAACACTCCCCTACAATACACTAGCCCCACAACACTACCCTAAACCCTAAAATATTTTCCCAGCACGACCCTGCCCCTACACCCAGTCCTGTCCCTACTCCCAAACACCACCCTTCGCGACCCGACACTACCCTAAACCCAAATACTCTACTACACTACTCTACACTACACAAAAACAAGTACACTCCCCTGCACGACCCTACATAGCCCTACACAACCCTACACAGCCTCACTTACATCTCTCTTCTCGTGGTCCCTCTCATCTCACGTGGTTCCTCTCTGCTCTGGCTTCCTGCCTCGTCTGGAAATGGATGCGTCTGGAAATGGATGCTCCTTAAAAATAACGATGGCGATAGTGCATATAATTACAATCCATGCATTGTAACAATGCTTGCGATGTAACTGCATGCGAACTAATGGCATGCGTTTTTACATCGCAAGCATAGTAACGCTTGCGTAGTAATGGCATGCATACAAACAGCCGCGTACTAATGGCCGTTCACCTTCACCTACTAGTGCCTGGGCTCTTCTGCTAACAGTCCTGACCAGCCCAGTGGTGCCAAATACAGTCACTTGGAAGTGGGATCTGGTGAACTGAAGGAGAAAATACATGTAATGACTCCCAGCATTTGTTTTTATCGAAGCATCCCTACAAACTTCAATGCATCACAGATGCCAGCACTGGAAGGTGGTTCCCAATCAGCACATTAACCACAGCTTTCACCATAGGCTCCAGCGTTCTATTGCAGAGCATCAGAAGAACCAGTGCAGTGTGAGTTTTGACTTGAGCACCGTATAACGGAAGTCCATGATGAACCACTCCAACTCCAACGCAGCGCCTGCTTCATCGCTATGGAATGGATGCAGTGCGTCTGCCAAGTTCTTAATCAACATTGCCCATCAGTAAGGAACCAAGGTTCTGTGTACGGAGATCAATTCATCACCTCCCCTTCCAGTAAGGAACTGACGCATCACCTTCACTGCTAGTAAGTAACCGACAAATATATAGATTGAACGTATTTAAGTTTGAAAAGTGATATCTTTACTTGTGAATGTTGGATTTTTGTTATTTTAGTCTAGTTTTATTCGGATAAATATTGGCTATGTTTCTAAACCGGTGTGGACTCATTTTGAATTGTTCTCATTGTGTTAGTGAGAGTACAGATGCTTTACACATTGCCTCTGAGATAAGCTTGACTGCACATGCCAAGCTACCAAGGGGGTGAGACGGGTTTATTTTAGCTTCCTTACTCTGAGTAGAGTGAGGGGCCTTACTTGGACAGGATGCGAACCACTGCCAACTCCATTTATAACAGGAAGTTTCAGTGAGGACTAGAGTTGTGTTTCTATCACACTAGGTTCTCAAAAGCAGATGGTCACTGAGCAATTTTGACAATGCAATGCAGACAGTCTCTCATTTTGTGGTGCTTGGGATACTCAAAGTTCTCACACCATAATGGTACTTTGATTAATAGTTCAAAATTTTGCACTTTATGAATAATATTGAGAAAGGAATTGCATTGCAACGTCTGGGGAAAAGTACTATGAAAGAGGACTGCACGGGACAACAGTCCTCTGTTCAAGCATTCAAAATTATAATTACTTGGCATTATGACATTGGGACTACCGTCCATTAATAAAACTGAGACATCTTGGATTGCATGATAATATATTTTTCATGTAACATAGCCACATATTTTTAACGACCATTCATAAGCATACTCTAGTTTTTCTACAAAATTATATGTCTGGAAGATCATTAGAAATCTGGCTTTTCATTGTAACTAGCTCCATGATTTACGTCAACTATTAAAGCAAAGTGACTACTAGTCCAAGCATTTCTCATTACATTAAATGTCATATTTTGTTTTTGTATTTTGATATTACATGAAATGTTACATGTTTTTAGCTTGTTAGAGTAGAACATTTCTCAACAAGGCGTTTTCTGCCTGACCCAGCTTTCTGGTGATACCTTAAATGTAAGGTATAGCCTCAAATGAAATGTTGTAATGCACATAGCTGTAAATAATGTTCAGGAAAGTTGAGAGATATGTTTAAGGTTTTCTGAGCAGCTCTTTGTTAGATCTCTCAGCCTTAGAGTGGTCTTCCTTCAGATATGTTGCCATACTGCTCCATATTTTTCTGATCATGTTATTGTTGGATTTACAAATGCTAACCAGTGCTAAGTGTGGGTGCTCACTCCTTAAAATATGGGAACAATAGCTTGTCAACAATTGGAATATATAATTTATCTCTAAATCCCTATTAAATTAGTACTACATGTACCCACGGCCTGTAAAGTAAATACTACAAATGAGCCTGCAGTACTTGTTGTGCTACCCAAATAAATAGCCTTGTTAACCTGTCTTAAGCCTTCCATTGTAGCCTGGGAGGGAAGTTTTAAACTGTCATTTTGACTAGGCAAATACGAATTTTACAAGACCCAAGCCTTACTTTTTAATACATATAAGTAAGCCCTCAGGGTAGGCCATATGCAGCCCAGAGGGCAGAGCGCCATGTATTTAAAAGCTAGAACAATTTATCCAAAAGGTCATTGACTATACCCATGAGAAGAGGTATTTGTTGGGTCCTATTTTCTCAAACAACAACCAGCTCAAAGTGGGTGACCCTAATTCTATAATTTAGTCAGATAATTTTATGATCCCTCTTAGTTTGGAACAAACCTATCCATCCTAACGTCCTACACTAACTGCCTGTAAAGAGCGCCCCTTGTCAAAACTACCTCTAGATGTATGGAAACAGATACTTAGTGACACCAAACCCAGCCTAAGCTCAGACCTTCTTATAGCTAATGTAGAGGTCACCCAATGGATTACATCCTCTCTCTATCGGGTAATTTCCAGCAAAAATGTGTACAAAAAGACCAAAGACACATTGTTATACTTCGCAACTTCTTAATTTAAAATAGGAATTCAAAAAAGCAGAAGGATTTAGAGGAAAAATGATAGTGGGAATACTAAGTTGATATTCCGGGATAAGATCAGGCTGTATCAATCTGAAACCAAAAAAGCATGCACAGGTAATTATGAGGAAAAAATCAACCTGGCCTCCAGTTCCCTCCAGGAAAGGTTTTAAGTAATAAAAACTCTCCTAGATCCTCCATTCAAGAGTCTTCCCCATAAACCCACCTCAACCTGCTGCAATAATCGTGCTTTATTCTTTCAGAAGAAATCTCAGGACATATATATGGCACTCCAACAGCCTAAGGAAGTGTCAACTAGGGAGGAACAGACTCTGATTATCCCCCACGCTTAGTGAGTTCCCCACTCTTAGCCCAGAGAATCTTTTGAACATTTGATCCAAAGTCAAATCAGGCTCTCCTGCCGGTCCAGCCCCTCCACAGGTTTTAATGAAAGTTGCTGAGCAAAATCTTTCAATTTTGACAGAATTATTAAATCTTTCATTGAATACTGGAATGGTCTCATCATAATAGAAGCATACGATAGTGAAAGCTCTCTTAAAAAAACACAATCTTGATCCCCATGATCTACGAAACATTAGACTGATTTCCCTTCTTCCAGGTATAAGCACATTTCTGGAGAAGCACGCTAATACTTCCCTGTCTAACTTCCTAGAATAACATGGGATACTTCACCCACCCAAACCGGTATCTGTCCTTTTCATGGTATGGAAACACCTCTTTTCGTAGTGGTGGAGGAAGCTGGAGAGCTGCTTGATCTAGGTGGTATGGCAGCCACTATCCTCCTCAACCTTAGTGCAGCGTTTGACATGGTTAAGCACAACATTCTTATTAGACAAATTCACAGTGTTGGCTTCTCCGGATCTGCTCTAGTCTGGATAAACTATTTTATTGAGGATATATTGTTTCAAATCTTTGACGGTGACTGCACTTCAGACAATCTCCCCCTTCAATATGGCATACCACAGGACTCAGTTCATAGTCCTTTATGTTATAAAGGTCTCTTCTATAGCGCATGGCTACTCCATGGAGTGTCCCGGCGCTTTGGCAAAGAGAACTGAAGAGAAAATGCGCAACATAACACCACCGCAGACCGAAAGAAAATTACTGGGAGAAAAGCCAGGTCTTCAATTCCTTTCTGAAGGAGAGCAAACTGTTGGCTTTCCTTAAGGAAACGGGAAGCTCATTCCAGCAACGAGGTGCCAAGTACCGAAAAGAGCGACCTCCAATGCGAGCGTGTCTGATGGTAGGAACAACGGCTTTGGCCAGCAAAGCGGATCTTAAAGTCCTCCTGGGGGCATAAAAAGCCATGTGCTTCCCGATGTATTTTGGGCCGATCGAATGGAGGGCCTTAAAGGCAAGGGTCAAGACCTTGAAAGTGATTCTCTTAGAGACTGGGAGCCAATGCAGTCTGTTGAGTAGCTCCGAGGCTCTTGCCCTTCGCTGAAGTCCAAAGATGGCTCTGGCAGCCGAGTTCTGCATGATCTGCAAGCGTGCCAACAGGTATTTGGGAAGGCCAAGATACAGGACGTTCGCGCAATCAAGACGCAAGCCTATCAAAGCCTGAACAATAACTTTTTTATGTTGCAAAGACAATAGTGGAAGAAACTTCCGCAACATTTTCAGGATGCCAAAACATTTCCCTGTCAGCCCTATAATCTGGGGTCTGAAGGAAAGATCATCGTCACACAGGACACCTAGATTTTTGGCTTTAACGAGGCAGCGTCAGGCGGGAACATATCCCGAGGCCACCATGTCTTCCAACTGGGATCTGGCGGACATCCGAAAAAAAGCAACTCCGATTTATCGGAGTTGCATTTCAGACTGTGCCTCTGAAACCAGTCAAAAACAGCGCCCTTTACTACTTGATTAATATATGAGACCATTAGCTGTTATTGTCTATTCATTTGGGATTATTTTCTATGCAGACGATAACCAATTGGTCCTTTTTCTCACCCAGAATCACATCCCTCTTTTGACCTCCCTTGGCCCCTGTCTAGAAAAAGTGGCTACCTGGATGAACAGTTCATATTTGAAACTAAATGGTAATAAAACTGAACTCTTTATCCTCAGTAACAACACCAATGCTTTAATGGACCTAGGCTGGCCAAACTGCCTCGGACTCCCTCCCATTCCAAAAACCGCCATTAAAAGCCTGGGAGTCTGGTTGAATGTCTCCCTTAATGGGGTCTCACAAGCAACAAAGCTTGCAGCAACCTGTTTTGGCATTATCAGGATGCTCAGAAAATTTTTACAACTTCTCCCTCTTAGAGGGAGGGGGACCATATATTCACTCGTCTGGACTATGGAAATTCTCTCTAACTGGTAGCCCCTAAAAAGATTTTGCACAATGTTCCTAAACACCATTCTGCCTGTCAAAGCCTCAAGGCTCTTCATTGGCTCCCAGTGGCAGAGCGAACCAAATGTAAATATTTCTGCATTGGCCACAGAGCCCTCTGGGAAAGAGGGCCACTGACCTCTCGATATTTATCTCCCCATATCTTCCAAGACGTACATTGAATTCCTCAAATACCTTTCTGGCCAATATCCCATTGATTAAAAGATCAAGATAGGGAGGCCGAACCTTTCGTACAATGTTGCTAAATTATGGGACACTCTTCTCATCTCCCTGAGATCGACAACAAATGAACTTTGCTTGGTAAGGCACTTAAAATGTGGCTATTCGAGAACCCTCTCCTTTGATTCTATGGAGAGTTGCATTTGCACAAGCACACAGCAGCAAACTTCACCAGAACTTATAGCTAGCAACGCACTGCCAGCTGCAGTCCAAATCAATGCCAACCTCCTCTAAATCAACCTCGAGTGGCACAAAGGCCTGCAAATCCTCTCCGCACAGCTGCCAGCTTCAAAGAATTGATGCCAATTGATGAAGAGTCCCACAAAGCAATGCCAAACAGACAGTGCATCAAGGACATATGGTACAATCATCAGGGGGACAAACTTTGTTCAGTGCCCGGCCTGCATTTCTTTGTCCTCTAAATCTCTTAACTGCATATCCCCAATTCTAATGATTGGAGTTTTGTAATTTTGGTGAACCTCACAAATCTGAACCCTAACCCAGCTTTCCTTAAAACACTGCTGGGCTTGCAAAAGGATACCAGGGAGACTGAACCTGCTGCCTTTGTCACCTGTGACTTATGAGAAGGACCTGCAGAGGGTGGACCCCCTTCCATGTGACATCCAGGGACAAGAGTTCTGGAAGGAGTTCCAAAATGGGAGTACCTGCCTTCTCTCACATTGCCCCTAGGACCTGAAACAAGCACCCATACCCAATAGAGCAGCCAGCATCCTCCTCAAATTCAGTAGAAAACTGGAACCCTGCCTCCTTGCTAGGCTCCTCCTAGACAATCCAGCTTGCGCCATTCTAGTACTCCTGGATACCCTCCCCAGGTGATTAGCTTGAGATACAAATCAACATGACATGGCCAGACATAAACATAACATAGATCTACTTGGTGACACCAGGAACATAAATAAACTGAGGAGGACATTCTACTGAAGTCTCCCAGCTGCCCAGTGGCAATTGAACTGGGACTGCATTTTTTAATTGCCCTATGTATGACACATTGAGAGGCTCAAAGTGGACATTATTTAAATTTTTTATTTATTTGAGGTTTTATAGAGCGCAAACGTGACCCGTTAGGGTATCAGAGCGCTTTACATGGATAACACGTTATGTACAGGTTAGGCAAAGGCAAACACAAGGATGGAGATTAGGGAATTGACTACAAATGGACAACACCATAATCATCAGAGCGACAAGCAGAACATTAGAAGGAGTGAGAATTGGTACACGGCAAGGGCCAAGCAGTACGGGAGATTATACACAGAAACAAAAGCCATGACAAAAGGTGGTATGCAGACAAAGGATAGTTCTTGGATGAATTTGCTGATTAGGAAGGTTTTAGCTTCCTTTTTGAAGAATGACAGAGAAGGTATTCTTCTCAAGAAGGATGGTAGCGAGTACCAGATTCTTGGTGCAGCCACAGAGAACGCTCAGTTATATGTTTTTTCAGTGCGGAAGAGGGGTGGCTGGAGCACATGGTCCCTGCAGACCGGGAGTTTCGGAATCTCCCAGATACCAAAATTTGATTTTCTGGGCGAGATATGCCGGGGAGTTTGTGTACAAGGCTTGTGTGTGATACAGGCCAGCTTAAGCTGGATTCTGGCTTCAAGAGAAAGCCAGTTCAAGGCCTTCAGATGTGGTGAAATGTGGTCAAATATTTTTGAGCCAATATAAGAGTCTAGCTACTGCATTGAGGCAAGCTTTAAGAGGGTTCGTGGAAGTCTTTGGTAGGCCAGACAGGGTAGAGGAGCTGTATTCAATTCTTGGGATAACTAACACCTGAACTGCAGTTTTTAGATCTGCAGTTTCAAGGAATGGTAGCTCAGATGAAACCTGGCAGTGTTGGCCATTGAGATGATGTGTTCACGTCATTCTAGGTTCCTCAGAGACTAAGATGTGTACTCTGTGGTTGTCTGGGACATCCTGGAAACAAATTCCCCAGACCTCCTCTTCCTTAAGGAAACCTGGCTGACCTCCAAATCTGCACTTAACATCACCATGGCCATCCCAATAGGATACAAGATCACAAAGCAGGACCACCAACAAACAACAGGAGGGGGAATAACAATAATATTCAAAGAACCCTTCAACTGCACTACAACCTCTGAGAACATAATCCCCAACATGTATCATCTACACTTCATGCTATGAATCACAGCACCCTACACCCTAAGCGCAACCCTTGTTTACCCACCACTGAGATCACAAGCTACTTTTACATTTACTGACATCACTGACTTTGTCACCCCCTCGCCATCATCTCTCGCAATTGCGTCTTCCTAGGAGATTTACACTGCCACCTGAACAATAGGATTGACACCAACACAACCTTACTCCTTGAGAGCCCAGAGAACTTGTGATTGACACAACTCATCCGCCAGGCCCTGTCTTCACCACATCACCACTGGAATCACTGCAACCAAGCCTCTCACCTGGACTGACCATGCCATCATACAATTTCAAAGAAGCATCCCTCGCCAAACTAAAACTAAAACGTTACTACAAGCCAGGCTTGACGCAGATGTCGCAGCATCTCGGAATCTAACTGGCTCGATATGCTGCACCAGAACCTGCCAAAACCTACCGACAACTTAAATAACAACATCAACACCTCAACAAATGGATCACAACCGGTGCCAATTACCTAGCATCTTGTAAAAACAGGAGAGGAGGAGACACACGAGGCTGGCCAACTGGTATAAGGAGGCATTCAGTGCAACAAAGCAGCACTGAAAACTACTGGAAAGAAAATGGGACTGAACCATCATGAAAATAATGAAAAATAGACAGAGCATCTCTGAGACGCTACCACCAGAAAATCAAAGAAAATAAGAAGAATGACCTAGCAGAACACACAGACAACAACTCCAATCTTAAGACAACAAAGAAATCTTAAGAATCATCAAAGACTTCAAATCACCAGCTTTCACCAGGAACAGCATCACTACCTCTCAAGAATTATGGGACAAATTATCTGAGTTCTCCAGCAACAACATCAAATCCATCTATAACAATTTCAACCCCCAACTGGGCTTCTGCTCCCTCACCACAAGCCTAACCAT
This sequence comes from Lissotriton vulgaris, assembly GCF_964263255.1. Lineage (NCBI taxonomy): Eukaryota > Metazoa > Chordata > Amphibia > Caudata > Salamandridae > Lissotriton > Lissotriton vulgaris. The sequence goes on from NC_141688.1 coordinate 158,953,768, forward strand.
AAACATTTGCGGAAAACCCCTGAATGCCTGTGAAACGTTTTTGGCAGAAGAAATAGCCAACATCATGAGCACCATCCACTTTGGGTCTCCAACCACCTCCTGCCCCACTCACATTTACAATATGGCCCCTCCCCATCACCGATGTCCTCATCTGCATCCTGTTAAACTCCATCACCTCCGAGACATTTGTGAATGCCTGCAAACACGCAGGAGTCAACACTCTTCTAAAAAAACGTTTTACAGACTGTATTCAAATAGCAAACTATTGTCTGATCACCCTTCTATCCTACCGAGCCAAGGTCGTGAAGAAAGCCATCAACAAGCAACTTGCTCACTGCTTTAATGCATACCAGCTTCTAGACACCAGGTGTTAGAAATGAGGGTCTCTAGTTGGCAGAGGTAGGTATCTTTGTCCAAATAGGGAATCTTGCTTCTAGTCAGAATAAGGGGGTTAGACTTTTGAAATACCCCGGATCACCCCCTTGGTAGCCTGGCGCAAGCAGAAAGGATTATCTCAGAGGCAGTGTTTAAGCATTTGTGAATACATGTGGTAAATATTAATTACCTATGCGGAATTTATGCGGTAAATATCAATAAGAATAACTCAGTCAATAATAAGAGACAGAATCCGTGGTATTTGAGGTTTTAAAGGGGTTTTATTCCTTAAAAAGGAATTGGTTATTGGTTCGAACCAGGTAGCATGTGCAAGGGAACGGATAGGACATGTACAATGATTTATTAACAGAGTATCATATATATAGTCAATGCATTTACAATAGAAATTGATGCAGGAGGCGTAACAGCTGAGAGAAACGAGATAAGAACATGTGTTCGTAACAGAAGGCGTGCACAAGGGCGTACACGAAGGTGTGTGCTAGACAACGTCACTGAAAACGTAACACAGGTGGGTGGATCCCTAGAAGAATCCTGCAGTGTCAGCAGAAATACATGGCAGAGATGCGCGCGCAGCAGTATGACGTGTAATTGACGTGTAACTGGAGGGTGAAGGGGACTTGACATTTAGCCCTACATGAGGAGACAGAAGTCTGGGGTGTCAGAACAACCTAAACCCAAATCATATCTATATCTTGTGTTTAAGGAACTGTATTATCTAGAAGGAAAGGTCTCTCGGGCAGAGGCTATTCTATACTGACTGCTAGTGCGTGCATATGCAACTACGTGTCTACGTGTAAGGCAAGGGGGCCATGGGCCTACCATGGCAACGGGAGCTATGAATTACTTGTATGGAGACAGTGAGGCCGGGCCCTTTGCTCTGCAGCTGGGAAGGATATTTTCCTAAACTACTAGACAGGAATGTATTTTCGAGGAGCGGAGCAGATAACTTGAAGGTTGAATACAGTCTTGGCAGGCAAGGCAGGCCGAGCTAGGCACCGCTCGCCACACAGGGAGTAAGTCAACGGTCACGAAGCAGCAGGCTGCGGATTTCAGAGACAGAAGGCAGAAAAAGGCTCGATGGCAGAAATCAGGGCCTAACTCGCCAGAGCTAGAAAACATGAAAAGTGCACCATATAAAGACGTTGGCAAGGCACACTTAGGAACGGAATATCCGACCCATTCATGGTGGATCTGAAAGAGGACATGTTAACGTTGGACGCAAATGTATTTGCGTCTTCATAGATGAAAGTGGAGGGAACATACATGTACTTGAAGCACGTACATGGAGCCATTGGGGTCTACGATAGGGGACATAACTGACCATGAAAATTCATATTACCTCATTCCCTCCTTGTCCCCTACGGACCCTTCATGATATATCAATCCTCATTAATCTATCAATCTGTTCATGTAACATCATTTGCTCTTCCTTCTTCTTACGGCATTTTGAATGAGGACTTGAATGAGGAATACATGATGTGGCGCACAAGCCGCAAATCGCTGGCCCACATTGCAAACATAGGCAACAACTGAATACTATGAGAAGGGTAATACCTAGGAAGGATAGGATCTTCCATCCCCAGGCTGATAACACGCTCCAGAACCAACCGGACCAAGTCCAGGTGCCTGGATTCTGGTGTATCTGACTTGCAATCTTGTGAAGACGAGTAATGGCTCTATATACTGATGGTGCGTTTTGTGGAATGAAAACACAGCAGCTCGATCCGATGACTCTACAGGCTCCGCCCCTATCGGCCAGGATGACGTCAAGGACGAGACGATTCTGAAGAACAACAATCCGCATAGCAGACTGCTCCTCTGTTAAGTTACCTAGGGCGGATGTAGTTTCATTCACTACTGCTTCAAGGGTTCTAGTTAATTTTCGTATCAGTTTACTATTAAAGACAGTACCTAAGTAGGGAAAGAAACCTTTATTGAAATCTGTATACTGCTCCCATGCCGTTTCAGTATAGTCGACAATCGGGAGATCTCTCTGTGGTCTATTGTGTACTAGATGGATGTCCCTATGATAATCAGGAGGGGCTAGGAAAACGGGTGGCAGAAGGAATGCAATGTAACAGGTACCATCCCAATCTAGAGGTAAACGTGTATATGCGGTATGACCACAAACGAAGTAAGAATGACGTGAAGCTTTAAATGTAGACTTGCCCTTATCACTGAATTCGATCACAGTAGTACATTTACTATGACCCAGGTGTACTGAACCATTCTTTCTGACACATAATTCACCTTTAACTGGTAGTACGGACATAGCAGGCAAGACTGGTTCGGATTCGGATTCGACATTCAGAATCATGAGGTTAAGTGTAAAATTACCTAATCCATATACTTCATTTTCTAGATCAGTTCCTGTTCTCTTGGGAAGACCCTCCTTGTCAGGGAAACATACTCTATGCAGAACTGTGTTCAGATTTCCCCATACCCAGTTGCCCTGGTAAACTACGGAATCTGAATCTAAGGAATTAATTAAACTAAACCATGCACCACATGAACCATTATGTGTGAACGGGTACGGAAAAAGAGGCAGAACTCCCTTGTATTTCTGATAGGGAGGGAGTCGGCCACATATCCAACAATTGGTAGCATTGCTGGTCTGATGGGAATGATGCAACATGCTAATGAATGTGTTGTTGCGCAGCGCAAGTCGATAAGATAGTTCGTGCGGGGGCAGTTCACTGAAAGAGTGCTCGACAGTGTCATTTGAAGAGGAATGTGCATGTTTGAAAATAGGGTAGTATACATGCAACAGTACACTTGCAGCAATAATCATAAGACTTAGAAAAAACATAGTCAATAGTGTCATAATGCAGTGACTGCGAAGAGATTTACAATATTCATGTTTCTTGAGCTGTTTCTGTCTATCTCTCTCTCTGTTGGGGTCTAGGGGATACATGTCAGAATCAGGTTTAACCGATTCACCTAGGGGAGGACTTAAACAATTAAACTGTCTGACTTGCTAGACCTCAATTTGGATTTATACTCCTCGGACGGAGTTTTCTCTATCAGGGGAAGTTTAGAGTCACTGAAATCTGGGCAGTCCTTAGAGGGGGAGGGCTGAGAGTCTGTAACTGGAAGCAGTCCATGAAATATCTTGATGTGGCTGGAGTGGAGCCACCCTTTGCGGCCCTCGACCTTGATTGCAGTCCTCGTGGTTAGCAGGACAAGTTTCGGCCCCTGCCAACGGGGCTCCAGCGGACTCCTCCGATCAAAGTTCCTGACGAGTACAAGGTCCCCCGGAATGATCCCATGTGGCTTTACATCGGTGTTGTCGGGAAAGGCTGCAGCAACCTGTGAACGACATGATTGGAGTGCAGACATCAAGGAGGCAAGGTAATCTGTCAGCATATTACAATCGACATCGGTAATTCTTCTTGGCAAAGGCGTCCCCCACATATTCCGTGGCCTACCAAAGACCACCTCGTACGGGGATAGCCCTGTTCTGGAGTGTGCGACCATTCTCATATAGAAGAGTGCGACTGGCAAAGCTACTATCCAGTCGACTCCTTTCTCTCTACAAATCTTGGCAAGACGAATTTTCAGAGTCTGATTATGGCGTTCCACGAGGCCTGCTGCCTCGGGATGTCGGACACAATGGAACTTCCACTGGTAGCCGAGCAGGAGAGATACCTGTTTCATCAGCTCGGACGAGAATGGCTGACCATTATCGGAGTATACGATGCGGGGCAAACCATATCTGGGGAAAAATTCACGAACCAGCTGTTTGGCAGTGGTCGGAGCAGTGTAATCTGGGACTGGATATGCTTCTGTCCAACGGGAAAGTGCACAGACAACTACGAGGACATATTTGAATCCTCGACAACGTTCCATCTGGATATAATCCATCTGGAGGACTTCAAAAGGGTGATCGGGAGGATGAAATCCACCATGCTCTATGGGAATGCTTCTACCTGGGTTGAACTGACAACATATCATGCAAGTACGCACTTTCTGTTTGGCTGCTGCTCGTAAATGTTTATTGAACCAGATATTTTGAATACTGTCTAACATAGCTTTTTCTCCTAAATGTGCAGGACTGTGTACTGTGTTAATGATTACTTGGACCATAGAGTCGGGGAGAAACCATGTAGATTTTCCCTTCGTCATCCATCATTGATCTGTCTGGACCCCTCCTAGTTCAGTCCATTTCTTGATTTCGTCCGGTGTAGCATGTGTCTGTATATCAATTACATCTAGGGCGGGATCCTTCACTGTCATGCAATGTGTCGGTGTCTGAACTATTGTCTTTGTCGAGTCAGTTGTGTGAGTCTGAGTCTGAGCTGTATGCTTAGCTGTGCGGTCTGCTAGGTCGTTACCCTGGGAAATGATATCTGTGACTTTGGTATGTGCCTTGCACTTCATGATAGATATTGCTGCAGGCAGATGTATTGCATCTAACAGAGTTCGGATGAGGGAACCGTGCTGAATTTTGGCCCCGTGAGAGGTCAAAAAACCTCTCTCTCGCCACAGGACACCAAAGTCGTGTACGACTCCGAATGCATAACGGGAATCTGTGTATATGTTAACTTTCTTATTCTTGGCTAGAATACAGGCTTGGGTCAGAGCAATGAGCTCTGCTGCTTGAGCTGACAAGATGTCAATACAATTTGTTTCTATGACTTCAGTTTCTGTCGTGACTGCGTAGGCTGCCACTAAGTCCCCTGTACTTGTTCTCATGCATGAACCATCCACATAAAGTGTCAGGTCTGGATCTGGTAATGCGGTGTCTGTCAAGTCTTGTCTGGGTTTCGTCGTAATGGTAATGACCTCAATACAATCATGTGCCAATGGGTCTGTCTCACTTAATGGCAAAAGTGTAGCAGGGTTCAATGTGTTGCAGCGTCTGATTTCTATGTGTGGCTGAAACAATGTCAATTCATAACCTGTCAGTCTTGCTATAGTCAAGTGCTGAGTCTGTGTTCGGTTTAAAAGAACTTCCACGGAGTGTGGAACTTGTACTGTCAACTGATGTCCTAGCACTATGGAATCACTTTGTCTGATTGCTAGGGCTGTTGCTGCTACTGATTTCAAGCACCCAGGCAGAGCCTGGGCTACTGGATCCAATGTACTAGAGAAATAAGCACACGGTTTGTATGAACCTGCTTGATCCTGAGTGAGTACTGACAATGCAGTACCTTCACGTTCTGTGACAAAAAGTGTAAAAGGCTTGCTGTAACATGGTGTCGCTAAAACTGGTGCTTGACATAAGGCTTTCTTTAAGTCCTCAAAAGCTTGTGTGTGTTCCTGAGTCCAAGGGAGGACAGTCGATGTAGCTGCCTCCTGGGTTGTCAACTGTATGAGTGGTTTGGCTAGAAATGCATACTGAGGGATCCATTGTCTACAGTAAGAAGTGAGGCCTATAAAGGCTCGTACCTCCTTTTGTGTCTTGGGTTGTGACATGTTTACAATTAACTGGATGCGGTCAGGTGTTAGCTGTCTCCCCCCTTTGGTCAGCAAGTGCCCAAGGTAAACAACTTGCTGAACACAGAATTGTAGCTTCGAAGGGGACACCTTGTGTCCCTTGTCAGCCAGGAAATGCAAAACCGTCAGTGACGCTTGCTCACATTCGGGTTCGCTGCGGGCGGTGATCAGTAGATCGTCGACATACTGTAACAGAGCAGTGTTGTCAGGCATGTGTATACTGTCTAGTTGTCTTTTCAGTGCTTGACTATAGATGCTGGGGCTTTCTGTGAATCCTTGAGGTGCACGTGCAAATCTGAAGCTTCGTCCATTTAGACAGAATCCGAAAAGGTATTGGCTTTCCGGATCAACGGGGACGCTAAAGAAGGCGTTCTTCAGATCGATTACAGTAAAGAACGTGGCTTCGGAATCAATGGCAGTCAATAAAGACGAGATATCTGGGACCACAGGATACTGTGGTACGATGTATTTATTCAATTCGCGCAGATCGATAACTAATCGATAAACTGGGGGTGCATTTGGATCAGTACGTTTAAGAATTGGAATGATGGGGGAATTACATAAATTCGAATCGGTTTCTACAACCACTCCTTGTGCAATGAGCTCGTCAATGATTTTCAGTAAAGCCGCTATAGCATCTGGTGGTAGCTTGTATTGTCGGATTCGTGGTAAGACTACTCCTGGTCTAAGTGTGACTCGATATGGTGTAATGTGCATACAACCTACATCAGTGGGGCCTTGTGCCCATAAATGTGCTGGAACGCTCTGTAGTCTGGGATCAATATCTCTCAACACATAATGACCCTTAAAGTCACGTAAAAACAGTCTCAATCCTTCCGCAGAGCAACATATCACAGCTCCTAGAGCTTTCAGTGTCTTGATGCCTAACAAGTTTTCTGGACATGATTTCGTTAACAACAAGTCTGTAGTGCGAGACAATGGACCAACTAAAAGTGGTACTGGTTGTGATACTTCATTTACAATAGGTTTGCCTGAAAATCCAAGGTAAACATTCTGTGCGCCTGAGAGGGGTGCCCCTGGAACCTCGTCATGACTTATAGTTGTCCTGCTTGCCCCTGTATCAATCAAGAACTTCCTATCTTTTCCTAACACTTGACTGTGTACATAAGGACCCTCTTGATCTACAGGAACCTCAATAAGAGGCAAGCCAACTTCCCTCTCTAGGCTGTTTCATGTGTATCGCTGGTAATCGGGATAATCAGTTTGCGCATACTGGTACATCTGTTGTGTTGCATGTTGTGTTGCGGCAATGGGCTGTGGCTGGGGCACGGCTACGGTCTGTACTGTCTGTTGTGAAGCTTGCATAGGCTGGATATTCTGTGGTACTTGTTGTTGGGCCTGGTCCTGTCTAGGAGGACGCGGCCTTTCTTTAGTTTTACCTGTAGATATATTATGTTTCAAAACTGCACAATCGTTTACATAGTGACCTGGCTGTTTACAATAGTTGCATATCCCTTTAACAGGAGCTGCTGAATTACTGGACTGTGTCATACCCTTTTTCTGGCCGTCAGCTGGGACTGACTGAGCAACTAACATTTTCATTTTTGTGTCTTTCATACGTCTTTGTTCGTGATCATGTTCTTCTCTAATTCTATTCTGGTGGTACTGTAACATTTGTAACATTTGTGAAGGCGTGTTAGCTTGCCATGTGCTCTCGACTTTCAGAACACGATTCTTAACTTGGGGCAGGGAATTTTCGACCAATTTAGATACAAAAAGGTGTGGATATGACTCGCTACTTGGTTTCAGGCCACTATTAATAACAAAACATTTCTCAAATCGGGAATAAAAATCACTAGTGTCTTCATCGGGTTTCTGTTTACAGGCTGAGATTGCATCCCAGTCCTCCTTTTTCGTTGCTAACAAACGTGGCAAGACTTGTACTAACAATCCTGGTAACGCTTTAATTTTGTCCCCAAGCCCTAGGCCTGGGGTACGAGTATTTTCTTCGTTCTCTAATGCAGCCCAATCAATCTTTGCCTCTCCCACCTCCCATTCTTTTTCCTTGAGTTTCTCGTAAATACCAGCAGGCAATAATACTTTCAATATTTTCATGATGTCGGGGTAGGTATAATCACCCATGAGTAACATATCTTTTATTTCACGGTGGAAACCTGCGGGATCTTTGTCATGACTAGGCACTAACTTCTTCATTTCTAACAGTTCCATTTTAGTTATGGGTGTGTACACAAACACACGTCTAAAAGTATTATCATCATTCTTGGCTGGATGTACTTCTCGCAAGGGATTCTGTCTGTCTATGTAATACATTTTTCTTTCTGGAGGTGGAGCTGGAACAAACTGTGTGGTCAGGAAAGTACTGTATCTGTGCCGATGCTCTAGAATTATTTTAATTAAGTCGGTACCTAGACCTCTCCATCTATTCATGAGTAGTTCTATCAAAATATCAGGTAGGGGACCTGGATCAGAATGTTGGCTTTTATACAATATAAGGAGATGCTGAATCATGTATATTCCGGCTAATTTCTGTTCATCAGGGGAAAGATTTAAAAATGTTTGTGCTAAGCCATCATCACTATATGTATCAGAACTGTCAGCCCATTGGACTGCTGACCTGGCTAATTCTTGTTCATCCATGGAATTGATTACATGGTACCCCATTCGTTCTTGAAGTATTTTATCGGTAGCCTGAAATAAGTGTTCAGGAGTCTTTGAATTTGACATGGCTGCTTGAAAAAGTCTCTTACTTTCTGGGCATACCGGACGCTTTGAATTATTAAAAGGTCTTCCCTTACCTACATATGCTATCGTTTCTCTAGTTGGTAATTGCAATGTTCCTGTTGTCGTTTCTAGTTGGTCCTCCTCCCCCGAGGACTCAGTCTTGTCTGTATCTATTTCTATTTCGGGCTGTCTTCTTTCATGTATTTGTTCTACTGCCTTTCGTATCCTTCGATACATATTTTCTATACTATTCTGTTTATCATGTTTTCCGTCTGCTATATTCTGACCCCATTTAGTCAGTGCTTTCATGTCTTCCTGGTCTACACCAGGCCTATCTTGTTCTCTTATCAAGCAATTTATAAAGAAACGTAATATCATTTTTTGAGTGTCAACTTTCTGGTATGCCATGGCCTCGCCAATACTTTCAGGACCTTCCCCCGTTTGGACAAAATTATATATTCTGTCTAGATGATCAATCATTCCAGGTAGTAACATTAGATAGTTTGTAACTCGTCGTAGACGCACTGATGATAGCATCATTCTGTCGTCTTTACCGGGTACGGGATCATATCTACAGTCTGTAAGAGGCTCTTTAAGTATGTCGTAACTCGCTGTTTGAGGTGTACGTTGTTGTGCTAGATCCCTATAAGTCAATCGGTGTGATTGTGGCGGTGTTTGAAAACCTCCTACTGCCCCTCCCGAAGTGCCAGGTCCAAAAGGATTAAGTGGATTAATAGTAGGGAGAATAGGTGCCGGAAGGGGTGGAGAAATCGGCGGGGGATGTGGAACGGGAGGAGGAATTTGATGTTGCGGAAGTGGCGGTAGGTTATCTCGCGGTGGAGTGCCATCAGCAGGTGGTGTGCGTGGTGGCGGAACATTAACATATTCGGGGGCTACATCGTCTAAATAGGAAGAAAGGAATATGTCTTGTGTGGTCTTGTGACGTACTTTAGTCGGGACCAATGGAGGTGGCAGATTCTTCGGTATTTCTGAAGAGGCTTTAGGTAAACCCTCGGCCAGGAGAGGATACATACCATTCATAAGAGCGTTTCGTTGCCGGTCTACTTGTTCTGTTTTTACTCGTATCCCCTCTTCAACTAATACATTTTCACGGGCTTTGTCTGAATCCTCTCTACTTTTCTCTGCTTTTCTGAGTGCTTTTTCTGTGCGTCTATGCGATTCTTTACGCCATAATTCAATGGCATCTTTCTGTGACTGTCTGGCTTTCTTTTTCCATAATGCTTCTTCTACTCTCATGATGCACTCGGCATCCCATGTCCCTGCAGCGGGCCATCTCTGATTCTCTGCTAAATCTTTAGTGTAATCCACCCACAAATCGAGGTATAATACAGCGTCTAAGCCGTGCTTGTGGTACATAAAGTACCCTGGAGTGTCCCTGGGTGGAATGGGAACAGCTTCCTCTAGTATCCCTTTTCTAGTTCCTATCTGTCTCAGTTTAGAGAATAGCGGCATGTCTCAGCCGTACTACTTGGTACTTGATACTTACTTGAATTTGAACACAATTAATACAATGAGCACAGTAATATAGATCGAACAATCACTCATACCACGACATTAGAACACATTTAAACATTTTGAAAACGAACAACAATAACTAAAATGAAACTAGCTACCTCCATACTTGATATACTGCTAAACAGTACAGATACACTGCTAAACAGTGCAGACCGTGGCTGTGTACCCAACCCCGTCTTGACCGGGCACAAATTAATGCACTCGTCTAGATGCGTCCCCAGCAACGGTACTCACCGGGAAGCACGGAACAGAAGGCCTCGGAATCTCGATACTGGACTGGACCCTGGACTCGACTCGATTCGTGACGCAGGTGCTTCGGAACTTCGGAAATGGTGGGCCTCCAAATACCTCGGACTTTCCTCTCTCAGCTAGGCTCTGGGCGGGATCCTCCGCACTCCTCACCGCCTCGTCTGGGTGTCGATCGCAGCCTCAGTCACCTCCGTTGGCCTTAGGGAGATACAGGAAATCCTGCGGGTACGCGTAGTTGTCCTTCACGGCTGTGGCAGGGGACCGGGCCTGCAACGCACCTCCGGCGCGTGGGGTGGGGGAGGGGTCCCTGTTCGGGCGCCAATTATGTGGTAAATATTAATTACCTATGCGGAATTTATGCGGTAAATATCAATAGGAATAACTCAGTCAATAATAAGAGACAGAATCCGTGGTATTTGAGGTTTTAAAGGGGTTTTATTCCTTAAAAAGGAATTGGTTATTGGTTCGAACCAGGTAGCATGTGCAAGGGAACGGATAGGACATGTACAATGATTTATTAACAGAGTATCATATATATAGTCAATGCATTTACAATAGAAATTGATGCAGGAGGCGTAACAGCTGAGAGAAACGAGATAAGAACATGTGTTCGTAACAGAAGGCGTGCACAAGGGCGTACACGAAGGTGTGTGCTAGACAACGTCACTGAAAACGTAACACAGGTGGGTGGATCCCTAGAAGAATCCTGCAGTGTCAGCAGAAATACATGGCAGAGATGCGCGCGCAGCAGTATGACGTGTAATTGACGTGTAACTGGAGGGTGAAGGGGACTTGACATTTAGCCCTACATGAGGAGACAGAAGTCTGGGGTGTCAGAACAACCTAAACCCAAATCATATCTATATCTTGTGTTTAAGGAACTGTATTATCTAGAAGGAAAGGTCTCTCGGGCAGAGGCTATTCTATACTGACTGCTAGTGCGTGCATATGCAACTACGTGTCTACGTGTAAGGCAAGGGGGCCATGGGCCTACCATGGCAACGGGAGCTATGAATTACTTGTATGGAGACAGTGAGGCCGGGCCCTTTGCTCTGCAGCTGGGAAGGATGTTTTCCTAAACTACTAGACAGGAATGTATTTTCGAGGAGCGAAGCAGATAACTTGAAGGTTGAATACAGTCTTGGCAGGCAAGGCAGGCCGAGCTAGGCACCGCTCGCCACACAGGGAGTAAGTCAAGGGTCAGGAAGCAGCAGGCTGCGGCTTTCAGAGACAGAAGGCAGAAAAAGGCTCGATGGCAGAAATCAGGGCCTAACTCGCCAGAGCTAGAAAACATGAAAAGTGCACCATATAAAGACGTTGGCAAGGCACACTTAGGAACGGAATATCCGACCCATTCATGGTGGATCTGAAAGAGGACATGTTAACGTTGGACGCAAATGTATTTGCGTCTTCATAGCTGAAAGTGGAGGGAACATACATGTACTTGAAGCACGTACATGGAGCCGTTGGGGTCTACGATAGGGGACATAACTGACCATGAAAATTCATATTACCTCATACATACAGTAATACAGTGAAAACACTACAAATGGACAGCACACCAGTTTAGAAAAATAAGTAATCTTTATCTAAACCAAACAAGACCCAATACAACAAAAATCCACAATACAGTAATACAAATATGACTTTCAGATGGTTGAAATAGTTCAGTTCAAAGAAAATTGCAGATGCAACACTTTTCACACAAAGTACCTTGGATGCGTCACTCAAACAAACAAAGCGTGCCACAGGGAAGGTGATGTATCGGTTCCTTACACTCGGAGAAGGTGATGGATTGGTTCCTTGTTCTGGAGGAGGTTATATGACAGTTCCTTACTGTTGCGCAGGGGAGGTGTTGTGTCCCTCCTACCGGAGAGGAGGTGATGCGTCGGGTTTTTACTGCGTGGGGAGGTGATGCGTCGGTTTCTTACTGCGTCCCCCAATGATGAGACAGACTTAACACCTCAATGCAATGTGATGTTCTGGGACGATGCATGGATTCTTGCAGCCGCACAGCAGGCCCTACGTAGAAATTGGTGTTGTGATCTCAGACTTCAGAGATCGTTGCCCTAGATGCGGCTTGCGGCGATTTCTGGATCCTCGGCAGGCGATGCAATGGTTTCTTCGGTGAGGCGTCCAAAACAGGTACGGATGCATCACGCTTCTCGGTGTTGCGTTGATTTTCCAGCTCGCAGCGGAAAACAGTTTCTAGAGGTCTAAAACAACAGCAGGCACCTCCTTGCTGGTCAGAACTCCCAGCAAAGCAGGGGAGCTGGTGGTGAAGTCTTTGAGTCCCTGAGATTTCAGAACAGAAGGCAAGCTTAGTTTCAAGCCCTTGGAGATCTTCTATCAAGCTGGGGACACAGCAATCAGCAAAGTCCTATTCTCCTTTACTTGGCAGCAAGTAGCCACTGCTGGATAAACCCAGACAGCAAACAGGGGCAGTATTCCTGCTCAGCTTCTCTGGCACCTCTCCTTGGCAAAGGTTCCTTTTGATTCCCAGAAAAGATCCAAAATTCTTAGGTCTAGGCCCACATACTTATACCACAAAATCCTTTGTTCTCTGGTGGCAGAGAAGCTCTGTGCTCAGTCAAAACCGGTTCTGTCCTCTATGGTGTAGCTTCCTGGCAGGAGGTGGAGACAGCATTGTGGAAGGCAAACCAGCCCATTCAGCTGACAAGAAATCTCCTTCCTCTACTCTAAATGCAGCCCAGGTCTATTCAGCCCAGCCACTGTTCCTCCCCAGCCCCTGTCATCCAAAACCCAGACATACAGTACACAAAACTGGCAGAGGCACACTGAATGGCTAAGCAAGGAAATACCTACTTTCTAAAAGTGGTATTTTCAAACACAGAATATAAAAATCACTCTCACTGAAAGATGCATTTTAACATTCTGAGTTCAGGCATACCAAACTTTATTTTCCTACCTTTTTCCCAGGGATTGTTATGTTTATGAAATGTAATAAACAAACTCCCTGTTATATACTATGGGAACAGGTATCCTTGTAATAGTGAAAAATGAAATTGCCAGTACTTCAGGACATGCTACACACACCATGGCATGTCCTATCTGTCACATACACTGCACCCTGCCCACAGGGGTACCTTGGACCTACCTTATGGGTGACTAACATGTATGAAAAGGGAATGTTAGGGCCTGGCAAGTGGGTGCACTTGCTACGTCGACATGGCAGTACCAGACCACACACAGGCTCTGCAATGGCAAGCCTGATTTACATTTATAAAGCGGTACAAAAGCGGGGAGGCGATGGACGGAGGATCTGAACCAATCAAACACTCACACCCAGTCAACAGATCTGGGTTTAATCCATCACAGTTCTTTAGCCCACTCTGCCACCCCAGTTCAGACATGGCCATATGCAAATCAATCTGACCCTGTGCTTCCAAGGACCGGTTTCTGGCATTTAAGCCGTCTTCAGCCCAGCTTGCTTGAATCTGAACCAATAAAACACTCACAAAGGCAATGTGTGAAGTATTTGTGCAAGACCCGCACAGCAACACAAGTATTCACCCAAAAAGACTCCACACATTTTTAGAATATAGACAATATTTATCTGAACAAACCCAGATCTGTTGACTGGGTGTGAGTTTATGATTGGTTCAGATGCTCCGTCCATCACCACCCCCTTTTGTACCGCTTTCTTCACCATAAGTTGGCAGGGTATGCTCAGACGTGAGTCCCTTGCTCACTTTGCCACTGGATTCAAGCAAGCCTGGCTGAAGACAGATGTAATGCCAGAAACCGGTCCTAGGAAGCTTGTATCCGGTCCAGGGAAGGCATGGCTTGGCGGTTCGGGCTGGACTGTTCCCCTGAGGCACAGGGTCAGACTGATTTGCATATGGTCATGTCTGAACTGGGGTGGCAGAGTGGGTTAAAGAACGGTGATGGATTAAACCCAGATCTGTTGACTGGGTGTGAGTGCTTGATTGGTTCAGATGCTCCGTCCATCACCACCCCCTTTTGTACCGCTGAGTTACATTTATAGGCTGCTTATGTGCGTGGCACAATCAGTGCTGCATCCCACTAGCAGTATTTGATTTACAGGCCCTGGACACGCACAGTGCACTGTACTAGGGACTGACTAGTAAATCAAATAAACCAATCTTTTTTTTTATAAAATCTTTATTCGGTAAAAATTTCACCATAAAAGAATACATTTTATACAATTATACATTACTTTTAGTTAAAAAAAGAAATAAAGAACATTGGATAAAACCTAGCAACGATAAAATTCCCTTATTAAAAAGTGAAGCCTGCACATTATACAGTACATTGGATGATTAATATGAGGCCCCAACCAAAACATCCTCATCAGTACACTGTTGCATAATGGTTAGAGTGACTTCAAAAGCCATACTAATCATCAACATAACGTCCTGCCAATAGGGGCCTGCTAGCTATTTGGCGGGGAGGAGTGTTGCTTCATCCTCCTAATACGAGTCAACCATGCACAACTCAGAAATTTAGCTACCCCGCATACCATGGCAGAGGAAGACGGGTCAGTGGAGAGAACTCGTAGGGTCATTCTAAGGCACCTGAAACCCAACCCCATGCATACTGGTTTCAACCAAACCTTCCTAGCAACTTTATAAGCGGAGCAGGCAAAAAGTAAATGCGCCACAGACTCCTTTGGAGCCGCGCACCCGGGGCAGGGGCGCGGAGTACCACCAGCATTAGACCACCCCGAGGTGAACTCGTGCACCGGAAGGGTCCCATACCTGAGTTTTAAATAAAGGGCTCTATCCAGAGGCTTGGCTATAAGGTCGAGGAAGGGTTCCAACTTCCTGGACCATTTAAACTCTAAGAACCGCTCTGTGAGTAAACCCCCAACCCCACTGCGTGTTGCCTCTGCCTGAACCCAGTCCTAATATAACTTCTTAATCACCGGTTTAGGAGGTGGCATTTGACTCGCCCACACATCCCTCAGGCCCAATTGCACCACCAACTGCCTCACATTGCTCATCCACCCGATCTTGTTACCGATGTCGAGCAGAATTAGTTCATCCAGCACAGCAGCATAGTTGGCGAGCTCCCTGGTCCATCGCAACCGAACCCAAAACAGTAGGGGGCGCAGCCGCACTAGATCTTTAAAGGATCGCCTGCCCTGATCTAGCCGCAAAGGAATTAGCGGGGTAGAAACAGGAAGAGCCACCAAGTCCCTCAGAAACTTGTTTTCCGCTGCAACTAGCTCTGAAACATTTTCCAACCCCCACAGCTCGGAGCCATATAGTGCGGCCGGGAGAATCTGGCCCTCATAGATTGCCATGACCGGTGCCACAGGTTTACTCATTGACTCCCGATGCTCTCTCAAAGTCACCCCTGACACTCTTTTATGGCTGAGTAACATTTTAGCCAGGTGGTCCTTCCAATTCATCCGACTATTTACCCACACCCGCAAATAGTCGAATGAATCTACCAACTCCAAGGGTGCCCCATTGAGCGTAAAATTATTTCTAAATCTTTTGGAGGGTGAAAGAGCCATGAGCTTAATTTTCGAGGTGTTAATGGTAAGTCCTCTATCTGTACAAAAGGTGCTGAATCGGTGCAGGAGCTTTTGGAGTCCCACCGGGGATTTAGAGATCTGTATGGTGTCATCCGCGAAGAGCAGAGTGGGGATTCTTTCCCCCGCCAGGGATGGTGCATCCACCTCTTCCTCTCTCAGATGATCCACCACTCCATTCACAAACAGAGAGAAGAGGGTCGGTGCCATAACACATCCCTGGCGTACTCCCCTCCTCACGGGCACCCTATCTGTCAGCTGGCCCTGGTTGCCCCATGTGATCCTCGCATAATTCCCCTCGTGGAGCCTTACAATAAAACTCAAAAGAGACCCGGGGAAACCCATCTTCTCCAACGTCTCCCACAGCCTTACTCGAGGGACCAGGTCAAAAGCCGTTTTGAGATCTATGAAAGCCATATAAAGGCTACCCCTTTTGATGGTAACTGACTTCCAATAGATGACAAAAAAGCAAAAGACCTGGTCCATCGTACCGACCTTCTGGCAGAATCCTGCTTGAAGGTGGGAGAGGATTTGTTCCTCTTCCATCCAAGCTCCAACCCTTGAGATAATGACCCTGCCAACCACTTTCTGAATCACGTCTATCAGACTGATGGGTCTGTAATTGGCAGGATTCTCTCTAGCCCCCTTTTTGAACACAGTGACCACCTCAGTCCCCTTCCAAGAGTCTGGCACGGAGTGACCCATGGCAATGAGATTCATTATAAGGGCAATTAGTTCGGCCCAAGCCCTAGGTTCCTCTATCAAAAGGTCCCCCGGGATCCCATCCGGGCCAGCCGCCTTCTTCGGGGTCAGATGTCTGATAGCCACTACTACTTCCGAGGGCGAAAATGGATCCTCGAGCTCCCTTATAAGTTCCCCTTCTCTACCCCTGGCTGCCATTGAACAAGAGGGGACTTCAGTTCCACCATATAGTGCCGAAAAATGGTCAACCCATTGCTGGCTTGTTATGTGGGCGGCTAATGGCTGTGCGCTCTGTTGCCTAGCTTTATTAATAAGGTCCCAGAATAACCTTGAGTTCCTCATACTGACAGCACAGTTTAGGTCCTGCCAATGATGTTCCTCCCACTCTCGTTTGGCCAGTGCCACTACCCTTATATAGTCCTTCCTAGCCGCTCTAACTAGTGAGGGATCTTTTTTAAGTAGGGCAGCTGTTAGCTCTTTCCTTTTCCCCTTGCACTGGGCCGAGTACCAGGGATTACTAGAAATGGGAGGTATATTATTAGCTCTACGGCTTTTCCCTTTAGATGAAAAATATTGGCTCACCTGCTCTATTGTGTTTTTGTAGGCTGTATCAAAGGCAATGGGCGACTCCGGGGCGCTTCCCATTCCCTGTTCCCGTGCTGCCAAGTCCAAGGTCAGATCTACCACAAGAGATTTTATACTCCCAAGTTGATCTTCCTTTAATTGGGCCTTGTCCCATTTCAACCTACGGTTACTATTGTAGGGGACAACCTCTTTGGTTAACCTCAAGGGAGCACTCATCCCCCCACCCTTTGGGTTACCCCACCTAAACTTGGTACAGAGGGGGTTGTGGTCACTATCCTGTGTAGCCACCACCTCCATATCTATTAGTTCTTTCCACAATCTAACGTCCAGTAAGATGTAATCAATTCTAGACGGACCATTAAGCCTGTTGAATGTCATTGCACCAGCTCTGTCGGACATAGTCCTGCCGTTGAGTGCTCTTAAGTTGTGTTCCCTAGTGAGGGCATTAATTTGTATTGCCCTTGCTGACTATTTTCGAATAGGGGGTAGTGACAAGGCTGGGATAGACCATCTAGAATCTTCCCCCTCAGTACCCAAGGGATCATCCCCACTAAGGGGTTCAAACGTGCAGTTAAAATCCCCGCCCACTATAATTTTAGCAGATGGAGGACACTTAGCTAATGCTAAGTCTAAACTCGTTAAGATTACTGAGGAAGTGTCCCCCGGTGCCCCTCTAGCGTAAACATTAAATAATTCGAGCCTACTCCCCTCAGTGTATCCCCTAGAGGAGAGGTGTAGGACATCCCTACACACTGAATCATGAATGACAGCATCCCAATCCAGATCAATTTTGATCCAAACCAATAGTCCTCCCGCGGGTCTACCCTTCCCACTACTTACTGCGGGGGAAACATATGTAGTATAGCCGTATTTGTGTAGTGGGAGCAGGCTCCAGGTTTCCTGGAACAGGCAAACATCAAACTTCTCAATGAATGTGTGCCATTCCGGTAGAGCCATCTTCCTTTTTAACCCTGCCACGTTCCAAGATAACAGGTGTATAACCCTGTGACCTATAGGAGCTATACCAGGGGCCCCCTTACTCCCACACCTTCCCCCCTCCTTGGGCATGGGAATGGCATCCACATAGGTAGATGGCTTGGGGGATACAATGCTACCAACTATGGTGTCTATACGCAATACATCCGTAGTGGCTCTGGTGATGCTACTATCCGTACTTTGGGCTACTAAGAGGCCTACCTGTCTATTGTCATTACATCTTGCCACCCTTAGTGCCTCAAGATCTGTGCCCTTTGGGTTAGCCACACTTGGTCGGCCATCCCTCTCCCCCATAGACTGTAGACATCAGTCGCAGTCTTCCATACCGGATAGCAATGAGAACCTGTTCCCTGTCTCCAGAGGGGTAAAGGGCCTCAAGTGCTCCATTCTACTGTTGGTATTTCTGTTGTATCTCTGGGGTGCCGTGATCCAGCCAAAAGGGTCAGCCGCCTGGGCGGGATGCTGGCCATAAGGAGCATACCTATTACTATATAGTGGTGGAGGGTTAGCATGGGAGGGGTACAGCCCACTTGTAAAGGTTGGGGGAAGCACCACGGATCTAGGGTAAAAATATGTCAGAGCCCGTGGGGTAATGCAATTATACCCGTTTCCAGTGGGCCAATTTAATATGTAATCCACTGCACGCGGGTCTCTAAAATTAACCACCACCAGGTCACCCTCAATATCTTTACATCTGCTACCCAACCAATTGAGCCGCCTGACGTGCACCATCTCCCCATCGATGTTATGTGAAATGGGCCTATAAGTACGCTACCAGTGCATTATTTTATTTTTCAATTGGGCATAGCCCTCCCTCTTGTTATCCAATAACGGCGGAACCCCTGTCAAGACGACCACAAAAGGCACCGCTTGTGGAGGTATCTCCACTTGTGGCCCTTTGGTCACTGGAACTCTAATGTGTCTGGCGCTTCCCTGTTCCTCCCGCATATTTCCTGTGGGGGCCATTATCGGTCCCCTTTGGGAATCGCCCACTGGCCCTGCTACTGGGATGTTTACAGGCTTTAGAGGGTACGGTCTTTGATAGACAGGGTCGGCCCTACCAGGGGACTGTGACTTCGGCTTGGGGGGCTGGGATGGAGCTATAGGAGCGTTGGTAGAGGGTAACCTAACCGAGGTTGCGGGTGGAGCAACCCCACTCACCTGGGCTTTGGCTGAGGTAACCATACTACTTATGGCAGTCTCCAGGATGGTCAGTCTAATCTCAACTTTCTTTATGCTCTCACTAATGGGCAGGAGCAGGGACCTAAGTAAGGATTCCAAGTTCCCCAATGATGTGACGGGAAGTAATGCATTCAGTGGTGGGTCCCCAGGAGTAGTGTCATGGTCTATGGTGTTGGTACCCATGACAGGTGAAGCCACTGCTAACGGTAGTGGCAGAGTTGAATGAGATTCTGGCACCTCCACTATTGCCATATCAGGGATGGTAGGGGGCTTTGAAGCTTTACCGAAATCGGAGTGGGGAATTTTGGCTTTACCCTGCCGTCCCCTCAACTTCCTTCTTCTCTTACTGGGTGGTGGGCCATGCATCTCTTCCACAACGACTTGTTTCGGCTTCGTCTTCCTTGGCTTTACTGCAGTGGGGGTCTGGGTGATTAGATCAACAGCTGTACAACTGAGACTGGGAGGGGGGGAGGCACTTACAATCTGGTCGGGAGGCAAACAGGGAGTGGGAGTACAATCCCGCAACAAAAGAGGGACGCCATCCTGAGATAATGGATCCTCGCTAATGTTAGGTGAACCTCCCTCCTGGGCGACAGTGTGAGGAGCGGTGTCGGTAAGAGACCTATTTTTCATGCTTTCAACAGAGCGACGACGCTCTGCCCTACGCTCAGCCATAGAAGTTTCCTTATCACCATCACCCAGGACCCTAGAGAAATATTTGTCCAATGTCCCATTTCTAGCTCCCCCCACCTTCCCAGTGATTCCCTCCTCAGACGGCGATGCCATGTCCGTCGCCTGTACCAAGGTCCACAGTTCCAGTACAATACAGGCGTAAGAGAGTAGGCCCAACCCAGCCTACACTGGCCTACGAGGGCCTCAGAGGGCCCGCCCTTTGCCCGGGCTTAGCCCCGCGCTTCATCCCGCGTGAGTCCCGCAGCGCGGAATGGGTAGCCTGGTTTTAATCCTCCCAGGCAGGTGGGCGTAGCCGCTGTGGGAAGAGGCTGCAGGTGTGTTGGGAACTGCCTCGCAGTCCCGCAGCGGTGTGGGCGGGTCCGGCAGCACAACCGAGGAGCGGGTGCCGCGACCGGGAACCTACAGAGCAAGAAATCCAACGAAAATCCAGGCAACCCAATCCAATGCCCCATAAGCTGCAGCCAGTGAGTAGCACCCGCGAAGCGGGTGTTACGAACAGTTATAGTGGAGCCAGGCGGGGGGGCGTAGCCGCTGCGGGAAGAGGCTGCAGGTGTGTTGGGAACTGCCTCGCAGTCCCGCAGTGGTGTGGGTGGTGTGGGCGGGTCCGGCAGCACAACCGAGGAGCGGGTGCCACGACCGGGAACCAACAGAGCAAGAAATCCAACGAAAATCTAGGCAACCCAATCCAATGCCCTGTAAGCTGCAGCCAGTGAGTAGCACCCGCGAAGCGGGTGTTACGAACAGTTATAGTGGAGCCAGGCGGGGGGGCGTAGCCGCTGCGGGAAGAGGCTGCAGGTGTGTTGGGAACTGCCTCGCAGTCCCGCAGCGGTGTGGGCGGTGTGGGCGGGTCCGACAGCACAACCGAGGAGCGGGTGCCGCGACCGGGAACCAACAGAGCAAGAAATCCAATGAAAATCCAGGCAACCCAATCCAATGCCCCGTAAGCTGCAGCCAGTGAGTAACCAATCATGTAAACACCAAGGAGAGCATATGCACTTTAGTACTGAATAGCAGTGGTAAAGTTCCCAGAGTCATAAACCAACAAAAACAGGTCAGAACCAGTAGGCCAAAAAGCAAAAAGTCTGGGGATAAGCCCACTGAAAAAGCCGGGTGTAATACCAGGCAATCCGGTTTCCATCCCAACCACAGTACTGAGATCTCTCTCTTCATAGCTACAGGTGACATCTGACTGATCTTTGACCAAGGACATCGTGTGTCTCTTATACTGCTTAACCTCTCAGCTGCCTTGAACATCATCTCCTATTCCTCCCGGATCTGAAGATTACATGAAACAAGCATCCAAGTACCCATCCTCAACTGGATCTGTTCCTTCCTCACAGGAAGAACCCAAAAAAATCAACATGCCACACCTTATGTTAGAGTCAAAGAGCCTCATATTCGGAGAGTCCCCAGGTATCTTCCCTCAGCCTGACATTTTTCAACATCTACATGACCATGCAAACCTCATCAGATCGCAAAACCTCAATATACTCTGCTATGAAGATGAAACACAGCTGATATTCTCCGCGTGGGACAAGACCTTCACAACAAAAACCTACTTCGCCACCTGCATGGTCATGGTAGCCACTTGGATGAAATTCAACTCCCTCAAACTCAACACAAACAAAACCAAAACTGAAGTGGTGATCTTTGGAAGAATATCCTGATACTCCAACTGGTGGCCAATAGACCTCGGCCTCACACCCACGCCCACTAACTATCTTGGAATAACAAGCTTGACATGCACCCATGTCACCTAACATCTTGGAGAATTTCACTGTCTCCCAATACACACACACACACAAAAAAGCGTTAAGCAACAAGGGCCCGCATACCTCAATAACCACATACACTTCCACCTACCTCCCAGGTACCTCTGCTAGCCAGGCTCATAAGGGTGATTAGCATGCTATGGAACTATATATAACATAGCTAAACAAGCTTGGGAACTTTTTCAAACTTTTTGCTCTAGAGCTTGAAGAGGATCAACCACGAAAGTATGCGACTGACAGTTCCATGGCATCAGACTGAAAATCAGGTTTGCCTCATGTGGAGAAGACTTTTCCTCAGAAAAACAAGTTTCTTTTTAGATTGAGACTTACTAAATTTTTCCAACTTCCTTACTTCCTGTCCCTGGTGATGACAATCTACGTGGTTTATCTGACCAGCACTTTGTAATGATTGGCCTCAAATCATGCTAACATCCTGATCTACCACAACCATTGACTGCTTTGCACTTTTTTTTAGCTATTTTCTCTAAAATCTTTATACAATCTAATTTCTGGTTCTCCAAATTGGATGTTTGCTGTTTTGTTGTATTTGTTCTCTATTTTAAAATTAAAATAGGATTTTTATTATGTTATGCTTTTGACTTTCTAACTATTTTGGTGCTACTAAATGCTTTACAAATGTTCCTAAAGTTAAGCTTGTTGCTCGGTGCAACAGCTATGAGGGACTGAGTTCAGGTTTAAATTACTGAAACCGTTGACTGAACATAACAAGATAGTGAGTGTATTACTTGTGATAGAATCTTATCTACCCCAGGTAACTCCTTGAGTGATAAAGACGAGATGGTCTCGTCCTCAGTACCGATGCAGTTGGCTGCCACCCTAGTGATTAGCAAAGCACCTCCTCACCATGTCACCTTAGCCTTTGTATTTTATTCAGTGAATTTATGTTGTTTTTTAATCATAATCAGCCAATTTGTCTGCTGTGCAAGTCCTACTACTATGTGCAGTGGGGGCTTTGGCTTACGCCCTAGTTAGATACTGGTTTAGTGGATTCTCCAGAATTAGAGCAGGTAGCAACACTTCTCACAGATTTAAAACTTGTCAGCAATGACATAACCAGTGGAGAGAAAATGTACCCTTGCCCCAGAGTGACATCTTGTTGGCTCAATAACTACAACGTTAGCAGCTGACTGCTATCATTGAGAAAAGCTATATGGCAAGTGGCAAGGTATGCCATGTGTCTATTGTTGTCATAAAAGTACTTAGGGTTTCATTTAGATACTGGCAGGTGTCCTGGGCTCCTGCTAATCTGCCTCAGTATTTCTAATTCCTGCTGAAAGTGTCATGAAAGGCAACTTATTTATGTTTTGCTTCTCCATTAAATTTTGTTCAAACAGGTCATTTCATTCAATGGTTTTGCTGTAATCTTTTTACCCTAAAAATCTGAATCTGTTCTTTTAACATTTTTGTAGTTACTATTTAACATACTTTTACTCTTCTTTCTATAGTTTGGACTGGGCTTCAAAGTTCTGTGTCCTTTAGCAATATTGTTACTGTAATTGTTGGCACCATCAATTGGCCCTTCTGAATTCTATCTTTGTGCTCAGCCAAGCTACCCAAACTACAGAAAGGCAGAATATTCTGTTCCGCCCAAATAAATTGGCAGAAATTTGGTGACTCCATGTTACTCTTGTAATGTAGAATTCTGGCCAAATTCCACCAATTGCCACATGGTGGAATTATGTCTCTCAAGCGGCTCCAGAATGATAAGTTGGTGAGCGAGATTTGGCATCCCTAGTGTGATTTCCGGTCACTCGGAGGACATCTGGCAAGATGTTTCTAACACAGGCAGTAGTGGGTGGTCACAGTCATTTGCAGTCAGAAGGCTGCAGCTTGAGTAGAAAAACTACTTGAGTGTCAGTATAACCCCTTCGATGCTCATGACGAGCTCAGCTCGTCATGAGGCACGGTGCTCGTGTGCTCATGACAAGCTGAGCTTGTCATGACCACACCCATTTACATTGACCTCCAGCACAGGAGGGGAATGAGTCAAGCAGCCAAGGTGATAACCAACTTAAGTCGCTCTGCACTCCAGCACACAACATGGTGCCATCAGCACTGCTTTTTAGGCATCCTTGTGCTAAATCACAGTGTGAGCATCACGATGCTCCTATTTACGCCTGTTGATGGAACTTCATGGCATGTGGTTGTCCAATGTTTATCTGCAAAAGCTGGATCAATCCTAGTTCTGCAGGTATTCCAGAGGGCTCAGGGCCACCTCATTTAAAGATTCCTAAACTACCTGATGGAGATTTATGTGCTCTGAGGGTAGCCAAGGCAGTTTCCTTCACAACACTGAAGATTTTAAAAGCATGTTTGCAGAGAAGAGCTGCTTCACAGAAGACAGAAGCCAAAGTGAGGATGAGAAGCTTTAATCCAGAAACTTCCATACAACCAGCAGGGCAGCCAGCAACCCCCAAACTGCCCGCTATTGAAAAACAACGTTCCACTTCCATGCATTCTCCATAGTCCCCAACAAAGTTCCACCCACAGGATTGTCACCGTGGGCCCGTTGGCCCGTGAGCCTGTGAACCCGCAAGTTTGTGAGCCCAGGCCAAGTCCCAACAATGTTGAAAACACCCGCTGTACAATCTGTTTTGCATTGAGAAAAAGTGCAAGGAGTTTTCTCTCTGCACATGGGGGCAATTTTACATTTTTGTCCTCTGTGTTCTCCATCGAATGTTAGACACAGGCAGGGAAAATATGTGACAGTCCACTACCATCAATAGTTTGAGATAACCATCACTTTGACCTGGTGGCTCCTTGGTGGACAGCACACTTAGAAAGAGGAAAATGCATCTAAGGAATGCCTTGGTGCGGGAAGGTGTCCCTTCCTCAATAAAAAGAATCTTTCCTGCAACACAGGCACCCTTTCACTACAGCATAAAAGGTGCCTGCGTTGGCGCTAGGTAGCACAAAAAATAATCCCGGTTTTATGGTAATTATTTTTTGACATTTCCGTCAGTATTTATCCATATTTATAAATATGTACTCATGCTTGAATGTCTACTAGGTTTCAGTGCTGGTAAACACCCGCAGAAGAGAAATTAATCCACTTTCAAGAAAATATGCACTTTTCAGTATCAACCTTGTGCATATCTACTGCTGTTAAAGCCTCTTTACTAAAATTCCTTTCTTTTTTAGCTCCCTTACCTATCAATCTACACAGCTATGCGACTGGCAGTCATGGCAGACAGTATTTAGAATTACTCAAAAAGTAACACAATGTCTGTTTTTATCCACATATAAAAATAAATATAGACAAGAAAATAAAGGTTTTCAGTCTGTATGTATCTGTTAAAATCAGTAAAAACGGAAAACAGGTAGCCTTACACAAAAAGCACCAGCACAGTGAGAAAGCAACAATGCGCAAAGTATTTATGAGTATGGCCCATTCCTGACCTCTCCATTTGATGCAGTGCAGCATGTTGTCTTGCTGCTTTGCGCTACATCAAATCTTGGTAAATTTAACCCTAAGTCTAAAAGTAGGAATCTTCACCGTTACTTCGTACAAGGGCTCAACAAAAACAATGCCTCCTCTTTGGACACCCTTGGCTGCCCTGCCCAGCTGTGCTTTAACTTCAAATTTTCTTCTAAATCGGTAGGTAAATGGATACGCAGCCCAATCAACTTCTTGTATCCAAACTGTGGTCCACGATGAGATGCCCACAGTTGGTGCTTTAAAATTTTAAATTTACAAATTCATAACTCTCATTCTACTGATAAAACATAAATATAAACTTAAGATAATATTCATCCCATTTCAGAAATTTCTCCATTACCATTACCTGGTGACCTTTTTTAATGTGTTTTGACATGATTCTTGAACAGTCAACCTGCCAATGATCTTTCTCCTCATGCATCAAACCATTTGGAGATACTTTGTCAGACTGCATACAAGTGGCTTCCCTAGAGTGTTTTCTCAATAGCCTTAATGCCTCTGCTTGTTGTGTTACCCCATGGAATGGCAAATCCATATTATCCCTTTCCTCCTGGGATTTTTTATATGCTGCACAAAAGAATAGAAGATGAGCCATTCTTTCATCTGGCAAATTACATACCGGCATAGCGCTGAACAGGCGGTATATGTTCTACCGTTTGGAACAAAAACCACAGAATTAAGACCCGTCTGAATTTTACACATAACTAACTAGCCACTAGGAGAGTAATAAAGTCAAAATAGCGTTAATGAGAACCAGTACATTTAAAATCCAGAAAGGCTACAGTTAGGAACTTCTGAGTCAGGAATTAGTCATTTGTTTCTTTGGCACCGTATTCCAATATATTTTTGGAGAGTGTTCTTTAGATAGTGGTTGGAAGTTCATCCTGTCTTTGTATTTCACTTCAAAGGCAAGTAATGTTAGCATTTACCACACACTTCTAAAGCACAGGATTTTACTTTGCCTATCATAATAAGAAATACCAATTGTTACACCACCTTACCACCTTTTGATTTGAAATCTAGCCACAAACTAACATGATCACCTGTTTAAAAAAAGACCTACAGAACTTCCCCATGACCCTATTCCATTAACTCTGCAAATTAGGTTGTCTATAGACTTTTATTTTGCGATAAACACTCCCATCATTGATAATAAAACCCAACTTAGATCTAAAAGTCCCCAGTAAAGATCGGCTGATACCATGTTATCCCAAACTGAGCTAGATCATTGAGAACCCAGTAGGATCACCAATGCAAGTGTACTGCAACAAATACCAGTTATAAAATACCTCTCAGTGTGGATTCCACCCAACGCTTGGACAGTATTACTGACTATTAGTGAATTTTCAGAATGCTAACAGACAGAGGGGCATATGTACAAGCCCCTATCGCCACCACAATATCACGTTTTCTGACGTTGTGGTGGTGTTTGGGGCTTAGCCTTATTTACCAGGCAGCATTAAGCCACATACCGTGGCTTAACGCTGCCTGGTAAATAAGCCCCCGTTTCATGCTATTTTTAGTGTGAAAAGGTTGGGCAGTGGATGTTGGGGGGCGTTCCACCGCAACACCAATTGATTTTGACGCTGCCCCCTATGTACAAGGGCAGCGTACATAGGAGACAGCGCCAAAATTAATACAAGGGAAAACCTGGTCTTAACTTGGCAAAATGAGGAGAAATGCATTATTTTCCCTCGTTTTTGCATTTTCCATGTGTGCTGCCTTGTGCAGCCATGGATTGTTCTGTACAGGAAGGTCCTCCTTCCTGTACATGAACAATCTGTAAAAAATTGTCATTGTGTGACTTTTATGTGTGCTTCATTCATACCCCCAACCTGAAAAATAGAACTGAGGTACAAGAAAGAAGTATACTTTTGCATGAGTATGTGGGAGGAAGACCTGTTTAACAGACTGACCATAACAATAAGGGGTACTATCTTAATATGTAAAATGGAGAAGTGTGCTTGCTATGCACTATGGCTTTAATATGCAGCAGCATTTCCTTGAACAATTCTATGTTCATATCTCAATGTGTACCTGTAATTACAGTTTATATATAAAATGAGTGCAGTGTGAATTCCTTCTCTATGTAAGGGTATGCATTCTCTTCAAGTTGCATAGCTTCCACTGCTTTTGAGATGTCACTTTGGAGCAAGTTGGAAAGCAGAGTCTCATGTGAAGCATTGTTAGAGCTTAGGAGATGCACAGGGTATTTTAGCTAGATATCAGGGCACACAGGAAAGAGGTGTGCATGGAGGAATGCACACTGATGGTAGGCTGACTTAAATTCATTGGTAGAGCTTTTGGTGAGACACGGTGACGGGTTATCAGTGTCTTGGGGCTCTGTAACAAGTTGAGACTGGACTAGAGAGATGTCATGCAGTTTTCTTTCTACAATAGAAGGATGCAATGAAGGGCCACACTGATCTGTGCTGATAGACCAGCTTGTGTGTTTCGAAGATGAAATAGAGTCTTCCACAAATCAGGCTTGAAGGCTAATCATAATGCAGAGGGTTGATCTCAGTGCTGGAGCAGCAAACAATTGTGCAATTGGTTAGGATTGATGACTATTCGCAGAACTATCAGAGCTGATTTTGTATGTGGTGTATATATTACCAGTAGTGGATATATTCATCATGACAGAAGATTGAGTTCCTGAGGCCACATGTAGGTTTGCAGTTTTGAATATGCTTGCCCGTCACTTGTGAATCTTCTTGGTGGTTGGTTTCTGATCAGGATTCAGTAGAGTTTCAGAATAGCTTTGTGTAGCGTGGAGGCTGCATGACTACTTAGGCAGGTTTACGTTATAAAGAGTAGGTCTCAGCAGGAGTCACAGATCTGATGGTAAATGCTTAGGTGATTCTTGTTCATCGATGTGGTGTGGTATCATGTCATGACCATACATCTCCACTCTCTGTTCCCCCTCTGATTACTAAATTATATTTGTGTATCATTGCCATAGTGATCTTCATAATCGAGCAAGCCTTGAAATTTAATACTAACCCTTGAAGATGATGCATGCCCAATATTCCTAAATGAATTTATTTGGATGTGCCCATGAGATGATGTGAGGATTTTGGGAGCCTGTATGTGAGTAAGGATAGGCCTTACCTTGTGTTTTAAGTTCATGAAGGTGTTCAAAGAACACATTGCGAAAAAAACAAAGGCAGGTCTCTCTTATAAAGAAAGTGAAGTAAGTTTATCCAGAAAGCTAATTCCTAACTGCTGTTTCAGGCCTCATGCCTCTAGCTAGGGCTAATGGCATATACATGGCCTCCCAGACTCCATAATGGAAAGTCTTAAGGGCATTCTACAAGCCACAGCATACCTCATCCAGTGCCTGAAGAACAATGGTAAATTATCCCCACCATGGTAGAACTTGATCGGCTCCCCTTGCCAGCCCGCGCCATTTTTAGAACTAGCTTCATATTTTATAAAGCCATCACAGTCCGCTCAAGCAATAAATGCAGAACACTCTAGGACCATAATCCTTGTGCTAAAAAGTCTTACTATGGGTACATTCCTCCCTTGATTAAAAGCCTCCACTGCCAGTACAGAAAGGAGTTAACTTTAAGATTCTTTGTTTAACATTCAAATGCTTACATGACATCCTATTATATCTATTGCTGGATCTGTTGCTGTAAAAGAGTTCACTAGCATTGCCCTCAATAAACCCTGATTGGGTAGTGAATTCCGTAAAGGAATTCATTACTCAATCAGGTACCAGTCCCTCTATGAGCAGGGACCCGTATTGTTTTGTTCTGGCTCCACTAGTTTTGAATTGCCAGACTTCAGATTGCCAGAGAAGTGGACTTTTGACTTACAGTTAGTCCTTAATACTTACTTGGCACATGATTTCACCTGCAGGAGTGACAAGTTTAAATTACATTTTCCTCACTCACTAATATTAATGAAGCATCAAAGAAGGTGCTGTATAGGAAGCTCTGTGACCCATTTGAGTAATGTTTCTATTGTCTTAGTATAGTTTACGTATTACAATAGTGCACATGAATGATACCAAAAGGTTCTAGATTGAGATATAACGGCAGAGCTATCCTTTGAGATTTAACACCAATGTAAAATCGGTCCTTCTGTATGGAGCAGAAACTTGGAGACCAACAGTGACTAACACCAACAAAGTCCAGACCTTCATCAACACCAGTCTTAGGAAAGTCCTCCAAGACCACTGGCCAAACCCCATCAGCAAAAAGTACCTTTGGCAGAAAACTTTACAACTCCCTGCTCATGAAGAAATCATGAAAATGCACTGGAACTGGATAGGTCACACCCTCGGCAAGCCTGCATCGAACACCACCAGGCAATCACTCACCTGGAACCCTCAAGGGAAAAGTAAACAAGCATTGGCATAGCCAATAGGTCTCGCATTTGGGACCTTATAAGTATTTCGTTATGCAGCGCAATATCCTTGGTGCCACAACATCAACTGTTGCATGGCTAAAGACTAATAAGGTCCCAAAGGCGAGCCCTATTGGCTATGCCAATGCTTGTTAACTAGTGTGTTTTCTCTGTAGAGGCAACGGCCAGGTGAATATACTTACTCTGCACTGACACCAAGAATTACTGTAAATTTCTAGCAATGGAATTGCTATTTGTAATGTGATAGCGCGAAAAGACCTCAGGGTATGTAGCTTTCTCAACACTTTCATTGATTTTCCTTTTTATGTTACTGCATACAAACTGGTTACTTTTATGTATTTATAATTTTACCAGTGCTTCCTCTCTCTGCACAGTCTATCTCTTGGCAAAGCAACACTTGTTACCTCTGTGACCTAGAAGCTTTTCTCGGGAGGAAGCAGAAACACGTTAGATCCCCTGTCTTGGGCTCATTTTAAACCACCGTACTGAGGGCCAGATGTAGGTGTCAAAATACCGGTCGGAATCGGCCGAAAATACCTGTTTTCGGCCGTTTCCGACCGGTATTTTGACATTGGTATGTAGGGGCTCTGAAAACATACAGATTCGGTAATTTTACCGAATCGGTAATTTTACCAAATCGGTAAAATTACCGATTCTGTAAAATTACAGAATCAGTAAATTTTACCGATTCGGTAAATTTACCGATCGGTAAAATTACCGAATCTGTATTTTCCTAGGTAGGTAGCACTTCTAACAGTGCTACAGGGCCTTTAGAATTCGTTATTTACCATGTAATACAATTGCATGGTAAATAACGAATTCTTGTGTACATGCACATCTGTGCATGTACACCTGTGCCATGTGGCACACAGACATGCCCTAAGGGCATGTATGTGTGCCACATGGCGCACAAGCCAGGTACAGGGGTGCAACAGGGTGTCAAAGTGACACCCTGTCCCCCTTTGCAATTCTGTATTTTTACCGATTCGGTAAATACCGAATCGGTATTTTCTATTGAATCCTATGGGCTTCAAGGCCCATGGGATTCAATAGCAAATACCGATTCGGTATTTACCAAATCGGTAAATACCGAATCTTACCGATTCGGTAAAAAATACCGAATTATTACCCACATCAGATTTACCGATTCTGAAATACCGAATCGGTAAAATTCGGTATTTTAGAATCAGTAAATCTAAATTACCTACATCTAGCCCTGAGTGAGGTAAGTGGGCCACTGAGGAGTAGTAAAAGGAGTGCTTGGAGATGTGGGGGTCATGCACACTGAGGGATCATGGTTTCATATTTACTTATTTCTCTGGTCTCTCTCATTTGTTTGGAGAGTGAACCCTGTGTCCTAGGTACGCGGAATGGTTCTCACATGTCCTGAGGGACAAGAGATCCCAATGAATCAAGAGTGTATACTGCATACAGTGCAGAGAAGGAGAGAAGTGAGCTCAACACCTGTGCCCTAGTTCACACCAAACACCAAATCTCTACTGCGCATGCACACGTGCTGGGGAATCCCGGTGTCACTGGGCGACATTAAGGACCAATCCTAGGGCATATTATATGTGAGACAGAAAGATCTCAAGGCTCTTCTACAGGGCTTCATAGATGTCCTGATCTGTGCTGCCCGGAGTGTGGAGACGGCATTCACAGGAGGGGACCAAGACACAACAACCAGCTGTTTGAACTGCATCTACTGAGCGCAAAGGTATTGTAGCTGATGTCCGGTTCTGCCACCATACAACTGCCCCCCCCCCACCCCCGCCGTCCCGTTATCGGAGCTGCAGGGCGAGCGGGACAATGCAGAGAGTCGAGTCGGAAGTCGCAAATGATTACAATATAAAATGGGGAAAACAACAACACATATAGACGATAAATAAGCACAGTACAGTTCCCGAGATTCAAGAGACATAACGTACAAATAGTAATGCCCACATGGCTGTCAGAACAGAGATATGTGCATTTTGTTTTTAAACACGAATAAGTTAGCTCAACACATAGTGTGAGTGTTCTCCGGGTGCAACTACAAGAGTTAAAGTGGCTGCAAGAAATAGAAACTGTAAACAGAGAGGCAGGTGCTGAAATAGAATATACTAGAGGTCCACAATATAGTGCCGACCTGGATGTGGAGATCAAGGTGGCCGTTACACAAAGCGTTGTAAAAGCTGTGAAAGTGCTGCCTGTGAAGGGAGGGGTCCAGATGACAGATTGCAGTAGTGATGGTTACAGGTGAGAGTGTGTGTGTGTGTGTGTGTGGGGGGAGCTGTAATGTTCGAATGTTGTATCCTACATACTCCAGTCACAATTGCACGTGATAATGGTTTTGTTTTCGGGTACGGGGGGAGGGTGATTTGCCACAAATCACACAACTTTTTTGGCTAAGAGTTGGATGCCGGGACTCAAATGACAGAACCTTCAACACTAAATGACACTGATGAATGTATCAAGAAAGAGCGCCTCTATGCGGCGCATATTCCACTTTAAAAACGAACGTCAGGGCTAATTCTTGTTAAAGTTACTGCCCTTCGTGTTTGTGTTCAAACCGCGGCCGTGGCCAGTTTGCATCGGCGGGATTTGTTTTCAAGACTTCGAAAAATTGTGTCGGAACATGAGCGTTTTCGGTAAACAGTTCAACTCTTATCTGTCGGGCTTGGAGCGAGATGACTGCCAGCTTACTGTAACACAAGGCTCATCACAATATTTTGAGTTTTCACCAATGACTCACGCCCGTTTATCCTGTTATTTAAAGAACTGCGCCCGACGTCAGCAGAAAATGTCACACAGAACTTTATTTTAGTTCACATTGTTATTTCACTCAAGCTCCTAGTAAAACAAGACAAAAAGCGCTTGCGCTGTAGCAGGGGGGAGAGATTCACTCGCAGGAGCGATAATTGCGACCACAAGGGCCGCGCGCTCCCGCAAGTGGATCTCCCGACGTGCACGCGTTGCCATTGAAGGCAATGGCAACGCGTGCACGTGCTTGGCTGAAAAGCCTACGCGCTAGGAAAAGGTTGTTTTCCTTTGCAGCGCATGCGCTGCGAAGGCTCGACCTAAAAAGGAAGGCCAAGAAACACCTACCTGCCTTGAAGCTTACTGCAAAGAGATGGGTTACACCCGGAGTCAGATAGAAAAATAGCCCACAACAGAGATTGCTCAAGATTCCTGGTTGATGGCCTATACCGAGTTAGTAAGTATCCTTTGAGATACAGTTCTTGCACTCTGAAATTGCAATAATGTCCTCTCCTGTAGGATATATCTTAAAGCCATGGCTTAATACAGCAGGGCGTAACACCAGATAAAATAACCAGACGTGGTCTACAGACAGACAGCAGAGCTATGTTTCTGGTTACAATGCTCTGATAGATGGTGCAGTTACACACTAGAGAGCACCACTCAGGCAGCTGGATCATGAATGTTTTTAATCATTTTGAGTAGCAAAATAAATAGAAATTAGAGCTAACACAGAGTCAGTGTTGTACGTTTTTAGAATGGAGGAATATAAAATAAGTCCTTAATGAGGGAATAAGTTTGAACTGCTGGCTAAACCCATAGAAAGAATGAGGCTCACTTAAGAGGTATTTTCTTGAGGTGTCTGTGTGCCCATCCCTTTTTAACTCAAGGTTGATGGTCATGTGATACAAAGAGCTTGTTTAACAGTACAAAATTTGCTCAAATGATAGAATGTTTCTGTACTGCTGGGGTTACCAATCACCCTCAGTGCGCTCTTTAACTTGATAAGCGCAAAATTGGGTAATTTAAAATTCCATTTTCTCCCCTTTTTGCCCATATATGCCTTAGTCTCGAGGATTGTCATTTTTCAAATCCCCGAATCTCTCTATTTGTAGTGTGCATTGCCTTAAATCTGAGGACTTAAGAAAGTGCCCCAAAATAATGCTCAGAGTTTATCTTGTGAAGGGATCTGGGAGTTGGTTGTCACTATTACCTAGTGCAAATTCCTGAGACAGCTGCAGACACAGACAGATTTTTGTGAATTACAGCATTTACTATAAACACACTGAAGCATTTATTTTTACTATACACTTTAAAATCACACACTTGGCTTTATTGTTTTAACGCAAGATAGCGCCAAGCTGTAATCAGAGTCAGCCCAGTTGGACACCTGAGTCTCAGGAGTTCAGGAGCCCCCGATTTTCCTTCTTTCTCAAAGGTGCGCTGTCTTCACAGCAGGGTTATTCCCTAGTTTGGAAAGTCAACTGACTTCAGGAGGTTCCAGCACACAGTCTGTTGAGGTGCTAATGGTTCCTTTGTTTTGCGCAAAGGTGTATTTATTTGTATACAACTACTTAGTCCTAAATCCTGCCTTATATTTAATCTTGAAGCAGGTGATAGTAACATCCAAGCTGCGGGACTGCGGGAAAGGGTGGAGTAAAAACTGTCTTACATACTTTCGTTCATCAAATTCAGTGTGAAAAATGACTCTTTATGACTCATGACATTGTTTTGTTTCATGTTGATGTGCATTCATGTTTATTCCCCGTGCTATTTTTAATGCCGAAAATCTTCATAGACACTTATGAAATTGTTAGTTATTTCAAGAGGACTTTCAGATTATAATAAGGAATTATAATACAAAACGAGGGCACTTCATATTTAAAATAATACCTAAAATATCACATTTCATTTTTTTAAGAAAAAGGTTGACGGCTTCTCTGATAATGTGGCTCAGAGTGAAGCGCATTTACAATATTTAGAAGTGCACCTTGAGGCTCTATTGTGAGGAATCAAGTGTGTCTAGATTGCTCCAGCCCTGACGAGTGGAGTTCCCAGTCTGGGAGACTGCGAGCAGGGAACCACAGTGTTCTGGGGGTAGGCTATTGTGGACACTTAAATATTGCGCCCCAAGGATGGGGTCCCCATGGTGATCACTGGGCACAGATCTGTAGCCTAAGACTGGCACAAACTTGCAGTCTCAATTTGGTACATAACACAGTATGGATTTTTGTGATTTTGTATTTAACAAAAGAATTGAGTAGCATAGCATGATTATTCTTTGCTGTGAAATAAGAACAATGAATAACCAGTTTTATTTCAAATGCAGTGTCCATGAAGGATAAACACAACATAAACACATATGTGTTTATAGCCACAAAGACAGTGATATTAACTTTTCCATATATAATGATAGTGATAGTTATGATGGGGCAAACGTGAACACACATTTATAATTAATAAGTAGTGGTGTATATCTAAGCATGCACGTAGACAAGGTTTAGTAAGTAATGATTCAAAGCTTGGCATGTAGTGAAGATTTCAAGGTAGTGGTGCAAATCTGACCATATACTAAGAATTAATTATCATATATGCAAACCCAAACAGGCACTGTTGATTACTGAGTCATGATTGGGGGCAATCAAGGTAGAAAGAGGAGTTCGACAGGGGTGCGTTTTAGCACCCCTGCTGTTCATCATCTACATAAATGGTCCGAGTGACTCCCTGAAAGAGACGACAACGGATGTCCCGAAAATCCAAGGGAACCTGCTACCCGCACTCCTTTATGCAGATGATGCGGTGATCATGGGCCTAACACCGAATGCTCTCCGTGCCCTGGTCAAGAGCTTTGCACATTTTATGGGGAATCTGGACCTGAAGGTGAACTTTAAAAAATCATTTATCATGACATGCGGGCCAGGGGCCAAACAACTCAACTCCATCTTAATTGGACAAGAGAAGTTACACTCCACCAAATCATTCCCCTACCTAGGTATGGTCTTTGCTGCGAACGGCCTGTGGAGTGGGCATCTTGCCCACGCCACAGGCAAGTTCTCAAAGGCCATAAATTCTATCCTCGCCTTGCCACGGCCAAAAAGGTCAGAAACAACCGAGGCAATTGTGAAAATCTACAAATTGCAATGTGTCCCGGTTGCAACCTATGGCGCAGAAATTTGGGGGATAGTGAGCCCATCTAGCCTGCAGACAGAAGAAAACCGGTTATGTAGAAAACTCCTAGGAGCTCCAATTTCCTCTTCCGGGTACATTTGCCATGCTGAGCTCAATTTGCCCTACATAACCGACTTCATTGCCACGCGACCTGCAATATTTTGGTTGTCCATCTGGGCTAACGAACGTGCTACCTTAACACAGGAAATTGTGACCGAATGTCTAAATTGTGACAAAGGTATGGGCATACCGTGGCTCCGGGCTACAAAGGAAAGCTTAGACAGTATTGGTAAAATTCATCTTTTTAACGATCCTGCCCAGATTAAGAGCACGGATAAGAAGGACATACAAACCGAACTCTACGCCCTCTTCAGGGAAAGGAGGTTGGAGATAGAACTACAAAAACAAACTGTCAAATCATATGTGATTAATATAAACAATGACCTATCTCCACAACAAATACCTCTATACCTCAGACTCCCTATGACCAACTGGGAAAGGTCGCTACTATTTCGCCTAAGAGCTGGATCTATAAAATACTCACTTTGCTTTCCCATGGGCCACAGCACGATGAACTTTGGACACGAGCTAAGTCCTTGCCCTTGTGATGGATACAGCAGACAAAATGAACTACATTTCTTCTTTCACTGTAAATTTTTTATGAAATATATCAAGTGGTTTTTAGCTCCATATTTTAAAAAACAAAGGCCAGTTTCCCTAACTCAATCATATCTCATGCTTTTAAATTTAGTTAATGATGAATTGATTTTTCGTGCAAGCTCATTCTTGAAAGTTATATTTTACGCACGGAAATCTATGGAACCTCCCTGAAATGCTCACGCGCCTAAAAAATGCCTCCCATGCAATAGCACTTTAGCTATCTGGAATGCACATTGGAACGCACTTTAATAATCTGATTTTGATTGTTTACATCAACATTTGAAAACCAATTGCAGTTTTCTTTTAACTATTTTATGGAAATTGTGTAACTTATTTTTAAAGATGTATTTTTTATGTAATATGTGACTTTCATGGATTTTTTGCAATCCGAATAAAGTTTTCTTTGAATTGAAAATTGAATTGAGTCATGATTGACATCTCAGCATGAGCTGATGATTACAGAGAGATGGTGCAAATTCCAATACTTACTAAGGATTACTAATGGCCGGTGTAACTATGAAGAAGCAGATCTGTATAAACAAATTAAAAGCCAGACCTATTGGCAGGTCAATTAATTATATTCCCTGCAATTCATACTTTCTAATTAAATAAAAAAAAACATTATTTATAGCCCTACTTTGACAGGTATGGGACAAGTAGCTATTACACTTTTGGAGTTGGCAGTACCAATGTTCAAAATTATAATATTATATAGATCAAAAGCTATAAGCTTGGCACCCCACTACTCAGAAGCTTACAAAGTCATCTCTAGGGTGCCCCAAGGTACATGACCCCTCTAACCACAATCATCAGCACATACCTCAGCATGCTTTCCTACACCACCGTCACACAATTCATACTCTCCCTCTCAGACAAGAACCCCAACACAAGAAATAAGTTCATCACGTGCATGACAAAATCGCTAACTAGATGAAAGCTGACTTTCTCAAACTCAACACCAACAAGACAAATGTAGTGATCTTCACCACACCATGGGACTCCACCTGTTGGATGGCTGCACTCATACCCACAGCCACACCTAGCACCAGAACCTCGGAATCATCACTGACACCAAATTGGCAGTGACAGCACAAGTAAGCACAGTCATCCTGCTTCCACACCCTAAAGATGCGGAGGAATATTCTATGGCTCCCAAGTAACACCAGAAAAGAATGTCACCCTCACCACCAGCAAACTAGACTACTGAAACATTCTCTCTGGTCGTACCATCAAGCATCTCACAAGAAGACAACAAACCATCCAAAATGTGGCAGCCAGTCTCATCCTCAACCCACCATGTATAACCCACATCACATCACATCACATCCCAGGGAGCTCCACTGACTCCCAATGCACAAATGTGTGCATTTCAAACTTCCCACACACATGTTCAAGCCGCTACACAACTTAGGCTCCACTTACCAGGCCACCCACCTCTCCTTTCACCCACCACCTAGTCACCTACACTCTGCAGTACGATTCACACACATTCCATGCATGCACAGACCCACAGCATTCTCTTACATAACACCTAAAGCATCAAATAATCTTCCATTTCACATCAGACAGAGTCTTCTATCTTCTTGAATTCCAAAAGAACCTGAAGATCTGTCTCGACTGGTTTCGATGCACATACACCTGGTCATCACTAGAATTCCATCATGGATGAGAGTACATTCTACAAATACACATACCATTATTGTATATGGCACATAATTATACTCTAGAAAATAATAAATAAATGAGATTACATACATTTTTTTTTAAACTTTATTTTTGGTTATGCAAACAAACATAAATATTCCCCCCAAATTGTGGCATCGTACAGAACTGTTGCATACAGGACGACAACCTCATTAAGGCACATTAGGGACAAAAACATCGCTAATCGTCAGTCAGGCCTTGGGCTTGTAAAGCAACCTTACAGTACAATCAGTACATGGCAACCGTGAGTTGAGGCAGCGGCCGAGCGCACAAAGACAATCTGGATCTAACCATCCCCAATACCCTCCCCCTCCCCGTCAGTTCCCGATCCCTCAGAGGTGAACAG
The DNA here is from genome assembly GCF_964263255.1 of Lissotriton vulgaris. Lineage (NCBI taxonomy): Eukaryota > Metazoa > Chordata > Amphibia > Caudata > Salamandridae > Lissotriton > Lissotriton vulgaris. The sequence continues at coordinate 158,991,999 of NC_141688.1, forward strand.
TTCTGCACTATTCCCCTCAGAGTCACTCAAGGTCAAACCAGCAGTACACATCATTCTCCATGCCAACAGGTCTTCCTGCAATCTCTCGTCTCTACGCGTACATTGCATATGAGTCTCTTCCGCCAATGACCACTCCCGGACATCCCTCAGCCATGCTGAAATCTCAGGGGCCCTCCGCCCCATCCAGGTAATGGCTACCCTACGCCGTGCCAGAACCAACATAAGCTGTAATAGTTTATAGGGGATTTTCCTCTTCCTAGGCCGGGGAACCAGAGCTAGCAGACAGTGGAGCGGTGTCAGGGTTATACTAAGGCCAATAGCGACGGCAATCCGTCCCACCACCTCCGTCCAAAAATCTCACACCAGGGCACACTCCCAGGCCGAGTGGAGAAACCCCGCTCTCTCAGCACCGCACCTAGGGCAAGTGTCCTCCCTATCTGGCAAAATGCGCTGTAAAGAGACCGGTGTCAGGTATGTGCGATGCATAAAATTAAAGTGTGTGAGCTTAAACCGTGCATTACAAGAGACCTTACGTGCGAGACCCCCAATACGCCTACGCTGCCCGGCATCCAGTGTCTCCCCCAGATCTATCTCCCAGGCACTCCACGCAGGCTGGACAGGTGGCTCCGAGTCCTGACGGAGTGCGGAGTAAAGCAAGGAGATCAACCTGCGACCCCTGCCACAGGTGAGGATGATGTTCAGAGTGTGAGAAGTCTTAGGTGCCTCTGGAAACTGGGGCCACATCTCCTTCACCACCTCCTGCATACGGCGGTAATGTAAATATTGTCTTCCCTCTAGTCCAAAGGCCTCTGCAGCCTCCTCGTAGGAGACAAATGAGTCGCCCGGATACAGGTCCGCCAGAGTATCACAGCCTCCAGCCCTCCAATCCCGAAAAGACATGTGTTCCTCCATAGCTACAATAGGCGCCAAAATCCAAACGGGCAACTCCCTATGAAAGGGGGCCCGCCGCAGAACCCGCTCCACACATCTCTGCCAGAGTGCAGCCGCATGACGCACCACATACGATAGAGTCGCTTCCGCTCCCCTCCATCATCGCCACCTGCAGCATATGAGATTACATACATAACACAACCTGAAGAAAATATTAGGAATATTGGATTGAAATGTCTTTCCCGTGCACACACAATTTGATGTAGCGAGTAAGTTAAGACCAGAGCTTAGACTTCTGTCACAAAACATTGAATTCAGTAATCAAATTATTTCCTCCTGTACTGGCAATTTATATAAAAAAATGCATTTATAGTATGGCATATGTAGCTGGTGAAGGGCCGAGATGCATTTATAAATGGGTATTGTGCTACTCTGTGGTAGTGCTAAGGATTGAAGAATGTGTGAAGATAAAGCAAAAAGTAGTGTGAGATAATGTGCTTAAACCTTACTGTCAAGTCTATGGATGGGGAAAAAGTGAGACGGTGCAATCTGGCCCATTTGAGAGGTGTTTCTGTTTTATTTTTTTTGGTTTTTATTTTTTTTGCAGAGTTTTATATAGCGCGAACTAGACCCGAATCGGGTATCAGATTGCTTTACATAGCTCCAGTTACGTTACATGAGGACACACATTAATTTTTGAGTGTTTTGCCCAGAATCACAGGACGTTTGGTGCCGTTACCGAGACTCAAACCCAGTTCCTCCAGGTCCGAGATCGAACACCCTAGCCGTTAGGCCACTCCGCTCTTGTGTGTATATGAAAGTGGCTTTGCAAGATTTGTCACAGCAGCAGTATAGCTGTGTATATGCCTAGGTAGGTGGGAAAAGTGTTAGAAAAGATGTTGCTGTTCATGCATGTGGACAGTAGGAGTGTGAGAAATTCATGTGATTTGTTTTTACGCACTTACACAAAATTTTAGGAAAATTTTACGAAATTACATGTAATTATGCAAAATGTGAATCTGACTTTTAGTGCTATATTTTAGCACAAAATAACCAATAAGTCATTTTTTTGACACAAGCACACATTCTGCAGCATATTATAGCTCAAACAAGACAATTGGCATGAGCAATACCTGCTCACGTTCTGTTTGCCCGCATTCCTCCTGAGTGTTCAACATAAATGTTTGTAGCAAATGCCACATAATTAGGTGATGTGGCATCAGGGATTTTACATAACAAGTGCAACATGAAATTCCCCAAATTACTCAAACTATGCAAGGGTAATTTACATTTTTCTCAGGCCTAGTGGACATCTACCATTTGGATTAGACTATCAAACAGTTTAAAGAACACTGAATATTGGCATTGGAGTTGTCCAGATGTGAAAGAAGCTAAAATGCGAGGGAGCTGTGGTGGGGGTCAATCATGGATTAACTATAGTAAAAACTCTTGCCTTCACAGAGGACCATTAAAAGAGCTACCCATCAGAATGGCTATTTTTTAACTAGAAACAATATAAACTCTAATGAATCCACTGTGTACCAGCAGAGGAACAATCATTGTATGGTAAGCTATAGTCAGGGCCACTGGAATTATGCAATTGTGTGGCAGCATCGATTTTAACATGAGTATAGATATGCCGCATTGGTCACAGAATCCACTCTCTACCGCATAATCCGCAGAATGTAACAAAAAAATTGTTTCTTGTTTGAACGGTTCAAAAGTTACTAAAAAAGAAGCAACATCTATTGCCACACAATGGAAGGATCTTTGCAAAGGTTAACTAGTCGCCTTTCTGTTGTTATTACTATATTAGGGCGGTAAACTGGTTCCAAAGAGGCACAGCCAATGCACTGACAGTGTTACCAAGTTTAAAAATGAGAAAAGAATCCAGTAATACTATTAAAAAATCTGCCATATTTTAGTGCATAATTTCCCTTTTCTTGCTGCATAATCTACTCAAGCCTGCTGCATAATTCGGTCCTCCCCTGCTGCATAATTCCAGTGCCCCTAGCTATAGCATATGCCTGAAGCGATCACCCAGGTATTCCGGGAGCAACCTAAAGAAATGGGTATTACACCAGTGGATCGCTTGTCTCTCGATTGCTGAATCAGTGCACTGCATTTAAACAACAACAACAAAAACAATAGGAGACATAAGAGGCTGCAGTCACAACATGTCCAAGAAGACAAAATAGAAATACTATTTGAATAGGTTGTGGAAATCAAATCAGTGAGCAACATGGAACGAAATGCATGTGCTTTGCTCTTTGTAGCACTAAATGAATGGCTTGGAATGCAGAGCGCCCTACATATATGATGGCCCTCCTCTAATTTAACAAATACAACGTCTTGCAAAGTATTGCAATGTCTCAAGAAAAAACAAACATGATTTAGAAGCCAGTGATTTTACAGAAGGTCACAAAAGTACTTTGACGCCTCGTCAGGGGTAGTAAACGCTATATAAATGCAATTAGATAAATAAATAAATTACAAACTCAACTTGTTCAAATCCACAAAGGAAATTTAGTAGTCAATGCCTACAATTTTGCTCTGTGATGTCTTAAATACAATTTTAGTGAAGGAAGTAATAAAAGTTTGAAATCTGATTTTGCAGCTGGTGCTTCACAGGGTAACACAAGAGTGCCTGTGTTACTATACACCTGCTACATATGCTGTTGCCTTTTTGAACTGATCAGGGATGTGCATTGCCATCCACGGCTAGGAATCGTTTACAATTTGGCCTCCACATAGCGCTTGCTTTTTACCTTGTATGTCTGCGTCCTCTCTGTTTGAGAACAGCCTAAGTGGGGGGAATCCTCGAATTGTTTGAATAGGGCTGTGCTCACCATTCTCCTTGATTATCTTATTCAGGCCTTAAATGAGGTGCCAAAGTGCGTTAAATAGGTTTCGGAATGTACATAAACTCATGAAAAAGAAAACTGCAAAATTGCCTCATGCTACACCATGTAAACCCACGTTATAATTTTTTTTTTAACAGCAAGAGAACATGCTCATCATAATTCGGGCCCTACAAAACAGCTGTAAAGAAAATCTCTCCCCTTTCTCAGGCGACAGGTGCAAGAGCAGGGCGTTAGCAGTTCCTTCTGGGCAGAGCACTTCCTGGGCAGCCGTCAAAGTGTTAATGTATGCAGATCACAGCCTTTGTGTTTCGGCTGATCACAGAGGTGAGCCTCAAGTTAGGAATGAAAGGAACACGTCCCCTCCACCAACCTCCAAACACAGGTTGGTTGCAACAACGAGAGCCACTCTTGAAAACATAATATGGACACTGAATTTAACAAGGCAACTGCGGAAGACCCATAGTTTGTTTTGCGTGTGACAATTTGTACCATTAATAGGTATTTGACAAAGGCTGATACATGAAACTGGCATTTCTTTGCAACCACATGATTATGCACTAGAAATTCCAGGATGACAACACAAAAACTAAAGTTAATAGTTTTTGATACATTTCATTTTTTGTTAGTGAAGCAAACGAGAGGGAGGACTTTGGTGCACTACATGCTGGCAAATAATTCAAGTCTAGTTATTCATCCTTCAATGTAAACATTGCAGGTCTAACCTTCCAGGACTGAAACCTTTGCAGGTTTATGTAGCAGAAACTAGACCCGAAGGCATTGGAGCGCTTTACACAGCACCAGGTACGTTACACAAGGACACATTAATGTTCCTAGCCACAGGGAGAAAAGGGGACGCCCAGAATCACAGGGTGTTGAGCTGACACTGAGCGCCGAGAATCGAACCTGGATCCCCATTTATGGAGTCGGCATCCTCTTCCTTTCATTTAGCATAAATAGCTAAGCATAGGAAAATAAAGCATTGATCCTCTAATGTACGTTTCACCCATGACATTAAGAACGGCACAGGGGAGGAAAATGGGGAGGGAACGGGGAAAATAGTAAGAGGAGTTAGGGAGAAATGGACAAAGTCAGAGAAAACCGAGAGAGATGGGGAGAGATACAAGTTGAGTCAAGATTTAGGGAGAGAACGGCGTGGTAAAAGTCTTGGAGACAAACAAGGAAATAGGGGTAAACAGGAGAGAGAGATTTAGAGATAGGAAAGTCAAACAAAACCAGTGAGAGAAATAGACAGGGAGAGAGAAAGTCAGAGATATGGGGAGACTGGGGAGGGCACAGGAATGACAGGAGAGGCAGATAAATTAAAGCTAGTGAGAGGCATCGAAAGATAGAGATACAGAGATAGACAGGGAACAAGAAAGAAAGACAGAAACAGAGAAAGACAAGAAGGGAGAGAAAAAAATAGGGAAAGACAGCCTAATATGAGACATATGTGAGAGTCAAGGAGAAACAGGGTTAGAATTGGCGAGAGAGAAATAAAGCCAGATAGTGTCATAAGGAGGGAGAGATAGGTAGAGACAAAAACAGTGGGCGAAAGACAGAAACAGAGATGGAAAAATAGGAAGAGAGAAAAAAAGAAAGACAGGGAGAGATGTGAAATCGAAATGGAGTGAGGGAGTGGGAGAGAGTAAAAGACAGGGAAAGAGTAAGACAAGGAGAGGGGTGGGTTTATGAAACATACTAGAAAGACAGGAAGGTGGACAGGAGGAAGAAAAGAAGGAAATACACACTGAACTGAATCTAAATGTAAATGTAAATTGATACTTGTATAGCGCACTACGCACCCACAAGGGTCTCAAGGCGCTTGTACGAATACCGCTGTGGAACCCATCCTGGCTTTCCCTGTGAGGCGTCCACTCCTGGGCACCCCCAAGGTGGAGGCCAGGCATCCTTAGCGTTGTGGGGGCCATTGTGGAGATTAAGCAAGCAATTGCCCAGAGTTGCAGAGTGGAACTCCATGATTGGAATAGGCACTGAGGCGAGAATTATCAGGTCCGTGGAATTTGTGAGCCCAAGACCCGCCGAGGCAGGGAATTGAACCCTGGTCCCAGGCTAGACCTCTGCATCAGGGTCTGCCACTCTAACCATTGAGTCACACTTCTCCACCATTGAGCCACACTTCTCCACCATTGAGCCATACTTCTCCAGACTAAAGCTATTTGTCTGTCCATTAACCTCTATCCCACCCTCTCTTGATCTTTCTACCTGTAACAGAGACATCTTTAGCTACATAGATCGGTCTTTGTCTATATTTGTTTCTCCTTCAATCTATCCTTAGTAGTGCATGTGTCCATCTATATATCCCTTTATTTGTATGTACATCTGTACATCTGTCTGCCCATCCCTCTATCTAGTTGTAAATCTGTCGATCAGTCTATCTATCTGATTTATCAAAATTGTATCCACCATACATCTGAATGCATGTTCAGAAATGAGATCCCTGGCCACACAACTGGGAATGGGTGAATTTCACCCAGCAACTGACGTAAGAAGGCATCAGGTGCACAGATTTTAGGAAGATAGGAACAGCCATGGATTACAACCATGCCGAGACATCGGAGATAGACAACACCAGCTTAACACAAGCGGACCCATCATGCTTTGCAGTACAAGCAATGGATCCCACTATGCATCAATTTAGTACCCGCCATCCGACCCACATGAAGCCCTGCACACCCCTGACCATCAAGTTGGCAAGACCTGTTGTGTCCAAAACATTACATGTACTTAGAGTGGACTTTGGGACAGCCACTTGCTCGTGATTGGACAGCCATTGTTGTTTATATCAGATGTCTTGATTCAATGGCTTTTCTCTCTGTCCCTGTGTTTGTTCCACCCTGGGGCATTTTGATCTCACAGTGTTGTGAGTGAATGTTTTTTATCCTTCTTCTGCATACTTGTGGAGCTGTTTTTTATTTTAGATTTAACATTTCATGGGAGTGCAGGTATTTCCTTCCTGTCTATATTTATTGGTTTACAATGGGTTGGCATCTGCAAAATGCTTCTGCTCCATTTGCTTCCTTCTGTATATTGCACTTTTTTATTTTCACTTTATTTACATTTGAATTTACTGATCTAACATGGTTGTCTGCCATGTTAGATTAGTACATTTAAAGCAGAGGCTTGTGTCATGACACATTCTTGTGTCATGAAGCTCATTCACACATGCATTAGGACACACATCACGGCGAACACTTGTGCATGTGGCATATTGCCGGCCACCTTAAAATGAGGTTTCTTTAATAAAAACTCTATTCCAAGATTGTGAACCATACATCTGTTAGTATGTGGTGGCCATGATATTCAACTCCCCACATAGGTAGTAGTTGTGATATTCATATCCAAGACATGCAGAAATAGTGTGTGATGAGAGTAATGGGCAGGTCCCCATGGAGATAGTATGCTATAGTGTTCTTATTCAAGACATGCTGAGATAGTGTGCTGAAAGCTGTGCAAGTCCCCACACAGATAGTGTGATTACTGTAATGACCAGATTGTCTCAGTACATGATAAAAGTCATGTTCAAACCTTCACACAGATAGTATGTGATGATAGACAAGTTTAAGGTCACACACATATAGTGTGCTAATCAAGTTCATGTCCCTGAAAGGGTAATAAGTGATTGCAGTAATGCTACGGCCCTCACTGAGATAGAGTCTAATGATAGTCTAATGATTGTCCCGTCAGAGTTTATGCATCATGATAGTAATTCCAAGCCACTTCCGAGACCATGACAGACAGTGAGATGGAGGCCTTTCCTGTGTGGGGACATCAAGGAAGATGAACTAGCAATGCCCTGGACAGTATGAGTAAGGGGAACGATAAGTATGATGATTGCTTTCCAGTTCAATATTATAAATTGAATAAAGCAAAGTTGGTACCACCATTATACAGGTGTACAAGGATGCAGTGGTGTTTTTTCTAGGCAAATGAGCTGGCAATCACATTAGAACCATTATACATCTACAGTGGCAGGTAAAGAATGAAGCAAATGACAAACTAACAATATTGCTGGTTGCAGAAAAGGCCTTTGACTATGTAGAGTGCAGGTATCTATTCATGGTAATAGGTAAATTGAGTCTGTGCAGGGATTTCTTGAAAAAGTGCAGAAGCTATATAAAGTGACTGACTGATGTTTTTAGATTTACGAAAAGAAATTTTATGTCCGATTTTTAAAAAATACAGGATCAGAAATAGGATGCAAGCTGCTAGCTTTATAGCTGAAATGAGGTATCTAGATATTGCTTGTGCTATGGGGAAATGTTTGTGTAAAGTCAAGTTGTTCCTAAAGTGTACAGAGTAAATATCTTATGCGGCGCTCATGGGAGGGATGAGCCTGTACATGTAAAGGTTAACGTTATGATTTGGAACCTTTGGAATTGATTTGATGCTGATGGAAATTACCTGACTTAATTACCCCTAGGGGTATTTTTGTATTTAGTACGAAGGAATGTACTATTTTACGGGAAGTACAAATGCCATGTTTTTAATATGATCTTGTTCAAGTTTTAACAGTAATTTTATGTATAGGGTATACTTTTAAGGTTGTAATTAACCAAATAAAGTTTTCTTACTGACTGACTGACTGACTCAGATAAACGTTTGGAGCTTTATCTCACAACCGTTCCTCATCTTCAGGGGCACTAGAATGGTCTGTCCTCTGTCCCCACTCTTGTTTTACTAACTCTGTTTTTATTTGAGATGGCAATCACACAAAGCAGACACATATGGAGCATAATAGCACTTCTGTTTTATGCAGATGGTATTGTGGTTGCACTTGTAACGATCAAGGTTTCCTAACCAACATTAATGTCCTGATAACTTTTTTACAAAATTAACTGGTCTGTATGTAAAGCTCTGCCCATGACAAAAACCACAACAGCAGTGTTAGGCTGTGTGATGCTGAGAGCGTCGATCCACTGGTTCTGAGTGACACTGGTCCAGCTGTGGAGTGGGGCACCTGGGCAGTTGGGGGTGGTATGGGGGCGTCTATCGAGGGTGAAGTGTACGATGGAGTGGTCTGACCAGGTGACTTCTGTGGTGTGGCTGTATCATATTCTGTTGATGGACGTGAAGATGGGGTCTAGCGCTTGTCCTGCTTTGTGTTTGGGGTATGTAACCAGTTGCTTGAGTCCAAAGTTGTCCAATCTTTCCAGTAGGTCAGTGGAGTCCAGGTGGAAGTTGATGTCTCCCAGGAAGACATAGGGCCCGATTCACAAAATTAATCTCAGGCAAAATCCTAACTTTACGACTTTCGGTATTCACAGAAGGCATTTAGGAGTAGTAAAGGTAGGATTCCTAACTTTACTACTACAAAACTGACAACAATCCTAACATTTTGACTTTTTGTATTCACAAAAGGCGTTTAGTTGTAGTACTACTACTACTAAATGCCTTTTGTGAATACAAAAAGTCGTAATCTTAGGATTTTGTCTCAGATTACTTTAGTGAATCGAGCCCGAAGTGTTCAGATTCTATGGTGAGTGTGCCGTGTGACCTTACAATAGAAATATGCATGGGCTTTTTTCTGACATAAGTGTCTCCAAGTGGTACTTCAGCATGTGTAGTGATACCGGGGCCCAAGCATGTAAGAGACTCACTCCCCTCAATTATGATAGTGTTTTACAGCATAACCTTTAAGCATTTAAAGTCTGACAACATTACCCACCCACACTTTGAGCTTTTTCGCAGATCTGGTTTGTGAGCCTGGGACTCTGACAAGTGTAAATAAACACTTGCGCTCTGGGCTTTTCTTCCCCTCTCCCCTCCAGTGGCTGCTAAATGCATGGGCTGATGGAGGCCGTGGGTCCCATTAGATGCTGTCGGTGTTTGCTGTGTTACATAATGAGAACCACGATTCCTAGATAAGGGGCATACCGCCTCAATGATCCTGAGATAAGAACGGTTGTCAGCAGCCCTGTTGTGACCACCTCAGCAGTCGCAGGTAAAATGTGATGGATTGAAGTAGGAGAGGGGCCTTTGCAGCAAATCACCAGCAGTCTAGAGCAATGGGCCATCTTTAGGTCTGTGGGGCTCACTCTAACCTGCACCGTCACTCAACAGGGGCGAACAGCGTGCCATATGTCACCTCTCTGATACTCCAACTGCCTCTCATTCATCAATCCATCGATGAAAAGCCTGATGTCAGCAAGGCATCAGCATTCATGGGGCACCCTTTTTGATGCTGCCTTGCTAGACTACATTTTGGAATAACGAAAGGTCGGAGCCCCTACAAGTGGAAAGCAAATTATTCCTACTGCCAGTGCTTTAAATGAACCGGTACTCACCGGTACTGAGTATCGGCACTTCTCAGATTTATCACTCTGAGTACCGGCACTTCTCTACTGCAGTTGAGAGTACCAGTACTCACGAAAAAAGTAAGGCTCATTGGCTGTGCTGGTGAGCCGGAGTGGAATGTGTATCTGGCAGCCAAGGCACCGCTTCTGCAGCCCCGATCTGAGCCCCAGCTGAGCTATTCAGCAGGGCTCATTTGAATAATGAATGAAAGGGAGGGAGGATGGATGGATGAAAGGATGGATGATGGATGAGTGAAAGGAGGGTTTAAGTGAAAGGGTGGATGGAATGAAAGGGTGGATGGAATAAAGGAGTGAAGGGGTTGATGGATAGATGAGCGAAAGGATTAATAAATGAGCGAAAGAGTGGATAAAAAGATGAATGGAAAGGTTTGGAGATGGATGGATGGATAGGTTTGTATATGAAGGGTGGACAGACGGAATGGTGAAAACTGAATGATGGATGAAAGACTGAGCAGACGACACAATGTAAAGGTTAAATAGCGGACATCAGCAGGTAAATGGTAGGATGAAAGAATGAATGGATAGATCTATGGAAGAGACAAGCGCTATCTTCTGGGGAGGGTCATGATGATTTCCTTCATTTACATTGTGCTATAAAAGCTTTGGGTCGAAGTGGGGGTATTTTCAGTGGGTGAGTGTGTGGATGGATGAGTGAGCAAGAGTGGATGTATAGATGGATGGATGAGTGAAAGCATGGATTGCTGGGTGAAAGAGGGTGGAAGATTGGATAAAAGGGTGGTTGATGGGTGGATAAGTGAAAGATTGGATGGATGAATGAAAGGGAGGGAGGAAGAATGAAAGGGATGGAGGATGGATGAGTGAAAGGAGAGATTGAGTGAAAGGGTAATGGAATGAATGGGTGGATGGAATAAAGGAGTGAAAAGGTTGATGAACAGATGAGCGAAAGGATTGACAAATGAGCGAAAGAGTGGATAAAGAGATGGATGAGGGAAAGGATGAATGGATAGGTTTTGAGTTGGATGGATGGATAGGTGTTTATATGAAGGGTGGACAGACAGAATGGTGAAAAACTGAATGATGGATGAAAGACAGAATAGACGACAGAATGTAAATGTTAAATGGTGGACATCAGCAGGTAAATGGTAGGATGAAAGGTTGAATGGATAGATCTATGTAAGAGACAAGAGATATCTTCTGAGGAGGGTCATGATGATTTGCTTCATTTGCTTGGTGCCATAAGAGCTTTGGTGTGACGTGGGGGTATTTTCAGTTTCTTTCTACTCATGTGCTGAAAAATATATGGTTTTGTGCCAAACAGCAATTAACAGTATGGCATTGAGAAGGTGCATCTATTGCAAAAAAAGGAAATGTTAACATATTATAGCATTACTCTTTCATTTTTGTGTAATGAGTTAACTTGCTTTGTTTATATAAACACATTTCTCATGTGTTTTGATGTGTCCTGCAACTAATAATAGAAGTCATGAAGTATCATCAGGTCTTGCCTTTAGCCCCGCCCCCTCACTACACCTCTAGCTCATTTTAATGAGTACCTGCACTTATTTTTCCCATTTAAAGCACTGCCTACTGCCATGTAGGGATGTATGTTGGGACGTTTTCTCAATATGAAAAACTACTTATATGATTATTCCCCGACTGTAAATGAAGAGGTAAGTTAAAAAAGGGTGCATTGGAATGTGACCATTGTAATTACGAGTGAATGAGATTCCCTCAAGCATCCAATGCATCACTTTTTGTGCTGTTCAACTTGGAGGTTAGACCACTTCTCAAAAGTATAAAACTATATTATACCCCTTGGTACGATATGGCCTTGCGATACTTATTTGGATTTGTGAAGAAGACGAAGGATAGCAACTATTGCTTTTGGAGAAAGTGGCTTGTATCCGCTTTAGTTACAGAAAACAAAATTGGAGCAGGATTACAAATGCTTGTTTTTAAGGCTTCTGTATAGTAGGGATCTGGTTGGTCCCGTGAGAGCGCAGGAAAGCGCGGGGAAGGAATTGGTCCAGTCTGTAAGCTTGGATAGCCTCTGCAACCATGCTGGTCCGTTAGTTCTTGATCTGCTGAATGCCTCACCTGGTTTTAAACGTGGCTGAAGGTGGCATTCAGCTCTACGCCACTGGCACATTCACCCACTGAGCTATCTTTCTAGTTTGTGAGCATTAGCATTTTTAATGCAGTTCTAAGCCATGCTGCGAGGTTTACGCTGCCTAAGCCATATGTTGTGGAAATATGGAAATATAATTCACATCTATGGGCTTCAGCATTTAGTTTCCATATGTATCGCCTCATCAGGGGTTCCTAAGTGCTATATAAATACAAAGCAGACAATAAGGACTCCAGAACGGACCAGCTGGCCATTTATACTTAGTGAACAGTTATTGTTTACTCTACCCATCAAGTCATAACCATAGCTTCAGGAGGAGAGATTAAAGAGAATCTATTTACAATTAATCAATTAGGACTTGTACAGCGGCTAATCAACCTCGAGGGTATCCAGGCGCTAAAGATGCGTTTAGAATTAAATGAGTGCGCCCTTTAATTCAGGAACGCGTTTGGTGTGCTGATAGCCGAAAAGCTGTATATGGCACTTTCAGTCAGACCTTTAACATTTTAGCGAACTGCATATGTTAAAAGTGAAACTGCAAGTCACACAACACAATTTGCTGCTGGGTAAAAGCCAGGCTGACGTTGTCACTCATTACTAGTTAGCCCTATATTCAGACTTTTACAACTGTTCCAATTGTAAGGCACACTCCCTTTCCTCTCATTCTCTTGCTCTCTTTCTTGTTCGTTCCTTCTGTCAGTCTCTTTAACTTTAAATCTCGGTCTCATTTTCTTCCTCGCTCGCTCCTATCCTCTCTCGAGACCTCCCATTTCTTTCTCCTTCTTTGTCTTTGCATCTTTCTCCTTCTCCTTTCTCTTTTTGGATATTACTCCACCCTCTTCCCTTCATATTCCACTACCTCTATTTCTCCTTTCTCCCCTCTTCCTGTCTCACATTTTCTATTTTGATCCCTATATTTCTTTCTTCACTCGTGTTTGTTGTCCTTTTCTTTTTTGATGTTTCATTTGTCCTCCTCCTTTCATTTTACTTTCTCTCATTCTGTTGTATTTCACTTTCTCTCATTTTGTTATTTATGCTCCACTTTCAATACTCTATTCCCCTGAGCCACAGGTGTTGCGTGTTAGACCTTTAAACCACGCATAAAGCGCAACATTATTTTAAGTGCTGCAGTAAACTTACCAAAGTAAAGACGTGTTCACTAAATTACTTAATAAGACAACTAGAAGAAAAGTAAATTGTGTTTACACCACAAATGCCTTCGTGATTGGCTGCTGTTACTGCTTATTATGGGTAATTTTTAATTGTATGCACGGTTTAGAAATTGGATGTGATGCAATAGTTGTTGTTGTTAAACTTCTATTATGAAGGGCAACATAGATCGGTTCCAATGACTTAATAAATCCCAAAAGTTTTAAGATGGCATTCACGCACCCCACCTGTTGACTTTTGAAGTTTTATCAAAAATCGCCTTTTGTGCAGAGATTTTTAACACCACAGTGCTGGGGTTTAGTTACCACTACTCATTTGCCCAGGTCCCAGCACTATGTACTCCTGGCCACAGAAAGGTGATGTAATACTCAAGCAAGATGGAAGCTGGACTGACTAAACTGACAGTCATACCATATGCATACTGATCTTCCCCTTGACTCCATGTATGGTCAAAAGAGGTAGCTACACCAATATGCATTCTTTCCAGTAAAATGTCTAGAAGTGGCCGTGAGGTGACAGTTAACTATAAAATAGGCCTCTGATAAGAAAATCTGCTTTCTATGTAATCTCTGTTAACAGCGCACAACACTGGCCTCACAATATTGTAGGCAGCTTTATTTAATAAAAGACAGATTGGTGTTAATTGTTCCCTTCGTTTCTAGCATTCAGTATACACACATTCTTGTACATAGCCTCCCTACATCCTCATTGGCACATGAAATCACAGTAGATGTTGGAACACCCAGGATAAAGTGCTGCATCACTAAACACTTATAAGGAGACAAAGGCAGGATCTATTGGCTATGACAATGCTTGTTTTGTAGGCACTGGGAGAGTATGTGAATTGCCCACAATCACAGAATGTTGAGCTAACATGCCACATACTCTCCCAATTAATTTTAGGTACAAATAAACCTCTGTATGACTTCATGCCTGCATTTCTAAATTGCACAAATTTCTTTATTAATGTTTACAAACTCGCTAAGAGTTAGACTGGGTTCAGTCTCTGGGTGCTTAAACCTCGTTCTGCTCTGTGTCCCAGTCAGTCACATCTCATGTTGCCTTTCCCTGCAAAGGTGCCGTCTTTTCAGCAGGGCCCATCCCCCAGTCTGGGAGAGTTTCCTGCTCAGGTGATTCGAGCGCCGCGCTGGCCTCTTGAGGGCTAATGTCCCTTTTGTTATGCGCGAAGGTGAATCTACATATCTGTGCTCGGCCATCCTGAAACCTTACAGGTTTGGTTTGCTTTAAGGCCGCCAGGATTATCATTCCGAGGGGCAGAGGAAATGCTATTCAAACTGGGTAAAGTGTTTCTTTAGTGAGCAGACTTGTCAAAGTGTTTTGCTTACATCCGTGCGCACCAACTTCACAGGTATTTTTTCCCAAACCATTTATTTCACGGACTCTGCTATCATAAAGAACGCATTTCAAGTAAGCGCTGAAAGTTCAGAACATTATGCAAGCTAATATCTAATAACTCGTTATTACTGTTCCTGAAATCTCTCTCGTACGGGTTGAGAAAGCTTTAAAACAGGTAAACCACTGCAATTTAAACTCTGTGCTAGTGCAAGTTTTGAAGAGTACCTGATATGCGCTTAGTAAAAAAGAAACACCTTTTATCACAGTTTAGTATTTAATTGTAAATGCAAATGATAAATTATAACAAGTTCTGTCCTTTTCTTTATTCCTTCAAACCAATGTAAACTCTAATCTTTTTTTTTTTAACGCAAACAATGTATTGGATTACAACTGGAAGACACATTTCTCACCCCAAGAATTTTTACAGACTGAATTTTCATCAGGAAAAATGTGTCACGAAACTTGCTGGCAAATGGTGCAGATTTTGTGTTTGTGTAGTAAAGAGGTAAACATACATTTTGGGGCAGATGTATCATCCGTTTTTTTTTTTGCAAACGCTGCGATTCGCAAAAAAACAGCGTTTGCGAGAAAAAGTAAGGAAAATGCGATGTATCATGGAAATCGCATTGCAAAATTAAGGAATCACAAAATTTGCGATTCCTTAATTTTGAGTCAGCATTTACGGAATCGCAAATTGCGATTCCTTAAATGCTATGTATGAAGCACTCAAGTTGCGCGAATTCCAATTAGGAAATCGCAAATTATTTTACAAATGCACTTTTTGGCATTTGTAAAGGTGCCATGTGGCGCACATACATGCCCTTAGGGCATGTATGTGCGCCATATGTACACACATGTAAATTTCAGGGGTGCAGCAGGGTGTCCTTCGGACACCCCTGCACCCCTTCAAATTATTCTCAAATTGCGATTAACAAATTGCGAATCGCAAATTGAGAATTACTTCCCATTGCTTGCTGTGGGACTCCTGGTGAATGGGAAAGTATTTCTTATTTGCGATTTCGCAATTTGCAAATTCGCAATTAAGGAATATCAAGAAATCGCCAAAAAAGACTGTTGCACCAGGCACCACCAGCACTGAAGTCGACTCTGGCTGGCTAGTCCACCAAAGGATGGCCAGAGTCTTGGAGTGAATTGACTTTGCAATAGCGAAAAAAGACAAGGGCTCTGAACACTGGGCCTGAATAGTCCCCCAAGTTATTTACAAAACATGATCAGAATCATTTACTTTATATCACAGTCCAGTGCACCATCATTCTTTAATTGAAGATAAAGATCACATGGCTATAGTGAAGTGTTACAACTCAAATAGATTTTAAAAATGCTCATAAAACCACACTTTTCAGACACAAAAAGACTAAATTCAATAGCAGCATCATGTAAATAAGTTTTTATGTAGAGAAAAGGTTAATTTACATTCAAAATATTTGGATAAATAAAGGGATATGGAGCTTTCCCTTCGAAATGTGCATCCTTTCTGCTGCTAGTATTTGTTTCTGTGAGCAATGTGTGTTTAAAATGCAAAGTGTGTTTAGGACTGCAGTACCACCTCCTGCCTACAGGGACAGATCGAGCAAAAATTGAAACACACTTTATGAAACACAGGTCCCCACAAGGCAATTTTTTCAAAAGTTGTAAAAATTGACACAGATGTTCCTGAAGTCATTTTTTATCATTTAGAAGACATTACCTTGTGGGGACCTGGGTTCAGGTCCCCACAGTGCAATCAAGTCCCCACAGCTGAGTGTGTTATCATGCCCAAGTCCCCACAAGGATAGTAACACAAACCCACCCACACACACACACACACACACACACACACACACACACATACACACACACACACACACATTTGCACCAAAGGTGTCTGTGTCAAGTTTAGCATAGTTTTTGTACTGGTACGGTACAATCCCATTACGTAATACTAACCCTGAACACATTAAAATTACTATTATAAGTAGTTAGGGTTTTTCATCAGAGCCATTAGTGGATGTATGTATATGCCCATGTACGCACCCTTGATGTGAGTAATGCAGAGCAGCATTGTGTTGCTTTCAGGTAACTTTCCAAAAGAAGCTTAAAATGAAAATTGTGTGCAGGTCTGCTTTACTTTAGTGACAGAAACTCGGCACAAAATGTTAGTAAATCTGTCTTATTGAGTTTTTGAAGGACACTGATGGATATCAGAGGGTACTCATTTTAGTATGTTTCATTTGGTATAAACAAAAAGACATATACTTTCCCCATTATTACTATGCCTGTGGATTGCTTGTTTGTGGCCAATTGCACTTCATTATTTTGTAGCTTCAGTTATACACTCCTTCATAGAGTGATGAATGCATTTGTATACAGCCGCCATGCCATCACATCAGAGTGCTCTGAATAAATGAATATGTGCCAGTCATGTGGACTATGTTTGTAGCATTGTAAATGTTGTATCTGGCCCTTTTTGCAGGGTTATTCCCAAACCTTTTTTTCTTCTTCTTTCTATTTACTCGGACCTGTTTTTGTTGGCTTTAGGACTCTGGGCACTTTGCCACTACTAACCAGTGCTAAAGTGTATATGTTCCATGGGCCTCATTTATGAGAAATGACGCATCGCTGTGTGAAAGCAGCGATGCGTCACTTCTCAGTGCGCACTCCTTGCGACATTCCTGATGCGTCATATTTAATGTATGATGCATCATGTCGCAAGGAGTTACAGATACGTCAGTATTTCTGACGTATCTGTAAGCGCAAAAGTGATGCATTGCTAGAGTGTGTCACAAAAGTGATGCAACTCCAGCAATGCGTCCTTTCACATGGGACAAGCCCCATGTGAAAGGGCCTGCGTCAGTCTTACGCCTGCTGTGAGGAAGGCGCAAGATTTTGACACAACAGCGTCCTAAAAGTGACGCAGTGAAATCTCATAGATTTCACTGCGTCACTTCTACGACCCTTCCTGGCGCAGGTATAATGTGGCGCAGGGGTTCACAAAGTGACGCATCTACCTAGATGCGTCGCTTTGTAAATATGGCGCAACAAGGCGCATTTTTTACGCCACTGGTGCGTCACAAAAAGTGATGCACCAGCGGATTAAAAGTGACGCACAGCCTCATAAATGAGGCCCCATGTGTATATTGATTGCCATATTTGATTTACTAGTAAGTCCCGGGTAAAGTTCACCAGGTGTGCCCAGGGCCTGCAAATCAAATGCTACTAGGGGCCTGAAGCACTGATTGTGCCACCCACATGAGTAGGCCTGACAGGATGTCTCACACCTGCCACTTCAGTGTCTATGTATGCAGTTTTAAACTGGCATTTCGACCTGGGAAATGTACCCACTTGCTAGCCCTAACCTTTCCTTTTATTACATGTAAGATACACCTAAGGTAGGCAGAAGGCAGCCCCAGGGTGCAGTGTTTTTAAAAGGTAGGATATGGACTGTTGTGTTTTATGTCCTAATAGTGAAATACTGCTAATTTCATGTTTTACTATTGTAAGGAGTGTCTCTCCCATAGGATATCATGAAGATTGCCTTGAAATATCTTTTAAGTGCAATTTGCCATTTGGAGCTGTTGGAGATTTGGAGTTTGAGGTCTGCTGAACTCGCAATTTAAGAATACATATTTTTGGTGAAGTTGGCTTTTAAATTGCATGTATGAAAAAGCCACTTTTAGAAAGTGGGCATTTTCTTTCCTAACCATTCTATGTCTCTGTCTGTCTGTTGAATCCCCACCTGTGTTAGCATGACAGTTGGGCTCATGTGCATTCACTCTAGACAGTCATACAAAGGGAACTGAGGTGTCCCTTGCATATCCTGATGGGCCATCATTAGGCTGATGGGCCTTCCTGAGCTAGACTGGTGGGAGGAGATGTCACTGACACTGAATAGGGATGTGCCTGTACTCACACAAAGCTATCTCCATCCCCTGTAGTGTATCTGGAGCCAGTTCAGGAAAAGGCAGGGTCTTGTTTACTACAATGACATCCCATTGAAGTTTCCTACTTCAAATGCAGAAAGGACTATACATATTGAACTTCTGACACCCAAAAATCAGTACACTTCTGAATTAAAGGACAGTCTGCCAGGAAAAAGAGCTGGTTGCTGTAGGAGAGACTCACACTCTGCCTGTTGCTTTGTTGTGCTGGCCTGTTGCTTGCTGTATCTGTCCTGAGAGTGAAAGGACTAGACTACGCTTTCTGTATCCTGCTTCCAAGATTTTCCTAGGGCTTGTGTGTGCTTGCCTCCTGTTAAGAAGTCTCAGGGCCATCTAAGACTTCACCTACAAATATGAGATGTTATTTCGCAGGCCATTACTTCGCATGCTATTACTACGCGGATATTACTTAGCAATAACCGTTACAACAAAAGTTTTTACTTCGCATGCCATTACAATGAAAGTTTTAATGTATGCGAAGTAAAAACTTGCCTAGTAATAAAAATGGTATGCGGAATAACGTGTCATATTTAAAAAAGAAATGTTTAAAACACACCACTACAATAAATATTAAATAGAAATACACTACCCGACACATATAAAACAGTAAAACACTACCAAAACACTACAACACTACACTACCCTTCACTATTGAAACACCACTACACTACCCTAAACCCTATATCACTACCCCCTGCACGAACATATACATTCCCTTACTCCGGTCCCTACACTGATTCACTACACATCACAACCCTCTGACACTACACTAAACACTAAAATAGTAAACTACACTACACTAACACCACAATACTACCATAAACCCTAAAACACTACCCCCAGCACGTCCCTGCCCCCAGCCCAAGTCCTGTCCCTTCTCCCAAACACTATCCTGCACAGTCCCCGGCACGACCCTAAACCCTAAAACACTACCCTTCACTACACTAACCTAACCCCACAACACTACCTAAAACCTAAAACCCTACCCCCAGCACGACCCAGGCCCTAGCACCAGTCCTGACCCTACCCCCAAACACTACCCTTCACAACCCGACACTACCCTAAACCCTCAAACACTACCCTACACTACACTAACCCCACAACAATAACCTAAACCATAAAACACTACCCCCAGCACGACCCTGCCCCTAGCCCCAGTCAGGTTCCTACTCCCAAACACTATCCTGCACGATCCCCAACACTACCCTACACCCTGAAACACTCCCCTACAATACACTAGCCCCACAACACTACCCTAAACCCTAAAATATTTTCCCAGCACGACCCTGCCCCTACACCCAGTCCTGTCCCTACTCCCAAACACCACCCTTCACGACCCGACACTACCCTAAACCCTAAAACACTACCCTACACTACACTAACCCCACAACAATAACCTAAACCATAAAACACTACCCCCAGCACGACCCTGCCCCTAGCCCCAGTCAGGTTCCTACTCCCAAACACTATCCTGCACGATCCCCAACACTACCCTACACCCTGAAACACTCCCCTACAATACACTAGCCCCACAACACTACCCTAAACCCTAAAATATTTTCCCAGCACGACCCTGCCCCTACACCCAGTCCTGTCCCTACTCCCAAACACCACCCTTCACGACCCGACACTACCCTAAACCCAAATACTCTACTACACTACTCTACACTACACAAAAACAAGTACACTCCCCTGCACGACCCTACATAGCCCTACACAACCCTACACAGCCTCACTTACATCTCTCTTCTCGTGGTCCCTCTCATCTCACGTGGTTCCTCTCTGCTCTGGCTTCCTGCCTCGTCTGGAAATGGATGCGTCTGGAAATGGATGCTCCTTAAAAATAACGATGGCGATAGTGCATATAATTACAATCCATGCATTGTAACAATGCTTGCGATGTAACTGCATGCGAACTAATGGCATGCGTTTTTACATCGCAAGCATAGTAACGCTTGCGTAGTAATGGCATGCATACAAACAGCCGCGTACTAATGGCCGTTCACCTTCACCTACTAGTGCCTGGGCTCTTCTGCTAACAGTCCTGACCAGCCCAGTGGTGCCAAATACAGTCACTTGGAAGTGGGATCTGGTGAACTGAAGGAGAAAATACATGTAATGACTCCCAGCATTTGTTTTTATCGAAGCATCCCTACAAACTTCAATGCATCACAGATGCCAGCACTGGAAGGTGGTTCCCAATCAGCACATTAACCACAGCTTTCACCATAGGCTCCAGCGTTCTATTGCAGAGCATCAGAAGAACCAGTGCAGTGTGAGTTTTGACTTGAGCACCGTATAACGGAAGTCCATGATGAACCACTCCAACTCCAACGCAGCGCCTGCTTCATCGCTATGGAATGGATGCAGTGCGTCTGCCAAGTTCTTAATCAACATTGCCCATCAGGTTCTGTGTACGGAGATCAATTCATCACCTCCCCTTCCAGTAAGGAACTGACGCATCACCTTCACTGCTAGTAAGTAACCGACAAATATATAGATTGAACGTATTTAAGTTTGAAAAGTGATATCTTTACTTGTGAATGTTGGATTTTTGTTATTTTAGTCTAGTTTTATTCGGATAAATATTGGCTATGTTTCTAAACCGGTGTGGACTCATTTTGAATTGTTCTCATTGTGTTAGTGAGAGTACAGATGCTTTACACATTGCCTCTGAGATAAGCTTGACTGCACATGCCAAGCTACCAAGGGGGTGAGACGGGTTTATTTTAGCTTCCTTACTCTGAGTAGAGTGAGGGGCCTTACTTGGACAGGATGCGAACCACTGCCAACTCCATTTATAACAGGAAGTTTCAGTGAGGACTAGAGTTGTGTTTCTATCACACTAGGTTCTCAAAAGCAGATGGTCACTGAGCAATTTTGACAATGCAATGCAGACAGTCTCTCATTTTGTGGTGCTTGGGATACTCAAAGTTCTCACACCATAATGGTACTTTGATTAATAGTTCAAAATTTTGCACTTTATGAATAATATTGAGAAAGGAATTGCATTGCAACGTCTGGGGAAAAGTACTATGAAAGAGGACTGCACGGGACAACAGTCCTCTGTTCAAGCATTCAAAATTATAATTACTTGGCATTATGACATTGGGACTACCGTCCATTAATAAAACTGAGACATCTTGGATTGCATGATAATATATTTTTCATGTAACATAGCCACATATTTTTAACGACCATACATAAGCATACTCTAGTTTTTCTACAAAATTATATGTCTGGAAGATCATTAGAAATCTGGCTTTTCATTGTAACTAGCTCCATGATTTACGTCAACTATTAAAGCAAAGTGACTACTAGTCCAAGCATTTCTCATTACATTAAATGTCATATTTTGTTTTTGTATTTTGATATTACATGAAATGTTACATGTTTTTAGCTTGTTAGAGTAGAACATTTCTCAACAAGGCGTTTTCTGCCTGACCCAGCTTTCTGGTGATACCTTAAATGTAAGGTATAGCCTCAAATGAAATGTTGTAATGCACATAGCTGTAAATAATGTTCAGGAAAGTTGAGAGATATGTTTAAGGTTTTCTGAGCAGCTCTTTGTTAGATCTCTCAGCCTTAGAGTGGTCTTCCTTCAGATATGTTGCCATACTGCTCCATATTTTTCTGATCATGTTATTGTTGGATTTACAAATGCTAACCAGTGCTAAGTGTGGGTGCTCACTCCTTAAAATATGGGAACAATAGCTTGTCAACAATTGGAATATATAATTTATCTCTAAATCCCTATTAAATTAGTACTACATGTACCCACGGCCTGTAAAGTAAATACTACAAATGAGCCTGCAGTACTTGTTGTGCTACCCAAATAAATAGCCTTGTTAACCTGTCTTAAGCCTTCCATTGTAGCCTGGGAGGGAAGTTTTTAACTGTCATTTTGACTAGGCAAATACGAATTTTACAAGACCCAAGCCTTACTTTTTAATACATATAAGTAAGCCCTCAGGGTAGGCCATATGCAGCCCAGAGGGCAGAGCGCCATGTATTTAAAAGCTAGAACAATTTATCCAAAAGGTCATTGACTATACCCATGAGAAGAGGTATTTGTTGGGTCCTATTTTCTCAAACAACAACCAGCTCAAAGTGGGTGACCCTAATTCTATAATTTAGTCAGATAATTTTATGATCCCTCTTAGTTTGGAACAAACCTATCCATCCTAACGTCCTACACTAACTGCCTGTAAAGAGCGCCCCTTGTCAAAACTACCTCTAGATGTATGGAAACAGATACTTAGTGACACCAAACCCAGCCTAAGCTCAGACCTTCTTATAGCTAATGTAGAGGTCACCCAATGGATTACATCCTCTCTCTATCGGGTAATTTCCAGCAAAAATGTGTACAAAAAGACCAAAGACACATTGTTATACTTCGCAACTTCTTAATTTAAAATAGGAATTCAAAAAAGCAGAAGGATTTAGAGGAAAAATGATAGTGGGAATACTAAGTTGATATTCCGGGATAAGATCAGGCTGTATCAATCTGAAACCAAAAAAGCATGCACAGGTAATTATGAGGAAAAAATCAACCTGGCCTCCAGTTCCCTCCAGGAAAGGTTTTAAGTAATAAAAACTCTCCTAGATCCTCCATTCAAGAGTCTTCCCCATAAACCCACCTCAACCTGCTGCAATAATCGTGCTTTATTCTTTCAGAAGAAATCTCAGGACATATATATGGCACTCCAACAGCCTAAGGAAGTGTCAACTAGGGAGGAACAGACTCTGATTATCCCCCACGCTTAGTGAGTTCCCCACTCTTAGCCCAGAGAATCTTTTGAACATTTGATCCAAAGTCAAATCAGGCTCTCCTGCCGGTCCAGCCCCTCCACAGGTTTTAATGAAAGTTGCTGAGCAAAATCTTTCAATTTTGACAGAATTATTAAATCTTTCATTGAATACTGGAATGGTCTCATCATAATAGAAGCATACGATAGTGAAAGCTCTCTTAAAAAAACACAATCTTGATCCCCATGATCTACGAAACATTAGACTGATTTCCCTTCTTCCAGGTATAAGCACATTTCTGGAGAAGCACGCTAATACTTCCCTGTCTAACTTCCTAGAATAACATGGGATACTTCACCCACCCAAACCGGTATCTGTCCTTTTCATGGTATGGAAACACCTCTTTTCGTAGTGGTGGAGGAAGCTGGAGAGCTGCTTGATCTAGGTGGTATGGCAGCCACTATCCTCCTCAACCTTAGTGCAGCGTTTGACATGGTTAAGCACAACATTCTTATTAGACAAATTCACAGTGTTGGCTTCTCCGGATCTGCTCTAGTCTGGATAAACTATTTTATTGAGGATATATTGTTTCAAATCTTTGACGGTGACTGCACTTCAGACAATCTCCCCCTTCAATATGGCATACCACAGGACTCAGTTCATAGTCCTTTATGTTATAAAGGTCTCTTCTATAGCGCATGGCTACTCCATGGAGTGTCCCGGCGCTTTGGCAAAGAGAACTGAAGAGAAAATGCGCAACATAACACCACCGCAGACCGAAAGAAAATTACTGGGAGAAAAGCCAGGTCTTCAATTCCTTTCTGAAGGAGAGCAAACTGTTGGCTTTCCTTAAGGAAACGGGAAGCTCATTCCAGCAACGAGGTGCCAAGTACCGAAAAGAGCGACCTCCAATGCGAGCGTGTCTGATGGTAGGAACAACGGCTTTGGCCAGCAAAGCGGATCTTAAAGTCCTCCTGGGGGCATAAAAAGCCATGTGCTTCCCGATGTATTTTGGGCCGATCGAATGGAGGGCCTTAAAGGCAAGGGTCAAGACCTTGAAAGTGATTCTCTTAGAGACTGGGAGCCAATGCAGTCTGTTGAGTAGCTCCGAGGCTCTTGCCCTTCGCTGAAGTCCAAAGATGGCTCTGGCAGCCGAGTTCTGCATGATCTGCAAGCGTGCCAACAGGTATTTGGGAAGGCCAAGATACAGGACGTTCGCGCAATCAAGACGCAAGCCTATCAAAGCCTGAACAATAACTTTTTTATGTTGCAAAGACAATAGTGGAAGAAACTTCCGCAACATTTTCAGGATGCCAAAACATTTCCCTGTCAGCCCTATAATCTGGGGTCTGAAGGAAAGATCATCGTCACACAGGACACCTAGATTTTTGGCTTTAACGAGGCAGCGTCAGGCGGGAACATATCCCGAGGCCACCATGTCTTCCAACTGGGATCTGGCGGACATCCGAAAAAAAGCAACTCCGATTTATCGGAGTTGCATTTCAGACTGTGCCTCTGAAACCAGTCAAAAACAGCGCCCTTTACTACTTGATTAATATATGAGACCATTAGCTGTTATTGTCTATTCATTTGGGATTATTTTCTATGCAGACGATAACCAATTGGTCCTTTTTCTCACCCAGAATCACATCCCTCTTTTGACCTCCCTTGGCCCCTGTCTAGAAAAAGTGGCTACCTGGATGAACAGTTCATATTTGAAACTAAATGGTAATAAAACTGAACTCTTTATCCTCAGTAACAACACCAATGCTTTAATGAACCTAGGCTGGCCAAACTGCCTCGGACTCCCTCCCATTCCAAAAACCGCCATTAAAAGCCTGGGAGTCTGGTTGAATGTCTCCCTTAATGGGGTCTCACAAGCAACAAAGCTTGCAGCAACCTGTTTTGGCATTATCAGGATGCTCAGAAAATTTTTACAACTTCTCCCTCTTAGAGGGAGGGGGACCATATATTCACTCGTCTGGACTATGGAAATTCTCTCTAACTGGTAGCCCCTAAAAAGATTTTGCACAATGTTCCTAAACACCATTCTGCCTGTCAAAGCCTCAAGGCTCTTCATTGGCTCCCAGTGGCAGAGCGAACCAAATGTAAATATTTCTGCATTGGCCACAGAGCCCTCTGGGAAAGAGGGCCACTGACCTCTCGATATTTATCTCCCCATATCTTCCAAGACGTACATTGAATTCCTCAAATACCTTTCTGGCCAATATCCCATTGATTAAAAGATCAAGATAGGGAGGCCGAACCTTTCGTACAATGTTGCTAAATTATGGGACACTCTTCTCATCTCCCTGAGATCGACAACAAATGAACTTTGCTTGGTAAGGCACTTAAAATGTGGCTATTCGAGAACCCTCTCCTTTGATTCTATGGAGAGTTGCATTTGCACAAGCACACAGCAGCAAACTTCACCAGAACTTATAGCTAGCAACGCACTGCCAGCTGCAGTCCAAATCAATGCCAACCTCCTCTAAATCAACCTCGAGTGGCACAAAGGCCTGCAAATCCTCTCCGCACAGCTGCCAGCTTCAAAGAATTGATGCCAATTGATGAAGAGTCCCACAAAGCAATGCCAAACAGACAGTGCATCAAGGACATATGGTACAATCATCAGGGGGACAAACTTTGTTCAGTGCCCGGCCTGCATTTCTTTGTCCTCTAAATCTCTTAACTGCATATCCCCAATTCTAATGATTGGAGTTTTGTAATTTTGGTGAACCTCACAAATCTGAACCCTAACCCAGCTTTCCTTAAAACACTGCTGGGCTTGCAAAAGGATACCAGGGAGACTGAACCTGCTGCCTTTGTCACCTGTGACTTATGAGAAGGACCTGCAGAGGGTGGACCCCCTTCCATGTGACATCCAGGGACAAGAGTTCTGGAAGGAGTTCCAAAATGGGAGTACCTGCCTTCTCTCACATTGCCCCTAGGACCTGAAACAAGCACCCATACCCAATAGAGCAGCCAGCATCCTCCTCAAATTCAGTAGAAAACTGGAACCCTGCCTCCTTGCTAGGCTCCTCCTAGACAATCCAGCTTGCGCCATTCTAGTACTCCTGGATACCCTCCCCAGGTGATTAGCTTGAGATACAAATCAACATGACATGGCCAGACATAAACATAACATAGATCTACTTGGTGACACCAGGAACATAAATAAACTGAGGAGGACATTCTACTGAAGTCTCCCAGCTGCCCAGTGGCAATTGAACTGGGACTGCATTTTTTAATTGCCCTATGTATGACACATTGAGAGGCTCAAAGTGGACATTATTTAAATTTTTTATTTATTTGAGGTTTTATAGAGCGCAAACGTGACCCGTTAGGGTATCAGAGCGCTTTACATGGATAACACGTTATGTACAGGTTAGGCAAAGGCAAACACAAGGATGGAGATTAGGGAATTGACTACAAATGGACAACACCATAATCATCAGAGCGACAAGCAGAACATTAGAAGGAGTGAGAATTGGTACACGGCAAGGGCCAAGCAGTACGGGAGATTATACACAGAAACAAAAGCCATGACAAAAGGTGGTATGCAGACAAAGGATAGTTCTTGGATGAATTTGCTGATTAGGAAGGTTTTAGCTTCCTTTTTGAAGAATGACAGAGAAGGTATTCTTCTCAAGAAGGATGGTAGCGAGTACCAGATTCTTGGTGCAGCCACAGAGAACGCTCAGTTATATGTTTTTTCAGTGCGGAAGAGGGGTGGCTGGAGCACATGGTCCCTGCAGACCGGGAGTTTCGGAATCTCCCAGATACCAAAATTTGATTTTCTGGGCGAGATATGCCGGGGAGTTTGTGTACAAGGCTTGTGTGTGATACAGGCCAGCTTAAGCTGGATTCTGGCTTCAAGAGAAAGCCAGTTCAAGGCCTTCAGATGTGGTGAAATGTGGTCAAATATTTTTGAGCCAATATAAGAGTCTAGCTACTGCATTGAGGCAAGCTTTAAGAGGGTTCGTGGAAGTCTTTGGTAGGCCAGACAGGGTAGAGGAGCTGTATTCAATTCTTGGGATAACTAACACCTGAACTGCAGTTTTTAGATCTGCAGTTTCAAGGAATGGTAGCTCAGATGAAACCTGGCAGTGTTGGCCATTGAGATGATGTGTTCACGTCATTCTAGGTTCCTCAGAGACTAAGATGTGTACTCTGTGGTTGTCTGGGACATCCTGGAAACAAATTCCCCAGACCTCCTCTTCCTTAAGGAAACCTGGCTGACCTCCAAATCTGCACTTAACATCACCATGGCCATCCCAATAGGATACAAGATCACAAAGCAGGACCACCAACAAACAACAGGAGGGGGAATAACAATAATATTCAAAGAACCCTTCAACTGCACTACAACCTCTGAGAACATAATCCCCAACATGTATCATCTACACTTCATGCTATGAATCACAGCACCCTACACCCTAAGCGCAACCCTTGTTTACCCACCACTGAGATCACAAGCTACTTTTACATTTACTGACATCACTGACTTTGTCACCCCCTCGCCATCATCTCTCGCAATTGCGTCTTCCTAGGAGATTTACACTGCCACCTGAACAATAGGATTGACACCAACACAACCTTACTCCTTGAGAGCCCAGAGAACTTGTGATTGACACAACTCATCCGCCAGGCCCTGTCTTCACCACATCACCACTGGAATCACTGCAACCAAGCCTCTCACCTGGACTGACCATGCCATCATACAATTTCAAAGAAGCATCCCTCGCCAAACTAAAACTAAAACGTTACTACAAGCCAGGCTTGACGCAGATGTCGCAGCATCTCGGAATCTAACTGGCTCGATATGCTGCACCAGAACCTGCCAAAACCTACCGACAACTTAAATAACAACATCAACACCTCAACAAATGGATCACAACCGGTGCCAATTACCTAGCATCTTGTAAAAACAGGAGAGGAGGAGACACACGAGGCTGGCCAACTGGTATAAGGAGGCATTCAGTGCAACAAAGCAGCACTGAAAACTACTGGAAAGAAAATGGGACTGAACCATCATGAAAATAATGAAAAATAGACAGAGCATCTCTGAGACGCTACCACCAGAAAATCAAAGAAAATAAGAAGAATGACCTAGCAGAACACACAGACAACAACTCCAATCTTAAGACAACAAAGAAATCTTAAGAATCATCAAAGACTTCAAATCACCAGCTTTCACCAGGAACAGCATCACTACCTCTCAAGAATTATGGGACAAATTATCTGAGTTCTCCAGCAACAACATCAAATCCATCTATAACAATTTCAACCCCCAACTGGGCTTCTGCTCCCTCACCACAAGCCTAACCATAAACATTTGCGGAAAACCCCTGAATGCCTGTGAAACGTTTTTGGCAGAAGAAATAGCCAACATCATGAGCACCATCCACTTTGGGTCTCCAACCACCTCCTGCCCCACTCACATTTACAATATGGCCCCTCCCCATCACCGATGTCCTCATCTGCATCCTGTTAAACTCCATCACCTCCGAGACATTTGTGAATGCCTGCAAACACGCAGGAGTCAACACTCTTCTAAAAAAACGTTTTACAGACTGTATTCAAATAGCAAACTATTGTCTGATCACCCTTCTATCCTACCGAGCCAAGGTCGTGAAGAAAGCCATCAACAAGCAACTTGCTCACTGCTTTAATGCATACCAGCTTCTAGACACCAGGTGTTAGAAATGAGGGTCTCTAGTTGGCAGAGGTAGGTATCTTTGTCCAAATAGGGAATCTTGCTTCTAGTCAGAATAAGGGGGTTAGACTTTTGAAATACCCCGGATCACCCCCTTGGTAGCCTGGCGCAAGCAGAAAGGATTATCTCAGAGGCAGTGTTTAAGCATTTGTGAATACATGTGGTAAATATTAATTACCTATGCGGAATTTATGCGGTAAATATCAATAAGAATAACTCAGTCAATAATAAGAGACAGAATCCGTGGTATTTGAGGTTTTAAAGGGGTTTTATTCCTTAAAAAGGAATTGGTTATTGGTTCGAACCAGGTAGCATGTGCAAGGGAACGGATAGGACATGTACAATGATTTATTAACAGAGTATCATATATATAGTCAATGCATTTACAATAGAAATTGATGCAGGAGGCGTAACAGCTGAGAGAAACGAGATAAGAACATGTGTTCGTAACAGAAGGCGTGCACAAGGGCGTACACGAAGGTGTGTGCTAGACAACGTCACTGAAAACGTAACACAGGTGGGTGGATCCCTAGAAGAATCCTGCAGTGTCAGCAGAAATACATGGCAGAGATGCGCGCGCAGCAGTATGACGTGTAATTGACGTGTAACTGGAGGGTGAAGGGGACTTGACATTTAGCCCTACATGAGGAGACAGAAGTCTGGGGTGTCAGAACAACCTAAACCCAAATCATATCTATATCTTGTGTTTAAGGAACTGTATTATCTAGAAGGAAAGGTCTCTCGGGCAGAGGCTATTCTATACTGACTGCTAGTGCGTGCATATGCAACTACGTGTCTACGTGTAAGGCAAGGGGGCCATGGGCCTACCATGGCAACGGGAGCTATGAATTACTTGTATGGAGACAGTGAGGCCGGGCCCTTTGCTCTGCAGCTGGGAAGGATATTTTCCTAAACTACTAGACAGGAATGTATTTTCGAGGAGCGGAGCAGATAACTTGAAGGTTGAATACAGTCTTGGCAGGCAAGGCAGGCCGAGCTAGGCACCGCTCGCCACACAGGGAGTAAGTCAACGGTCACGAAGCAGCAGGCTGCGGATTTCAGAGACAGAAGGCAGAAAAAGGCTCGATGGCAGAAATCAGGGCCTAACTCGCCAGAGCTAGAAAACATGAAAAGTGCACCATATAAAGACGTTGGCAAGGCACACTTAGGAACGGAATATCCGACCCATTCATGGTGGATCTGAAAGAGGACATGTTAACGTTGGACGCAAATGTATTTGCGTCTTCATAGATGAAAGTGGAGGGAACATACATGTACTTGAAGCACGTACATGGAGCCATTGGGGTCTACGATAGGGGACATAACTGACCATGAAAATTCATATTACCTCATTCCCTCCTTGTCCCCTACGGACCCTTCATGATATATCAATCCTCATTAATCTATCAATCTGTTCATGTAACATCATTTGCTCTTCCTTCTTCTTACGGCATTTTGAATGAGGACTTGAATGAGGAATACATGATGTGGCGCACAAGCCGCAAATCGCTGGCCCACATTGCAAACATAGGCAACAACTGAATACTATGAGAAGGGTAATACCTAGGAAGGATAGGATCTTCCATCCCCAGGCTGATAACACGCTCCAGAACCAACCGGACCAAGTCCAGGTGCCTGGATTCTGGTGTATCTGACTTGCAATCTTGTGAAGACGAGTAATGGCTCTATATACTGATGGTGCGTTTTGTGGAATGAAAACACAGCAGCTCGATCCGATGACTCTACAGGCTCCGCCCCTATCGGCCAGGATGACGTCAAGGACGAGACGATTCTGAAGAACAACAATCCGCATAGCAGACTGCTCCTCTGTTAAGTTACCTAGGGCGGATGTAGTTTCATTCACTACTGCTTCAAGGGTTCTAGTTAATTTTCGTATCAGTTTACTATTAAAGACAGTACCTAAGTAGGGAAAGAAACCTTTATTGAAATCTGTATACTGCTCCCATGCCGTTTCAGTATAGTCGACAATCGGGAGATCTCTCTGTGGTCTATTGTGTACTAGATGGATGTCCCTATGATAATCAGGAGGGGCTAGGAAAACGGGTGGCAGAAGGAATGCAATGTAACAGGTACCATCCCAATCTAGAGGTAAACGTGTATATGCGGTATGACCACAAACGAAGTAAGAATGACGTGAAGCTTTAAATGTAGACTTGCCCTTATCACTGAATTCGATCACAGTAGTACATTTACTATGACCCAGGTGTACTGAACCATTCTTTCTGACACATAATTCACCTTTAACTGGTAGTACGGACATAGCAGGCAAGACTGGTTCGGATTCGGATTCGACATTCAGAATCATGAGGTTAAGTGTAAAATTACCTAATCCATATACTTCATTTTCTAGATCAGTTCCTGTTCTCTTGGGAAGACCCTCCTTGTCAGGGAAACATACTCTATGCAGAACTGTGTTCAGATTTCCCCATACCCAGTTGCCCTGGTAAACTACGGAATCTGAATCTAAGGAATTAATTAAACTAAACCATGCACCACATGAACCATTATGTGTGAACGGGTACGGAAAAAGAGGCAGAACTCCCTTGTATTTCTGATAGGGAGGGAGTCGGCCACATATCCAACAATTGGTAGCATTGCTGGTCTGATGGGAATGATGCAACATGCTAATGAATGTGTTGTTGCGCAGCGCAAGTCGATAAGATAGTTCGTGCGGGGGCAGTTCACTGAAAGAGTGCTCGACAGTGTCATTTGAAGAGGAATGTGCATGTTTGAAAATAGGGTAGTATACATGCAACAGTACACTTGCAGCAATAATCATAAGACTTAGAAAAAACATAGTCAATAGTGTCATAATGCAGTGACTGCGAAGAGATTTACAATATTCATGTTTCTTGAGCTGTTTCTGTCTATCTCTCTCTCTGTTGGGGTCTAGGGGATACATGTCAGAATCAGGTTTAACCGATTCACCTAGGGGAGGACTTAAACAATTAAACTGTCTGACTTGCTAGACCTCAATTTGGATTTATACTCCTCGGACGGAGTTTTCTCTATCAGGGGAAGTTTAGAGTCACTGAAATCTGGGCAGTCCTTAGAGGGGGAGGGCTGAGAGTCTGTAACTGGAAGCAGTCCATGAAATATCTTGATGTGGCTGGAGTGGAGCCACCCTTTGCGGCCCTCGACCTTGATTGCAGTCCTCGTGGTTAGCAGGACAAGTTTCGGCCCCTGCCAACGGGGCTCCAGCGGACTCCTCCGATCAAAGTTCCTGACGAGTACAAGGTCCCCCGGAATGATCCCATGTGGCTTTACATCGGTGTTGTCGGGAAAGGCTGCAGCAACCTGTGAACGACATGATTGGAGTGCAGACATCAAGGAGGCAAGGTAATCTGTCAGCATATTACAATCGACATCGGTAATTTTTCTTGGCAAAGGCGTCCCCCACATATTCCGTGGCCTACCAAAGACCACCTCGTACGGGGATAGCCCTGTTCTGGAGTGTGCGACCATTCTCATATAGAAGAGTGCGACTGGCAAAGCTACTATCCAGTCGACTCCTTTCTCTCTACAAATCTTGGCAAGACGAATTTTCAGAGTCTGATTATGGCGTTCCACGAGGCCTGCTGCCTCGGGATGTCGGACACAATGGAACTTCCACTGGTAGCCGAGCAGGAGAGATACCTGTTTCATCAGCTCGGACGAGAATGGCTGACCATTATCGGAGTATACGATGCGGGGCAAACCATATCTGGGGAAAAATTCACGAACCAGCTGTTTGGCAGTGGTCGGAGCAGTGTAATCTGGGACTGGATATGCTTCTGTCCAACGGGAAAGTGCACAGACAACTACGAGGACATATTTGAATCCTCGACAACGTTCCATCTGGATATAATCCATCTGGAGGACTTCAAAAGGGTGATCGGGAGGATGAAATCCACCATGCTCTACGGGAATGCTTCTACCTGGGTTGAACTGACAACATATCATGCAAGTACGCACTTTCTGTTTGGCTGCTGCTCGTAAATGTTTATTGAACCAGATATTTTGAATACTGTCTAACATAGCTTTTTCTCCTAAATGTGCAGGACTGTGTACTGTGTTAATGATTACTTGGACCATAGAGTCGGGGAGAAACCATGTAGATTTTCCCTTCGTCATCCATCATTGATCTGTCTGGACCCCTCCTAGTTCAGTCCATTTCTTGATTTCGTCCGGTGTAGCATGTGTCTGTATATCAATTACATCTAGGGCGGGATCCTTCACTGTCATGCAATGTGTCGGTGTCTGAACTATTGTCTTTGTCGAGTCAGTTGTGTGAGTCTGAGTCTGAGCTGTATGCTTAGCTGTGCGGTCTGCTAGGTCGTTACCCTGGGAAATGATATCTGTGACTTTGGTATGTGCCTTGCACTTCATGATAGATATTGCTGCAGGCAGATGTATTGCATCTAACAGAGTTCGGATGAGGGAACCGTGCTGAATTTTGGCCCCGTGAGAGGTCAAAAAACCTCTCTCTCGCCACAGGACACCAAAGTCGTGTACGACTCCGAATGCATAACGGGAATCTGTGTATATGTTAACTTTCTTATTCTTGGCTAGAATACAGGCTTGGGTCAGAGCAATGAGCTCTGCTGCTTGAGCTGACAAGATGTCAATACAATTTGTTTCTATGACTTCAGTTTCTGTCGTGACTGCGTAGGCTGCCACTAAGTCCCCTGTACTTGTTCTCATGCATGAACCATCCACATAAAGTGTCAGGTCTGGATCTGGTAATGCGGTGTCTGTCAAGTCTTGTCTGGGTTTCGTCGTAATGGTAATGACCTCAATACAATCATGTGCCAATGGGTCTGTCTCACTTAATGGCAAAAGTGTAGCAGGGTTCAATGTGTTGCAGCGTCTGATTTCTATGTGTGGCTGAAACAATGTCAATTCATAACCTGTCAGTCTTGCTATAGTCAAGTGCTGAGTCTGTGTTCGGTTTAAAAGAACTTCCACGGAGTGTGGAACTTGTACTGTCAACTGATGTCCTAGCACTATGGAATCACTTTGTCTGATTGCTAGGGCTGTTGCTGCTACTGATTTCAAGCACCCAGGCAGAGCCTGGGCTACTGGATCCAATGTACTAGAGAAATAAGCACACGGTTTGTATGAACCTGCTTGATCCTGAGTGAGTACTGACAATGCAGTACCTTCACGTTCTGTGACAAAAAGTGTAAAAGGCTTGCTGTAACATGGTGTCGCTAAAACTGGTGCTTGACATAAGGCTTTCTTTAAGTCCTCAAAAGCTTGTGTGTGTTCCTGAGTCCAAGGGAGGACAGTCGATGTAGCTGCCTCCTGGGTTGTCAACTGTATGAGTGGTTTGGCTAGAAATGCATACTGAGGGATCCATTGTCTACAGTAAGAAGTGAGGCCTATAAAGGCTCGTACCTCCTTTTGTGTCTTGGGTTGTGACATGTTTACAATTAACTGGATGCGGTCAGGTGTTAGCTGTCTCCCCCCTTTGGTCAGCAAGTGCCCAAGGTAAACAACTTGCTGAACACAGAATTGTAGCTTCGAAGGGGACACCTTGTGTCCCTTGTCAGCCAGGAAATGCAAAACCGTCAGTGACGCTTGCTCACATTCGGGTTCGCTGCGGGCGGTGATCAGTAGATCGTCGACATACTGTAACAGAGCAGTGTTGTCAGGCATGTGTATACTGTCTAGTTGTCTTTTCAGTGCTTGACTATAGATGCTGGGGCTTTCTGTGAATCCTTGAGGTGCACGTGCAAATCTGAAGCTTCGTCCATTTAGACAGAATCCGAAAAGGTATTGGCTTTCCGGATCAACGGGGACGCTAAAGAAGGCGTTCTTCAGATCGATTACAGTAAAGAACGTGGCTTCGGAATCAATGGCAGTCAATAAAGACGAGATATCTGGGACCACAGGATACTGTGGTACGATGTATTTATTCAATTCGCGCAGATCGATAACTAATCGATAAACTGGGGGTGCATTTGGATCAGTACGTTTAAGAATTGGAATGATGGGGGAATTACATAAATTCGAATCGGTTTCTACAACCACTCCTTGTGCAATGAGCTCGTCAATGATTTTCAGTAAAGCCGCTATAGCATCTGGTGGTAGCTTGTATTGTCGGATTCGTGGTAAGACTACTCCTGGTCTAAGTGTGACTCGATATGGTGTAATGTGCATACAACCTACATCAGTGGGGCCTTGTGCCCATAAATGTGCTGGAACGCTCTGTAGTCTGGGATCAATATCTCTCAACACATAATGACCCTTAAAGTCACGTAAAAACAGTCTCAATCCTTCCGCAGAGCAACATATCACAGCTCCTAGAGCTTTCAGTGTCTTGATGCCTAACAAGTTTTCTGGACATGATTTCGTTAACAACAAGTCTGTAGTGCGAGACAATGGACCAACTAAAAGTGGTACTGGTTGTGATACTTCATTTACAATAGGTTTGCCTGAAAATCCAAGGGAAACATTCTGTGCGCCTGAGAGGGGTGCCCCTGGAACCTCGTCATGACTTATAGTTGTCCTGCTTGCCCCTGTATCAATCAAGAACTTCCTATCTTTTCCTAACACTTGACTGTGTACATAAGGACCCTCTTGATCTACAGGAACCTCAATAAGAGGCAAGCCAACTTCCCTCTCTAGGCTGTTTCATGTGTATCGCTGGTAATCGGGATAATCAGTTTGCGCATACTGGTACATCTGTTGTGTTGCATGTTGTGTTGCGGCAATGGGCTGTGGCTGGGGCACGGCTACGGTCTGTACTGTCTGTTGTGAAGCTTGCATAGGCTGGATATTCTGTGGTACTTGTTGTTGGGCCTGGTCCTGTCTAGGAGGACGCGGCCTTTCTTTAGTTTTACCTGTAGATATATTATGTTTCAAAACTGCACAATCGTTTACATAGTGACCTGGCTGTTTACAATAGTTGCATATCCCTTTAACAGGAGCTGCTGAATTACTGGACTGTGTCATACCCTTTTTCTGGCCGTCAGCTGGGACTGACTGAGCAACTAACATTTTCATTTTTGTGTCTTTCATACGTCTTTGTTCGTGATCATGTTCTTCTCTAATTCTATTCTGGTGGTACTGTAACATTTGTAACATTTGTGAAGGCGTGTTAGCTTGCCATGTGCTCTCGACTTTCAGAACACGATTCTTAACTTGGGGCAGGGAATTTTCGACCAATTTAGATACAAAAAGGTGTGGATATGACTCGCTACTTGGTTTCAGGCCACTATTAATAACAAAACATTTCTCAAATCGGGAATAAAAATCACTAGTGTCTTCATCGGGTTTCTGTTTACAGGCTGAGATTGCATCCCAGTCCTCCTTTTTCGTTGCTAACAAACGTGGCAAGACTTGTACTAACAATCCTGGTAACGCTTTAATTTTGTCCCCAAGCCCTAGGCCTGGGGTACGAGTATTTTCTTCGTTCTCTAATGCAGCCCAATCAATCTTTGCCTCTCCCACCTCCCATTCTTTTTCCTTGAGTTTCTCGTAAATACCAGCAGGCAATAATACTTTCAATATTTTCATGATGTCGGGGTAGGTATAATCACCCATGAGTAACATATCTTTTATTTCACGGTGGAAACCTGCGGGATCTTTGTCATGACTAGGCACTAACTTCTTCATTTCTAACAGTTCCATTTTAGTTATGGGTGTGTACACAAACACACGTCTAAAAGTATTATCATCATTCTTGGCTGGATGTACTTCTCGCAAGGGATTCTGTCTGTCTATGTAATACATTTTTCTTTCTGGAGGTGGAGCTGGAACAAACTGTGTGGTCAGGAAAGTACTGTATCTGTGCCGATGCTCTAGAATTATTTTAATTAAGTCGGTACCTAGACCTCTCCATCTATTCATGAGTAGTTCTATCAAAATATCAGGTAGGGGACCTGGATCAGAATGTTGGCTTTTATACAATATAAGGAGATGCTGAATCATGTATATTCCGGCTAATTTCTGTTCATCAGGGGAAAGATTTAAAAATGTTTGTGCTAAGCCATCATCACTATATGTATCAGAACTGTCAGCCCATTGGACTGCTGACCTGGCTAATTCTTGTTCATCCATGGAATTGATTACATGGTACCCCATTCGTTCTTGAAGTATTTTATCGGTAGCCTGAAATAAGTGTTCAGGAGTCTTTGAATTTGACATGGCTGCTTGAAAAAGTCTCTTACTTTCTGGGCATACCGGACGCTTTGAATTATTAAAAGGTCTTCCCTTACCTACATATGCTATCGTTTCTCTAGTTGGTAATTGCAATGTTCCTGTTGTCGTTTCTAGTTGGTCCTCCTCCCCCGAGGACTCAGTCTTGTCTGTATCTATTTCTATTTCGGGCTGTCTTCTTTCATGTATTTGTTCTACTGCCTTTCGTATCCTTCGATACATATTTTCTATACTATTCTGTTTATCATGTTTTCCGTCTGCTATATTCTGACCCCATTTAGTCAGTGCTTTCATGTCTTCCTGGTCTACACCAGGCCTATCTTGTTCTCTTATCAAGCAATTTATAAAGAAACGTAATATCATTTTTTGAGTGTCAACTTTCTGGTATGCCATGGCCTCGCCAATACTTTCAGGACCTTCCCCCGTTTGGACAAAATTATATATTCTGTCTAGATGATCAATCATTCCAGGTAGTAACATTAGATAGTTTGTAACTCGTCGTAGACGCACTGATGATAGCATCATTCTGTCGTCTTTACCGGGTACGGGATCATATCTACAGTCTGTAAGAGGCTCTTTAAGTATGTCGTAACTCGCTGTTTGAGGTGTACGTTGTTGTGCTAGATCCCTATAAGTCAATCGGTGTGATTGTGGCGGTGTTTGAAAACCTCCTACTGCCCCTCCCGAAGTGCCAGGTCCAAAAGGATTAAGTGGATTAATAGTAGGGAGAATAGGTGCCGGAAGGGGTGGAGAAATCGGCGGGGGATGTGGAACGGGAGGAGGAATTTGATGTTGCGGAAGTGGCGGTAGGTTATCTCGCGGTGGAGTGCCATCAGCAGGTGGTGTGCGTGGTGGCGGAACATTAACATATTCGGGGGCTACATCGTCTAAATAGGAAGAAAGGAATATGTCTTGTGTGGTCTTGTGACGTACTTTAGTCGGGACCAATGGAGGTGGCAGATTCTTCGGTATTTCTGAAGAGGCTTTAGGTAAACCCTCGGCCAGGAGAGGATACATACCATTCATAAGAGCGTTTCGTTGCCGGTCTACTTGTTCTGTTTTTACTCGTATCCCCTCTTCAACTAATACATTTTCACGGGCTTTGTCTGAATCCTCTCTACTTTTCTCTGCTTTTCTGAGTGCTTTTTCTGTGCGTCTATGCGATTCTTTACGCCATAATTCAATGGCATCTTTCTGTGACTGTCTGGCTTTCTTTTTCCATAATGCTTCTTCTACTCTCATGATGCACTCGGCATCCCATGTCCCTGCAGCGGGCCATCTCTGATTCTCTGCTAAATCTTTAGTGTAATCCACCCACAAATCGAGGTATAATACAGCGTCTAAGCCGTGCTTGTGGTACATAAAGTACCCTGGAGTGTCCCTGGGTGGAATGGGAACAGCTTCCTCTAGTATCCCTTTTCTAGTTCCTATCTGTCTCAGTTTAGAGAATAGCGGCATGTCTCAGCCGTACTACTTGGTACTTGATACTTACTTGAATTTGAACACAATTAATACAATGAGCACAGTAATATAGATCGAACAATCACTCATACCACGACATTAGAACACATTTAAACATTTTGAAAACGAACAACAATAACTAAAATGAAACTAGCTACCTCCATACTTGATATACTGCTAAACAGTACAGATACACTGCTAAACAGTGCAGACCGTGGCTGTGTACCCAACCCCGTCTTGACCGGGCACAAATTAATGCACTCGTCTAGATGCGTCCCCAGCAACGGTACTCACCGGGAAGCACGGAACAGAAGGCCTCGGAATCTCGATACTGGACTGGACCCTGGACTCGACTCGATTCGTGACGCAGGTGCTTCGGAACTTCGGAAATGGTGGGCCTCCAAATACCTCGGACTTTCCTCTCTCAGCTAGGCTCTGGGCGGGATCCTCCGCACTCCTCACCGCCTCGTCTGGGTGTCGATCGCAGCCTCAGTCACCTCCGTTGGCCTTAGGGAGATACAGGAAATCCTGCGGGTACGCGTAGTTGTCCTTCACGGCTGTGGCAGGGGACCGGGCCTGCAACGCACCTCCGGCGCATGGGGTGGGGGAGGGGTCCCTGTTCGGGCGCCAATTATGTGGTAAATATTAATTACCTATGCGGAATTTATGCGGTAAATATCAATAGGAATAACTCAGTCAATAATAAGAGACAGAATCCGTGGTATTTGAGGTTTTAAAGGGGTTTTATTCCTTAAAAAGGAATTGGTTATTGGTTCGAACCAGGTAGCATGTGCAAGGGAACGGATAGGACATGTACAATGATTTATTAACAGAGTATCATATATATAGTCAATGCATTTACAATAGAAATTGATGCAGGAGGCGTAACAGCTGAGAGAAACGA
The DNA here is from genome assembly GCF_964263255.1 of Lissotriton vulgaris. NCBI lineage: Eukaryota > Metazoa > Chordata > Amphibia > Caudata > Salamandridae > Lissotriton > Lissotriton vulgaris. The sequence goes on from NC_141688.1 coordinate 159,031,641, forward strand.
GATAAGAACATGTGTTCGTAACAGAAGGCGTGCACAAGGGCGTACACGAAGGTGTGTGCTAGACAACGTCACTGAAAACGTAACACAGGTGGGTGGATCCCTAGAAGAATCCTGCAGTGTCAGCAGAAATACATGGCAGAGATGCGCGCGCAGCAGTATGACGTGTAATTGACGTGTAACTGGAGGGTGAAGGGGACTTGACATTTAGCCCTACATGAGGAGACAGAAGTCTGGGGTGTCAGAACAACCTAAACCCAAATCATATCTATATCTTGTGTTTAAGGAACTGTATTATCTAGAAGGAAAGGTCTCTCGGGCAGAGGCTATTCTATACTGACTGCTAGTGCGTGCATATGCAACTACGTGTCTACGTGTAAGGCAAGGGGGCCATGGGCCTACCATGGCAACGGGAGCTATGAATTACTTGTATGGAGACAGTGAGGCCGGGCCCTTTGCTCTGCAGCTGGGAAGGATGTTTTCCTAAACTACTAGACAGGAATGTATTTTCGAGGAGCGAAGCAGATAACTTGAAGGTTGAATACAGTCTTGGCAGGCAAGGCAGGCCGAGCTAGGCACCGCTCGCCACACAGGGAGTAAGTCAAGGGTCAGGAAGCAGCAGGCTGCGGCTTTCAGAGACAGAAGGCAGAAAAAGGCTCGATGGCAGAAATCAGGGCCTAACTCGCCAGAGCTAGAAAACATGAAAAGTGCACCATATAAAGACGTTGGCAAGGCACACTTAGGAACGGAATATCCGACCCATTCATGATGGATCTGAAAGAGGACATGTTAACGTTGGACGCAAATGTATTTGCGTCTTCATAGCTGAAAGTGGAGGGAACATACATGTACTTGAAGCACGTACATGGAGCCGTTGGGGTCTACGATAGGGGACATAACTGACCATGAAAATTCATATTACCTCATACATACAGTAATACAGTGAAAACACTACAAATGGACAGCACACCAGTTTAGAAAAATAAGTAATCTTTATCTAAACCAAACAAGACCCAATACAACAAAAATCCACAATACAGTAATACAAATATGACTTTCAGATGGTTGAAATAGTTCAGTTCAAAGAAAATTGCAGATGCAACACTTTTCACACAAAGTACCTTGGATGCGTCACTCAAACAAACAAAGCGTGCCACAGGGAAGGTGATGTATCGGTTCCTTACACTCGGAGAAGGTGATGGATTGGTTCCTTGTTCTGGAGGAGGTTATATGACAGTTCCTTACTGTTGCGCAGGGGAGGTGTTGTGTCCCTCCTACCGGAGAGGAGGTGATGCGTCGGGTTTTTACTGCGTGGGGAGGTGATGCGTCGGTTTCTTACTGCGTCCCCCAATGATGAGACAGACTTAACACCTCAATGCAATGTGATGTTCTGGGACGATGCATGGATTCTTGCAGCCGCACAGCAGGCCCTACGTAGAAATTGGTGTTGTGATCTCAGACTTCAGAGATCGTTGCCCTAGATGCGGCTTGCGGCGATTTCTGGATCCTCGGCAGGCGATGCAATGGTTTCTTCGGTGAGGCGTCCAAAACAGGTACGGATGCATCACGCTTCTCGGTGTTGCGTTGATTTTCCAGCTCGCAGCGGAAAACAGTTTCTAGAGGTCTAAAACAACAGCAGGCACCTCCTTGCTGGTCAGAACTCCCAGCAAAGCAGGGGAGCTGGTGGTGAAGTCTTTGAGTCCCTGAGATTTCAGAACAGAAGGCAAGCTTAGTTTCAAGCCCTTGGAGATCTTCTATCAAGCTGGGGACACAGCAATCAGCAAAGTCCTATTCTCCTTTACTTGGCAGCAAGTAGCCACTGCTGGATAAACCCAGACAGCAAACAGGGGCAGTATTCCTGCTCAGCTTCTCTGGCACCTCTCCTTGGCAAAGGTTCCTTTTGATTCCCAGAAAAGATCCAAAATTCTTAGGTCTAGGCCCACATACTTATACCACAAAATCCTTTGTTCTCTGGTGGCAGAGAAGCTCTGTGCTCAGTCAAAACCGGTTCTGTCCTCTATGGTGTAGCTTCCTGGCAGGAGGTGGAGACAGCATTGTGGAAGGCAAACTAGCCCATTCAGCTGACAAGAAATCTCCTTCCTCTACTCTAAATGCAGCCCAGGTCTATTCAGCCCAGCCACTGTTCCTCCCCAGCCCCTGTCATCCAAAACCCAGACATACAGTACACAAAACTGGCAGAGGCACACTGAATGGCTAAGCAAGGAAATACCTACTTTCTAAAAGTGGTATTTTCAAACACAGAATATAAAAATCACTCTCACTGAAAGATGCATTTTAACATTCTGAGTTCAGGCATACCAAACTTTATTTTCCTACCTTTTTCCCAGGGATTGTTATGTTTATGAAATGTAATAAACAAACTCCCTGTTATATACTATGGGAACAGGTATCCTTGTAATAGTGAAAAATGAAATTGCCAGTACTTCAGGACATGCTACACACACCATGGCATGTCCTATCTGTCACATACACTGCACCCTGCCCACAGGGGTACCTTGGACCTACCTTATGGGTGACTAACATGTATGAAAAGGGAATGTTAGGGCCTGGCAAGTGGGTGCACTTGCTACGTCGACATGGCAGTACCAGACCACACACAGGCTCTGCAATGGCAAGCCTGATTTACATTTATAAAGCGGTACAAAAGCGGGGAGGCGATGGACGGAGGATCTGAACCAATCAAACACTCACACCCAGTCAACAGATCTGGGTTTAATCCATCACAGTTCTTTAGCCCACTCTGCCACCCCAGTTCAGACATGGCCATATGCAAATCAATCTGACCCTGTGCTTCCAAGGACCGGTTTCTGGCATTTAAGCCGTCTTCAGCCCAGCTTGCTTGAATCTGAACCAATAAAACACTCACAAAGGCAATGTGTGAAGTATTTGTGCAAGACCCGCACAGCAACACAAGTATTCACCCAAAAAGACTCCACACATTTTTAGAATATAGACAATATTTATCTGAACAAACCCAGATCTGTTGACTGGGTGTGAGTTTATGATTGGTTCAGATGCTCCGTCCATCACCACCCCCTTTTGTACCGCTTTCTTCACCATAAGTTGGCAGGGTATGCTCAGACGTGAGTCCCTTGCTCACTTTGCCACTGGATTCAAGCAAGCCTGGCTGAAGACAGATGTAATGCCAGAAACCGGTCCTAGGAAGCTTGTATCCGGTCCAGGGAAGGCATGGCTTGGCGGTTCGGGCTGGACTGTTCCCCTGAGGCACAGGGTCAGACTGATTTGCATATGGTCATGTCTGAACTGGGGTGGCAGAGTGGGTTAAAGAACGGTGATGGATTAAACCCAGATCTGTTGACTGGGTGTGAGTGCTTGATTGGTTCAGATGCTCCGTCCATCACCACCCCCTTTTGTACCGCTGAGTTACATTTATAGGCTGCTTATGTGCGTGGCACAATCAGTGCTGCATCCCACTAGCAGTATTTGATTTACAGGCCCTGGACACGCACAGTGCACTGTACTAGGGACTGACTAGTAAATCAAATAAACCAATCTTTTTTTTATAAAATCTTTATTCGGTAAAAATTTCACCATAAAAGAATACATTTTATACAATTATACATTACTTTTAGTTAAAAAAAGAAATAAAGAACATTGGATAAAACCTAGCAACGATAAAATTCCCTTATTAAAAAGTGAAGCCTGCACATTATACAGTACATTGGATGATTAATATGAGGCCCCAACCAAAACATCCTCATCAGTACACTGTTGCATAATGGTTAGAGTGACTTCAAAAGCCATACTAATCATCAACATAACGTCCTGCCAATAGGGGCCTGCTAGCTATTTGGCGGGGAGGAGTGTTGCTTCATCCTCCTAATACGAGTCAACCATGCACAACTCAGAAATTTAGCTACCCCGCATACCATGGCAGAGGAAGACGGGTCAGTGGAGAGAACTCGTAGGGTCATTCTAAGGCACCTGAAACCCAACCCCATGCATACTGGTTTCAACCAAACCTTCCTAGCAACTTTATAAGCGGAGCAGGCAAAAAGTAAATGCGCCACAGACTCCTTTGGAGCCGCGCACCCGGGGCAGGGGCGCGGAGTACCACCAGCATTAGACCACCCCGAGGTGAACTCGTGCACCGGAAGGGTCCCATACCTGAGTTTTAAATAAAGGGCTCTATCCAGAGGCTTGGCTATAAGGTCGAGGAAGGGTTCCAACTTCCTGGACCATTTAAACTCTAAGAACCGCTCTGTGAGTAAACCCCCAACCCCACTGCGTGTTGCCTCTGCCTGAACCCAGTCCTAATATAACTTCTTAATCACCGGTTTAGGAGGTGGCATTTGACTCGCCCACACATCCCTCAGGCCCAATTGCACCACCAACTGCCTCACATTGCTCATCCACCCGATCTTGTTACCGATGTCGAGCAGAATTAGTTCATCCAGCACAGCAGCATAGTTGGCGAGCTCCCTGGTCCATCGCAACCGAACCCAAAACAGTAGGGGGCGCAGCCGCACTAGATCTTTAAAGGATCGCCTGCCCTGATCTAGCCGCAAAGGAATTAGCGGGGTAGAAACAGGAAGAGCCACCAAGTCCCTCAGAAACTTGTTTTCCGCTGCAACTAGCTCTGAAACATTTTCCAACCCCCACAGCTCGGAGCCATATAGTGCGGCCGGGAGAATCTGGCCCTCATAGATTGCCATGACCGGTGCCACAGGTTTACTCATTGACTCCCGATGCTCTCTCAAAGTCACCCCTGACACTCTTTTATGGCTGAGTAACATTTTAGCCAGGTGGTCCTTCCAATTCATCCGACTATTTACCCACACCCGCAAATAGTCGAATGAATCTACCAACTCCAAGGGTGCCCCATTGAGCGTAAAATTATTTCTAAATCTTTTGGAGGGTGAAAGAGCCATGAGCTTAATTTTCGAGGTGTTAATGGTAAGTCCTCTATCTGTACAAAAGGTGCTGAATCGGTGCAGGAGCTTTTGGAGTCCCACCGGGGATTTAGAGATCTGTATGGTGTCATCCGCGAAGAGCAGAGTGGGGATTCTTTCCCCCGCCAGGGATGGTGCATCCACCTCTTCCTCTCTCAGATGATCCACCACTCCATTCACAAACAGAGAGAAGAGGGTCGGTGCCATAACACATCCCTGGCGTACTCCCCTCCTCACGGGCACCCTATCTGTCAGCTGGCCCTGGTTGCCCCATGTGATCCTCGCATAATTCCCCTCGTGGAGCCTTACAATAAAACTCAAAAGAGACCCGGGGAAACCCATCTTCTCCAACTTCTCCCACAGCCTTACTCGAGGGACCAGGTCAAAAGCCGTTTTGAGATCTATGAAAGCCATATAAAGGCTACCCCTTTTGATGGTAACTGACTTCCAATAGATGACAAAAAAGCAAAAGACCTGGTCCATCGTACCGACCTTCTGGCAGAATCCTGCTTGAAGGTGGGAGAGGATTTGTTCCTCTTCCATCCAAGCTCCAACCCTTGAGATAATGACCCTGCCAACCACTTTCTGAATCACGTCTATCAGACTGATGGGTCTGTAATTGGCAGGATTCTCTCTAGCCCCCTTTTTGAACACAGTGACCACCTCAGTCCCCTTCCAAGAGTCTGGCACGGAGTGACCCATGGCAATGAGATTCATTATAAGGGCAATTAGTTCGGCCCAAGCCCTAGGTTCCTCTATCAAAAGGTCCCCCGGGATCCCATCCGGGCCAGCCGCCTTCTTCGGGGTCAGATGTCTGATAGCCACTACTACTTCCGAGGGCGAAAATGGATCCTCGAGCTCCCTTATAAGTTCCCCTTCTCTACCCCTGGCTGCCATTGAACAAGAGGGGACTTCAGTTCCACCATATAGTGCCGAAAAATGGTCAACCCATTGCTGGCTTGTTATGTGGGCGGCTAATGGCTGTGCGCTCTGTTGCCTAGCTTTATTAATAAGGTCCCAGAATAACCTTGAGTTCCTCATACTGACAGCACAGTTTAGGTCCTGCCAATGATGTTCCTCCCACTCTCGTTTGGCCAGTGCCACTACCCTTATATAGTCCTTCCTAGCCGCTCTAACTAGTGAGGGATCTTTTTTAAGTAGGGCAGCTGTTAGCTCTTTCCTTTTCCCCTTGCACTGGGCCGAGTACCAGGGATTACTAGAAATGGGAGGTATATTATTAGCTCTACGGCTTTTCCCTTTAGATGAAAAATATTGGCTCACCTGCTCTATTGTGTTTTTGTAGGCTGTATCAAAGGCAATGGGCGACTCCGGGGCGCTTCCCATTCCCTGTTCCCGTGCTGCCAAGTCCAAGGTCAGATCTACCACAAGAGATTTTATACTCCCAAGTTGATCTTCCTTTAATTGGGCCTTGTCCCATTTCAACCTACGGTTACTATTGTAGGGGACAACCTCTTTGGTTAACCTCAAGGGAGCACTCATCCCCCCACTGTTTTGGGTTACCCCACCTAAACTTGGTACAGAGGGGGTTGTGGTCACTATCCTGTGTAGCCACCACCTCCATATCTATTAGTTCTTTCCACAATCTAACGTCCAGTAAGATGTAATCAATTCTAGACGGACCATTAAGCCTGTTGAATGTCATTGCACCAGCTCTGTCGGACATAGTCCTGCCGTTGAGTGCTCTTAAGTTGTGTTCCCTAGTGAGGGCATTAATTTGTATTGCCCTTGCTGACTATTTTCGAATAGGGGGTAGTGACAAGGCTGGGATAGACCATCTAGAATCTTCCCCCTCAGTACCCAAGGGATCATCCCCACTAAGGGGTTCAAACGTGCAGTTAAAATCCCCGCCCACTATAATTTTAGCAGATGGAGGACACTTAGCTAATGCTAAGTCTAAACTCGTTAAGATTACTGAGGAAGTGTCCCCCGGTGCCCCTCTAGCGTAAACATTAAATAATTCGAGCCTACTCCCCTCAGTGTATCCCCTAGAGGAGAGGTGTAGGACATCCCTACACACTGAATCATGAATGACAGCATCCCAATCCAGATCAATTTTGATCCAAACCAATAGTCCTCCCGCGGGTCTACCCTTCCCACTACTTACTGCGGGGGAAACATATGTAGTATAGCCGTATTTGTGTAGTGGGAGCAGGCTCCAGGTTTCCTGGAACAGGCAAACATCAAACTTCTCAACGAATGTGTGCCATTCCGGTAGAGCCATCTTCCTTTTTAACCCTGCCACGTTCCAAGATAACAGGTGTATAACCCTGTGACCTATAGGAGCTATACCAGGGGCCCCCTTACTCCCACACCTTCCCCCCTCCTTGGGCATGGGAATGGCATCCACATAGGTAGATGGCTTGGGGGATACAATGCTACCAACTATGGTGTCTATACGCAATACATCCGTAGTGGCTCTGGTGATGCTACTATCCGTACTTTGGGCTACTAAGGGGCCTACCTGTCTATTGTCATTACATCTTGCCACCCTTAGTGCCTCAAGATCTGTGCCCTTTGGGTTAGCCACACTTGGTCGGCCATCCCTCTCCCCCATAGACTGTAGACATCAGTCGCAGTCTTCCATACTGGATAGCAATGAGAACCTGTTCCCTGTCTCCAGAGGGGTAAAGGGCCTCAAGTGCTCCATTCTACTGTTGGTATTTCTGTTGTATCTCTGGGGTGCCGTGATCCAGCCAAAAGGGTCAGCCGCCTGGGCGGGATGCTGGCCATAAGGAGCATACCTATTACTATATAGTGGTGGAGGGTTAGCATGGGAGGGGTACAGCCCACTTGTAAAGGTTGGGGGAAGCACCACGGATCTAGGGTAAAAATATGTCAGAGCCCGTGGGGTAATGCAATTATACCCGTTTCCAGTGGGCCAATTTAATATGTAATCCACTGCACGCGGGTCTCTAAAATTAACCACCACCAGGTCACCCTCAATATCTTTACATCTGCTACCCAACCAATTGAGCCGCCTGACGTGCACCATCTCCCCATCGATGTTATGTGAAATGGGCCTATAAGTACGCTACCAGTGCATTATTTTATTTTTCAATTGGGCATAGCCCTCCCTCTTGTTATCCAATAACGGCGGAACCCCTGTCAAGACGACCACAAAAGGCACCGCTTGTGGAGGTATCTCCACTTGTGGCCCTTTGGTCACTGGAACTCTAATGTGTCTGGCGCTTCCCTGTTCCTCCCGCATATTTCCTGTGGGGGCCATTATCGGTCCCCTTTGGGAATCGCCCACTGGCCCTGCTACTGGGATGTTTACAGGCTTTAGAGGGTACGGTCTTTGATAGACAGGGTCGGCCCTACCAGGGGACTGTGACTTCGGCTTGGGGGGCTGGGATGGAGCTATAGGAGCGTTGGTAGAGGGTAACCTAACCGAGGTTGCGGGTGGAGCAACCCCACTCACCTGGGCTTTGGCTGAGGTAACCATACTACTTATGGCAGTCTCCAGGATGGTCAGTCTAATCTCAACTTTCTTTATGCTCTCACTAATGGGCAGGAGCAGGGACCTAAGTAAGGATTCCAAGTTCCCCAATGATGTGACGGGAAGTAATGCATTCAGTGGTGGGTCCCCAGGAGTAGTGTCATGGTCTATGGTGTTGGTACCCATGACAGGTGAAGCCACTGCTAACGGTAGTGGCAGAGTTGAATGAGATTCTGGCACCTCCACTATTGCCATATCAGGGATGGTAGGGGGCTTTGAAGCTTTACCGAAATCGGAGTGGGGAATTTTGGCTTTACCCTGCCGTCCCCTCAACTTCCTTCTTCTCTTACTGGGTGGTGGGCCATGCATCTCTTCCACAACGACTTGTTTCGGCTTCGTCTTCCTTGGCTTTACTGCAGTGGGGGTCTGGGTGATTAGATCAACAGCTGTACAACTGAGACTGGGAGGGGGGGAGGCACTTACAATCTGGTCGGGAGGCAAACAGGGAGTGGGAGTACAATCCCGCAACAAAAGAGGGACGCCATCCTGAGATAATGGATCCTCGCTAATGTTAGGTGAACCTCCCTCCTGGGCGACAGTGTGAGGAGCGGTGTCGGTAAGAGACCTATTTTTCATGCTTTCAACAGAGCGACGACGCTCTGCCCTACGCTCAGCCATAGAAGTTTCCTTATCACCATCACCCAGGACCCTAGAGAAATATTTGTCCAATGTCCCATTTCTAGCTCCCCCCACCTTCCCAGTGATTCCCTCCTCAGACGGCGATGCCATGTCCGTCGCCTGTACCAAGGTCCACAGTTCCAGTACAATACAGGCGTAAGAGAGTAGGCCCAACCCAGCCTACACTGGCCTACGAGGGCCTCAGAGGGCCCGCCCTTTGCCCGGGCTTAGCCCCGCGCTTCATCCCGCGTGAGTCCCGCAGCGCGGAATGGGTAGCCTGGTTTTAATCCTCCCAGGCAGGTGGGCGTAGCCGCTGTGGGAAGAGGCTGCAGGTGTGTTGGGAACTGCCTCGCAGTCCCGCAGCGGTGTGGGCGGGTCCGGCAGCACAACCGAGGAGCGGGTGCCGCGACCGGGAACCTACAGAGCAAGAAATCCAACGAAAATCCAGGCAACCCAATCCAATGCCCCATAAGCTGCAGCCAGTGAGTAGCACCCGCGAAGCGGGTGTTACGAACAGTTATAGTGGAGCCAGGCGGGGGGGCGTAGCCGCTGCGGGAAGAGGCTGCAGGTGTGTTGGGAACTGCCTCGCAGTCCCGCAGTGGTGTGGGTGGTGTGGGCGGGTCCGGCAGCACAACCGAGGAGCGGGTGCCACGACCGGGAACCAACAGAGCAAGAAATCCAACGAAAATCTAGGCAACCCAATCCAATGCCCTGTAAGCTGCAGCCAGTGAGTAGCACCCGCGAAGCGGGTGTTACGAACAGTTATAGTGGAGCCAGGCGGGGGGGCGTAGCCGCTGCGGGAAGAGGCTGCAGGTGTGTTGGGAACTGCCTCGCAGTCCCGCAGCGGTGTGGGCGGTGTGGGCGGGTCCGACAGCACAACCGAGGAGCGGGTGCCGCGACCGGGAACCAACAGAGCAAGAAATCCAATGAAAATCCAGGCAACCCAATCCAATGCCCCGTAAGCTGCAGCCAGTGAGTAACCAATCATGTAAACACCAAGGAGAGCATATGCACTTTAGTACTGAATAGCAGTGGTAAAGTTCCCAGAGTCATAAACCAACAAAAACAGGTCAGAACCAGTAGGCCAAAAAGCAAAAAGTCTGGGGATAAGCCCACTGAAAAAGCCGGGTGTAATACCAGGCAATCCGGTTTCCATCCCAACCACAGTACTGAGATCTCTCTCTTCATAGCTACAGGTGACATCTGACTGATCTTTGACCAAGGACATCGTGTGTCTCTTATACTGCTTAACCTCTCAGCTGCCTTGAACATCATCTCCTATTCCTCCCGGATCTGAAGATTACATGAAACAAGCATCCAAGTACCCATCCTCAACTGGATCTGTTCCTTCCTCACAGGAAGAACCCAAAAAAATCAACATGCCACACCTTATGTTAGAGTCAAAGAGCCTCATATTCGGAGAGTCCCCAGGTATCTTCCCTCAGCCTGACATTTTTCAACATCTACATGACCATGCAAACCTCATCAGATCGCAAAACCTCAATATACTCTGCTATGAAGATGAAACACAGCTGATATTCTCCGCGTGGGACAAGACCTTCACAACAAAAACCTACTTCGCCACCTGCATGGTCATGGTAGCCACTTGGATGAAATTCAACTCCCTCAAACTCAACACAAACAAAACCAAAACTGAAGTGGTGATCTTTGGAAGAATATCCTGATACTCCAACTGGTGGCCAATAGACCTCGGCCTCACACCCACGCCCACTAACTATCTTGGAATAACAAGCTTGACATGCACCCATGTCACCTAACATCTTGGAGAATTTCACTGTCTCCCAATACACACACACACACACAAAAAAGCGTTAAGCAACAAGGGCCCGCATACCTCAATAACCACATACACTTCCACCTACCTCCCAGGTACCTCTGCTAGCCAGGCTCATAAGGGTGATTAGCATGCTATGGAACTATATATAACATAGCTAAACAAGCTTGGGAACTTTTTCAAACTTTTTGCTCTAGAGCTTGAAGAGGATCAACCACGAAAAGTATGCGACTGACAGTTCCATGGCATCAGACTGAAAATCAGGTTTGCCTCATGTGGAGAAGACTTTTCCTCAGAAAAACAAGTTTCTTTTTAGATTGAGACTTACTAAATTTTTCCAACTTCCTTACTTCCTGTCCCTGGTGATGACAATCTACGTGGTTTATCTGACCAGCACTTTGTAATGATTGGCCTCAAATCATGCTAACATCCTGATCTACCACAACCATTGACTGCTTTGCACTTTTTTTTAGCTATTTTCTCTAAAATCTTTATACAATCTAATTTCTGGTTCTCCAAATTGGATGTTTGCTGTTTTGTTGTATTTGTTCTCTATTTTAAAATTAAAATAGGATTTTTATTATGTTATGCTTTTGACTTTCTAACTATTTTGGTGCTACTAAATGCTTTACAAATGTTCCTAAAGTTAAGCTTGTTGCTCGGTGCAACAGCTATGAGGGACTGAGCTCAGGTTTAAATTACTGAAACCGTTGACTGAACATAACAAGATAGTGAGTGTATTACTTGTGATAGAATCTTATCTACCCCAGGTAACTCCTTGAGTGATAAAGACGAGATGGTCTCGTCCTCAGTACCGATGCAGTTGGCTGCCACCCTAGTGATTAGCAAAGCACCTCCTCACCATGTCACCTTAGCCTTTGTATTTTATTCAGTGAATTTATGTTGTTTTTTAATCATAATCAGCCAATTTGTCTGCTGTGCAAGTCCTACTACTATGTGCAGTGGGGGCTTTGGCTTACGCCCTAGTTAGATACTGGTTTAGTGGATTCTCCAGAATTAGAGCAGGTAGCAACACTTCTCACAGATTTAAAACTTGTCAGCAATGACATAACCAGTGGAGAGAAAATGTACCCTTGCCCCAGAGTGACATCTTGTTGGCTCAATAACTACAACGTTAGCAGCTGACTGCTATCATTGAGAAAAGCTATATGGCAAGTGGCAAGGTATGCCATGTGTCTATTGTTGTCATAAAAGTACTTAGGGCTTCATTTAGATACTGGCAGGTGTCCTGGGCTCCTGCTAATCTGCCTCAGTATTTCTAATTCCTGCTGAAAGTGTCATGAAAGGCAACTTATTTATGTTTTGCTTCTCCATTAAATTTTGTTCAAACAGGTCATTTCATTCAATGGTTTTGCTGTAATCTTTTTACCCTAAAAATCTGAATCTGTTCTTTTAACATTTTTGTAGTTACTATTTAACATACTTTTACTCTTCTTTCTATAGTTTGGACTGGGCTTCAAAGTTCTGTGTCCTTTAGCAATATTGTTACTGTAATTGTTGGCACCATCAATTGGCCCTTCTGAATTCTATCTTTGTGCTCAGCCAAGCTACCCAAACTACAGAAAGGCAGAATATTCTGTTCCGCCCAAATAAATTGGCAGAAATTTGGTGACTCCATGTTACTCTTGTAATGTAGAATTCTGGCCAAATTCCACCAATTGCCACATGGTGGAATTATGTCTCTCAAGCGGCTCCAGAATGATAAGTTGGTGAGCGAGATTTGGCATCCCTAGTGTGATTTCCGGTCACTCGGAGGACATCTGGCAAGATGTTTCTAACACAGGCAGTAGTGGGTGGTCACAGTCATTTGCAGTCAGAAGGCTGCAGCTTGAGTAGAAAAACTACTTGAGTGTCAGTATAACCCCTTCGATGCTCATGACGAGCTCAGCTCGTCATGAGGCACGGTGCTCGTGTGCTCATGACAAGCTGAGCTTGTCATGACCACACCCATTTACATTGACCTCCAGCACAGGAGGGGAATGAGTCAAGCAGCCAAGGTGATAACCAACTTAAGTCGCTCTGCACTCCAGCACACAACATGGTGCCATCAGCACTGCTTTTTAGGCATCCTTGTGCTAAATCACAGTGTGAGCATCACGATGCTCCTATTTACGCCTGTTGATGGAACTTCATGGCATGTGGTTGTCCAATGTTTATCTGCAAAAGCTGGATCAATCCTAGTTCTGCAGGTATTCCAGAGGGCTCAGGGCCACCTCATTTAAAGATTCCTAAACTACCTGATGGAGATTTATGTGCTCTGAGGGTAGCCAAGGCAGTTTCCTTCACAACACTGAAGATTTTAAAAGCATGTTTGCAGAGAAGAGCTGCTTCACAGAAGACAGAAGCCAAAGTGAGGATGAGAAGCTTTAATCCAGAAACTTCCATACAACCAGCAGGGCAGCCAGCAACCCCCAAACTGCCCGCTATTGAAAAACAACGTTCCACTTCCATGCATTCTCCATAGTCCCCAACAAAGTTCCACCCACAGGATTGTCACCGTGGGCCCGTTGGCCCGTGAGCCTGTGAACCCGCAAGTTTGTGAGCCCAGGCCAAGTCCCAACAATGTTGAAAACACCCGCTGTACAATCTGTTTTGCATTGAGAAAAAAGTGCAAGGAGTTTTCTCTCTGCACATGGGGGCAATTTTACATTTTTGTCCTCTGTGTTCTCCATCGAATGTTAGACACAGGCAGGGAAAATATGTGACAGTCCACTACCATCAATAGTTTGAGATAACCATCACTTTGACCTGGTGGCTCCTTGGTGGACGTGCTGCCACATCAGTAGTTTACAATGGCAGAACCACCAGAGGCATAGCCAGTGTAAACACAGTGCGTCCTCAGACTCTAACTAGAGAAGGGGACCACGTGCTTGGCAGGGCGGGAGCACCAGCAGTTATGGCGGTAGTCCCAATTCGCAAAACTGTAAATAAGGCCCAAAGTTGTCCTGATAATCTGGTATGCATCTGGCTGTCATGTACCAAATGTTGACATTCTTCTGTAAGATGGGCTTCTGTTTAGTGCTTTGAGGACTTCGACACATTGTTCGAGGTGGGCACTATAAGAGAACACGTCCATTCGATGGTGCCTCGGTTTGCCTGGGGAAACCACCTTTAATACGAAGCTGGAATCATGCTCTGGCTTTACAGCAACGACAATAGAACAAATGCGTTGCTGTCATGCATTCGATTAGCATGCACATCATTACAACGACTTGCTTTAGCAGGGCACATTGGTGGAGTGGTGTTGGATGGAAAGTCCAACACCTTCCCTACTGTTGCGCAGACTAGAGTGGGAATAGAAAATGATACTAATGTCAAGTCCAGTGCCCCCTAATGCAAGTCATTGTAATGACTTCCAAAAGACGCAGGTCATAATGATGCGTTCATTCTAATGCCGGCGTTGAAAAGGCATGCATGCTAAACACATGTGTGATTCTGTCATACAACTGTTTGCCAGCTAGAATTCCTGCAACTGTGTTCTATCATGATAAGAGAAGCTTTGAAAAAACATGCTAATGTTGATCTTGAGCTCCTCAGACTAGGTTATGTTACACCTGAAACATATACATAAATACATTAATGTGTTGAGTGTAAGTTGTATGCCAGTCTGTCATGCAGATAGTAATTTTACAAGTACACTATTAATAAAAGTTAACAAGTACGGTGGATGTTTTACTAAATCATGTGATTGTCTTAGAATCAAGCTTGGGCAGGTATATTTATGAAGCTGAAATTCCTTTGACTAACTCAAAGGAATGTTTAATTAATAAAACGGATCTAAACTTCATATTTTTGAGTATTGCCATTTTGTAGTTCTCAACGCTTGCATCTGACAACGTAGCAACCAAAAAATAGAGAATCGAGTTTGATTAAAATACATTGTATTTTTTAAAACTTGGCCAGAGATGTCTCACTGTATTCCTTCGTGCATTATTGCATGTATGTTTATATTTGCCAAAGATCTAAAACCTAAAAATCTTGACCGTAGCATTTTCCTGAAGCTAATAAGGTATTTAATGCAGTGCTTTCAGCCGCAAAAGTTGAAGGAAAAGTTAATTTGAAAGACTTGCCCACCAGGGTATTTCACGTATAGATAATTCATTTAAAAATCACTAGCATTGCAACTTTAGAATGCCCCAAACTTTATTCAGACTTTAAAACAAAAAAAGCTTTAGGAGAAAATGATAGTTTCAGCAGAGTGTCTAACACAGTTTCAATCACAGAGGAGGCGAGTTCAATTTATTATTCGACATTTAGTACCAATCACTCTACTAGAATTTATACCTTAGAAAGCGTTATTTAGTTGCAGCTAAAAAGAAACCATATACACTTTACAAGATCTTGAACCTAATGCGCAAAAGACGCAGGGCCGGATTCACAGAACTAATAATCTGAGACGAAAAGTCTAACTTTACGACTTTCGGTATTCACAAAGGGCATTTACAAGTAGTAAAGTTAGACTTTTGATCTAAGTTTTGACAAAAAGTCTAAATTAGACCAAAAGTCTAACTTTACTACTACTAAAGTTAGACTTTTGATCTTTGTTTAGACCAAAAGTCTAGTTTAGACCAAAAGTCTAACACTACTACTACTAAATCCCACCAGTCAGTGACCGAGACCTTCCAACCCTCATCAACCACATAAAAACCGGTTCTCCCAATGACTACCTTCCTGCAAAAATGGTGGCCCCTTTGATCTCCCTCCTGGGACCCTCTATCCAGTCAGTTATGAATATCTCACTGGCTAAAGGGCAAGTCCCAAGGGAATGGAAGATTGCGGTGGTAAGCCCAATAAGGAAAAAAGAGGCCTCCCCCTGGACAGATCTTTCTAACCTCCGGCCCATCTCCCTCCTACCATACATCAGTAAGATGACAGAGAAGCACGTGAACACCCATTTATCAAATCATATCGAGGCAGCGGAAGGCCTGGACCCTTCACAATCTGGGTTCAGGCCTAATCACAGCACCGAATCGGCCCTACTAGCAGTGACCAACAACATCAGGATGACACTGGATGGTGGGGGGTCTATGATTCTGGTGCTGTTGGATTTATCCGCTGCCTTCGATACGGTGTCTCACGAAGTGCTTCTCGGCGGTCTGAGGGATGTGGGGCTGGGAGGTGTAGCACTGTCTTGGATGGAAAGCTTTCTCTCCTGCCGCTCTCAAGAAGTCAGGCTGGGCTCCCATAAATCCACCTCTAGGGAGCTCACCAGGGGTGTGCCACAGGGCTCATGCCTAAGCCCCACATTATTTAATGTGTATGTGGCCCCCCTGGCTGACTTAGTGAGGTCCTTTGGGTTTACCCCGGTGTCCTACGCCGACGACACCCAACTTCTGTTCCCTTTTAAAACCTTTACACCTGCTCTGCAAAAATCTTTTGCAGAAGGCATGAGGGCAGTGTCAAAGTGGATGGCTGAGAACTGCCTACAATGCAATGTGGGCAAAACAGAAGTATTACTGTTTGTGGATGCGGTTACACTATGGTCTGATGAGTGGAGGCCCTTAGAACTGGGACCTGTTCCCATCCCAAAGCAGACCGTGAAAAACTTGGGAGTGCTATTCGATCAAGCCCTGACATTTAAAGATCATGTCAACCAAGTTGCCGGCACATGCTTTAGGGCCATTGGACTGTTGAGAAGGGTGTTTCCCTATCTACCTGACAACCACAGGAAGACCTTAGTCCAGGCACTAGTTATCAGTAGACTGGACTACTGCAATGGCCTTCTTTTATCAACCAATGAAGGCCAATTTAACAAATTGCAAATAGTCCAAAACACGGCGGCGAGGTTAGTGCTTAACGTTCCATCCAGGACTCCCTCCCGACCTCTACTTGCTGAACTCCACTGGCTGCCAGTGCGGCAACGCACTAAGTCTAAAATTTTGTGTACTATCCACAAATGTCTGATAGGAAAGGGCCCCAAATATCTAACAAAGGCCTTTCTACCCTATGTCCCAGGCCGCTCCTTACGATCTAGTAACCTCCAGCTATTACAGGTTCCAAAAATAAAAAAATCTCGACAATGAGGCCGTGCTCTGGCACACACTGGACCCGCTCTCTGGAACTCCCTCCCCCTAACATTAAAACATATCACTAATCACCTATCCTTCCGAAAAACCCTCAAAACCCACCTTTTTGCTAGTAGTTAAACACTCTTCATGCCCCACTAACTCCTTGATATGACCTGGTACAGTATATGCTCCTTCTTATGGCAAAAGCGCGGAGATACCCCTCCGGGGGTCTATTCAGGCGCTATACAAGCACATAAATAATAAATAAATAATAAATAAAGTTAGACTTTTGATCTATGTTTAGACCAAAAAACTAGTTTAGACCAAAAGTCTAACTTTACTACTCTTAAATGCCCTTTGTAAATACTGAAATCTCAGATTACTTCTGTGAATCAGGCCCGCAGTTTGTGGCAAACTGTTGCATTTCGCTTGGACAGCCTCCCTCTTTGCGGTGTAAGGAATGCTCAAAGACTGGCACAGCAAAGGGAATTATTATAAAAAGGTGCAATCCCCTGTCTCATGAATATTAATGGGGTAGGAAATCAGATTATGACTCCTGGTGAAGAGTTCAAATACTGGAGACAGCCATGTTTGGATCATCAGATTTTCACCCTAGCATTCGAATTCTCAGGGTGCCTGCACCCATTGGGCTCATGGGCCCCCCCTCCCCCCCCCCGTCGTGCCTGTCAGCCAGGGCTGACACAGCTTCGTGGGCTGGCGAGCATGTAATTGCAGCCGCACCCGAGTACTTAACAGGTTTTTAAAAGACCATTTAGTTGTAAATGAGGCTTTTGTTGTGTGGTCATCCCTTCTCACAGTCACTTTGTCCGTGGTTGGAAGAATTAGCCCTCCCGAAATATTTTCAGCCCCCCACGAAATTTGGCTCTAGTTGCCCGCCTGGTGCCTACCCTGTGATACCTGTCGCCTAGAGTATTCATATTTAAGTGTGTACAAAGTTGGTTATTTTTGTGTGAAAGTTTTGTTCAATTCGTGAAATTTCATGTTAAGCAAAATGTTGTGGTTTCTCTTGTGACTATTTTAAGGAAGCAACCACCTCTCATAGGAAAAAATCTTGTCAAACGCTGCCAGGAGGCAGGCTTGTT
This sequence comes from Lissotriton vulgaris, assembly GCF_964263255.1. Lineage (NCBI taxonomy): Eukaryota > Metazoa > Chordata > Amphibia > Caudata > Salamandridae > Lissotriton > Lissotriton vulgaris. Next base: position 159,049,637 of record NC_141688.1, read on the forward strand.
CAGAGGCGGTCTATTTACCAACTTAAGACATTTCTACGCAAGGGGCGCACTCACATAAAGTATCGCAATATCAAACAATTGGAAACTTCCAGAAATTTCACGAATTGCGCATAACATAAAATTGCAGAATTTAGCGAATCTTACGTTTTGACTGTTCCCTGAGGTAGCACGTGCAACAATCACTGTTGAACGTTTATTACTTGCTCTAGTCACATATTCAACACTTCCACAGGAATTTAAGTATTTGCATTGCACCGGCGAGTCCAAAAGTCAAAGATATACAGTTCCCATGCAGAACTATTGCCCCGGGGAAGAAGGGATTCTTTCAGCAAAGAGACCAGTCCCAACGTCCCTCTGGTGGCAGAAGCAGTCAGTTGGACTTGTATCTGACAGGACATCCTGTAGCAGGAAGCGCTGCTGTCGACTCACTGGCCGTCCTCCAGCATGAGTCTTTGTTACGAGATGGACAGATTGCAGGACCAGGGCAACAAACAGTGTTGCATGGCATGGGTCTGGAGGCAGGGGTGGGGAGCTGGCAATGCAGGGGTCATGTGAAGTCGGCCAGTCTAACTCAGGCCATTACCTGAGGTGAGGATCTAAAAGAGCACGGGGAATGACTGCAAGAGGCACTTCAAAAAGCTTGCATTAAAAAAACATAATGAGAAGAAAAAATGAAACTACCACACCTCTACTTGCAATCTACATTTAAACAAATTACATTTACTTTCTGACTCCTTGAAGCGGTTGCTATTACAGTGAAATACTTCTTTCTCATTGCATACCTGGTAAATGATGATTTGCCGCCCTCATCACCAAACATGAGTGTCGCATGGGGGACAATGCAGCAGGGCTGGAGAAACCAAAGCGGGCCTGAGACGGCTGGCCAAACACACATGCACACTTAAAGGTGCACATAGCACTCCTCCTCCCTACAAAGCCCCAGCCCCACCCCTCCCTGCACAAGCTGGCTCAGAGCCAGCAAATGAAAAATAAAACGATTCTAAAACGATACTATGATATTGTTTTATTTTCACGTGCTTGCTCCGAGGTAGTGGGGCGACGCTCCCCCGCCATTGTGGAGGAGCCACCCCTGTTAACAAGTACAAACAAGGTTTGAATGTTTATCAGGAGACCCAACTACACTGTCTTGGGGGGAACAGCGGGTTACATAACTCTACTGGCCATTTTGCTATAACCTTATGACATCATAGTCTATGAAAAGCCTACGAAACAACATCAGCAGATTTTATTGAGGTTCATGAGTAGCTGGGGAAGAAATGTCCCATGTCTTCAGATACGAGCTAGTTTTCAAGCCTAAATTATGTCACTGTATCATAGAACAGCCTAAAACCCAGCAAGATTGACCTCATCCAAATGCTCTGAAGGTTTAATAGCATTCTTTGGAGTTCAGCAATCCGCACTAATCATTTGTCAATGGATTTACATAAATGTGCAGGATTTTCAGAGATACTGACAAACTAAGATGAAAAAACACAGATCTGTGATGCATCGTGCTACCCTCCCTAAAATTGTAAGTGATCTTCGGATCCTGAACAACAAGCGTTCCACTGTGCCAGATCCAGTGAACCACTGTGCTGGCTTTTAGTATCTGCATAAACAATGAATGGAGTCCTTGCATGCTACAGGGGCCTGTCCCCCAAAACACGATGTGCAAACAATGTCCCAGATGAATGGAGTAATTGCTCACTGTTTATATATTTTCTGTTTAATTCCAAAAGAAAATTAGCACGCTAATTCACTGATTTCCCCGTTTGCTACCTTAGCCATCTGCTAAAAGTGCAAGGAATACCTTTGGCTCACAGCACATTTCACATACAAATCAAATCAGATCTAAGTTGCATCCAACATTAGGTTCAGTTGCACTCACATGGCATAGACCCATGGTTTAGAAACTCTCCATGTGTTGGCTGGATGGTAGTGCCTAATTTATAAATAAAAAAGTGCCATGGCCCTTTTGAAGACCCACTGCTGCTTGCACCACCCATTGCCCCTGCCAGCACTGCCAGTGACAGTATCCACACGACTGCTAACTATCATACGCCTACCAGTGTGACATTTTAGACTTACCACAGGCCAGCAAAGCTATAACAATGGCTTGGGGGCAGGTATTAGTCATTTTGAATGTATACTGAGCTAATAAACACCTGTTATTGCACTGATCTCTAAATTAGCAAACAGCCCCACCACGTGGCAACAAGTCATAAGGGCCTGTGTTGGCTCATGGTAGGGGGCCACCGGAGGAACGCAAGCGCAGAGGCCAGTGAAGAGGGGGGGGGGGGGGGTGTCAGGGTGTTTGGAAGTGGAACAGAGGCGGAGGCCGCCAAATCCCTGCCAGGGACCGCCACGCAAATATCCATCCATCCTCAGAGGATTATTATATTAAGGATATATATTGGCGTGCCAGCCCCTGGGGTTTGGCGGCCCTGTGCAGGTGCACAGCTTGCACATGCCTAAGACCGCCCCTGTCACCAGAAAATGATTCGAGCATCACTAACCAGGAGCTTTGGCTCCGCCCACATGTTGTGAACCAGGAGTGGGTATTTTGATTGGAGAAGGTTGTGTGCTTGCCCTCTGCACAGCTGTGATCATTTTGTTTCTTTATCCAGCTGCCTGAGTTTAAACTTGCAGGGGCTCACACATGACATTGTAATGCTATATAAGTGTCTTAGATAACTGGATATATTATGTTTTTTTCCAGCAGCACAGATGAGAGAAAGGCAATCATTAATCCATTTGGATGTTAAAGTCTGGTTCGACAATTCACCTGTCACCTGACCTTTTAACCTACACCAATATTATTCTAGAGTAGTGTGCTTCCATGCAAATATATATCCATTCCCATGCTATTTACTGGTAATGCGCCACATCACCATACAACCTTCCTTTAAAGCCAGAACTATTGGAATTGACTGAAGACACAGTGTTAGGAATAGAGGTTTTAGGTGGGCAGAGTATACACCCTGTCTAAGTAGGAGTCACAATCCTTTTCAGGTTAAGTTAGATACACAGCCTAATTTAACCTGTGCTCACCAGCCAGAGCAGTTAGAGTTAATTTAGGATGCTATGTATAATGTATTTAAACATACTTTAGTTACGGTAGCACTATGAAAACACTACAAAACGACTCCACACCAGTTTAGAAATAGAGAAAATGTATCTGAGTAAAACAAGACTAAAACACCAAAATTCCAATAAGTGGTAGTTGAGATACAAATGTTTAAAGACCTAGGGCCAGATGTAGGTAATTCCTATTTACCTACTCTTAAATACCGAATCATACCGAATCGGTATTTAGGAGTAGGTAAATAGGAAGGGGGCAGATGTAGGTAATTCTTATTTTAGAATTACCGAATCGGTATGATTCGGTATTTATCGATTCGGTAAATACCGAATCGGTATTGCCCATTGATTCTTATGGGCCTTGAAGCCCATAGGAATCAATGGTAAATACCGATTCGGTATTTGCCGAATCAGTAAATACCGAATCCTGCAAGGGTGCAGGGGGTGTCACTTTGACACCCTCTAGTACCCCAAGTACAGGCTTGTGTGACATGTGGCACACATACATGCCCTAAGGGCATGTCTGTGTATCACATGGCACAGGTGTACACACACAGATGTGAATGTACACCTGAATTCGGTATTTTACCACCCAATCGTATTGGGTTGTAAAATACCGAATTCTGAAGGCCTGTAGCACTGTAAACAGTGCTACCTACATCTGGGATTAACCGAACCGGTAAAATTACAGATTTGGGGCCAGATGTAGGTAGCCCTTTACCGGTCGGAAACGGCCGAAAATACCGATTTTCGGCCGTTTCCGACCGGTAAAGGGCTATGGAGATGTAGGGGCTTTAAAAACGTACATTTTCGGTAATTTTACAGAATCGGTAATTTTAACGAATCGGTAAAATTACAGAATCGGTAAATTTACCGATTCTGTACATTTTACCGAATCGGTAAATTTACCATTCGGTAAAAATACCGAAAATGTATGTTGTGATGTAGGTAGCACTTCTAACAGTGCTACAGGGCCTTTAGAATTCGGTATTTACCATGCAATACAATTGCATGTTAAATTACGAATTCCTGTGAACATGCACATCTGTGCATGTACACCTGTGCCATGTGGCACACAGACATGCCCTAAGGACATGCATGTGTGCCACATGGGGCAAAAGCCAGTTACAGGGGTGCAACAGGGTGTCAAAGTGACACCCTGTCCCCCTTAGCAATTCGGTATTTTTACTGATTCGGTGAATACCGAATCGGTATTTGCTATTGAATCCTATGGGCTTCAAGACCCATAGGATTCAATAGCAAATACCGGTACGGTATTTCCCGAATCGGTAAATACCGAATCTTACCGATTCAGTAAAAAATACCGAATTTTTTTCCTACATCTCATTTACAGATTCATAAATACCGAATCAGTAAAATTCTGTATTTATGAATCGGTAAATGAGATTTACCTACATCTGGCCCTTGGTATTTTACAGAATCGGTAAATTTACAGATTCAGTAAATTTACCGATTCTGTAAAATAATGGCCCCTACATCTCAAAAACCAATTACCGGTCGGTAACGACCGAAATCAGCCATTACCGACCGGTAATTGGCGACCTACATCTGGCTCTAAATGTGAAAACAATGCTTTGAAGTCGCTAGCGGTCAAAAGGTTACTTGAGGTTGCGAGAGATTAGTACAAATCAGAAGTTCAGGTCAATCACGATGGAGGGCAGGCCGGCTACAGAACCCAAGCAGGGCTAGTTGAGAAAGTACATTGTATGGAGAAAAGCATCGTCATCGAGCACACGATGTGTCAGAATTGTTCCGGCAGTTGGGTCACTGCATCAGAGATGAGCCTCAAAGATGGCGTTAAAAATTTGGTGCTGAGCCGTTGCTGACTTTTGCAGATGGTGTGGAAGAATTGGCACTGCTTTGCTGTTGAGCATTGCAGTCGGGACCTGTGCAGTCATTGAATTGGTAATGCATCGGCATCGGGGTGCGAAGAATCGATTTCCCTTATGTAGTCGGGCTGCTGCGCTGGATTTTACAGAAAAACAGCTGCAGAATCCACTTCTGAGATCCAGGACAGAAGGGGTACTACAGGCAAGTGTAGGACTCACAGATCACAGAGTCCACAGCACAAGCAGAGTTTCAAGTAGTCTTTTGTGTCCCTGAGACTTTAGAAAACAAGAGACAAGCCAGCAAGCCTAGGGAGAATCTTGTTTTTTAGGCTGCAGAGAGCAGGCACAGTCCCGCTCACTCCCAGACAACACACAGCAGGTAGCAGGCCAATACAGCAAATCAAGTTGCAAAGTGGCAGTCCTTCCTGTAGCACAGCAATCAGCAGGCCAAAATAGCAAGGCATGTAGTGAAGTCAGAAATCTCTCCTACAGCACCGCAGCTCTTATTCGTGGCAGAATGTCCTAGGTTCCAAGAAAAATTCAGTTCCAGCAAAGTTCTGATTTAATGGTATCAGGGGTCCAGTACCTACACCCAAATCTGCCTTTGAAGTATGGAATACATCAAAGAGACCTCTGAAGATCACAAAGTCCTTGACTTTCCTGCCTTGGCTCCAGACAACACTACAGGGGTTTATGCAGCTCTTTGTGTGGGGCAGGCACAGCTGTATTCAGGTACAAGTGTCAGCTCCTCTCTCACAATCTACCTTAGCAAGGACCATCAGCTTGGTGATGGGCCATCAGGATGCAAAGGTCACACCCCAGCTCTCTTTGTGTGACTGTCTAGAGGGAATGTATAAAGCCCAGTTTTCACTCAATCCAGATCTGTACTCAGAGACAGGCAGAAGCACAGAATGATTAAAGTAAGAAAATGGCAACTTTCTAAAAGTGGCATTTTCAGACTTACAATTTAAAATCCAACTTCACTATTAATTGTGATTTTAAATTGGGAGACCAGAGACACCAACCTTCAAATTTTTATCTGCTCCCAATTAAAAATACACTTCGAAGATGTTTAAAACAAATCCCAATGTTAACCTATAGGAGAGATTGGCCTCGCAGTAGTGATAAACGGATTTGAGAGTATTTCACTACCAGGACATGTGAAACTTAAAAGTACATGCCTAACCTTTAAAATACACTACAGCCTGACCATGGGGCTACTTAAGGCCTGCATTAGGGGTGACTTACATGTAATAAAAAGGAAGGTTTGGGCTTTTCAAGTAGGTCAATTTACCAGATCAAAATAGCAATTCCATAACTGCACCCAGGTTCTGCAGTAGCAGGCCTGATCCATGTTTAAATGGCTACTGAGTTGGTGACACAATCAGTGCTGCAAGTCCACTAGAAGCATTTAATTCCCAGGCCCAACAACACTTTACTAGGGACTTATAAGTAAATTAAATATGCCAATTGTAGATAATCTAATGTTATCATGATTAGAGTAAACAGCCTATGCCCTTTAGCACTGGTTAGAAGTGGTAAAGTTCCCAGAATCCTAAAGCCAGCAAAAACTGAAGTCAGCAAAACAGAGATTAAAAGGCAAAAAGTCAGGGGAAACTTCACCAACAATCCTTGGTCTAACACACAGGGATTAAAATTACAAGTAATGCAGAGGTAACACATTGTGCTATAAATTTCACATGCCCACAACCTTCTATGTGTTAATCTTTGGGCTAAATGCCCAGGTAGTACTCTTATCGTTTATGTATGGTTACTCTGTGCAGCAAGGATCCCTTTTCCAGAAGGGATATTTGGCCCACCATGTAAATATGTCACCAAAGCTGGTGTTTACCAGGTCATGCAAATACCATAAGCCCCACACCCTCTATTGTGTTCAAGCCATAGAAAGCAAACCTTGCATTTTTCGGGCACTCTGGAAGTCCTGTGAGGGGACGCGTTGTTACAGGTGTCAGAAGTGTGGTATCAGTTTTTTTTATTGTAATTTTTATTGTAATGGAAATTGAACTTATGCTAACTTAAGTTAGTTTGATTCTTCCTTCCATTTTTAACGTGATCACTTCTGCTGTAGTTTTCTTTGCTGTAATAAAGAATTGTGAGGTCTACTCTGAAAGAATTAAGCTTTCTCATTCACACTGAATGCGCTGTACCTACCTGGCTGCCCCAGGCTGTACATCATACTGTGTATCAACTAATGTTACTTGAATTTTCACTGAGAAGTCTGAATCGAATGTAATAGTATTATGAGAGAAACTTCTATTGTATTCCGTAGTACACTGTGCCCTGGTCCAAGCCATTGGCGTGCATTAGGTAACCAAAAGAGGGACAGATTGCGTGCTGACAGATCCAGCCATTAGTTTAATTCCTCATGCACAATCTCTCCATCCGTTTCCCCTGTTACTGCTGCCACAAAAAAAGCTCATAAACGACTCAAACAACACCATAAATAAGTGGGTGGTGGGGTGTAATAAGATGATCTGTAGCCAAGTAGTATTGATTTCAAGGTTAAATCAAGTAATCATTTAAGTATCATTCAAGTCTCTCCTAAGCCCCACCAGGAGCAGCTCTCTTGCTACTCAGCCCTCTCTTCCAACTGTCATCCATCCACCAGGCACACCACACATTCCATATTACCTCACACACTCAACATTCCACCATTCACCCAGATAGGCTGAGTAGCAAGACAGGTTAATGGGAAAGGCACATGGTATCCAAACCAGGATACTACACCACCTTCCCCCTTAGAAGGAACAAACAAATGAACAGTGAAAAAATGAGAATGGTCATTCTACAATTAAGCTTGCATTGAAAAACTAAACTATCATAAAACATAAAAGTATACAATGCGACCACTCCTTCCCCCTTTACACGTAAAACAGAAATAGATTGATAATACATATTTTCGCCAAAAAAAATTCAGAAGATGTAATGAATAGAATTGACCGTAACCCACACACATGCCAGTTGGCCAGACCAGCAAAGTGAAAGAAACGGAAAAGTCAACAATTAAAATATGCGAACGAGAAAATCACCAAAAAGTACGTAATAAAATTATAATTCCTATAAAGTGACGTGTGCACAACATACACCAAATAGGAATATGAAAGTGACTAAACTATAGAGTCACATGCAATGTATGCAGCTGTGGTAAATAAAATATTACCCTGTCGGAATTTCTATACTTAAACAATGGGTCATGCATATAATGAGAGGCAGAGTCCGTGGTGTCCGATTCAAAAAGGGCTTTATTTCAGTAACTCGAGTTAAGGGAGAATCGGGTTCCGTCACCACTATGGTTCAGGAAGGGTCTTCTGAACTTTATTCACAGAGTACAATATTTATACATGGGATATACATTGCATTGCATAGAGAAGGAGGAGCGCTCCAGGCAGAGCAAGAGAAAGAGAGAGATAAGAGCATATGGGCGTGCAAGAGGGCGTACATGTGGGCGTTCCTTGAGGAGTCATAGGTGAGTCATAGGTAGGTGGTTACATGGAGGGGGTCTGCATGGCCAGCTGGAACCTTTGCCCTACTTGTGTGCGCAACTTGGTCATGACGTGCAATTGACGTGTAACTGGGGGAAGCTGACTTTCGATCTAGTAGAGAGGCCTTCAGTGTCAGGACGACCTGCTCATCTGGTATTATCTGATATCTTGGATCCGGGGATGTATTATCTGAAGTAAAGGTCGCTCGAGCAAAGGTTGCTCATCACCAAGAGCCAGTGTGGGCATATATTTCATATATTTCTTCGTTTATTGCGTGGGGGCCATGGGCTTTCTATGGATGCAAGCTCTGTAAATCACTTAAACGGAGACAGGAAGGCTAGGCCCTATCTCTGCAGCAGGGGTTCTGTTTACCTTCTTCACTAGGCAGGAATGTGTTTTCTGTTGAGCAAGCAGATACCTGTGTGCAAAATACTGTCTTGGCACCCCGGGCTGGGCCCCTGTCAGCTGAGCCAGAAGTATGCGAGAGGTCAGGGATGCGTAGCTAAGATGCAGCTTTCAGAGTGTCTGGAGGCATGGAAAACCTTAATTCGGGGACTGGCTCAAGCTGAGCCACAAAACGGGTTCATCTCGACTTTTAAACGTGCACCATGCAAATACATTGGCAACATAGGCCTCAGTGCAGACTTAACGTTTCTTTCATGGAAGGCTGGGTAACTGACATTCTAATGTGAGACGGAAATGCAGAGGCATCATTATTGCAGACATGAGAAGGAAAATGCATGGATGTCATGCACATGCACTAAACATGGGGTACACGCAGCGGACACATTTGCCACGTAAAATTTCTATTTCCTCATTCCCTCCTTGTCCCCTACTGTGCCCTTCAGGACACATCTATATTCATGAGACCGTATATCTGATCATACAGCATCATTTGTTCGTCTTTTCTCTTTTGTATAAGTGGATGGGGAATACAAGCAGTGGCACACAGGCCGCAAATCGCCGGGCCACATTGCAGACAGAGACAGCAGCTGAAAATCATTAACAGTATCATTCCTAGGAACGATAACACTGTCCAGCCCCATCCCGATATTACACTCCAGAGCCAACCGGACCAAGTCCATGGGTCTTGATGCATCTCGTGAACTATCTTGTGGAGCCTTGTTATTGCTGCATACACAGAAGGCGCGTTATTTGGAATAAACATGCAACAACTGGAGCCGATCACTCTACAAGCCCCGCCCCTATCTGCCAGGATGACGTCAAGAACAAGACAATTCTGAAGAACAACAAGTCGCATAGCAGACTGTTCCTCGGTTAAGTTAGCCAGGGCAGATGTAGTCTCATTCACTACTGCTTCTAGAGTTCTTGTTAACCTGCGTATGAGTTTACTGTTCTGGACGGGACCTATGAACCAGAAGTATACTTTAATGAAATCTGTATATTGCTCCCAAGCGGTCTCAGTCTGATCAACCACTGGGGAATCGATCTCCCTCCTGTGTCTAACATGCACTAGTCGTGAATCTCGATGGTAATGGGATGGAGCTAGGAAGACAGGTGGCAGTAGGAACGCTATATAACATGTCCCACCCCAGTCTAAGGGCAGATGTACATAGGCTGTCTGACCGCAAATGAAATAGGAATGGCGGGAAGCTTTGAAAGAAGGCTTTCCTTTATCATCAAACTCGACTACAGTATTACACTCACTGTGTCCCAAATGCACTGATCCTTTCTTTCTAACGCACAGTTCACCTTTTACTGGTAGGACTGATATAAATGGTGGACTTGTATTTTGTTCGGGCTGGACATTCAGAATCATAAAGTTAAGGGAAGCATTTCCTTGTTCGTACACTTCGTTTTCTAGATCGGTCCCCTTCCTTTGGGGAAAACCGTCTTTGTCTGGGAAACATGTCTCATGCATTACTGTATTCAAATTTCCCCAAATCCAGACACCCTGAGAATCTGCGGACTTTCTATCTATCGAGGTTATTAAAGCAAACCATGCTCCGCACGAACCATTGTGCGAGAACGGAAATGGAAAAAGGGGCAGAACTCCCTTTGTTTTCTGATAAGGTGGGAGTCGGCCACATACCCAGCAATTAGTTACATTGCTGGTCTGATGAGAATGGTGCAACATTCGAATAAAAGTATTGTTGCGCAGTGCTAGACGATATGACAATTCATGGGGTGGCAGATCACTAAATGTATGCTCTGCAGTGTCATTGAAGAAAGAGTGTATTCGTACAGAAATAGGAGGAAAGAAAACATGTAGTGTCGAGCTGATACATATTATAGCGATGCACAGAAGAGACATAAAAATCAGAGTTACTATACATCTACTGCGTAATATCTTGCAGTATTTCTCTCTCATCTCGCTCTTTTTGCTATTTTTGCTATTCTGGTCTACGATCTTATACATGTCAGGAACCTGTCTAACCGATTCACCACCTAGTGGACTTAAACAATTAAACGCTGTCTGACTTACTAGACCATAGTTTGGACCTATACTCTTGTTGCGGAGTCTTTTCTAGCAAAGGAGGCTTACAATCTGTACTATCGGGACTGTCTTTAGTTTTGATCAAAGTTCCGGAATCTCCAAAGAATTTCTTGCAGTGTTGGGCATGAAGCAAGCCTTTACGTCCTTCGACCTTGACGGCAGTCCTCGTGGTGAGCAGTACTAATTTCGGTGTCTTCCAGCGCGGCTCAAGGGGGCTTGATCGATCAAAATTCCGAACGAACACGTGATCACCAGGAACGATGGCATGTTCCTTGACTTGGGTGTTGTCAGGGAAGGCGGCGGCAACCTGTGAACGACAAGAGAGTAGTGCAGACATCAAGGAAGCCAGGTAATCTGTCAGCATGTTACTGTCAACATCAGTTATTTTCTTTGGCATGGGCCTACCCCACATATTCGGTGGTCTACCGAAAACCACTTCATAAGGAGATAGGCCTGTTCTGGAATGAGCAACCATACGCATGTAAAAGAGGGCAACCGGCAAGGCTACCATCAAATCCACGCCTTTTTCTGCACAGATCTTGGCTAATTTCGTCTTAAGTGTCTGATTATGGCGCTCGACAAGTCCTGCTGCTTCAGGGTGTCGTACACAATGAAACTTCCACTGGCATCCTAACAGAAGGGACACTTGTTTCATTAATTCAGCAGAGAATGGCTGACCGTTGTCTGAGTACACAACACGGGGCAATCCATACCTAGGAAAGAACTCACGCACCAATTGCCTGGCGGTGGTCACAGCAGTATAGTCTGGAACTGGGTACGCTTCTGTCCATCTAGATAGTGCACATACAACTACCAGAACATACTTGTAACCTCTACATCTGTCCATTTGGATATAATCGATCTGGAGGACTTCAAAAGGATGGTCAGGAGGATGAAATCCGCCTTGTTCCACCGGAATGCCTTTACCTGGATTGAACTGGCAACAGATCATGCAGGTACGTACTTTCTGTTTCGGTGCTGCACGTAGGTGCTTGTTAAACCAGATATTCTGTAAGCTGTCTAGCATCGCCTTTTCTCCTAAGTGTGCTGGACTATGTGCTGTGTTTATGATCACTTGTACCATAGAGTCTGGGAGAAACCATGTAGCATTGCCTTTAGTCATCCAACCTTGGTCAGTCTGGAACCCTTCTTGTTCAGTCCATTTCTTTATTTCGTCTGGAGTGGCATGTGTCTGTATGTCGAGTACATCTTGTGAAGGATCCCTGACTGTCATGTGTTTTGCCAGTAATGGTACCTCTGTCTTTGTCGTGTCTATTGGTGTCTGGGCTGTAAGTTTAGCTGTTTGGTCTGCCAGGTCATTACCCTGGGAAACGATGTCTGTAACTTTGGTGTGTGCTTTGCATTTCATGATAGCTATGGCTGTAGGCAAATGTATTGCTTCTAACAGAGCCTGAATAAGTGGACCATGCTGAATTTTAGCCCCATGAGAGGTCAAGAAACCTCTCTCTCTCCACAACACTCCGAAATCATGAACAACACCAAATGCGTATTGTGAATCTGTATAAATGATGTGAGTCCCTAGCTCATTGCACCATCAGGATTCAAGCAAGCCGGGCCGAAGACGGCTGAAATGCCAGAAACCGGTCCCCGGTAGCTTGTTTCCTTCCCAGTATAAGAATTGGCTTGGTAGTTTAGTCTGCCCTGTTCCCATGATGCACTGGGCCAGGGTCAGACTAATTTGCATATAGCCAAGTTCTGAGCTGGCATGGTGCAGTGAGCTGAAAAACGGTGATGGATCAAGCCCTGATCTTTGGACTGGGTAAGAGTGGTCTGCTTAATTCAGACACTCTGTTCATCACCACCCCCTTTTCTGAATCATTTTTGTCCACCACAAGCGTGGAAGGGTATACTCAGATGTGAGTCCCTAGCTCATTGCACCATCAGGATTCAAGCAAGCCGGGCCGAAGACGGCTGAAATGCCAGAAACCGGTCCCCGGTAGCTTGTTTCCTTCCCAGTATAAGAATTGGCTTGGTAGTTTGGTCTGCCCTGTTCCCATGATGCACTGGGCCAGGGTCAGACTAATTTGCATATAGCCAAGTTCTGAGCTGGGATGGTGCAGTGAGCTGAAAAACGGTGATGAATCAAGCCATGATCTTTGGACTGGGTAAGAGTGGTCTGCTTAATTCAGACACTCTGTTCATCACCACCCCCTTTTTTGAATCATTGTTGTCCACCACAAGCATGGAAGGGTATACTCAGATGTGAGTCCCTAGCTCATTGCACCATCAGGATTCAAGCAAGCCGGGCCGAAGACGGCTGAAATGCCAGAAACCGGTCCCCGGTAGCTTGTTTCCTTCCCAGTATAAGAATTGGCTTGGTAGTTTGGTCTGCCCTGTTCCCATGATGCACTGGGCCAGGGTCAGACTAATTTGCATATAGCCAAGTTCTGAGCTGGGATGGTGCAGTGAGCTGAAAAACGGTGATGGATCAAGCCCTGATCTTTGGACTGGGTAAGAGTGGTCTGCTTAATTCAGACACTCTGTTCATCACCACCCCCTTTTCTGAATCATTTTTGTTCACCACAAGCGTGGAAGGGTATACTCAGATGTGAGTCCCTAGCTCATTGCACCATCAGGATTCAAGCAAGCCGGGCCGAAGACGGCTAAAATGCCAGAAACCGGTCCCCGGTAGCTTGTTTCCTTCCCAGTATAAGAATTGGCTTGGTAGTTTGGTCTGCCCTGTTCCCATGATGCACTGGGCCAGGGTCAGACTAATTTGCATATAGCCAAGTTCTGAGCTGGGATGGTGCAGTGAGCTGAAAAACGGTGATGGATCAAGCCCTGATCTTTGGACTGGGTAAGAGTGGTCTGCTTAATTCAGACACTCTGTTCATCACCACCCCCTTTTCTGAATCATTTTTGTCCACCACAAGCGTGGAAGGGTATACTCAGATGTGAGTCCCTAGCTCATTGCACCATCAGGATTCAAGCAAGCCGGGCCGAAGACGGCTGAAATGCCAGAAACCGGTCCCCGGTAGCTTGTTTCCTTCCCAGTATAAGAATTGGCTTGGTAGTTTGGTCTGCCCTGTTCCCATGATGCACTGGGCATGGGTCAGACTAATTTGCATATAGCCAAGTTCTGAGCTGGGATGGTGCAGTGAGCTGAAAAACGGTGATGGATCAAGCCCTGATCTTTGGACTGGGTAAGAGTGGTCTGCTTAATTCAGACACTCTGTTCATCACCACCCCCTTTTCTGGCTCTTATGCAGGCTTGTGTCAGAGCGATGAGCTCTGCTGCTTGTGCTGACAGTGTGTCTATTCTTTGTGTCTCTACGACTTCAGTATCAGTGGTCACGGCATATGCGGCCACTAACTCTCCTGTACTCGTTCTCATGCATGAACCATCTACATAAAGTGTCAGGTCAGGGTCTGGCAGTGCAATATCTGTCAGGTCTTGTCTTGGTTTCGTTACTGTGTTCATTATTTCCACACAGTCATGTGGTGCAGTGCCTACTGTGCTTGAGGGCAAAAGTGTAGCAGGGTTGAGAATATTGCATCGTCTAATCTCTATGTGTGGCTGAAACAACGTCAGTTCATATCCTGTCAATCTCGCTACGGTCAAGTGCTATGTCAGTGAAGTAGTGTGGCTCACTGGTTAGAGGCGGCAGACCCGAGAGCAGAGGACGGCCCGGGACCAGGGTTCGATTTCCGGCGCAGCAGGTTTCTGGACCAGGGTCAGCGGACTCGATAATTCTCTCGCCTCGGTGCCCACTCTGATCAGCGATCACACTCGGCAACTCTGGGCATTAGCTTGCCTCATCGTCACTAACGGCCCCACCAGACCGCCGGGGATGCCTGGTCTCACCCTGGAGATACCCATTAAGGGACCATCTCTCAGGGAAGCCAGGAAGGGTTTCGCAGTGGTCGAAGCGCCTTGGGACCCTCCGGGTAAGTAGTGCGCTATATAAATTCCTATTCATTTACATTTACATTCTGTGTCCTGTTCAAGAGAACTTCCACTGCATGTGGTACCTGGACTGTCAGGGGATGTCCCAGCACAATGGAGTCACTCTGTCTTATGGCTAAGGCTGTTGCTGCAACTGATTTCAGGCACGCAGGCAGAGCCTGGGCCACTGGATACAGTGTACTAGAAAAATAAGCGCAAGGCTTGTGTTTTCCTGCTTGATCTTGTGTAAGGACAGATAGTGCTGTTCCATCTCGTTCAGTGACAAAAAGCATAAAAGGTTTGCTGTAACAAGGAGTCGCTAAAACTGGCGCTTGACATAAAGCTCTTTTTAATTCTTCAAATGCCAAAGTATGTTCTTGTGTCCAAGGGAGGACAGTCGAAGACGCTGCCTCCTGTGTTGTCAACTGTATGAGTGGTTTGGCTAGATAGGCATACTGGGGAATCCATTGTCTGCAGTATGAAGTGAGGCCAATGAAGGCCCGTACTTCCTTTTGTGTCTTTGGCTGTGAAAGGTTAGCGATTAACTGAATATGTTCTTGTGTCAGCTGTCTACCCCTCTTGGAAAGCAAGTGTCCAAGGTACACCACTTGCTGTGCACAGAATTGCAACTTTGAAGGGGACACTTTGTGCCCCTTGTCTGCCAGAAAGTGTAAAACTGTCAGTGATGCATTTTCGCAGTCTGGTTCTGATCGTGCTGTAATCAGGATGTCGTCTACATACTGGAGCAGTGCAGTGTTGGAAGGCATATGAATACTGTCTAGCTGTCTTTTTAATGCTTGGCTGTAAATGCTAGGACTCTCTGTAAAACCTTGGGGAGCTCTCGTAAATTTAAAGCTGCGTCCATTTAAACTGAATCCGAAAAGATACTGACTATCTGGATGAATTGGAACACTAAAGAAAGCATTTTTCAGATCAATTACAGTAAAGAACGTTGCCTCAGAATCAATAGCAGTCAGTAATGAAGAAATGTCTGGGACCACTGGGTACTGAGGGACTATACATTTGTTCAATTCTCGAAGGTCAACAACTAGTCTGTAAACTGGTGGTGCATTAGGGTCTGTCCGTTTAAGAATAGGAATAACTGGCGAGTTGCATACATTCGAGTCAGTCTCCACTACCACCCCTTGTGCAATGAGTTTGTCAACAATTTTCAGTAAGGCCACTACGGCATCAGGTGGTAACTTGTATTGTCGGATACGTGGTAGTACTACTCCTGTTTTCAGAGTGACACGGTGTGGTGTAATGTGCATGTAACCTACGTCAGTCGGACCTTGTGCCCATAGGTGCTGTGGTACATTCTGGAGTCTATGGTCAAAATCCTCAACACATAGTGTCCCTTAAAATCACGTAAGAACAGTCGTACTCCTTCCGGAGAACAACATATAACTGCTCCTAGTTCTTTCAATGTCTTTATACCAAGCAAGTTTTCTGGACATGACTTAGTAAGTAGCAAGTCTGTGGTACGTAACAATGGACCTACTCCTAGGGAAACTGGTTTCGATACTTCGTTAACAATAGGCTTTCCTGAAAATCCCAGGGAAACATTCTGTGAGCCTGAAAGGGGTGCCCCTGGAACCTCGTCATGGCTGATGGTAGTTCTGCTCGCCCCTGTGTCAATCAGAAATTTTCTGTCCTGTCCCAATACATGACTATGTACATAGGGACCCTCTTGATCTACAGGAACCTCAATAAGGGGCAAGCCAACTTCCCTCTCAAGGCTGTTTCATGAGAACTGTTGGTATTCAGGATAGTCTGACTGTGTGTACTGATACATTTGTTGTGTGGCAGGTGGTGGTGGGGGTGGAAAATTCGCTACTGTCTGTTGCGTGTTCTGTGGGGTGCTATTCTGTCGAGGAGGATGCGGTTGTTCTTTTGTCTTGCCTGTAGCTATATTGTGTTTCAGGACAGCACATTCATTTACATAGTGACCTGGTTGCTTGCAGTAATTACAGTTCCCTTTGACAGGTGTCGTGGTATTTTTGCCATTTTTGTTCGCGTTGGCTGGCACTGATTGGGCAACCAGCACGTTCATTTTCGTATCTTTCATGCGTCTCTTTTCATGGTCCTGTTCCTCTCTAATTCTGTTCTGGTGATATTGTAACATTTGCAACATTTGCGAAGGGCTATTTGCTTGCCAAGTACTCTCAACCTTCAGTACTCTATTCTTGATCTGGGGTAAGGAATTCTCTACTAATTTGCTCACGAAAAGATGAGGATATGACTCGCTACTGGGCTTAAGACCACTATTAATAGAAAAACATTTCTCGAATCTAGAATAGAAATCACTTGTGTCCTCGTCTTGTTTCTGTTTACAGGCCGAAATAGCATCCCAGTCCTCCTTTTTAGTAATCAATAGTCTCGGCAAAACCTGTATCAGGAGTTCAGGTAGTGCTTTAGCTTTTTCCCCAAGACCAACACCAGGGTGCCGGCCTTTATCCTCTGTTTCCAATTCTGTCCAATTTATCTTTTTCTCTCCCACCTCCCAGTCTTTTTCCTTAAGCTTTTCATAAATACCAGCAGGCAACAGTACTTTCAATAATTTTATAATGTCAGCGTACATGTAATCTCCTAAACGGAGAATGTCTTTTATTTCTCGGTGAAACCCCCCGGGTCTTTATCATGGCAGGGCAGCATCTTTTTCATTTCCAGTATTTCTAATTTCGTCAAGGGTGTAAACATACACTCGTTGAAGCTCACCCGCTGCATTTTTGACGGGATGTACCTCTCATAGGGGGTTCTGTCTGTCTATGTATAAGTTCTTTCTGTCGTGGTGTGGGGCTGGAAGCATGCATGTGGTCAGAGAAGTTAAGTACTTATGTCGTTGATCCAGGATCACATTAATTAAATCAGTACCTAGGCCTGTCCATTTTTCTAGTAGTATATCGTCCAGTAACTTATACAAGTGACCAGGATCAGAATATTGACTCTCATACAACGTTATCAAATGTTGAACCATGTAAATACCGGCCAAACGCTGTTCGTTCGGCGGAAGGCTCAAGAAAGTCTGGGCCACTATGTCATTGCTATATATGTTAGAATTGGACACCCACTGGACGGCTGACCGGACCAATTCCTTTTCATGTGGAGTGTGTGATCGCTCGTTCTCTACCCTTCGTTTCAGGGCTTTTTCTGTAGCTTGGAATAACTTTTCAAGGGAATATCTTTCTTTTATAACCTGTCCCTGTTTACGGTATTCGAGGCACTTGGGCCTGTCAAACTGTCGTGCTTTGCCTACGTAATTCATTTTGTCCCTAGCCTCTGTGTCGGGCTCAAGATCTTCCGATGATGACTCATACTTCTCGTCAGACTCTTCACGGTGTATTTCTAAGATCTCCTTTCGTATTTTCTTGTACATACTTTCTGTCTGTAGCAGTCTATCATGTCGACCGGCAGCTATGTTGTCACTCCAATCCATCAAACCTTTCTTTACATCTTTGTCTGGTTGGTCTTGTTCCCTGATCAGACAGTTAATCATAAAACGTAGAATGATGTTCTTAACCTCCACCTTTCTGTGTTCCATGGCCTTTTCTATACTCTCAGGTCCCTCCCCCGTTCTAATGAAATGGTATATTTTATCTAGGTGTTCCTTCATGTCTGGTAAAGTGATTAAATAGTCGACGGCATGTCTTAATCTTAATGAAAACACGAGCATTGCACCCTCTCCTGGCACTGGATCGTATATACAACGTGGGATTGTTAC
The DNA here is from genome assembly GCF_964263255.1 of Lissotriton vulgaris. Classification (NCBI taxonomy): domain Eukaryota; kingdom Metazoa; phylum Chordata; class Amphibia; order Caudata; family Salamandridae; genus Lissotriton; species Lissotriton vulgaris. Next base: position 159,068,157 of record NC_141688.1, read on the forward strand.
ACCTACAAAATACTTAAATGGTGTTGATGTCATTTGTGGCGTTCGTGGCCCTAGCCCTAGCGGTGTTCGTGTCGTTGGCGGTGTTCGTGGCGTTGTCGGTGGCCCCCCTCCCACTGCCCGGGCCCTATGTCGTCTTTCACGATCTGCTGGAACTGTTGGAGCTGAGCCTCTGATGGGGGCGGAGGGAATTCTGCATTTACATAGTCCGGTGCGGGCTCCTCTAGATAGGAGGAAATAAAAGCCTCAGAGGCTGTCGGCTTTGTTCTACGTACTCTAAAGGGTACTGGTGGTGGCGTATGTGACCTACGGGGTATTTCTGAGGGGGTCACTCTAGCTAGTTCTTCTGAGAGGACGGGATAAATACCAGCAACGAGGGCATTTCTTTCTCTATCAGCCTGTTCTGTCTTGACCCGTTCCCCCTCTTCCCGCAGTTCTTTTTCTTTGGCTTTTTCCGCTGCTTGTTTACTCCTCTCTGCTTGATGGAATTCTTTCTCTGCTCTCCTATGCGCTTCTTTGCGCCATAACTCAATGGCATCTTTCTGAGACGGTCTTACTTTCCTTTTCCATAGCGCTTCCTCTACTTTCATAATGCATTCAGAATCCCATGTTCCTGAGGCAGGCCATCTGTACTTCTCCTCTAAATCCTTCGTGTAATCTACCCATAAGTCTAAAAACAATATGGCATCTAGCCCGTGTTTGTTATACATGTAATGACCAGGTGTGTCTCTAGGCGGGACGGGAACTGACTCTTCGAGTATTCCTTTCCTGGTCCCTATCTGACGTAATTTCGAAAACAGTGGCATGTTGAAACTGACTTATTGAATAACACAATAAACACAAAAATACTCTGACTGAAACAATCATTCACACTACGACACTAAAACATTAAAACAGATACAGTTTGACTAGATACATGTACTCCAAAACAGTTAACTTTATGCACTGGAATACAGCACAACCATACCGGTCTCGTAAAGAGACACGTCTTTACCGTGCCCACGTTTTACCGTGGGCCCGTCTTTACCGTGTCCACCGAAGTGGACCCGTCTTTACGGGCCTCGTAAAGAGACACGTCTTTACCGGATTCATATAAATGAACCCGTCTTTAATCTTTATGCCAATAACAGTACTCACCGGGAAGCAGAACTTGAAAACCTCGGAAAACTCGATACTGCGTGAACTCGATACTGCTGCGCATGCGCCTCGGAACGGGTGGGCCTCTGGAAACCTCGGACCTTGCTCTCTCACGGCTTGGGCTCTGGTTGGGATGATCCGCGATCCTCACCGCCTCGTGTGGATGCCTGGTCGTAGTCCGTCTCCTCCGTGGGCCTGAGGGAGTAAGCAGGAAATCCCGCTGGCGTGTACACTTTGAAGTCCGTCACGGCTGTAGAAGGGGGCAAGGGCTGGACCTACATCACCGGCGCGTGGGGAGGGGGACTGGTCCCTATTCGGGCGCCAGAATTATGTGGTAAATAAAATATTACCCTGTCGGAATTTCTATACTTAAACAATGGGTCATGCATATAATGAGAGGCAGAGTCCGTGGTGTCCGATTCAAAAAGGGCTTTATTTCAGTAACTCGAGTTAAGGGAGAATCGGGTTCCGTCACCACTATGGTTCAGGAAGGGTCTTCTGAACTTTATTCACAGAGTACAATATTTATACATGGGATATACATTGCATTGCATAGAGAAGGAGGAGCGCTCCAGGCAGAGCAAGAGAAAGAGAGAGATAAGAGCATATGGGCGTGCAAGAGGGCGTACATGTGGGCGTTCCTTGAGGAGTCATAGGTGAGTCATAGGTAGGTGGTTACATGGAGGGGGTCTGCATGGCCAGTTGGAACCTTTGCCCTACTTGTGTGCGCAACTTGGTCATGACGTGCAATTGACGTGTAACTGGGGGAAGCTGGGGGGAGCTGACTTTCGATCTAGTAGAGAGGCCTTCAGTGTCAGGACGACCTGCTCGTCTGGTATTATCTGATATCTTGGATCCGGGGATGTATTATCTGAAGTAAAGGTCGCTCGAGCAAAGGTTGCTCATCACCAAGAGCCAGTGTGGGCATATATTTCATATATTTCTTCGTTTATTGCGTGGGGGCCATGGGCTTTCTATGGATGCAAGCTCTGTAAATCACTTAAACGGAGACAGGAAGGCTAGGCCCTATCTCTGCAGCAGGGGTTCTGTTTACCTTCTTCACTAGGCAGGAATGTGTTTTCTGTGGAGCAAGCAGATAACTGTGTGCAAAATACTGTCTTGGCACCCCGGGCTGGGCCCCTGTCAGCTGAGCCAGAAGTATGCGAGAGGTCAGGGATGCGTAGCTAAGATGCAGCTTTCAGAGTGTCTGGAGGCATGGAAAACCTTAATTCGGGGACTGGCTCAAGCTGAGCCACAAAACGGGTTCATCTCGACTTTTAAACGTGCACCATGCAAATACATTGGCAACATAGGCCTCAGTGCAGACTTAACGTTTCTTTCATGGAAGGCTGGGTAACTGACATTCTAATGTGAGACGGAAATGCAGAGGCATCATTATTGCAGACATGAGAAGGAAAATGCATGGATGTCATGCACATGCACTAAACATGGGGTACATGCAGGGGACACATTTGCCACGTAAAATTTCTATTTCCTCACAGCACATATGCTAACGTGTAGCATTTAACTATAAAGAATACATATGTGTATAGCATTGAATTTACTATACAAAACAGCAAATTAACTTTAGAATGCTTTTAAAATTCTTGTAATAATCTTCTAGGATAGCAAATTAACTTTAGAATGCTATTAAAATGCATGTAAAATCTTCTAGGATAGCAAATTAACTTTAGTATGCTATTAAAATTCATGTAAAAATCTTCAAGCATAGCAAATTAACTTTAGAATGCTATTCTTCCGCTCCTTCATGTCACCACTGTTTTTTACATGTTTAACACAGGGTAGCACTTTAACATTCAAAATAGCAAATTAATTTTAGAATGCCATTCTTCCGTTCATGCTACATTTAAAACTTATGTAGACAAACCATTAAAAATAGCAAATTACCTTTAGAATGCTATACCTACATTGTGTTATCCTTGAAGAACATGGGCTAAATTCGATAAACAGATCGTAAAGAGTGTTCAAAACATATTAACAGTGCATATTCAAAATGCGATGCATTAAACACATGCCACATAATCATACTAAATCCTATGCAGCAATAGGCATTAAAGTAATAAGGTATCATATAAAATAAATGATGTACAATACATATTCAAATCTTGAAATTCAGTCCCCTTTTTAAAACAACAAATTAAAATAAATAAAGTAGACACCGCTGTCATAATGAGATGAAGATCAGATATCATAAACTTGAAGCAGGCTTAAATCTTGACGACTGCTGTATTTAATTAACATATAGATAAGCGTGTGCGTCGCTGAAGTAAAACGCGCTGTATAGAAGCAATTATAACAGCGTGAGCGTTGTTGAACTGTAAAGCGCAAAATCAAATAATTAACAAATAGCGTGCACGTCGCTGGAGAACTAAAGAGCTTGACGTGCTGGATAACATGCACCAATATTTCCTGAAATCGGACCAATCAAATGGCAAAAAGGAAGAATAATACGTGGTTGGCAGCGTGCTTCAGAGTGAATAAATAAAAACAATGACATTCCCAAAATAGAGGCACGTAGGGTGACGCTGCGCCGCACCGCGCTGGGTGGCTCCCGGTGTCACCAAGCTGTTTTGCGAGATGTGGCAGCACTGGAATACGCACGTAAGAGTGTGCGTGATGAAAGCAGCTCGAGCCGAAGGCCAAAAAGAAGAGGCAGGTAACGGCCAACTGTCACTGCTTTAACTAAATAAACTGCCCATACAATGAAAGAGCCACAATATAATGAACACATAGAGTTTCACCTGGCAAAATGAGATGGCAGTCAGAGACTTCCCTTAAGTTCCGCCAGAAACTAGCGCAAAATCATGCTTCAATATAAAATGTTAAAACACTCACCACACAGCTGTCCACGCTTTGCCTGAACCATGCGATAGTTTTAACTAAACAATTAACATTCCCACACTGTCGTCCTGAAGAAAAATGAAAATCGTGTTACGATGACATAGAGATGCCAATAAAATTACGACCAGTAGATGGCAGTAAATAGCCAAATATCTGTTAGGGAACCCTCCTTTTGTACCGACTCTCCGGTATAGATCAGAAATTTTGTTTCTTCTTCCTGGTCTTTGCGTTCATGCCCAGAACTCGAAGAATGCAAAATAGCTTCAGAATAGCCTTCAATGCATTTTCTTTGATGAAGAAATCGTAAATTAAAAGGTTGGTAGCAGGAACCATTAAATTCCTAAGACAAAGACGTACATTGAACTTCCATTTGCCTATAGAGCTCGGGACTTTTTCTCTGGTACCATCCTTATTTAGTAAATCATTAATGACTGATTCATGCCCAGATTCTGTTTTCCTCCTCTCGTTCCCCTTCCCTGAAGGTAGTAGGGAGGCAGCATGAATATTGTTTAAGTCCTTGACGCTCCGTTGTACCAACCAGGTAGCGCTGCACTGTAAGTAGGCAGGACTGGCATACTCAAGATGTATGTGTGCAGTAAGTGGGCAAGGTAGAAATTACAGTTTTCAGCTCTGCACTGAAAACTGACAGGAACTGGCATGCTTAAACTGAATGCTTGTAATGACTGGCACATCCAATTTGGAGGGCGACCGGTGGAAGGTCACTGGTGGGGCTTTGTTAGTAGGGGTGCCAGTAAACTTCAAATAGATTTAAATAAATATTTCTTACTTGAAAATCTTGATTATGAAGTTTCATGGAGATTCTTGAAGTTGCAAGCCGTGTAGGTAAGTCCAAAACGTCACCAAATGTAATAAGATGATCTGTAGCCGAGTAGTATTGATTTCAAGGTTAAATCAAGTAATCATTTAAGTATCATTCAAGTCTCTCCTAAGCCCCACCAGGAGCAGCTCTCTTGCTACTCAGCCCTCTCTTCCAACTGTCATCCATCCACCAGGCACACCACACATTCCATATTACCTCACACACTCAACATTCCACCATTCACCCAGATAGGCTGAGTAGCAAGACAGGTTAATGGGAAAGGCACATGGTATCCAAACCAGGATACTACATGGGGCCACCTTCTACATTCTCACTTTTGCCCTGTGCAAACCAAACATACATAATTCAGCCCTGTGCCCTGATCCCTCTCCTTCTTCCCAGTAGACTTTTTATCTTTTATAGCAATAAAAAAATCTCAGTTTGCCACACTCCCTCGGTTCCCACATGATTTCACCCAGTGCTTAATTTGTAAAAAAAAAAGGTATTGCCAGGGCCCTCCTCAGGAAGCCACTGCAGCTTCCACACCCATTGCCCTTTCCAGTCTTCAGTACCAAGACAACTTCTAACCATCACACTGCTACAAGGGTGAGAATTGATACTGCTACAAGACCCCCAAAGGAATAAGAATGAATTGGGCGGCAGGTATGAGTCATTCCAATGTATATGGAATCATTAAACATCTTTGACTGTGTGTATCCTTCAGGTAGAGAAACAGTGTCCGCCATGTGGCAGACTGTCATCATAAGTCCCGGTGCCGACTATTAAGTGCCAGTGAAGAGCACTGAAAAACATCAGTTCCAGTAAGCACTGATTCCACCCCTGCACTTTTAAGAATAAAAGAAGCATCAACCCTCAATGCTACTCTCTCTCGAATTTTCTAGCAATTTCCCCCACCTCACAATGTAAATACTACTCAACATATGTGTCTCTACCTTATTACCCCACCTTTTCCATTGTTCAACCTTCCCCCCATTGGAAGGGACCAGCCATGGCGCTTGCCACGGCTTTCAGCAGAACCATTTTCAATCAATGGCCTCTCTCCAGTTTGCCTCGGTCAGAAGAGAAAGGGGAAGACGGTAAATACTGCCACTCATGGTAGGGTGACCACCCGTCCGTAAATTTCACAGACTGTCTGTCATTTTGGTGTAATGTCCGTTGTCTGTAATCATTCCTTTTACAGACACATTTTGTCCATAATTTTGGACATTAATTAAAGCATTCCTTGCGAGAAGCCCCAAGAGATTAAAAGTTCTCAGGGGCCAGCCCGCACTTCTCTGTGTTGAACTCCAGGGGCTGCAGCAGCCCCTCCCTGAGCTCAAGCACACTCTGGGCAGGCCCATTGTCATTTCGACTGAGGCCGATTATCCCGTTTCGAATGGCAATGTGCCCGCCGTCTGACTTGAGATTCTAGTTAGTGATTACAGAGGAGATTTCCCCAGAGTACTGTTGGGGAACTTGCCCCCTTGTGTAATTTGTCAATGTTGTACACAGAGTGAGCAGGGCAGGAGCAGTCACGCAACAGAAGAGGCGATAGGAAAGGAGAGGTGATAGGGCAGGAGAGGTGACCTGGCAGGAGTAGTGACGGGGCAGGAGAAGTGACAGGTCAGGAGAGGGGACGGGACAAGAGCAGTGACGGGACAGGGGTGCCAACATGAAAGGAGAGGTGATGGGGAAGGAGAGGTGACCGGGCAGGAGTAGTGACTGGGAAGGAGAGGTGACGGGGCAGGAGCAGTGATGGGACAGGAAAGGCAACAGAAAATGAGAGGTGATGGGCAGGAGAGGTGACCGGGCAGGAGAAGTGACAGGGCAGGAGAAGTGACAGCCAGGAGCAGTGATTAGGCATGACCAGGAGCAGTAACCGTGTAGGAGCAGTGAGTGGATAGGAGCAGTGAACGGGACAGGAGAAGTGGTGGAACAGGAGAAGTGATGGGACAGGAGAAGTGATCTGGCATGAGCAGGAGTTCTGACCGGACAGGAGCAGTTACGGGACAGGAGCAGTGAACGAGCAGGAGCGGTGACGGGGCAGAAAAAGCGATGCAGCATGAAATGTGATGTGGCTAGAAAAGTGACGGGGCAGGATCAGTGACGGGACTGGAGAGGCAACAGGAAAGGAGAAGTGACGGGGCAAGAGAGGTGATGGGGCAGAAGAGGTGATGGGGCAGGAGAAGGGATGAAGCAGTAGAAGTGACTGGGCAGGAGCGGTGATCAGGCATGAGCAGGAGCAGTAATAGTCCAGGAGCCGTGAACGGACAGGAGCAGTGAACGGACAGGAGCAGTGGAAGGGGAAGGAGAAGTGACAGTGCAGCAGCAGAATTGACGAGACACCAGAAGGATCGGGGCAGGAGAAGTGAGGGGGCAGAAGAAGTGAGGGGCAGGGGACGTGAGGGGCATGGGAAGTGCTGAGGCAGGTGCAGTGATACAGCATGAGCAGGAATACTGACTGGACAGGAGCAGTGAAAAGGCAGAAGCAGTGAACGGGGAAGAGCGGTGACGGGGCAGGAGAAGTGATGGGGCAGGAGCAGTGATTAGGCATGAGCAGGAGCTGTGAATGGGTAGTAGCAGTGAACGGGCAGGAGCAGTGAACAGGCAGGAGCAGTGAAAGGGCAGGAGCAGTGAACGGGCAGGAGCAGAAGGGGCAGGGAAAATGACAAAGGAGCGGTGACAGGTTAGAAGAAGTGACTGGGCAGGAGAAAGTGAGAGGGCAGGAGAAGTAACTTGTACTTATGTTCCTTGCCTATTTATTTATACACTATTGCATGAAACCCACTGATGTGTCTGCGAAGCATACCTTTTCTCACAAATGTTTGTCCTGAATTTTGACCTCCTGTCCTGAATTTTTGTCCTGAATTTTGACTCCTTGCCCAGAATTTTTACACTCACTATCCTGAATTTGCACCCATGCCAGTTGGCCACCCTAACGCTAGGGCATGTCTTTGCTGGCTCCTTTGGACATGTATGTGCTAGGAGGGGCCAAGAAATTGTATGCAGCCTTGAAGTTCTTCATAGTTACATAAACTAAGCCATCTATCTCTCATTGATGTGTAAAGCACGGCTGTGTGCTAATGTAACATCACAGCAGCACTGAAGAGCCCTCAGTTTATGTCTGGCCTTTTAACGAAGTAAAGACAGCTACATTTAACAATAACTTTCATTCATTCTTGTTTAATTCATATGCCTGCTATACCCTTCTTGTTTAATTTTCACTTTCTAACTGATGTGCTGCTGTTTTCAAAGATATTTTATTTTGGGACATATTTAGACAACTTTGTATTGATTTTTTAGGAATTTTAAATCTAATCTCTTCTAGTAAAACGTGCAGTGTTTGTATACACATCTATTTTCAGATTTTAGTAGGATGAAAGAGGGACGTGAGCTTTTATTGGACGTCCTTCGTTTCTAAGCATCGACACTTAAAATATGAAGCTGCACCAACTAGTTCAAAATGTCAAATGCAGCTTGTTGGCGAGTCATTCAAGTGTAAAATTTAAAAACACTCTGGCAGATGCATCAACGTAGCCTTTTGCTAATACTAAATAGCGATTTTTAAGGAATCGCTATTTAGGAATAGCAAAAGCCTATGCATGTAGGAATCACTATTAAAATAGCGATTCCTAAACATTCCTTAATTGCTACTCGCAAATTGCTAGTCGCAATTAAGGAATGCTGTCCCATTCATTCCTATGGGCCTACAGAGGCCTGGGTGCGCAGGGGTTATACCATCTGGAGATCTACTTGATGGGTCTGGATGGTCTGCTCAATCTTCTGTATGGAGCGCGTCTGCCCACCACATTACTTTCCTGTATGCTGGTGTCCCTTACCTGCTGATGAGGGGCCCTTCGGAGAACTGGCTGGGATCAGCGGCTCATGGAGAGGACCCCTCTATGGTGGGGAACCTAGCTTAATCAACTTTCAACCCTTAAGGGCTTTGTCACTTTGGATCTTATTGGGATTTCCTACTTGGGGGATGTCTACAGAGGAGGTAGCCTTATTACATTTCAGGATTTGAAGACTAGATATACTCTGTCCAACTCGCAGTTCTTTTGTTAGCTCCAGTTATGCCACGCCCTACAGGCCCAGGATATCACAACGGACTAGCTATCCGAGATCTGTCCGGTGTAAGCGAAGGTCTTCTTTGGGCAGTTGTGTAAGGGGGCAATCTCTGTGATCTATCGCTCGTTGGTCATCCATTCACTGATGGACTTGAGCGGATTCGACAGAGGTGGGAGGCCTTGGTGGGAAACTAGATTAAGAGGAGTGGAGGGAGGCTTTATGGCGCCCAAAAGTTGGCGATTTCGTCATGCCTCAGAATGATTCAGTTTAATTACTTGCAGGCAAAATACCTCACCCCAAGGCACCTGCAGCATTTACTCCGCGTCCATCAAGCATTATGCATGTGTTGTGCACTTTCAGCTGCAGATTTCTTCCATGTGTCCTGGGTGTATCCAGTACTGACGCACTTTTGGGAGGGAGTGGGTTGGGTACCCTCGTCTGTTCTGGGTTCTGCTGTGGAGCTTAGTCCCCGCATGGTGCTGCTAGGGTTAATGGAGGAGATGGGAGGCCCTATGGTGGAGCAAACCTTCTTAGAGGTGGTCTGTTTTGCTACAAAGCCATAAGTAGCTTGTGCCTGAAAACAGAAAATACCACCGACTGTTGGTGGTTGGCGCATGGGGATGGACTGGTGTACCCACCAGGAAAAAATATTTCTGAGTCCAGGAGCTGCCCCCAGAAGCATGACAGAGTATGGGGGAAAATGGGGTAGGTAATATGGTCTGCTCATTTGACCCTGTTATGTTTTGCTTTATGAATGACTGATTGCTGTATTATTGCGCATATGTACCGATCTATCTTGAAATGTGACCATAAGTGTCTTACCAAAATAATCTTTAATAAAGCTGGTTATAAAAAAAACCAATCAGTCCACCCTTACTCTCCATTATCTGAGTGCCAAAAATATGTCATCGATACTTGTATAAAGTAGTGTTGTACCATTTGCATGTTAGATAAAGTAAAAGTTGATCTACTGCAGACGTTCAAAGAAAACAAAATAGTCTTGATTATAGAGGTGTCGATATCTAGTGCTATGTTAACAATATTAAAACAGACATAGATGAGTGTGTGATGGCAGCTCTGCATTCCTAATTAAGATATATCAAATACAAAATACAACTGTATTTAGCCCGTATCCATCCCAGGAGAGGTAATCTCACCCTATAGCACACATGACGGCCTACGTGAAGCCACATTACCTGAAATCATACAACTTGGCTCAAGCAGGACATTTGAAACACCACCAATAACAGCAGGGTATGATGGAAAGGAATGATGGTACTACTTCGTAATACACAATTTCCAATTCCAATTTATAAACTTGAATTCGATTTTTTTTTTAAATCACAAAAGTCAGCAAGTTACAAAGACAGGGGTTGAAATTTACAATGACATTACACTATCACAACAGCGAGACTGGGAGAACACTCAAACACACGAAATTTAGTTAAAAAAAATAAATAATTTAAAACAGAATAAAAGTACACGACCAAAAAACGGGCCGGAGAGCTACATCCCTATTAGGCAGAGCATCAATCAATCATAAAAGAGAAGAAGAACATATACAATAGCATCATAATTTAAGTATACTAAAAAAAATGTATCTGTTCTTCAATAAGACCAGCGAATCACACATGCCCAGCTCCAAAACTTAGCTACTGCTATCAATATAGGGCCATCCACTGCAGTTTTTAGTAGTCTATAAGCCTCACAAAAGTCCCTGGTCCCCATTAATAAACACACAGATACACCATATCATGGAAAGCTGATGGAAGTACTAACAGAAATAGAAACAAAAAGCCACCATAATATGTAGAACAACCTTTTACATGGTTGTGTCTGTATCTTCTGAAAAGGATATAACAAATGACACCACCTCCACAATCAGGGACTGCCAGAGACCTTTACCTTGTTTTCTTGGTGCTGGCTGGGTCAGTGTGCCACATCACAGATGGGAACTTACACCTACCTTTAGGCAATTCATTAGTGACAGTCAGACTAACTGGGTGAAATGTCCAGTCATACACGGTGCAGGAAGAAAACTGGCCTGCACACCAAAGAGGGGCAGGTGGAGGCAGTATGTGACTCACTTGCCTGCAGTGGGATGCCTGAGGGGTACATAGGCCTGCAATTTTGTCACGCACAATTACTGTGCCTAAGGCATCTTACTTGCTTCTAAACCTGCATATCAAATGTGCCGTCGTCACAGAGGTAAAGAGTTTCCTCATTTGCATGGGCTCACAACCCCATATAAATGAGGGGCACCCCCAGTGACATCACTGCTCTATTACTTGTGCACCTACATGATCTGTATTACAGTATGGGTGTAACAAGCATTTGCAACCCACGCTAATGAACATCAGAGGTGCAACAATTGGATATCTTCTCTCTTTGTGCCCCAGGTCACTTCTGGTTACTATGAGGATGTAGCAGCTTTCAGTTTTACTTCTGATCACTAGGAGGATGTAGCTGCTGGCAGTTTAACAAACTATTCTTCCTTGAACAGAACTGAATATCCTTGCTTGAATAGAACTTCCTTTAACATACTTCCTTGAAAGAAACTGCACTACAATTCAGGCAAAAAGCAGAGCACACTCCAGAGAGCCGCATATGTTTGCATCTGCAAGCATTAAGTGCTCAAGTAAGTCACACGGCGACAAAGAGACATTTCAAATTGTGCCAAATTATACTGTTGCTTAAGAAGTACACTGACAAGAAATAGGTTCGGATAAAGGCCATTTGGCTCCAAATAATCCGCAACATAATGACCAAGGGAGAGATTCTTGCTTTTACACTGCACAACAACTCACTGTTGGAATTGCTATGGGTAAAGAAATCATGTTTTATGCATGGTGCTCTGGGATTTTTTTTCTCTTTTTTCTGAATTCTATTGTTGCTGCTATTCATACTCCTTTTCTTGACTTTGATAAAAAAAGCAGTTCAGCAGTATTAAGCATTTTAAACTTTGTTTATTTTATTATAGATTTTGTTAGGTTTATCATTGTATTTATATTCAATATATCAACAAATAAAATCTCTGAAAGTTTGACAGATACATGCAATATTAGGAATAAAGATAGGAATGAAAGTGCTTTTGGCGGTATAATACAAGAAAGAAGAAAACGATGAATTAACCATATTTTTAAAGATTTTTTCTAATTAGTAAGCAAACAAGTAAGGAAACACGCCATATTGTGTTTTATTTGTCCTTGTCTATATTTCAAATACATTATATGCTTATATCTTAATTGTATTGGCTCACAGACCCATTCCTCAGCAGATTTTGATCTGGTCTTCCAGGTCTGCAATATAAATGTTTTAGCCACTAAAAGAGCAATGTAAATTCAGTTTTAATGACCACACATTTCTTCCATACTTGAAGATAAAAAGTGGGCTAATGTAAACATGGGAGATCTTCTCATGACAGCAAATATATTCAATTTAGAACATCTCATCATAAATTAAAATCTTTCTGCTCAACCATAGCACAGATTCCAAAGTTTCTTTTGGTTTGTTGCCTGATGGTGATCTAGCAGGTTTCTTCATTCTAGCATTTGTCCAGTTAAGATGAAATGTTCATTTTGAGGTATTGAATTAAGGGATAACGTCCAGCTGTACCTTAATCATTTTGCAGAACCATGACCATCAAGGAGGGAAGTTAAAGGTGAATTCCAAATCTTTTTCCCATGGTTTATTCATCATGTGGTGAACGTGGTATTAGCACTGGAGGTTGATGACCAGTTATTAATAAATGACCGATGGTGCATGTGACAGTTCCGCTACTATAATGGACGAGGACGTAGTCAGCAGACCCAGTAGTCTGGTCTAATTCATCTTCTCTTGGTTTGTTCGATTATCTTTAAAGATTACACATTCAATGGGCAAATTGCTAAGCATACAAGTCTTAAAAAATACTCCATATTGTGTTCTATTTGTCCTAGTCTATATTTCAAATACATGATATGCTTATATCTTAATTGTATTAGCTCATAGACCCATTCCTCAGTAGATTTTGATCGTCTGGTCTTCCAGGTCTGCAATATAAACAAAGTCACTTCTGAGAGTCACTTCGTTGGACGCAGGTAGGCTGTATTCTATTCCCAAGGCCTGTCAGGAGAAATCTTTAACAAAACCTGCAGAGTGACCTATACAGACATCGATCACAGTGTATAAAACGCATGGATGGTTTCAATTCTAGTCGGTATCCAGTCGCAACTTACATGTTGACCTAAATAGGCTCCTTGACAGGCCCCACTGCTTTTCGAGTCTCTATAGTTTATGTTTTTATTTTGACAAGACGGTGGCTCCAACTAATGTAATATAATTCTGTGCATTGACTCAGTGGTTTTAATGTTTGGGATATCACCAAGATCATTTGCCATCATTTGATTGGAATAATCCTGATAAAGAGGAAACTCAGCCTTACTTAAATTAGAGAAAACTGTCCTGAAGAATATCCGCGTAGACTTTGTTTTCTAAGAATGTCAATATGAAATGTTTTTTATGTACCAAATGTTTGTAACTTTTGATTGTAATACATACATGAAAATGTTTTTTATACTATTTCGGCTTTTGCTGTTTATTGATTGTGATGTGTTTTGCTGACGTACCTTACATTGCAATACTGTGAGAACTAGAATGGGTGAACACAAAAGCAACATTCGCTGCAAGAAGTCCACCACAAAAATGGCAACTCACTACTTGGAGAAACAACATTGTGTGAACGATCTAAAATGGACTGTAATCGAACATTTGCCATCTGAAACAGGTCTTTTCCAGAAAGAACAACGGTGGGTGTTCCGCCTGGGCACACATACCCAAGGTCTGAACGATGATGTCCCCTGGAGTCAACTGTCCAGTTAACCAAAATAACCCCCACAGTAATTCATTGGTCCTGATAACCTACAGTAATTCATTGGCCCTGATAACCAATAGGCCCCCTACAGGATTTAATCGGCTCAGCCTACTGACCGGCCCCCACAGCTCTATGGCTTATTTGAAATTGCCACTACCAACAAGATCTGCTTAACCTTCAGTAAATTGCAAATAACGTTACTGATGTGACTTTACTAGAGGCACACAACCGCGACTATATGCATCATAATGAGCTATCCAATGCAATGCTGTCAAATCAGCGTTGCTAGAGTAACCTTAATACGCATACGCGTTAGAACTCAAATCACCGCATACAGCTCCAGGCGCAGACGCTTTCCACACGCGCATGCGCCTTTCAACGATCAGAATGCTGAAAGTCTAGTCACTTCACGCATGCGCAAGCCGCAGATCATTCGCGCATGCGCGGATCTACCTTTGACTGCCGCACCCGGGCTTTTTGCCTACTCTGCCTGTCTCACCGGACATACCATGTATGGTGTGTTTACGAACCACTAATTGAACGGATTTCCCATGTATGGGCATCAGGCACATCCGACAATCAACCTATGACTGTCGAACCAATTAAGAAACAGAGTATAAATATCACACGGCAAACATCCCCAGTCACTACCAGCGGAGCAGCGTGTGGGGTAGCACGGAGGCAAACTTGTCCTGAGTCTGTGAGTATTGGGTAAATTGAAATACCATTTTCCATCCAAAAAGTGAGTATTAAATACAAGTTCAAGTTTCAAAGCTTTATTCGACATTTGTCATAAAAGCATTCACCTAACCCTAATACAATAAATACTACAGATAAAATACTTTCTAAAATACATATTAAACATAGATGGTCGAATAAATACCTAATAAAATACAAAACATTTCGACAGTTCATATAAAATATTATTCTAAAAGAAAAAAATATAGTAATTCATATAGCGAGATGGAGGAATGGTAATAGGCATAATTCATTAAAATGAGATTGTCATTAACGAACGAGTACGGATTATCCATGCCCAAGCCAGAAATTTTGCTACACCAACCACAAACACAGTGGAACAATCAGATTCAAGTATCCTAAGGGCTACCGATTGACTACGAGTGCCCATATTTAGGCACACTGGTTTTAGCCATTTGCGTCTTGGACTCGAATACAGTGGACAACAGAACAGCAAATGGGAAATGTGCTCAGTTTGTTCCTTGCAATGGTGGCAATGTTCGTCCCAAGCTGGGGACCAATGTTTCTTGAAGGCATTCACCGGTAGTGTACCTATGCGAAATTGGAAATATAATTTTCTATCATATGGTCGTTCGATAACGTCCCAAAATGGTTCGCATAAAGGGTACATTTTTATATCCAGAAAGCGAGTTGTTAGTTTTGATCTGGAACCATTACAAAACATTGTAAGATACACCATTTCCCAATATAGTTCTTTCAACTTTGCTTTCGTGGGGAAACTAGCCACATCTTTAGTATCCCATAGATGTTCCAAATTCAGCTTCACAAGAAGTCCCCGGAGTTCCTTTAGCCATGGGATACAATGAAAACAATCGAACTTAACGACATCCATCAAGGCTGCCGCATA
The DNA here is from genome assembly GCF_964263255.1 of Lissotriton vulgaris. Classification (NCBI taxonomy): domain Eukaryota; kingdom Metazoa; phylum Chordata; class Amphibia; order Caudata; family Salamandridae; genus Lissotriton; species Lissotriton vulgaris. Next base: position 159,083,502 of record NC_141688.1, read on the forward strand.
GTGGCTTAGTTCTGGAGTCACCATAAGACGTCTCCAGTATAAAAGAGGCCGCAACCTAGCTATGTCCTCTATACTTTTCCTACCAAGATCCAATTTTAATGGAGTTGTGGGTGTGCTTTGTGGAACCATTACAAGACCTCGCAGAAAACTATGTTCTGCACGTCCCAGTTCTCCCAGGTTTGAAAACCCCCATAGTTCGGATCCATATAAACAGGCCCCCAATACTTTCATGTTGTAAATTTCAAGTGCACAATTTACCGGCTTAGTTAGCGAGGCTCGATGTTTTAAGGCAATTGCGCCTGCTAGCTGTCTAAACTTCAGTACTGTTGTATTAATGTGCGATTTCCAATTCATATTTTCCTGTAGGATGATGCCTAAGTAAGAAAACGAGTCCACCCTTTCTAGGGGAATACCTTTATATTTTATGACTCCTTTGAAGGTGGACTGCTGATTAAGGCACATGAATTTGGTTTTGGTAGTATTCAATTCAAGGCCCCTACCATCACAAAATTCACCAAAGGCATCAACCACTTTTTGGAGACCGCTGGGGGTGCGAGAAAGTAAGAGCGTGTCGTCCGCGAACATCAGAACGGGGACGTGGGAACCTGCTATAATTGGGGCGTCACTAGGGATTTTCTGCAAATATTCGACAATGCCATTTATATAGATTGAGAATAGTGTCGGCGCTAGGACGCACCCTTGCCTCACCCCACGCTCTACTGGGAAGGGATCTGTTACTTCTCCTTGCTTGCCCCACCTGATTCTGGCAAAATTATTTTCGTGGAGACGAACAAGGAGAGTAAGAAGTTCCTGGCTTAGGCCTGCATCCGCCAGAGTTTGCCACAGTTTTTCTCTGGGGACCAGGTCGAAAGCTGCTTTTAGGTCCACAAAAACTGCATACAATGTCCCCTTCTTTAGTATAACGTTTCTCCAATAGATGGTTAGAAAGTGTAAGACTTGATCAACGCTACTAGTTAAGGGGCGGAACCCTGCCTGGTATGATGACAGTATATTCTTTTCATCGATCCATTGTTGCAGTTTATTTTGGACTAGGCGGCCCATCAGTTTTTGCGCTGTGTCAATCAGACTAATGGGTCTATAGTTTTTGGCCAGAGATTTATCACCTTTTTTGAATATAGGAATAATTTCAGCTCCCTTCCATGAGGCTGGTACTTCCCCTCCCATTGCCACAGCATTGGCCAACATTGTGAAATAACTACACCAGGAAATTAAATACTGAAAACGATCCTTTGTCCCTCCAGATTGCAAAGTTAGCAATCAACCCCAGACGTACTTAAATGCTCATGAAGCAAGACATCTTTATACAATGAGTATGACCTACATGTTTCAATCAACTTTATGTGTGGTATCTATGTTGTGTGTCTTGTCTGTCAATTTCCTTTTCAGGGCTAATATGCCATGTGGTGTTCCAGGTGACTGCACATGTATGAGCCACCCTATTAAGGGTAACCATATTAATTTTCTTTTTTTCCTCTTTTTAGGTCATGCAAATGCATGGTCGTAATACCGCTGTAGGCACATTATAGCCTTTATTTTATATTACGACACTGTAAATAGTCCTGCACTTTTGGTTATTTACACGAATCATAGAAATACGTGAGTAAGGTGGGGAAGTTGTGCCCCCGTCCTGAAGAAGGAGCACATGCTCCGAAACATGTCGACGCACACCAGAGGTACGGTCCATAGTCACGACAGTTAATTACCTCACACTGCACTTCTTTTAACAGTACCAGCCCGGGGTTGTGAATAAAGTTTTTTTCTGTACACCCACGAGCCAGGTACTTTTTAATCCTTCACTATATCCCACCACTCACATTTATGTACCCCACCACTTGCATCACACACACCACACATAGTCCAACTTTCAGTGCTCCCACGTAGTCGTAGGTCGCAGCACGCCGCATCCCGCTAGAGGGGTGCGAAGACCCCTATGGTGAAGCATGACACCAAGGGGCCTGTTGGTGTCTGAGGGGTATTTTACAAAACACTGTGCGTCCCCACACTTATGGTAGACACACTTCCGTTTCCACTGTGAGTAGGATTCCTTTTGTTTATGTAACAGTGCCCGTGGAGTAAGAATCCTACCCCTGTACTCTACCTCCCTCCTATTGTTTTTTCTACTCCCCATGGCACCAGACTTCAGCAAAGAGTTTGCCATACAGACAAATGCTTCAGAGCATGTCACGGGGCAGTGATTTTCCAACTAATTGAGGAAGGACAGGAACAACCTTTAGTGTTCATCAGCAGACAGCTGCTTCCCTGGAAACAGCAGTTTCCAGGGGAGAATTGAGTTGACTCTTGTGGTGGTCTGGCACCTGAAGAACCTGAGAGCACTGTTTGGTTCTCACTTCTTAGGTGAGACTGATGCTAGAGCGCTTAGGGGTCTAATGCTGATGCAGGGGGTGAAACGTTCAGTGTTGAGGTTGTCCATATCCTTACAGGATATGACTTTGAGGGGAAACCTGGGGTCTACACTCAATAGTTATTGGTATTTCCACTTTCTTATGCCTTAGTAATGAGAACTACTAAGAGAATGGCTAGAACTCCCTTGCTTTAGGGAATCCATATGAAGAATTACATTTTTTGTGAAAATATGTTCCACTTTTTGTATTTTTGATATTGCTGGTGTTAGTACTCTATGCTCTGTACCATTGCTAAACAGTTATTAAAGTACATATGGTTCCCCAATAAAACAAGTGCTTTAAATTTCAGTTCCTTACTTGCCCTAATTAAGTTACCTTTGAGTCCAGCGGTGAATTGAGTGTAAAATACACCCATGGCATGGAAAGTCAAATCCATTCCATATACCACCCACATATGTGATACAGCATGACATGCCTCCCAGGAGCACAACTGTCCTATGCAGGGCTGCATTTGAAATGTACAGCAGTAACATGTGGCAGGGAAAAAATCCTTTGCCCGTCGGAAAGTATGTATTTATATATTGATAAATCACACCTAAAATGTGCCTTCTAAACCCACAGGGCTAGTGCTAATTTGGAAAAAAGGCAAACTATATATAGGGTTTAGTGTATCCTCACAGTAAAGCAAAACACACAACCCAGTTTCACTTTTAGGGCTATGCTATACTTTTCCATGAGCAGGCCTAGATGAGAATAAAATATTTATTCTACATCTCTGCCTACGAAATGCTAGACAAATAATTCAGAGGTAATTCCCTTTTCATTTTCAAAATCTTATTTAATGGCATACTCAGATTTGTGATAACTCTAATGGAAAAGTTCCTTTGTAAAAATGTACATTGTGCTTTCTGTGCTAACATACGTCTGGCCACTCATCTAAAAAACAGAGGACAATACACATCATTGACTGAGAATGTTACAATTCTAGCTTGAAACACAATTGTCTGTCTCTGACCCCAGGAAGGGGAAGGGGGTGTTAAGTCCTGACTACTAAGCAAGGATTAGCTATTTGGATTGAACAGAAACAGTGAGCAGAAAATAACACAGTCTTAGCAGGACTATTTATGATATGGAAATGAGTAGCAAGCTCTCACCATTAATTCCCATAATCATCCAAGACAGCAAAGCTCCAGCCATAGTTGGGGAGAGAAAGATTTTTGACCCTGTCTGACACGAGGAGAGCTTATCTTAATAGTATAATATTACAAAAGTGAAGAGAGGCTTTTCCGGTGGCAGAAGGGTTTAATCATTGTGAAACAGGTAATTTACTGTAAGACAGAGAAAAAGTGTTGTAAAATGACGAATGAACTGTAATAAAGTAGTAAGGATTGTGTGGCAATAAATGACTACAGCACTGGATAAATCTGGCACGCCACTCACCATGTTCTTAGGTATTCCTGGTTTTGCAAACTAAACCTGAAGAAGAGGCGACTCCTGTCTCATTCTGGAAGAAGAGGACACAAGGACTTGAGGACTACTGACTGCTGGCGGCAAGCAGTGAATGATACTAATCTAAAGGTGTACAGTCATTGGGCTTTGGTCCATCTGCTTCATGGATACAAAATGTTGAAGGACTCCTGACCAAAGAGGACTACATCCTACAGGAGATCTGGTTATGGAGAGCCCTGGTGCTGGGACCTAAATGACTGCGAAGAAGGAAATTTAGCAGCAGCTGAAGAAACATTGGGCTTAGTATTTTTTTCCACATACGAAGGACTGGAACAAGATGCTGAAGCTTGCCCGGAGATTTTGCAGTGAAAATGGATTCAGAAGGAACTTGGAGGAGATGTATCTGGCCTTTTGAAGCCACGGGTAACTATAGACAAGGTGGAATTCATCTAACTCGTGAAGCAACTGTGGCAGCTATGAAATCCTACTTTGACCTTCTCAGAGCTTTTGGCACTGAATCCAAAGGCCTCAGTGGGAGCCCCATAATACATAACATATCTGAATGGAAGGTGCCTTCACCAGCTTCTTCCTTGGACCTTGCTTTGCTGAAGGAGTTTGACTTCCATTTGAGGTAAACCTTTTGACTGGGATGACCCAATTGATATGTCTGACCTTCCCTTCCATCACAGTTAGCCTAAAAACACTGAGTTCCCAGTCAACCACAAAGTGATGGTTTTCCAATGGTACTTTACTCTTTCTAGTTTCTTTTTGAATGACAAATTTAAACGCAATCTGATTTCCCTTATCAGATTTTGATGCTCTTGGTGTCTTTTTGCTAATTGTCATATTCTCCATTATTCTACTGGTCTGATAATTATTTCCCTTAATTACATTTCTATGTATAATGACTGCTGCTTGTGCCATCGCTGAGAGTCCCTGAGCTGATTCTCTAGAAACTGTTTTGGCCTGACCAGATTGTGTTCATTAAGTTTGCAACATTTACCCCAAAACAAATGACTCACCAAAGTCGCAGGGATTGGTTTCCTAACCCCCTAACACAAAAACATAGTAAATATGTCAATATGATTTAGAAATCCAGTTTAACTGCAACCCATACGCTGAGCAATACTGTATTTCCTGGTAATGAGCAGTCTCATAAGACGAGTTCAGGGACATAGTGGAACGCCAAACCCTCTTTTGTTAATAAATAACACACTCAAGGATGCCGTCAATGAGACAACGCTTTTTCCCTACTGAATAAAATATGCATAAATACATATGCATTAAATATTAATGTATCTGAGGCTGCTCCAACATTATTATTGAGATAATATTATCTTAACACCCTTTATCTATGTCTAGGTACTATGATAGGTTCCTGCTGAAGTAGCAAATAACAAGCATGTTTTCAAGTTTCAGATGTAGTCTTGACAGCATAGCTGTGTTTGTATTCTGAAATATCAAGTTAGCTATTTCCTGTCTCTAGGACATTAGGCTACTGATTGGGAGGGGTGAAACCTTACTCAAGCAGCAACCCTAATTTTAGTTAGGGTAAAACACAAGCAACCCCCAAATTAACCTATTCACAACCCTCTGATAGCGTGGCACAAAAGCAGTCAGGCTCAACTTACAGGCAGCATGTTAAGTATTTATGCAGCACACAAACAGTAATAAAGTGAAACCACAAGAAAAATAAATGCAATATTTGACACCAAAACAACAACAAAAATTCCGGTTAACAGAACCGGAGCTATGCAATTTTAAATATCTGTGTAAAAATAGTGATTTAAAGCACTAAGTGCCAACTGCGGTTATCTTGTTGCGCCGGACCGGGACAAAGTCATAAGTTCAGGCTGACCATGATGGAGCACAGGCTGGATACATGGACCAAGTTAGGCCTGCTTAACAAAGTACTTTACATCCAGGTTGTGGAGTGATCAAAGTCCCGCATCGGGGATGCTTTATGCAGTGGTGTTCTGAGGAGTAAAAAGTAACCCAATAGTATCTTATGGGAGAGGTATGCCTTGCATTAGTAAAAAATAAATGTGAGAGTTTTTCACTACCAGGACATGTAAAAGTTAAAAGCACATGTCCAAATTACACTGCACCCTGCCCTAAGGGATATTTATGGAACCACGGGGTCCCTTATATGTATTAAAAAGGAAGGTTTGAGCCTGATACATGGTTTATTTTGTCAGGTCGAAATGGAAGTTTAAACTGCATATACAGACTGCAATAGCGGGGCTACAGTAGCTACAGTAGCAAATATTTAACAGGCCAAGGGCACATGTATTACCACTTTACTAGGGACTTACAAGTAAATGAAATGTGCCAATTGGGTGGACGCCAATGTTACCCTGTTTAAGAAAGTAATTGCAAGTACTTTTGCACTGGTTAGCAGTGGTAAAGTACACTGATTCCTAAGACCAACACAAATGAATTACAGCAAACATCAGGAGAGGAGAAAGGAAAACATTTGAGGAAACAACCTTTATGAGGAGTGATGATAAAATGTGTTCTAGCCCTGGCATCAAATACAGATTACTGCAGTGTTTAAATCAATTCACAGACCAATCAGACCTAGAATATTCAGGTGAAAAGCTGCAAAATACAAGGGCCAGCACCATACTGTGCACTTTAAAATAAAAGCAATATACGATGAAATTAACATGCGACAATGCTGCAGACCAAAAGAGCATATGCCGTATTCACACATTAGGGAAAAAACAGTAGATACTTGAGACTTGTGCTTTGCATTCAACTTTTTATGTATAGGCCATGGGCACATGTATTACCACTTTAATAAGGACTTACAAGCTAATCGAATGTGCCAATCAGTTAGACGCCAATGTTACCATGTTTAAGTAAGTGAGCACAAGTACTTTAACATTGTTTATTAGTGGCAAAGTATGCAGAATCCTAGAGTCATCACAAATGGAAAGAGCAAAGACAAGAGGATTGAAGGCAAGTAGGTGGAAAACCACAACAACAAAGTCAGTTCTAACACTATGACATCTTGTTTCAGGCTGGAACATAAACAGCAGGCCGCTGAAGGACAGTGCTTCCCACTGAATCCTCCTTCTGAATTTGGGGCTGCAAACTGGTGTGAACCCTGTCTCAATAGCCCTGGTGCCTAAGTCCCTCTGGAAACTGTGCTCCAATACCTGGGTGTTTACAGTATCTGATTAAAGATCTTATTTTACAGTTAGAAAACTATAGCAGTAGCAGACACTAAACCAGCAATTAGACAAAACAGTAATGGTAACAACAGCGTGATGGTCATAATAATAAAGCATGCGCATAGGAAGCAGACATAGCTTACATTCCTATGCATTTTTAAAACTTCACTCTTTTCTATGAAAGAAATAGAAACATCTGAATATAAATAGTAAAATATAAAAGGACAAACTAAAGGAAACAGCAAAGTCTAAACAAGAACTGTCCTAGTGTTGTCAACAGCTCCTTCTTCATACCTTAGCTCTTACTAATTTATTTCCATTATCAACTCACATTGGCTCATTAAGATGTCCTTGGAGCAGCATTACACACTCTATATTAGCATGCCCAAGTGGCAAGATGTACGATTCTTAGCAGGCTGGACTATTGCAACGCCCTTTTGCTTGAGTCTCCCTGCTTCTTGTTGGATAGGCTTAAACGAATTTAATCAGCTCGAGCTAAGATGGTTTTGGGGCTGCCCAGAAAATCGTCTGCGTCTGCAGCTTTGGTAGAACTCCACTGGCTGCCTTTGTGACAGAGAGTGCAATTTAAGTCCCTCTGTCTCGTCTTGAAGGCTCTTCATGGGATAGGACCCTTATCAATGCAATCTAAATTCGATTGGTATGCTCCAACTAGATTGCTGCACTCCTCATCGGCAAGACTGGTGAGAGTGCCAAGGTTCAGGAAGGCTAGGTCAGGGGGGAGGCCCTTTGGAGTGGCTGCAGCCAAACTATGGAATAGACTCCCATGGGAGATTAGGCAAATCAAGGAGCTTCTTCCTTTTAGGAAAAGTGTTAAAACCTGGCTGTTTTCCAAGTAAAAGCTGGCCGGCCTGACCTGACACTCCCTTCTAGCCCTCTTGAGCTACTAGCGCCAGGATGCCTGCAAGGCGGCAGCGCGCTCTACAAGTTGAATAAATAAATAAATGAACACGACTCTAGTTCTCTTTTCATAAGTGCTCCTAGGGAAGGTAAATACGTAACATTGCTGTTTTTAGATCAGTTTCTGGTTGCATGCCCGTCTGCAGGACTCTGTTGTCAGGTGCTGTATGTATGTCTGTATATGCATGAATACTTGTAAATATGTAGCTCTTTCTGCATATGTTTATATGTGAGCTATCTATGTCAGCGCCCATAGAAGTCGTGTTTGTATACATATGCTATAAAAAAAATCAAACCTATTGGCTTTGACAACCTCTGTTCAGTATTATTCATAGACTCTGGCAATCACCTGATTTAGATGCGAAGGTCAACTACAAAAACACATTTGTGAACTGGTTATTAATGGCAAGCATGAAGCAGGAAGGCGACTCAGTGATGATTGCAATCCCCAAAGGAAAATGGTTTGTTAGAAAGGCTTCCAGGCCAAACATTGTTTAGTGCAGGGACGCTGAAAAGATGTTACAATAAATCACGTTATACATGTTTTGACATTTCTCCACATTTAAAAAAAATAATTACGTTGTAAAGTACACCATTGACACTTTAGAGGAGACAAGCGTTCTCTCTAAAAGAATGCTGAAAATGTTTCCCTTTTGTATTAAAGAGGCACATTGGGCAGTGTTATTTTGATCATGGTGACCGCTGCGGTTGGATTAAGCGCTGATGCTGGTGCATCCATAGAGTTTGCAGGGAAGGAGCCATGAGGAAGGAAAGACAAAAAAAGCCTTATTTGGTCCTGCATCTGTATTGTACATTGTACATTAAGTATCACATTATGTTCGCGTTTTTTAATCTATTTTGCGGTTCTAGAAGTTGATGATTCCTGTTATGTGATTTCAATGTTTTGTTGAAATTAGTAATCAAATAAATTCTTTGAAAATTGTTTAATTTTGTATTTTATTGGTCTCATGTACTGTCCAAATCAACCGCTTTTACAGCCATACTGTCCCCGTACATTCTCTTTGTTATATTATTTCTATCCTTGCATTTTTTTGAAGCCTATGGTTCATTTCTGTTAACATTTGCGGAGTAAATTTGATCCTGGGGGACAGCAACTTCCTCTAGAAGGGCAACGGAGTAAATTACTCTGTTGCCTTGACTGATACACCACCAGCCTAATTTATAAAGCATTGTCAGGAACCGCCATCCCAGCTATTACTGTGCTTGCATTTTGCAGTTTGGTAAATGGCTATGACGAACTGTTTCCTTTTTTATTTTGAAAAAGACAATACCAAAGCAAGATAATAGGGGAGCAGTTAGCTGTTTTCCCTGCCCCTTGAAGGTCAGTGAAAACTGACCTCCTATTCTGCCCATCTAAATCAAGTGGGCGGACTTAGAGGTCCGACACCCCTGGAGGGTTTAATAATGGCTGAAATAGAGCTGTTGCCTCTGTGATTAAAACTATGGGTAAAGTGCATTTAAATCGGGAGGATGGGCCACTATGTTGGCGGGGAGGGAACCTCATCTCCTTTGTGGTGGAATTCCCTTTCCGCAAACATATAAATGGACCCCTTACTCATAGTGAAAAAAAAATGATATAGGTGCTTCAAAAGTTGAATGAAACGTTTTCGCATATTGGGTTAATCACTCATATAAAAAACCACGGGGAAAGCCTCAATGCAGTTAGGAAGATCTGATCAATTTATGTATTTCTTTTGACTAATGCTAAACAAAGATTCTTTATACAGAGCCTGGCCACATCTGATATTGTCCACATGAGTACTTTCTCATCCCTGATAGCAAAAGGCTAAATCAATCGACAGACTTTTTCTAAGGATCACTGAGTTACTTTTGAGAGTTTTTTTTAAACTTTAATATGCACCATTAGGCAGACTTTAATTTTTCAAAGGTTTTTCGACATGGCACTGTCATTTAATTTGCTCTTAACTTTTACCATTAATATCTCCTGCTTCCATGGGTATATAACCATTGTTGAATTCCTGAAAGTCTGACGCTTTCCTTGCCAGTTCTAAGCCCATTTTTGGGCTGTTCATGATTTTGATTTCCCAACAAACCCACGTGTTTTGGAATCTAAATAAATCCACAGGTTGGGATTGCAGTAAGGGCAACAATAAAAATAGCCAAAAGATAGGAATGGCGAAAAAGTGCTGAGCCAGAAAGTGTGTCAGGACCAACAGAGCTTAAAAAATATATATACATATGTTCACTGAAAAAAACAAAGGTTACAAGGACATTATAATTAGCAAACAAAATTTAAAAAACCTTATAAGTTCAATTAAAAAAAGGCTACAGGGATGTTATAATTAGGGTCAGATTTTCCTCATTTAAAACCAGAGAAATTCAGCCGTTATAGTTAGCTGCGTTAACTATGACTGTCTCCAACAATACACTGCTTATGACTTCACATATAACATCACTCATGACATGGTCAGTGACATCACTCATGACATCACTGATAACATTTGAAATGACATTACTGATGTCATCATCCACAGAATTTCTGATGCACCCACTCACACCCCTATAGACTCTTTTATACACCCACTGCCACACCCGCACAACCATTCACAAACCCTGCTGTGTCCTTGGGGGCCACCTACCCCTCCTATTACCTCCAGCAAGTCCCAAACAGTAGGAATGCTGAGATCTGATAGCAGGGCATGCCCCCTTTCCCCACCACTCTGCAAATCCACCTCCAGACACACTACCAGTAGGCAGATCAAGTCCCCTTGGCTATTGAGGGTCCTTGGGGGCCAACTATCCCTTCTGTAACCTCCAGCAAGTCCCAGACAGTGGGTTTGCATAGAGGTTTTCGGTGGCCGCCCCCTCTTTCTCCTCCACTCTGCAAATGCACCTCTAGGCGCACACCTATTTAGAGATGAATTCCCCTTGGCTCTTGAGGGTCCCTAGGTGCTAACTAGCCATCCTTTTACCTTCAGTAAGCCTCTCACAGCTGGATTGCTGAGAGGTGGTCAGAGGCTACGCCCCATTTCTCCACCATTCTGCGAATGCACCTCCTGGTGTACTTCTGCTTGGGGGATGAAGTCCACTTTACTCCTGAGGCCCTCAGAAGGCAGGGAGACCTAATCACCCCACCAGCAGTGCGATGACAGGCTGCAAGGGGGTGCATGACCACCACTGCATTTAACAAAAGTAGCCCCAGGGAGGTGGCCGTTACTGGGGTTGCGTGGGTGGCTGAAGCTCCCAATACATTATAAAAAAATATAGCCAGAGGGAGGTGGCAGTCTCCGGGGCTGCAGGGGAACTCATCACCTCCAGCACTTCAAACTATTAGCCCTGTGGTGGGGCTGCGGGGACTCATCCAGGCCCCCGCATACTTATTTTTAATTGCCCTGGGACCTGGCCCACCCAGGGGCCTAAAGCAAATAAAGTGCGCAAGCCCACACTGCATTTTTTAAATTTTGTCAGCCAGATTTACAGATCAACAGTGAATCTTGCAGAAAAAACAAAAACAAAAAATGCCTGTGGGACCCCCTGAACTGGCTTATGGGGTCAGGGCAGGTAACATGCTCTGGTAGTGAATTACAGCCATTTTCGTTTTTCACTATTGTAAGGCTATCTTGCCCCATAGGCTATCATGGGGGATGCTGGCTACCAGCATATCTTCCCATAGGAGCAAGATAGGACATAAAAGTATGGTATCCCTGAACTCAGAATTTAATAACACATCTTTTAGGAAAGGTTGTTTTTAAATCCTGTGTTTGAGAACAGCAGTTTTATGAAGTTGTTGTTCTCTTGCCTGACCTTTCTGTGTGCCTTGGCCTGTTTGTGAATTAACTGTCTGGTTTGTGAGTGACAGGGGCTGGGTGGCTCCCAGAGTCTGAGTGGGCCATCTCTGGGCTGAATAGCTCCATCTGCATCTAGAGTGGTGGGAGGGGGTAGCACCTGGGACTGAATAGGACTGTTCCTGCCTTCCACAATGCTGGCTCCACCTCCTGCTTGGTCCTTCCAAAGGCTTGTCACCCACTTCTACTGGCCCCAGATGAAGAAGCACGTCGGTACCTTTTGTAGGCTTTGCCAAACATGTCAAGCCAGTGGCAAGAACGGAGAGTAGTGCAAGGCACCCCCCCAACTCTTTCCTGTGGTGAGCACCAGTGGCGGCTGCTCCATTTGGGCATTAGGGCGCCACCCTCCTGCCTTCTTGCAGCGCCAGAAGCAGAAAATAAAATGGTATTTAAAATACCATTTTATTTACTGCTTCTGGCGCTGCGAGAAAGCAAACATCAGGGGAATGCCTGGTTGGGGGCGGGAGCGAGGGATTGCCTGGATGGGGGCGGGCATGTGGGCGGGTCAGGGAGGAGTGGCTTGCACCACTCTACGTGCCCAGACTGCTTGGTAGGCCCTGGGGCTGATTAAAGCAGTAATGCGTACTCTCCATTTTCTCTATGTAGGCTGCATGCAGCCTCTGTAGAGAAAATGGCGTCCCTGCTGGTGCCCAGCTGGGCGCTGCCCGGGACTCAGCGCCAATCACAACGCTGCCATTGCAGCGTTGTGATTGGCTTTACAGTAGGGGAGGGAGCAGCATGCCTGTTCCTGTGTTGGAAGTAGCAGAGGCAGCGCGGAACTGGCCGGGTAGCAGAGGCAGACCCTGATCTGTTGACTGGGTACGAGTGTTCTGCTTAATTCAGATACTCTGTCCATCACCACCCCCTTTTCTGAACCACTAGTGAGCATCCCTTTCAAGCGGGCGGGCACCGACATCATGGGCCTTAGGCAACAGGTTTATCCTGGCCTTGGTGGAGCATGCCACCGGCTACCCGGAAGCAGTCCCTTTCAGGACAATCACAGTACCCGTGGTGGGCCGTGCATTGATGGGGATATTTTCCCGAGTGGGGTTCCCCAGAGAGGTGGTCTCCGACTGGGGTACCAACTTCATCTCTAGGTACATGAGGTCTCTGTGGGAGGAGTGTGCGGTAACTTATAAGTTCACCACTCCTTACCACCCTCAAGGAAATGGGTTGGTTGAAAGGTTCAATCGCACCCTCAAAGGTATGATTATTGGCCTTGCGGTAACCATGAGACAGAAGTGGGATGTTTTTCTACCATGCCTGTTGTTTGCCTACAGGGAGGTGCCTCAGAAGTCCTTAGGGTTCAGTCCCTTTGAAATCCTGTTTGGCCACCCTGTTAGAGGACCTCTCACATTGGTGAAGGAGGGGTGGTAGAAATCCCATGGGAAGACACCACAGGATGTGTTCAGCTACGTGCAGGCCTTCCGCAACCAGACACAGCGCTTCAGGAAGCTCGCAAAGGAGAACCTAGAAGCTAGCCAGGAAGAAATGAAAAGATGATACGACCAGAATGCCACTCTGTTCGAATTTCAACCTGGGCAGAAACTGTGGGTGATGGCGCCAGTGGAGCCTTGTGCGCTCCAAGACAAGTGGACTGGGCCATATGAGGTGGTGGAGCTCAAGACCGAAGTAACCTACCCGGTTAAATTGAAGACTCTCAGGCAGCCCCTGAGAGTCTTGTATGTGAACCACCTCAAACCCCACTTTGAGAGGTCTGAAGTGACAATGCTCATGGCTACAGATGCTGGAAGGGATGAGGATAGTGATCCTCTCCCTGACCTCCTGGTAGCCAAGGAGCAAGACGGATCAGTGAATGGTGTGGTCCTCTCGCCCACCATGACAACAGAACAGCAGAGGGACTGTCACCAGTGTTGGGTCAGTTTCCTCGCCGTTCTCCCTGACCCTAGGTGTCACCAATTGGTGCGTTCATGATGTGGAAACTGGAGATAGCTTGCCTGTGAAACAGAAATTTTACAGAGTAGCTGAAAAGGTCAGGGCCAGCATCAAGGAAGAAGTTTCCAAGATGTTGGTGCTAGGGGTGATTAAGCCCTCCAGCAGCCCCCGGGCTAGACCAGTGGTCTTAGTACCAAAAGCTGCTGTGCCCGGTGCCACCCTAGAACTCCGGTTTTGTGTGGACTACCCTGGGCTCAATGCGGTCATGAAGACTGACGCAAACCCCATCCCCAGAGCTGATGAGCTCGTGGATCGGTTGGGAGCTGCCCAGTACCTCAGTACGTTTGATTTAACATCTGGGTACTGGCAGATTTCCTTAACTGAGGGGGCAAATGAGACGTCTGCATTCTCAACGCCAGAGGGGCACTTCCAGTTCGGAGTCATGCCCTTTGGGTTGAAGAATGCCCCTGCCACATTCCACAGACTGGTTAACCAGGTACTGACTGGGCTGGAGGAATTCAGTGCCTAATACTTGGATGACATTGCTGTGTTCAGCTCCACGTGGGAAGAACACTTGCAACACCTCAGTGAAGTGTTGAAGGCTCTAAAAAGGGCAGGCCTCACTATCAAGGCCTGCAAGTGCCAGATAGGGCAGGGATCTGTGGTGTATTTGGGACACCAGGTAGAGAGCGGCCAGGTGGTGCCCCTACAGGCAAATATTGATACCATTCTGGCTTGGGAGCCCCCCAAGATCCAGACAGAGATGAGAGCCTTTTTAGGTCTCACCGGGTATTACAGAGGGTTTGTCAAGGGATAAGGCACCATCGTTGCCCCCTTGACAGAGCTGACTTCCAAGAAGCAGCCCAAGAAAGTGAATTGGACCGAAGCCTGCCAAACTGCTTTTTATGCCCTGAAGACTACTATTTGCACAGCACCGGTGCTCAAGGCACCTGACTTCTCCAGTGAGTTCATAGTGCAGACAGACGCTTCAGAGCATGGTGTGGGAGCAGTAATCTCACAGATCACTGACGAGGGCTGGGACCAACCTGCAGCTTTCATCAGGAGGCTACTCCCCAGGGAAAAGAGGTCGAGTGCAACTGAAAGGGAAGCTTTTGCTGTGGTCTGGGCTCTGAAGAAGCTGAGGCCCTACCTGTTTGGGACTCACTTCCGTGTTCAGACAGACCACAGGCCCCTCAGATGGTTGATGCAGATGAGGGGTGAGAACCCAAAATTGTTGAGGTGGTCTATCTCCCTACAGGGAATGGACTTCATGGTGGAACACTGCACTGGCCAGAACACGCCAATGCTGATGGTCTGTCCAGGTTTTTCCGCCATAGTGAAGAGAACTCACAAGAGGGTGGGTAGTTCTCCCCACTTTCAGCTGGAGGGGACACGTGTTAGACCTGGCATCTTTGGCGTGGTTTCCCCCTATCTTTTTGCCTCTATCCCTTGTATTTTTGATGCTGTGCTGGATTTCGTTTTTGCTGGTTTAGATGCTTTGGACCCTCTGCCACTGCTGTTCAGTGTCAAAGTGCAACTGCTCCCTGAGTAAATTGTTATTATGATTGGTTATCCATGATTGGCATATTTTTCTCACCAAGAAGTCCCTAGTAAAGTGTACTGAGTGTGCCAGGGCTGGTGATAACAAATGCTACTAGTGGGCCTGCAGCACTGACTGTGCCACCCACATGAGTAGCCCTAAAATGGTGTCTCAGGCCTGCCACACCCTTTCTGTACACATTGGTCACCCCTATGGAAGGCCCAATGTGCCCCCTAGGGCAGGGTGCAGTGTATGTTAAAGGTAGAGCATGTACTTGTGCAAGTGACATGCTCTGGTAGTGAATTACAGCCATTTTCGTTTTTCACTATTGTAAGGCTAACATGGGGATGCTGGCTACAGTGGCTACCAGCATATCTTACCATAGGAGCAAGATAGGACATAAAAGCCTGATATCCCTGAATTCAGAATTTAATAACACATATTTTAGGAAAGATTGTTTTTAAATCCTGTGTTTGAGAACAGCACTTTTAGAAAGTTGCTGTTCTCTTGTCTGACCTTTCTGTGTGCCTTGGCCTGTTTGTGAATTGACTGTCTTGTTTGTGAGTGACAGGGGCTGGATGGCTCCCAGAGTCTGAGTGGGCATCCTTGGGCTGAATAGCTCCATCTGCATCTAGAGTGGTGGGAGGGGGTAGCACCTGGGCCTGAATAGAGCTGTGTCTGCCTTCCACAGTGCTGGCACCACCTCCTGCTGGGTGGCTGATGACCCTGCCCCTCTCCCTGAAAGGAAAGGAGAGGTCAGGAAATCAAAGTGCTAAAGGAACTCCTAGAATTGGTTCAGACCGGGCTCAGAGCCCTCCTGCACAAAGGGATCAAAGACTTTTAGGGGAATAAGTACAGAACCCCTGACTACAGAAAATTTGATCATCCTGGAATCAAGAAGGAACCTCAGCCAAGGAGAAAGCTGAAACTGAAGAAGGAAGCCTGTCCTGCTGTTGCTCTGCTGGACTGACCTGCTGTTGCTTTGCTGCCAAGGAGAGGGGAAGGACTTTGCTTTTGGTGCTGTGTCCCCTTGCTTGAAGGAATCTCCAAGGGCCTGAGAAGAGCTGGCTCCCTGTTAAGAAGTCCCAGGAACAAAAGGACTTCACCCCCAGCTTCCCTGAACTCTGCTGAGAGAGTTCCGTCCTTCCTAGAGTACTTGGGCCAGTTGTTGTGCCTCTGGAAGTTGTACCTGTGATGGGAAGCTGGAAAGCAAGCTTTTAAGATGTTCTGCAAGTTTTGTTGCATGGCTCGCTTGCGGAGCGCATCCCCGACAGTCCAAGACAATTCCTGCCGCTAAGGAGGACGAGATCGTCGCAGCATCTGTTGCCGCTGCCACTGCTGGGTGGATGCTGCCTTGCCTCCTTGCCTCCTGAGGGCCTCAGGACTAAAGTGGACTTCTTCCCCCAACCAGGAGGGCACTAGGAGGTGTGGAGATAGGGGCATGGCCTCCAATAACCTCTTAGCAATCCAGCTATGTGGGACTTACAGGGGGTAACAAGAGTTGGCCCCTAAGGACACTCAGGAGTAAAATGGACTTTATGCCTCAACCGGTAGTGCGTTAGGAGGTGCGTTCGCAGAGGGGTTAAAAGGGGGCGTGGCCTCCAAAGACCTCTAGCAATCCCACACTGTGGGACTTACTGGAGGTAACATGGGGTCGTTGGCCCATAAGGGCCCTCTGGAGCCATGGGGATGTCATCCCCCAGCCAGCAGTACACCAGGAGGCTCGTTTGCACAGTGGTGGAGAAAGGGGGCATGGCCTTCGAATTCTTCTATGCAATTTTGATGTGTGGGACTTACTGAAGCCACTCACACACTATGTATGTCACTCATAGAGCTACTCACACACCTACTCCCTCACCCACACACTCCCTGTAACCTTTAGATTTTTCATTACGTAAAAATATATATAGACCCAGTAGAAGGCAGTTTGCTGAAATGTGTCAGTCCTGAATTGTGATTAGAAGCATTATGTAATACCATTTGTTAAAGCCAAAATAAATACGAATTGTAAACTGACCTGAGCAGTGGAGTCGCGGTCAGTGTTTGTTTGAATGGTGTCGCCGGATCGGGTGTTTAGGAGGAAGAGCACCAAAGGAGACACATATATATATATATATATATATATATATATATATATATATATATATATATATATATATATATATATATATATATATATATATATATCCTCAATGAGTCTGTTTCAGAGACTCCACATTGACTCTCAATGTATCTATTTAGGAACTTATAGAAAGCTAGTCTGTTGGGACCGAGTTTTGCCATAGTTAACCCAATGCTACACACCTGCGCATCAATCATCATAGATATGGGTAAGGTATAGTTATGACGCACATAATATTTATCATTCTCTTTTGCTTCTAGTAAAAGCATATTGTCACTTTAACATGTATGTGTATATGCAATGCATTTTAAACGTAGGATGTCTGTTTAAGTTTGACATATCCTGATTGTGAAAAACTCTTAAATTCTTATTTCACTATTGCAAGGACTACACCTCCCATAGGATAACATCGGGGTTACCTCATTATATTTAAATAGGATAACTTCCAAATGGGACCAGGTAAAAAGTTAATATATGAGGTCTTTGAAATTGTAATGAGAAATCCTCTTTTATGGTAAAGCTGAATTTTCAATTACAATTTTGAAAATGCCTCTTTTGAGAAGTCTGCATTTTTCTGCCTTAGTTATTTAGTGCTTGCAGCCCGTCTCTGTGTCACATGACAGGGTGTGGTTGGAAGTTTGTCTTTGTGTATTCCTTCTAGACAGCCACACACAATAGAGAGCTTAGGTACGTCTGGATGGGCCATCACTGGCAAGAGGGGACGGCTGAACTGGGCACAGCCCTACTACACTTGAAAAGGCTATGTCCTGCATCCTCACAAAGGACGGCAATACCTCCGGTAATTAGTCTCAACCTTGGTAGGGGAGGTAGGAAACCAGTGTACATCCAATAGAAACCTTTAGATGGTTCTCTGACTTCAAAGAAAGCACCAGATATAAATATTGGACCTCAACCACCAACTCTTCAGTACACTTCTGGGCCTGTAAAAGACTCTGCCAGGAAGAACACTGTTGTGCTGTTGAAAGGACAGCCACTCGCCCGGAATGCTGACCTGAAGGTCTGCTACCTACTGTGCTTACCTGCTTCCTGCTACCACTTCCCTTGGTGAGAAGGACTGGACCTGTAACCTGTACCCAGGACCACCAAAGTGACTCCAATGGCTAGTGTCTTGTAAACTAGCACCTGGACTCTATAACTGTTAGTCCTACCCTGCCAATACTAGGATGTGCGGCTCATCCTCGACCCGGGACCTCGCAAAGTTCTGCAACCAAATTTAAGGTATTCTCATTCAGCGGGCCTAACTGGGATTGCAGCCAGTCCGCACTCCATGGTTGTCAACTTGAACTTGTGATTTTGTCCCGGTCCATCAAGCCCTGATAACCACAGTGGGCGCGTTATGCTTTTTTGCAGAATTTTCACTAACATTTATAAAATATGCATACCTCCCGTGCTACTGATTGGATGTTTGTATGCTGGACTTGTTTTATTTATTAAAATTTACACTATATTTCTAATTTGGTGTGGGATTCTTCTTGTAGTATGTTTTCTCTTTATTACTGTTTGAAGTGTTGTACACATACTTTACACATTACCTCTGAAGAAAGCCTGACTACACTGTTGTAATCTACCAAAGGGTTGAGCACAGGTTAATTTGGGGTTGGCTTGTGACTTTACCCTGATAAGGATTGTGGTTGCTGCTTGAGAAGGATTTCACCCCCCTCAACCGGTACCCAATTTCTTCCAATGGCCTTTCTCCATCTTCACAGCTAAAGCTTGGAATAATCTCCCTATTGCCATGTGGTCCATCAAATCAGAGTGCCACGTTATAAAGGTTCTATAGACATAGAATTCACCAATTTGTAATTTTCGTGCTGCTATTCCACTGGAAGCTATCTACGCAAAGCCAGGAAGCAATTCAGAGCCGCTGTTTGAGCTTTACAAATCAGCTCATTTGTTCATCAAGTTTTTCAATGCCATAAGCAGGGACACTTGTGCAGAAGAAATAGATCCAAGAATCCAAGTCTGAATTCAAAAGCACATACCTTAAAGTCAGCTTCAATTATGGTTTCTGCAGCAGGAAAGAAACAATATGGATAGTAGGTTGATCATAATAAGGCAGCTGGCTCAGTAAGAGTAGTTATAAGAGGAGAGTTCAGGGTAGCTTTGGGGCGCATTTTTTTCCTGTAAACTGTTTTGGGAGGAGAGGCAGTGGTGAGGTCACCAGATTGCCATGTAACAAGACATGTGAAGAGCATAGTGGAGAGAAAATTGCACTTATCCATCGAGACAGCTAGAGCACAGAAAGGCAAGTGGCTGGTTCAAAAGAGGGGATCAGGTAAGTAGTTGAGGGCATGCAAACTGTTTTTTGAGTTGGTACTCCTCCTTTATATTTAAGGAAAGAAAGCAAAGAATGGAATTTGAGTCCTTTTTTGAAACAGCTTATTGTGTTTATTTTCAATAAATCTTCTTTATAAGAATCCAATTAATTCAGAATCTCATTTTCAGCAGACAGTTGTTTCACCCGTTGGGTCACGTCAACCAGGGCTTTTTCAAGGCTTTGATAATGTTGTATCAAAGTGAAGAGGTCATTAAAAAATCCCAATAAAGAAAAGATGCGAGATAGTCCAAAAAGTCCAAAAATGTTTTTGGTATTCGTCTACACTGGTGTAGTGGAAGGGCTTGTGCAAGGTGAAGTGATTGATGGAGGATTAGAACTAGAAAACGTGAGGGAAATGAAAGAAAGTGAAGAGAGAAAAGAGAAAAAAGAAAAAACGAATGAGAAAGAGCCCCCGCTGTGCAGGACCGTACTGGCCTTGCGGGCACTGAGCAATCCCCCGGTGGGCCGCAAGGGTGGGGGCCGGTTTTGGGCCCCTGGGGACCGTTTTTGTTACAGGGCTGTTTATGCAGCATAGCTGCAAAATCTGCCTTACAAAAAATTGGGCGAAAACTGGCCCTGCGAAGAGCTCAGACCCTCCCCCCCCCCGGTGGGCCGGCCGAGCACTTTGTAGTGGCCGGTTTTGGTTCCCAAGTCCCGCCCTGCCACTCTGGTACGACAGGCATTTTCAAAAACGGTTTCTTAATTCAGGCAGGCAAAAATTGTCAAAAGGTTAGAATAGAGGAAGGAGTCTTACATTTAATAGGTGATAATGTGGTTATTGCTAGTACGGTTCAGTTTTTTTGGTTGTATTGTGAAGTCAGGTATGTAAGTGAGCTAGCAAGCAGCAGAGTGTCACTGGCACTGCATCATGCATGGTGAAGTCTTATCATACTTGTCATTTGGTATTCAAGACATTTGCCAATGTTAACATACATCGTGTTTTTTAAAATAATTCAAGCATTTTCATCTTTTCAGAAAAACAAAGCATTGTTGTGTGTACATTAAATTCTATTTTAAATACATTCTGTTATAATGTGGTTGTGCAACATGAGGAAAAATACATAGGGCCTCATTTATGAAGGCCTTGCGCTACTGGTGCGTCACTTTTTCCCATTTTAAAAGTGACGCACCGGCGGCGCAAGACCTTCATAAATAAGGCCCATAGTCTCAAGCGAGGCATATCAAATCAACTTTCAACATTTCTTGAGCAGAACGTTATCTAGGGCTGACTGTTCGACTAACCTGCGGACTTTGCTTGCTTGGAGTTTTGACTGGGGGCCACGTTTGGCAGAGAAGCACGCCTGTCTTTTCATCTGGATTCTGCCCAAGAATACTTTTGCCACCTCTCGCGTTTCCCGCTGTGCGGGAAACGCCCGCAGCTGGGGGTTTCTGCTCGTACCATCGGAGGGTGAACTACAGTGTCCATCAGACATTGGGACACAGACTCAGCCTCCCGTACTTAATCTGCCTTGTAATTCCGCAGCGCGGCTTACTGTTCCACTAACCTTCGGACTTTGCTTGCTTGGAGTTTTGACTGGGGGCCACGTTTGGCAGGGAAGCACGCCTGTCTTTTCATCTGGATTCTGCCCAGGAATACTTTTGCCACCTCTCGCGTTTCCCGTTTTGCGGGAAACGCTCCCAGCTGGGGGTTTCTGCTCGTACCATCGGAGGGTGAACTACAGTGTCAATCAGACATCGGGACACAGACTCAGCCTCCCGACACGCCCCCACAGGTGTACTTAATCTGCCTTGTAATCCGGCAGTGCGGCTGACTGTTCCACTAACCTGCGGACTTTGCTTGCTTGGAGTTTTGACTGGGGGCCACGTTTGGCAGAGAAGCACGCCTGTCTTTTCATCTGGATTCTGCCCAGGAATACTTTTGCCACCTCTCGCGTTTCCCGCTCGCGGGAAACGCTCACAGCTGGGGGTTTCTGCTCGTACCATCGGAGGGTGAACTACAGTGTCCATCAGACATCGGGACACAGACTCAGCCTCCCGACACGCCCCCACAGGTGTACTTAATCTGCCTTGTAATCCCGCAGCGCGGCTGACTGTTCCACTAACCTGCGGACTTTGCTTGCTTGGAGTTTTGACTGGGGGCCACGTTTGGCAGAGAAGGACGCCTGTCTTTTCATCTGGATTCTGCCCAGGAATACTTTTGCCACCTCTCGCGTTTCCCGCTTGCGGGAAACGCTCGCAGCTGGGGGTTTCTGCTCGTACCATCGGAGGGTGAACTACAGTGTCCATCAGACATCGGGACACAGACTCAGCCTCCCGACACGCCCCCACAGGTGTACTTAATCTGCCTTGTAATCCGGCAGTGCGGCTGACTGTTCCACTAACCTGCGGACTTTGCTTGCTTGGAGTTTTGACTGGGGGCCACGTTTGGCAGAGAAGCACGCCTGTCTTTTCATCTGGATTCTGCCCAGGAATACTTTTGCCACCTCTCACGTTTCCCGCTTTGCGGGAAACGCTCCCAGCTGGGGGTTTCTGCTCGTACCATCGGGGGGTGAACTACAGTGTCCATCAGACATCGGGACACAGACTCAGCCTCCCGACACGCCCCCACAGGTGTACCTAATCTGCCTTGTAATCCCGCAGCGTGGGACGCGTGCGGGACGAGCCGGACGAAGCCCGGACAAGTCCGAGACTGACAGTGGCTGGACTGGGCTAGGATTTTAATCTGTTGTCGTCGTGGTCCATCTGTGGCACCCTCATCGTAAGATTTACTGTTGCCAATACATTTGAGGATTGTTTGTTCTGCATTCTATCGTCAACTGCTAATCCTTGTTTGCCCTTGAGTTCCCAGTTTAAGTGTGCTACCATCTCACACTGCGCAACATGTCCAAACAAAAGTCTTCTTCTGTTTCTAACACTATGGACAATTACTTAGTGCAGGTAGTGAGTAAAATCAACAGCACGAGAAGGATATCATTGGGCTTAAGTTCTACACCCATTATCCCCACACATAGCTCTCCGCCAGAACCTAACCTGGTAGATGTCCCAATACAGGTTCATTGTAGTGATACTTCAGATAGTGTGTTTCCTCCTGATAACAACCCCGACCAAACCATTCCTACTGTCGATAATTTAGATAATGACTCCTTAGATCAGTCAAACATGATCGTAGATAATTCCCCCTCCCATGTGTCCATGCCAGTAACTAGAGCAGTCAGAGCATGTAGAAAGGGCCAGAGTAAACGTGGTGGGCTACGCTCTAGTAGGAAAAGGACTGCCTCTCCACCTAAAATTATGGCCACAAAAGAGGCAACAGGGGAGTATGGTGGGAAGGTGGTATTGGAGGACGATCAAATTAAAAAACTAGTGAGCATGATTGATTCAAAGATCAAATGCATTATTAAACCGTTGGTAGCTAAAATTGGCCAGCTAACAGCAGAGGTAAATAGGCTAGGGGGACTCATAAATAAGCCCGTGGAGGAGGTGGGCAATACACCAATCCCTGTTTCAAATAGAGCTGAACCTTCAGTGAATGTCCCAGGGGCTGGGATTGAGGGTAGGGATAAAGTGGCACCAAATCCTCCACCGACTCAGCACCCAGTACATAACGACGATCAGGTAATAGTCAACGAAGTCCCCCCACTAAAATCCATTGGGATGGGCATTGAGAAAGGCCCGGTTCAACTCATTGTAGAGGCCTCCCCCCTAGTCTTGGTCCTGGCCAATGTGCCTCCCTTAAAGCCGGGTCAAGTGGAATCTACATCTTCCCTGATCAGTAAAGCATTTCACTGGTTATCCAATAACATGATGATATCCCCATGGGGCAAACAGCAGCTAGCTGAGGAAATTACTATGGCAAGAAGGGTGGACTGGATAGGGAATGGTGTGAAAAAATTTAAAGGTGATTGTGTAGTTTTGCATTTTCCAGTCAAGAAGTAATCCCTGATGTTTTGAGAAATCTATTTCCCCCACAACGCTGGAGTACAGACATCCCGTTAACTTTGGATTTTTTCTATCATAGATGTAAAACTGGGAATCCGAGTATACTAAAGACAAAGTGGAACCCAGTGTCACATACGTGGGGCAGGGGTCCCTAACCTAGTGAATGGGGAATCAGTCTTGAAAATAGATTTGGGGCTCTTTCAGACTTAAACGAATGTGATTGACTTGAGATGGAAGACAGCGTAGGGTTTAATTAACCAGTTGAGCTAAAAAGTATAGACATTCCTACAGAGAAGGGGATTGGACCCACAAATGTTATTTCCTTGATCCCAGAGAAAAGGGTAGATGATGTAACTATTCTAAGTAATAGAATTGAGAATAAACACTCCGAGCCACAGTCAGTTTCTTCTATGTTAGTACCACGTCTTGCTCCTGGTCCAGTTGCATCTTCACCCGAACTTTTAGGTTACCATCATACTAATTTAGAATCAGAAACAGGGTTGGAGGATGAAACCCAAGGTATATTTATATCCCAGGCTCCGCTAGGTTCAGTAGTAGATGAAGCAGTTGAGACAGGGTTGTCTTTTCTTTCCTGGAATATCGCTTACTAATATGCTGTTATCACCAGAATGGTGTAAATTTATAGACCAATTTGTATTCGACTGTTCCAGGAAACATGGTCAGTGACCCCAATACATCATCTAGGATACCTTAATTTCCAAATCCCAGCTACAAAAAATTCTAAGGCTCGTCTATCAGGGGGCCTGATAATTTGGGTCCGCCAAACAATATGCTGTACAATACAGCAAAGGAGTTCTCCACTAGTTGACATTTTGTCAGTTAACCTCACTTGGGCTAATGAACAGGGGGTAGCCATATTTAACATCTATGCCAGGGGAGTAGCGGGTGGTCAAACATCAGAAGTAATCACTGCTCTTGACCTTGAGCTTGAAGCTCTCCCAACACAGCTGTCTTTTATTGTTGGGGGTGATGTTAACACCACTTTCGAACCGCTTGGTCAAGAAGATCAAACCCTAACAGAAGAGGAGGACAGTAAGTGGGGTGTCCCCCAGTTAGAACTACCCATAGTTAGAAGGTGGACAGCGGTGGCCATCCAACTGAAGGCCTTATGTCTAGCAAGAGGTCTCAGAGCAGCTAAGGGACGTACCCCTTCAGATCGACCGGGGAACAAAACATTTGATAATGGTAGGTTCTCCAGTCGAATAGACTACTTCTTAGTGGACATCAGAGAATGGCATAGGCTGATTGATATGGCTGTTAAAAACCGGATGGAGAGTGACCATAACCCTCATTGTATGGTTTTTAAAGCAAACATGGGGTTAAGAGAATTAAATCACGGGGTGGCAAAATCACCTTAGATATTGTAGCCTCGAACAACCAGCGCCATATAAAATGGGGTAGATTAATTGAGAACGCAGAGAGGTTGGAGGAGCTTAAAAAGTGGTGGTCGAAGAAGTCGGTAAGATAAATTCATATGTTACAAATCAAAATTTCCCTGAAATCATGCTTGATGCTCATATGAATTTTTTTACCAAGCTCCAGGAGTTTTTCAAGAAGCCGACGAAACTAGAAAACGTCCAGAAAAAATTACCCAAAATGGGATGGTATGATAAGTCCTGTAGATTAGGCCGCCAGAATCTCAGCACTGAACTCAGAAATAAGAACATTTCAGGTGTGAGAAAAGCGAGGGACATATACAGGAAGGTACAAAAAGAGGCCAGGAAAAAGTGGGACGAGGCTCACTGGCGTGATCTTAAATCCGCCTGTGATGCAAAGAGTCAAAGCCAATTCTGGGCCTTGGTCAAGTGGGATAGAGGAGGGGTGGCAAAACCCCCGCAAAATAACATAGCTAAAAATCAATGGGTTGACTTCTTTAAACCACAATACGCTTGTGATCCAGCTGAAGGAGAGTGTACTTTACCTCCAACAGTTTTTTTATCAATGTCAGTTATTCACCATAAAAGATGTCAGTAGAGCGCTAGATTGCGTGATAGGGGGCCGTGCCCCAGGAATGGATGCTATACCTGCTGATGTGTTCTTAAGCGATCATCCATCTTGGTGTCAGTACTTTGAGTGGCAAGCTAATTCTGCGGCCAGGGGTGCACCAATACCGACCTCATGGAAGGGTGCAGAAATAATTCCAGTTTTTAAAAAGGGAAATAAATCATTACCCAGTAATTACAGACCTATCAGTCTTATAGACTCTGCTGAAAAGTTAATAGGTCGATTAGTGCAAAACAAACTGCAAACTTGGATTGAAGAAAAAGATATTCTTTCCCCTTATCAAGCTGGGTTTCGTCCTTGTACAAGTTCTGTTGACCAGGTCTTTTTTCTCATAGCTCTCTACTGGAGGAACGTAATGCTAACCAATGGGACTCTCTACGCTGTTTTTGTAGATTTAAAATCAGCTTTTGATTTAGTTCCTCGCACT
This sequence comes from Lissotriton vulgaris, assembly GCF_964263255.1. Classification (NCBI taxonomy): domain Eukaryota; kingdom Metazoa; phylum Chordata; class Amphibia; order Caudata; family Salamandridae; genus Lissotriton; species Lissotriton vulgaris. Next base: position 159,109,507 of record NC_141688.1, read on the forward strand.
AAGTTCTGGAGGGTGCTTGCCGAAGCTGGGATGGCCCCGGAACTACTGACGGTACTCATCCGCTTACATGAGAACAATTACGCTAGAATCAGGTGGGGGGCCCAGGGTGAGGTGACAGACACATTCCCCGTCGAACGTGGGGTTCGGCAGGGGTGTGTTCTGGCATCGACACTGTTTTCTATTTACATCAATGGCATTGTAGACCATCTAAGCCGATCTCCCACCGATTCACCTGTTTTAGCTGGGGCACGCGTGCATGTTCTCATGTTTGCGGACGACACGCTCATAGTTTCGCGCACACTAAGTGGGCTCCAGAAGGCAGTTAGCGCTTTCGGTGAGTTCTGTCAGGCACGTGGACTTGAGATAAATACATCCAAACCCAAGTTTATGTGCCTGAACCAGCGGAATACTTTTAAGGGCTCAATTAATTTTAATGGTATTCCCCTAGAACAGGTTGAGGCTTTCACGTATCTAGGAATAACCCTTCAGTGCAATATGAGCTGGAAAAACTACACTGACATGGCTGTCTTAAAATTCCACCAGTTGGCGGGTGTAGTGGCCCATAAACATAAAGCCTCATTGACTAAGCCTATCACCCCTGCCCTAGAAATCTATAATATGAAGGTGATCAGTGCCTCTCTATACGGTTCGGAACTTTGGGGTTTCTCCAACTTGAAACAACTAACATTGGCGGAAAATAATTGGGGTTCCCCAAAGTACTCCAACCGTAGCACTGGCATATGACCTTGGCAGGAAAAACATTGAGGACTTGGCACGGCTGCGACCCTTATTATACTGGAGACGCATCATGACTACTCCTGAACTTGAGCATTATGCCACTGCCCTAAAGGACATCATTAGGGCAGATCGCTTTCATTCTATCCTGTGGTTAAAGGAAATAAGAGGGTTGCTTACTAAGCTGGAATTAGACCACCTAAGGAACTCTCCCAATGCAGAAAGCTTTCCACCAAAGGCAACACTAAAAAATATGTATTGGGAAATGGTATGGTCGTCCGCTTATAGCACTGGTTCTAACATAAATCTAACAGGACGTTTTTTGGATATTAAACCCGTACCATTGTGTGAGCCATACTGGGACAAAATTGAAAGGCCATTTGATAGAAAATTGTATTTCCAATTCAGAATCGGGACGCTTCCTACAAAGGCGTTTACCCGCAAATGGTCAGTAATTGAGGACGATAAATGTCCCCATTGTAAAGATTTGATAGAGAATATTGCTCACATACTGTTTGTTTGTCCCCTTTATGTTAGCCCACGACGAAAATGGATAAAACCAGTGTGCTTAAATCTAGCTACGGGCAGGTGTATAGAGGCGCTAAGAATGCTGGAATCGGACTGTACACCCTGTTTGGCGATTGCTGTTGCAAAATTTCTAGGTTGGTCATGGACTATACGCACCCGCACTTTACAACAGCTAGATACTGCTCGATGATTTAATTGACACCGTTTACTATAGATTAGTTTTAATAATACAGGTTTTATTGAACCATTTTAATCATTATGTACAAATTGTTTTTAAAACTGTAATATGACAGCACTTTGTTTAATGAGTTTTTAAAAATAATGATTTTAATATTGTTGTAGTATTTATTGTGTAGTGTAGGATGTAAAAGTTGCTTTTATGACTTGCTGTCGAATAAAGCTTTGAAATTTGAATTTGTTATCTAGGAAGTGAATAAACAGAGAAGGAACAAAAAACGGAGTGAATACAGGGCAGCTCAACAATGATTATTCTAACCAAGGCAATAGAGCGCAATGGAGATAGCAAAGTTAAGGAAAGAGCCGGGATCTGCCACATCCATATGGTCCTTGTGGCCATTGAGCAAATAGGTTTGACTATCTACGGGCACAGATTGCCATCTCTAGTTATAGAACAGGTGCTAAGGAAGACAGCAGCACTTTGTAAAAGAAAGCGGCGTCTTCCATCTTAATACCATTAAAAACGCATCAGTGCCCCTGGTGAAACGAGGAGGATATGGGCACTTGCGAGGGATTGCACACAGCGCGTAACTTGACAAGGCACCATTTTTGGGTGTCATGCTGTCAGCGGCTTCAGCAGAACGTTTTTCTATGATGACATACTCGGTATTCCATTTGCTCTTACTTGTGTATTGTAAAATCAGGAGGGTGCGGTCCAGGGTTAATCCCGCATTATAGCTTTGACTACGGCGTCGTGAGCCGGGGCCATCTTTCAAGCAATGACTGAGTCCGTTCACGTGTCAAAATGAGTTGTTAGCGGGCGCCATCTTAGAGTGGATGCAATTTGCTTGAATATAGCGGGCATCTATAGCGCTAGAGACCTAATCTCCAAGGTTTTTAAGGTTTATAGTGCAATTGTGAGAAGTTGGCCTGGCATATGCTGTCCACTATTCTAGTGGGCACCTTGCACCAGTCCAAATGACCCCTTATTGATGGTAGGTTAAAGACAACCTTATAGAAAGCTATCCTAGTGGTAGCTCTGGAGAGCAGCCTTCAGGCTAAGTCTTGAAGTAATGTAAAACAGTTTGTTTTACCAGTCTATAATCTCGTGAATGACCAAATGAAAGGAGAACCACACCAGGCATATATATAAAATGTATGTTTTTATTCTAAACACACGCCTCTAGAACATCAGTTAAACTTATTTAGCGCAGAGTATATTAGCACAGTATACGTTTAGCCCTAGGGGCCTCACAAACCATATAATCAGAAAGTGGTATAAGAACCACGACTGTCAGAGATACAAGGGCTAGAGCCTGTAGAACCACTGGGGCCACCAGGAACCACCCAAGGTAGTGACACAGGGGACCCACGGGGGACGCATGCTGTGCCTAAACACAGCCGCGAATCACCATTAACTTCTTTGGGGAAAGTCACAGTTGGAAAATTACAAAGGAAGGGCACTTAGAAGAGGACTTGGAGCAAACCCCTTTCAAAATAGCCAGTTCTAGAGTCAATACCCATGGGAGCACCAGAGTACTCGTGTTACCTCACCCAGGGAAGCCAGGTGAATAGGTGTCTCTTCGTGTCGGGTTTCGTCGTCGTTTTCAATGGCGAGCTGCAAGAAAGTGCTGCAGGCGACCAAGTCGAAAGTGTCCTGATGGTTCCAGGCCTGGATCGCAGTCGAGAAGAACCTGAAATCAGAGGGGTCAAGAGTCAAGCTTTACCTTCGTCACCTGCTTGCAGGTGAAGAAGGTAAAGCTTGACTCTTCAGCCACGAGGAGCAGGAGGCGTCAATGATGACCAGGAGCTGGATTCAAGCTATCCCACGCGAAGGATGTCGAGTGCTGCGGTGTCCTATTCCAGATGGGACCCAACAAGCCTTGGCAACAGCAACCCAAGCAGAAAGCAGAGCTTGGCTTTGGTGCAGACCAGTAAGGTTTGAGGGATTAACCCTCTGGAGGGGAGTCAGGGCACGTCTGGAGCAACCAGGAAAGCCCAAGAAACAGAAGAGTTACCTTCATGGGAACCCACCAGTTGACGGACCAGGGATCGCAAAGGAGCCTCAAGCGGAAATGCTAGAAGCGGGTCAACAGAACCCTCATGGAGTGTAGGCCCACAATCTTCATTGCAAATGGTGCTCGGGGCTTGGACTACAAATAGCCCAATGCACAACTTCGGGAAATCTCGGGAAGTTGATGCACTTGTAAATGTGCACGGTGTCCAGGTGTTCAGGTCCCACGTCTCTCGTGATGGCTACAGGTCTCAGCTTTTCTGGGATCTTGTGTCGGCCTCGGAGATGTATGGAAGTCCATGTCCTTGTGTTCCAAATCCATCGGGATCTAGAAGAAGCCTTGGAAATGCAGACCAGCAAGATGCGTCTTTGGTGCCTGTTTGAACAGGGGAGTCACTCCTTGACCCCAAGGGAGATTCTTCCATCTTCTAGTCGAAATAGAATGTCGACGTTCCAGGATATATGTTGCAGAGTTTTGTCCAGGGTAATTTAAAGTCCTAAGGACTGGGTGCCTATACTTATACTAAGGTTAGGGGTTGGACTTACTCTAGGGACCCATCTGTGGGGGGATCCAGGGAGGGGCTGGTTACACCCCTTTCCCTTGGTCCAGTTTCATGCCAGATCAAGGGCTGAGCGCCCCTGCAACCGGTTTGAACTGGGGTATGCACAGGGACACCAAGTGTGCCCCGCACTGTCTGAAAAGCATTCAATGAATGCTCCCACCCAGCCCCAATAAACTAAAGCCTGTCTGGGGTGATGGTTACACCTCCCTGTGACAGCAAACCTATCGTCCAGGCCTCCCCTGCTGGAGTTTTTTCCAGCAGCAAGAGGTCAGACTTGTGCCTGTGGCTGCAGCATCCATTTTATAATGTTGGGGCTCTTTAAACTATTATCGGTCAGCTAAGTGTGTACAAGTCTTCTCCCTCTAAAAGGGTGGAATTCTACCCTCGCCAACAGAACTGGCAGGGGGGTAGGATTCTGAAGTGTTTGACACCAAACACAACATGTTTCCATGCAGCAATTTCAAAGTTAGCATTTCCCACAAGGCTATAATGCACTTAAGAGTATATGGTCTGGCCGCATCACAGAACAGCTACAGAGAATAGATTCTGAAAGCTGCAGGGGGTCCTGCTAATGCATGGGCACCCTCTCACACAAAACCACTCTGCCATCAGGATTGGTAAGGCCTGCCATAGGAGTGACTTATAGGTGTAAATGTGTCAGTGATTAAAGGTAGATATATGTAGCCTATATCTTAGTAAGGGGTGCTTGCACCACCTTACCCAGGCTGCAGTAGCTGACCTGTGGTGCCATTTTGGAAGGCTTCCCAGGGGTGGCATAATACATGCATCATCCCCTGGTAGGCTTCTGGGGTACCTATGCCCTTGGTACCTAAGGTACCATATACTAGGGTAACCTAGCAACCAATCTGGAGTGTACTATGTACATGCAATCAATTAAGAGAGGAAGCAGCTAGGCTGGGGTCCTGGTTAGCAGGGCCCCAGCCAGACTAAAGTCGAGAAACAGTGAAACACAAGCAAAAAGTGGGGGTAACCATAGTAAACAGATCCTACTCTCCTACAGTAATTTAATGAAAACACCTATGTCATCTTAGTATCTAAGCATGAAAGTTAATTACAAAGACCTGCAGCCCCTGATGGGTCACTAGTTAGAGAATATTAATAAAAACAGATATAGGACATATGACCAGTTCTGGTCTGGGTTTTGCTGTTTCCAGTTCCTGTCCCTCAAAGAACTTACATCCAAATAGACACATTTTTAAAAATTATGTTAGGAGGAATGGGTAGTGTTTACAGCGTATTCTCTCCCTGTGGTTCAATTATTGGTGTTCCTTGCAGGTTAATGCTGCAAAGGAGCAAATAAACATAAGGCCACCTTCTTTGGGTTGCCCCGTATTCATTTTCACCTGTCTTCTAACTCCAAAGTAAGGAGTATATCTTGTGGTTAGGGTCACACTAATGATGTTAATACAACTGTAGGGACTAAATAGAGGTTAAGGATCCTGTCCCTGAGACCTCCTTACTTCAGCACAAGTAGTTGAGGGCACCAGGCACTTGGGCTTCAGAGGCTGCTAGAGGATTGAAGGTGTAATGGGTAGTTCCCAGGCTTTACAAATTGGGAGGTCTTGAGAAACTCATGATGAGAAAGTATGTGGCTGAATTTGGTTGATGGACATATATTTCTATGGCAAAAGTTTGTGTCTGAGGCACCTCAGGTAGCATTGTCTTTCTTAGATTGAGGAACTTTCCACCTGGGATATCTGGGAGAAGGGCGTGGAGGTAGGTGAGCGTGGAGGACTAGATCCACAGGCCAATGAATATGATGGTACAGATGAGCTAATATTTCTATTTAGTAAAGTTTGCACACTGGTGCTGGGCAGAGATTCGTATTTCAGAGCAGGGGTTCAGGTTGTGGTTTATGTGGTGCTCCAGGGCACCTCGGGACCATGGGGATAGGATAGATGACAGCATGGCAGGTGATGCTTGATTGGATTAACTCGCCAGAGGATCCCTAGGAATGCTTGAGGAGGCTTTGTTTCATTTGGTCAGTCAATAGACAGTAATAAGACACATGTTAATGGTCAGGAGGCACCATCACTTGAATACGTTGGGATCATATATCTCTGTCTTGTACCACAAATACTGTTTGAGCTTTACAAATCAGCTCATTTGTTCATCAAGTTTTTCAATGCCATAAGCAGGGACACTTGTGCAGAAGAAATAGATCCAAGAATCCAAGTCTGAATTCAAAAGCACATACCTTAAAGTCAGCTTCAATTATGGTTTCTGCAGCAGGAAAGAAACAATATGGATAGTAGGTTGATCATAATAAGGCAGCTGGCTCAGTAAGAGTAGTTATAAGAGGAGAGTTCAGGGTAGCTTTGGGGCGCATTATTTTCCTGTAAACTGTTTTGGGAGGAGAGGCAGTGGTGAGGTCACCAGATTGCCATGTAACAAGACATGTGAAGAGCATAGTGGAGAGAAAATTGCACTTATCCATCGAGACAGCTAGAGCACAGAAAGGCAAGTGGCTGGTTCAAAAGAGGGGATCAGGTAAGTAGTTGAGGGCATGCAAACTGTTTTTTGAGTTGGTACTCCTCCTTTATATTTAAGGAAAGAAAGCAAAGAATGGAATTTGAGTCCTTTTTTGAAACAGCTTATTGTGTTTATTTTCAATAAATCTTCTTTATAAGAATCCAATTAATTCAGAATCTCATTTTCAGCAGACAGTTGTTTCACCCGTTGGGTCACGTCAACCAGGGCTTTTTCAAGGCTTTGATAATGTTGTATCAAAGTGAAGAGGTCATTAAAAAATCCCAATAAAGAAAAGATGCGAGATAGTCCAAAAAGTCCAAAAATGTTTTTGGTATTCGTCTACACTGGTGTAGTGGAAGGGCTTGTGCAAGGTGAAGTGATTGATGGAGGATTAGAACTAGAAAACGTGAGGGAAATGAAAGAAAGTGAAGAGAGAAAAGAGAAAAAAGAAAAAACGAATGAGAAAGAGCCCCCGCTGTGCAGGACCGTACTGGCCTTGCGGGCACTGAGCAATCCCCCGGTGGGCCGCAAGGGTGGGGGCCGGTTTTAGGCCCCTGGGGACCGTTTTTGTTACAGGGCTGTTTATGCAGCATAGCTGCAAAATCTGCCTTACAAAAAATTGGGCGAAAACTGGCCCTGCGAAGAGCTCAGACCCTCCCCCCCCCGGTGGGCCGGCCGAGCACTTTGTAGTGGCCGGTTTTGGTTCCCAAGTCCCGCCCTGCCACTCTGGTACGACAGGCATTTTCAAAAACGGTTTCTTAATTCAGGCAGGCAAAAATTGTCAAAAGGTTAGAATAGAGGAAGGAGTCTTACATTTAATAGGTGATAATGTGGTTATTGCTAGTACGGTTCAGTTTTTTTGGTTGTATTGTGAAGTCAGGTATGTAAGTGAGCTAGCAAGCAGCAGAGTGTCACTGGCACTGCATCATGCATGGTGAAGTCTTATCATACTTGTCATTTGGTATTCAAGACATTTGCCAATGTTAACATACATCGTGTTTTTTAAAATAATTTAAGCATTTTCATCTTTTCAGAAAAACAAAGCATTGTTGTGTGTACATTAAATTCTATTTTAAATACATTCTGTTATAATGTAGTTGTGCAACATGAGGAAAAATACATAGGGCCTCATTTATGAAGGCCTTGCGCTACTGGTGCGTCACTTTTTCCCATTTTAAAAGTGACGCACCGGCGGCGCAAGACCTTCATAAATAAGGCCCATAGTCTCAAGCGAGGCATATCAAATCAACTTTCAACATTTCTTGAGCAGAACGTTATCTAGGGCTGACTGTTCGACTAACCTGCGGACTTTGCTTGCTTGGAGTTTTGACTGGGGGCCACGTTTGGCAGAGAAGCACGCCTGTCTTTTCATCTGGATTCTGCCCAAGAATACTTTTGCCACCTCTCGCGTTTCCCGCTGTGCGGGAAACGCCCGCAGCTGGGGGTTTCTGCTCGTACCATCGGAGGGTGAACTACAGTGTCCATCAGACATTGGGACACAGACTCAGCCTCCCGTACTTAATCTGCCTTGTAATTCCGCAGCGCGGCTTACTGTTCCACTAACCTTCGGACTTTGCTTGCTTGGAGTTTTGACTGGGGGCCACGTTTGGCAGGGAAGCACGCCTGTCTTTTCATCTGGATTCTGCCCAGGAATACTTTTGCCACCTCTCGCGTTTCCCGTTTTGCGGGAAACGCTCCCAGCTGGGGGTTTCTGCTCGTACCATCGGAGGGTGAACTACAGTGTCAATCAGACATCGGGACACAGACTCAGCCTCCCGACACGCCCCCACAGGTGTACTTAATCTGCCTTGTAATCCGGCAGTGCGGCTGACTGTTCCACTAACCTGCGGACTTTGCTTGCTTGGAGTTTTGACTGGGGGCCACGTTTGGCAGAGAAGCACGCCTGTCTTTTCATCTGGATTCTGCCCAGGAATACTTTTGCCACCTCTCGCGTTTCCCGCTCGCGGGAAACGCTCACAGCTGGGGGTTTCTGCTCGTACCATCGGAGGGTGAACTACAGTGTCCATCAGACATCGGGACACAGACTCAGCCTCCCGACACGCCCCCACAGGTGTACTTAATCTGCCTTGTAATCCCGCAGCGCGGCTGACTGTTCCACTAACCTGCGGACTTTGCTTGCTTGGAGTTTTGACTGGGGGCCACGTTTGGCAGAGAAGGACGCCTGTCTTTTCATCTGGATTCTGCCCAGGAATACTTTTGCCACCTCTCGCGTTTCCCGCTTGCGGGAAACGCTCGCAGCTGGGGGTTTCTGCTCGTACCATCGGAGGGTGAACTACAGTGTCCATCAGACATCGGGACACAGACTCAGCCTCCCGACACGCCCCCACAGGTGTACTTAATCTGCCTTGTAATCCGGCAGTGCGGCTGACTGTTCCACTAACCTGCGGACTTTGCTTGCTTGGAGTTTTGACTGGGGGCCACGTTTGGCAGAGAAGCACGCCTGTCTTTTCATCTGGATTCTGCCCAGGAATACTTTTGCCACCTCTCACGTTTCCCGCTTTGCGGGAAACGCTCCCAGCTGGGGGTTTCTGCTCGTACCATCGGGGGGTGAACTACAGTGTCCATCAGACATCGGGACACAGACTCAGCCTCCCGACACGCCCCCACAGGTGTACCTAATCTGCCTTGTAATCCCGCAGCGTGGGACGCGTGCGGGACGAGCCGGACGAAGCCCGGACAAGTCCGAGACTGACAGTGGCTGGACTGGGCTAGGATTTTAATCTGTTGTCGTCGTGGTCCATCTGTGGCACCCTCATCGTAAGATTTACTGTTGCCAATACATTTGAGGATTGTTTGTTCTGCATTCTATCGTCAACTGCTAATCCTTGTTTGCCCTTGAGTTCCCAGTTTAAGTGTGCTACCATCTCACACTGCGCAACATGTCCAAACAAAAGTCTTCTTCTGTTTCTAACACTATGGACAATTACTTAGTGCAGGTAGTGAGTAAAATCAACAGCACGAGAAGGATATCATTGGGCTTAAGTTCTACACCCATTATCCCCACACATAGCTCTCCGCCAGAACCTAACCTGGTAGATGTCCCAATACAGGTTCATTGTAGTGATACTTCAGATAGTGTGTTTCCTCCTGATAACAACCCCGACCAAACCATTCCTACTGTCGATAATTTAGATAATGACTCCTTAGATCAGTCAAACATGATCGTAGATAATTCCCCCTCCCATGTGTCCATGCCAGTAACTAGAGCAGTCAGAGCATGTAGAAAGGGCCAGAGTAAACGTGGTGGGCTACGCTCTAGTAGGAAAAGGACTGCCTCTCCACCTAAAATTATGGCCACAAAAGAGGCAACAGGGGAGTATGGTGGGAAGGTGGTATTGGAGGACGATCAAATTAAAAAACTAGTGAGCATGATTGATTCAAAGATCAAATGCATTATTAAACCGTTGGTAGCTAAAATTGGCCAGCTAACAGCAGAGGTAAATAGGCTAGGGGGACTCATAAATAAGCCCGTGGAGGAGGTGGGCAATACACCAATCCCTGTTTCAAATAGAGCTGAACCTTCAGTGAATGTCCCAGGGGCTGGGATTGAGGGTAGGGATAAAGTGGCACCAAATCCTCCACCGACTCAGCACCCAGTACATAACGACGATCAGGTAATAGTCAACGAAGTCCCCCCACTAAAATCCATTGGGATGGGCATTGAGAAAGGCCCGGTTCAACTCATTGTAGAGGCCTCCCCCCTAGTCTTGTTCCTGGCCAATGTGCCTCCCTTAAAGCCGGGTCAAGTGGAATCTACATCTTCCCTGATCAGTAAAGCATTTCACTGGTTATCCAATAACATGATGATATCCCCATGGGGCAAACAGCAGCTAGCTGAGGAAATTACTATGGCAAGAAGGGTGGACTGGATAGGGAATGGTGTGAAAAAATTTAAAGGTGATTGTGTAGTTTTGCATTTTCCAGTCAAGAAGTAATCCCTGATGTTTTGAGAAATCTATTTCCCCCACAACGCTGGAGTACAGACATCCCGTTAACTTTGGATTTTTTCTATCATAGATGTAAAACTGGGAATCCGAGTATACTAAAGACAAAGTGGAACCCAGTGTCACATACGTGGGGCAGGGGTCCCTAACCTAGTGAATGGGGAATCAGTCTTGAAAATAGATTTGGGGCTCTTTCAGACTTAAACGAATGTGATTGACTTGAGATGGAAGACAGCGTAGTGTTTAATTAACCAGTTGAGCTAAAAAGTATAGACATTCCTACAGAGAAGGGGATTGGACCCACAAATGTTATTTCCTTGATCCCAGAGAAAAGGGTAGATGATGTAACTATTCTAAGTAATAGAATTGAGAATAAACACTCCGAGCCACAGTCAGTTTCTTCTATGTTAGTACCACGTCTTGCTCCTGGTCCAGTTGCATCTTCACCCGAACTTTTAGGTTACCATCATACTAATTTAGAATCAGAAACAGGGTTGGAGGATGAAACCCAAGGTATATTTATATCCCAGGCTCCGCTAGGTTCAGTAGTAGATGAAGCAGTTGAGACAGGGTTGTCTTTTCTTTCCTGGAATATCGCTTACTAATATGCTGTTATCACCAGAATGGTGTAAATTTATAGACCAATTTGTATTCGACTGTTCCAGGAAACATGGTCAGTGACCCCAATACATCATCTAGGATACCTTAATTTCCAAATCCCAGCTACAAAAAATTCTAAGGCTCGTCTATCAGGGGGCCTGATAATTTGGGTCCGCCAAACAATATGCTGTACAATACAGCAAAGGAGTTCTCCACTAGTTGACATTTTGTCAGTTAACCTCACTTGGGCTAATGAACAGGGGGTAGCCATATTTAACATCTATGCCAGGGGAGTAGCGGGTGGTCAAACATCAGAAGTAATCACTGCTCTTGACCTTGAGCTTGAAGCTCTCCCAACACAGCTGTCTTTTATTGTTGGGGGTGATGTTAACACCACTTTCGAACCGCTTGGTCAAGAAGATCAAACCCTAACAGAAGAGGAGGACAGTAAGTGGGGTGTCCCCCAGTTAGAACTACCCATAGTTAGAAGGTGGACAGCGGTGGCCATCCAACTGAAGGCCTTATGTCTAGCAAGAGGTCTCAGAGCAGCTAAGGGACGTACCCCTTCAGATCGACCGGGGAACAAAACATTTGATAATGGTAGGTTCTCCAGTCGAATAGACTACTTCTTAGTGGACATCAGAGAATGGCATAGGCTGATTGATATGGCTGTTAAAAACCGGATGGAGAGTGACCATAACCCTCTTTGTATGGTTTTTAAAGCAAACATGGGGTTAAGAGAATTAAATCACGGGGTGGCAAAATCACCTTAGATATTGTAGCCTCGAACAACCAGCGCCATATAAAATGGGGTAGATTAATTGAGAACGCAGAGAGGTTGGAGGAGCTTAAAAAGTGGTGGTCGAAGAAGTCGGTAAGATAAATTCATATGTTACAAATCAAAATTTCCCTGAAATCATGCTTGATGCTCATATGAATTTTTTTACCAAGCTCCAGGAGTTTTTCAAGAAGCCGACGAAACTAGAAAACGTCCAGAAAAAATTACCCAAAATGGGATGGTATGATAAGTCCTGTAGATTAGGCCGCCAGAATCTCAGCACTGAACTCAGAAATAAGAACATTTCAGGTGTGAGAAAAGCGAGGGACATATACAGGAAGGTACAAAAAGAGGCCAGGAAAAAGTGGGACGAGGCTCACTGGCGTGATCTTAAATCCGCCTGTGATGCAAAGAGTCAAAGCCAATTCTGGGCCTTGGTCAAGTGGGATAGAGGAGGGGTGGCAAAACCCCCGCAAAATAACATAGCTAAAAATCAATGGGTTGACTTCTTTAAACCACAATACGCTCGTGATCCAGCTGAAGGAGAGTGTACTTTACCTCCAACAGTTTTTTATCAATGTCAGTTATTCACCATAAAAGATGTCAGTAGAGCGCTAGATTGCGTGATAGGGGGCCGTGCCCCAGGAATGGATGCTATACCTGCTGATGTGTTCTTAAGCGATCATCCATCTTGGTGTCAGTACTTTGAGTGGCAAGCTAATTCTGCGGCCAGGGGTGCACCAATACCGACCTCATGGAAGGGTGCAGAAATAATTCCAGTTTTTAAAAAGGGAAATAAATCATTACCCAGTAATTACAGACCTATCAGTCTTATAGACTCTGCTCAAAAGTTAATAGGTCGATTAGTGCAAAACAAACTGCAAACTTGGATTGAAGAAAAAGATATTCTTTCCCCTTATCAAGCTGGGTTTCGTCCTTGTACAAGTTCTGTTGACCAGGTCTTTTTTCTCATAGCTCTCTACTGGAGGAACGTAATGCTAACCAATGGGACTCTCTACGCTGTTTTTGTAGATTTAAAATCAGCTTTTGATTTAGTTCCTCGCACTAAGTTCTGGAGGGTGCTTGCCGAAGCTGGGATGGCCCCGGAACTACTGACGGTACTCATCCGCTTACATGAGAACAATTACGCTAGAATCAGGTGGGGGGCCCAGGGTGAGGTGACAGACACATTCCCCGTCGAACGTGGGGTTCGGCAGGGGTGTGTTCTGGCATCGACACTGTTTTCTATTTACATCAATGGCATTGTAGACCATCTAAGCCGATCTCCCACCGATTCACCTGTTTTAGCTGGGGCACGCGTGCATGTTCTCATGTTTGCGGACGACACGCTCATAGTTTCGCGCACACTAAGTGGGCTCCAGAAGGCAGTTAGCGCTTTCGGTGAGTTCTGTCAGGCACGTGGACTTGAGATAAATACATCCAAACCCAAGTTTATGTGCCTGAACCAGCGGAATACTTTTAAGGGCTCAATTAATTTTAATGGTATTCCCCTAGAACAGGTTGAGGCTTTCACGTATCTAGGAATAACCCTTCAGTGCAATATGAGCTGGAAAAACTACACTGACATGGCTGTCTTAAAATTCCACCAGTTGGCGGGTGTAGTGGCCCATAAACATAAAGCCTCATTGACTAAGCCTATCACCCCTGCCCTAGAAATCTATAATATGAAGGTGATCAGTGCCTCTCTATACGGTTCGGAACTTTGGGGTTTCTCCAACTTGAAACAACTAACATTGGCGGAAAATAATTGGGGTTCCCCAAAGTACTCCAACCGTAGCACTGGCATATGACCTTGGCAGGAAAAACATTGAGGACTTGGCACGGCTGCGACCCTTATTATACTGGAGACGCATCATGACTACTCCTGAACTTGAGCATTATGCCACTGCCCTAAAGGACATCATTAGGGCAGATCGCTTTCATTCTATCCTGTGGTTAAAGGAAATAAGAGGGTTGCTTACTAAGCTGGAATTAGACCACCTAAGGAACTCTCCCAATGCAGAAAGCTTTCCACCAAAGGCAACACTAAAAAATATGTATTGGGAAATGGTATGGTCGTCCGCTTATAGCACTGGTTCTAACATAAATCTAACAGGACGTTTTTTGGATATTAAACCCGTACCATTGTGTGAGCCATACTGGGACAAAATTGAAAGGCCATTTGATAGAAAATTGTATTTCCAATTCAGAATCGGGACGCTTCCTACAAAGGCGTTTACCCGCAAATGGTCAGTAATTGAGGACGATAAATGTCCCCATTGTAAAGATTTGATAGAGAATATTGCTCACATACTGTTTGTTTGTCCCCTTTATGTTAGCCCACGACGAAAATGGATAAAACCAGTGTGCTTAAATCTAGCTACGGGCAGGTGTATAGAGGCGCTAAGAATGCTGGAATCGGACTGTACACCCTGTTTGGCGATTGCTGTTGCAAAATTTCTAGGTTGGTCATGGACTATACGCACCCGCACTTTACAACAGCTAGATACTGCTCGATGATTTAATTGACACCGTTTACTATAGATTAGTTTTAATAATACAGGTTTTATTGAACCATTTTAATCATTATGTACAAATTGTTTTTAAAACTGTAATATGACAGCACTTTGTTTAATGAGTTTTTAAAAATAATGATTTTAATATTGTTGTAGTATTTATTGTGTAGTGTAGGATGTAAAAGTTGCTTTTATGACTTGCTGTCGAATAAAGCTTTGAAATTTGAATTTGTTATCTAGGAAGTGAATAAACAGAGAAGGAACAAAAAACGGAGTGAATACAGGGCAGCTCAACAATGATTATTCTAACCAAGGCAATAGAGCGCAATGGAGATAGCAAAGTTAAGGAAAGAGCCGGGATCTGCCACATCCATATGGTCCTTGTGGCCATTGAGCAAATAGGTTTGACTATCTACGGGCACAGATTGCCATCTCTAGTTATAGAACAGGTGCTAAGGAACACAGCAGCACTTTGTAAAAGAAAGCGGCGTCTTCCATCTTAATACCATTAAAAACGCATCAGTGCCCCTGGTGAAACGAGGAGGATATGGGCACTTGCGAGGGATTGCACACAGCGCGTAACTTGACAAGGCACCATTTTTGGGTGTCATGCTGTCAGCGGCTTCAGCAGAACGTTTTTCTATGATGACATACTCGGTATTCCATTTGCTCTTACTTGTGTATCGTAAAATCAGGAGGGTGCGGTCCAGGGTTAATCCCGCATTATAGCTTTGACTACGGCGTCGTGAGCCGGGGCCATCTTTCAAGCAATGACTGAGTCCGTTCACGTGTCAAAATGAGTTGTTAGCGGGCGCCATCTTAGAGTGGATGCAATTTGCTTGAATATAGCGGGCATCTATAGCGCTAGAGACCTAATCTCCAAGGTTTTTAAGGTTTATAGTGCAATTGTGAGAAGTTGGCCTGGCATATGCTGTCCACTATTCTAGTGGGCACCTTGCACCAGTCCAAATGACCCCTTATTGATGGTAGGTTAAAGACAACCTTATAGAAAGCTATCCTAGTGGTAGCTCTGGAGAGCAGCCTTCAGGCTAAGTCTTGAAGTAATGTAAAGCAGTTTGTTTTACCAGTCTATAATCTCGTGAATGACCAAATGAAAGGAGAACCACACCAGGCATATATATAAAATGTATGTTTTTATTCTAAACACACGCCTCTAGAACATCAGTTAAACTTATTTAGCGCAGAGTATATTAGCACAGTATACGTTTAGCCCTAGGGGCCTCACAAACCATATAATCAGAAAGTGGTATAAGAACCACGACTGTCAGAGATACAAGGGCTAGAGCCTGTAGAACCACTGGGGCCACCAGGAACCACCCAAGGTAGTGACACAGGGGACCCACGGGGGACGCATGCTGTGCCTAAACACAGCCGCGAATCACCATTAACTTCTTTGGGGAAAGTCACAGTTGGAAAATTACAAAGGAAGGGCACTTAGAAGAGGACTTGGAGCAAACCCCTTTCAAAATAGCCAGTTCTAGAGTCAATACCCATGGGAGCACCAGAGTACTCGTGTTACCTCACCCAGGGAAGCCAGGTGAATAGGTGTCTCTTCGTGTCGGGTTTCGTCGTCGTTTTCAATGGCGAGCTGCAAGAAAGTGCTGCAGGCGACCAAGTCGAAAGTGTCCTGATGGTTCCAGGCCTGGATCGCAGTCGAGAAGAACCTGAAATCAGAGGGGTCAAGAGTCAAGCTTTACCTTCGTCACCTGCTTGCAGGTGAAGAAGGTAAAGCTTGACTCTTCAGCCACGAGGAGCAGGAGGCGTCAATGATGACCAGGAGCTGGATTCAAGCTATCCCACGCGAAGGATGTCGAGTGCTGCGGTGTCCTATTCCAGATGGGACCCAACAAGCCTTGGCAACAGCAACCCAAGCAGAAAGCAGAGCTTGGCTTTGGTGCAGACCAGTAAGGTTTGAGGGATTAACCCTCTGGAGGGGAGTCAGGGCACGTCTGGAGCAACCAGGAAAGCCCAAGAAACAGAAGAGTTACCTTCATGGGAACCCACCAGTTGACGGACCAGGGATCGCAAAGGAGCCTCAAGCGGAAATGCTAGAAGCGGGTCAACAGAACCCTCATGGAGTGTAGGCCCACAATCTTCATTGCAAATGGTGCTCGGGGCTTGGACTACAAATAGCCCAATGCACAACTTCGGGAAATCTCGGGAAGTTGATGCACTTGCAAATGTGCACGGTGTCCAGGTGTTCAGGTCCCACGTCTCTCGTGATGGCTACAGGTCTCAGCTTTTCTGGGATCTTGTGTCGGCCTCGGAGATGTATGGAAGTCCATGTCCTTGTGTTCCAAATCCATCGGGATCTAGAAGAAGCCTTGGAAATGCAGACCAGCAAGATGCGTCTTTGGTGCCTGTTTGAACAGGGGAGTCACTCCTTGACCCCAAGGGAGATTCTTCCATCTTCTAGTCGAAATAGAATGTCGACGTTCCAGGATATATGTTGCAGAGTTTTGTCCAGGGTAATTTAAAGTCCTAAGGACTGGGTGCCTATACTTATACTAAGGTTAGGGGTTGGACTTACTCTAGGGACCCATCTGTGGGGGGATCCAGGGAGGGGCTGGTTACACCCCTTTCCCTTGGTCCAGTTTCATGCCAGATCAAGGGCTGAGCGCCCCTGCAACCGGTTTGAACTGGGGTATGCACAGGGACACCAAGTGTGCCCCGCACTGTCTGAAAAGCATTCAATGAATGCTCCCACCCAGCCCCAATAAACTAAAGCCTGTCTGGGGTGATGGTTACACCTCCCTGTGACAGCAAACCTATCGTCCAGGCCTCCCCTGCTGGAGTTTTTTCCAGCAGCAAGAGGTCAGACTCGTGCCTGTGGCTGCAGCATCCATTTTATAATGTTGGGGCTCTTTAAACTATTATCGGTCAGCTAAGTGTGTACAAGTCTTCTCCCTCTAAAAGGGTGGAATTCTACCCTCGCCAACAGAACTGGCAGGGGGGTAGGATTCTGAAGTGTTTGACACCAAACACAACATGTTTCCATGCAGCAATTTCAAAGTTAGCATTTCCCACAAGGCTATAATGCACTTAAGAGTATATGGTCTGGCCGCATCACAGAACAGCTACAGAGAATAGATTCTGAAAGCTGCAGGGGGTCCTGCTAATGCATGGGCACCCTCTCACACAAAACCACTCTGCCATCAGGATTGGTAAGGCCTGCCATAGGAGTGACTTATAGGTGTAAATGTGTCAGTGATTAAAGGTAGATATATGTAGCCTATATCTTAGTAAGGGGTGCTTGCACCACCTTACCCAGGCTGCAGTAGCTGACCTGTGGTGCCATTTTGGAAGGCTTCCCAGGGGTGGCATAATACATGCATCATCCCCTGGTAGGCTTCTGGGGTACCTATGCCCTTGGTACCTAAGGTACCATATACTAGGGTAACCTAGCAACCAATCTGGAGTGTACTATGTACATGCAATCAATTAAGAGAGGAAGCAGCTAGGCTGGGGTCCTGGTTAGCAGGGCCCCAGCCAGACTAAAGTCGAGAAACAGTGAAACACAAGCAAAAAGTGGGGGTAACCATAGTAAACAGATCCTACTCTCCTACAGTAATTTAATGAAAAGACCTATGTCATCTTAGTATCTAAGCATGAAAGTTAATTACAAAGACCTGCAGCCCCTGATGGGTCACTAGTTAGAGAATATTAATAAAAACAGATATAGGACATATGACCAGTTCTGGTCTGGGTTTTGCTGTTTCCAGTTCCTGTCCCTCAAAGAACTTACATCCAAATAGACACATTTTTAAAAATTATGTTAGGAGGAATGGGTAGTGTTTACAGCGTATTCTCTCCCTGTGGTTCAATTATTGGTGTTCCTTGCAGGTTAATGCTGCAAAGGAGCAAATAAACATAAGGCCACCTTCTTTGGGTTGCCCCGTATTCATTTTCACCTGTCTTCTAACTCCAAAGTAAGGAGTATATCTTGTGGTTAGGGTCACACTAATGATGTTAATACAACTGTAGGGACTAAATAGAGGTTAAGGATCCTGTCCCTGAGACCTCCTTACTTCAGCACAAGTAGTTGAGGGCACCAGGCACTTGGGCTTCAGAGGCTGCTAGAGGATTGAAGGTCTAATGGGTAGTTCCCAGGCTTTACAAATTGGGAGGTCTTGAGAAACTCATGATGAGAAAGTATGTGGCTGAATTTGGTTGATGGACATATATTTCTATGGCAAAAGTTTGTGTCTGAGGCACCTCAGGTAGCATTGTCTTTCTTAGATTGAGGAACTTTCCACCTGGGATATCTGGGAGAAGGGCGTGGAGGTAGGTGAGCGTGGAGGACTAGATCCACAGGCCAATGAATATGATGGTACAGATGAGCTAATATTTCTATTTAGTAAAGTTTGCACACTGGTGCTGGGCAGAGATTCGTATTTCAGAGCAGGGGTTCAGGTTGTGGTTTATGTGGTGCTCCAGGGCACCTCGGGACCATGGGGATAGGATAGATGATAGCATGGCAGGTGATGCTTGATTGGATTAACTCGCCAGAGGATCCCTAGGAATGCTTGAGGAGGCTTTGTTTCATTTGGTCAGTCAATAGACAGTAATAAGACACATGTTAATGGTCAGGAGGCACCATCACTTGAATACGTTGGGATCATATATCTCTGTCTTGTACCACAAATACTTTAAATTTGATGCATACATATTATTTGAATGCGCCTACCTTCAATATCAAATAATTGCTTTTAATTTTTGAATGCCAATACCAAATGTATAAACACATTGCAAATAGTCTGTTTATTTTGAGCTTCTAGGAGGTGTCTAGATCACTCTAACAGAACATCACTTATGTTTGCAGTGAGGAAAACTCACTATCATGGTTCAACATAATAAATGTGCTTGCTGGTAAAATTAAAAACAAATATAGATTAATAATTCACAAAAGAGTGGGGGTGCTTGGGGTGGGTGCAATTAGTCTGTCTACACATTTTGGAAGTGTTAATCATGGGATCCTTTCACACATTTAGAATCATACTAGGTGGCATAATAGCAAGGGCTTATCGCCGCTTTAGCAACAGTTTTGTGTCACTAAAGTGGTGATATATTTATCTCCCTATTAGCAAGCTGTCGCTAACAGGCGTTAGTGACAGCTTTCCGGCAATAGCAGATGGTTTTTCTCTCGCCTTGCATGCCAGCGATAATTTTCACTACTGACATACAAGGTAGGCGTTACACCTCTAAATATCCCAAAAACTCCAACTAACTGTACTTCGCCCTATTAGTACGGATGGCCCGGACTCGGAGACGACCATTACAATGCAGGCAGTACAACGCAGGTGCCATAACATCGCATTTGAATACAACGCACTGCAAGTTCAGTAATTGCGTAATTTAAGTATTTCGGTGGGTATGGGTTTCGGATGTAAAAATATAAATTTCTGGTGTTTATTGGGGTAAATATGAAAAATGGGGTGCAATTTGGGGTAAAATATAAAAAATGGGGTGTACTTGGTGAAATATAAAAATTGGGGTGTATCGGGGTAAATTATGAAAAATGTAGATGTATTATGGGGAAAAATTTGAAAAATGAGGTGTGCATTAGTCTCAAGTGAGATTTTTTGTTGTGTTGTGGGTGCTCAAAAAGGAATTTCATGCTTCACTTTTGGGTTAGTGGTGTAAAGGATAGTTTTGGGTTGCACTCACCGAAGTGGGAACAGTGTTCTTAAAGTCTCCGCTATGCAACACCTACTCTACTGTTGCAATGTGCTTAGTATTAGTATGTATTGGAATTAAATGCAATGTTATGGCATGCGTTGCCAGTACATATGTGCACAGAGTGGTATGCCCGCTGTGCATGGGCGCTATTGAGAAGTGTGGGGGTGGACAGCTGTGAGGTGGTAAATGCCAGAAAGAACACTAGATGGTGCATGGATGCGGGAATGTGTGTGTGAGCGGGTGTTGCTAAAAATGTATTAAGGGAAGTCTTACCTTGAAGCCGTGTCCCAGGTCTTATTAGCTTCTGCTCTCCTGCGTCTGCTTCCAGGAAAAGGCAGTAGGCAGCCAGGCTCCCTCCCCTGAGTCAATCACAATGCCGCGATGTGGCGGTGTGATTGGTAATTGGCAACGGGACAAGTCATGCAGGCAGGGGCTAAAGGGGTGGCCATGTTCTCCATGAAGGCTGAAATGCAGCCTGCATTGCTAACAGGGAAGTGCGCATGACTGCTATGGGCGTCATGAGTGGGCTGACCAAACAGTCATTGCCCATGCCCTGCTCCGTGTTTGGAGCAGTCCTACCCACTTTCCCACGCTCTGAGCATACCTAGCATGATCACATAAGTTAGTATAGTTATCCCTTGTTTTTCCCTTTTCATTCTGTACTTTTGTCTTCTCTGAGCCCTCACTTTCTGATTCCCGCGGCTGCTACCCCTGCAGTTCGTACCATTGTCCGCATGCATTCCTGCATCTCAGATGATCGTTTCTCCCATCTCCCCCACTTAATGGCAGCTGCTGCCCAGTCGCGCTGCAGACGCACACTGCTGGTGCGCTGAAGGCATGCCTAAGGCAAAACCGTTTGTGCCTGTCCGTGTCCCGACCGCGACCAGCACCAGGAACCCTGGATCTTGAGCCAGCCACTACTACATATCAGCCACCCTCCATGCATTCAACCACAGAAAACTCAGAGACTGACAACAGGCCTCACCAAACATGACCCATGGCCAGTTCACCTGCCTCCACTCCCGCCAGACATTAACCACCACCCCAGCCGCCAATGCCAGCGTAGCAGCCAGTGAACTCCACACTTGGTTCTCCAGCTGTGCAGACAAGCTCACCCGCCACGCATGCCCAATAAACAGCACCCCAGGAAAGCTGCCTGGTTCACCAGTGATGTCCAAGAAGCAATACACACCTGCAGATGTCTGGAGAAGAACTGGAGAAACATCCCAGACACCTGAAATCTACACCATTACAAGGACGCCATGATGGACTACCACAATTAAATCCTCAACAACTCCACCAACTCCAGGCAGCTCTTCAAGGTCATTCATGAATTTAACAACCCACGCAGCGAAGCCACAGACATCACCCTGTCTCAAGAGCTCTGTGATAAGTGTGGAACCTAGTTCCACCTCAAGATCAAAAATACTCAACTTTGCTGTCCATCCACCAGACGCCACAGACGACCCCCGCCCGCTCCCAACACACCATCCAGTCTACCATCTCCACCTGGATGCCGGTCTCAGCCGAATGCACCGCCTCAACCATGAGAGGCATCCACTCGGGGGACCATACCGACCCCTGCCCTTCTCACATCTACCACAGCACCGAGATTGCCCTAGTCACCGGCACAGATGACATCCGCACCCTCCTGGACCAAGGCCACTCCACAGCCCTCATCATACTCGACCTATCAGCGGCCTTTGACACCATCTCCCACCGCACACTGGTGGCCAGACTGCACGGCGCTGGTATACAAGGAAGAACCATCGACTGGATCTGATCATTCCTCCCCGGAAAAGGCCAAAGGATCAGAATGACATACTTCTTCGCCGATACCACATAAATCACCTGCGGAGTCCTAGAGGGTTCATCTCTGAGCCCGACCCTCCTCAACATCTACATGGCAGCCTCCATGCCATCGTCTGACAACATGGCCTCAACATCCCAGACACCTGAAATCTACACCACGACAAGGACGCCATGATGGACTACCACAACCAAATCCTCAACAACTCCACCAACTCCAGGCAACTCTTCAAGGTCATTCATGAATTCACCAACCCACGCAGCGAAGCCACAGACATCACCCTGTCTCAAGAGCTCTGTGATAAGTGTGGAACCTAGTTCCACCTCAAGATCAAAAATACTCAACTTTTCTGTCCATCCACCAGATGCCACAGACGACCCCCCGCCCGCTCCCAACACACCATCCAGTCTACCATCTCCACCTGGATGCCGGTCTCAGCCGAATGCACCGCCTCAACCATGAGAAGCATCCACTCGGGGGACCATACTGACCCCTGCCCTTCTCACATCTACCACAGCACCGAGATTGCCCTAGTCACCGGCACAGATGACATCCGCACCCTCCTGGACCAAGGCCACTCCACAGCCCTCATCATACTCGACCTATCAGCGGCCTTTGACACCGTCTCCCACCGCACACTAGTGGCTAGACTACACGGCGCTGGTATACAAGAAAGAACCTTCGACTGGATCTGATCATTCCTCCCTGGAAAAGGCCAAAGGATCATAATGACATACTTCTTCTCCGATACCACATAAATCACCTGCGGAGTCCTAGAGGGTTCATCCCGACCCTCCTCAACATCTACATGTCAGCCTCCACGCCATCGTCCGACAACATGGCTTCAACATGGTATCCTATGCTGATGACACCCAGCTCATCTTCTCCCTCACCAAAGACCCCACCACTCCCAGACTTGACTTCAAGAAAGGAATGCAGGACGTCGTAGTCTGGATGACCAACAGCTGCTTGAAGCGCTACGCCGAGAAGACAGTAGTCCTTGTCCTTGGAACCACCCCTTCAGCATGGGACAGCACCTGTTTGCCTTCACCCTCGGAAGCCCAACTACCCCCTCGGACCAAGTCAGAAACCTCGGCATCGTACTCGACCCATCCCTCACCATGAACAGACAGGTCTACGCCGTCACCTCCAGCTGCTTCAACACCCACCTAATACTCCGCAAGACCATCAAATGAATACCCCCTGAGTCAAGGAAGACAGTCACCCATGCACTCATCACCAGCAGACTATGGAAATGCACTCTACGCCGCCATTTATAAATCCCTACTCTGCAAACTAACAACATTACAGTACACCACCACCAGACTCGTCCTTGGCATCCCCCGGCACTGACACATCAGCCAACACCTCCGCAGACTCGACTGTCTCCCCGTGGTGAAATGAGTCACCTTCAAAATCACCACTCTCGCCTACAAATGCCTACACAACAACTTAATCAAATACCTCAACAACAGAATCCACGTACACAGATGAAACATCCGATCTTCCAACCTCGCCCTGTCCGAAGCACCGCGCATCCACAGAGCCAGAGCAGGCGGAAGATTCTTTCTCCCACATTGCATCCAATTCCTGGAACAAGCTATCGGCAGACATCAGAGGTGCCTCCTCCCTGAACACCTTCAGGAAGACCCTG
This sequence comes from Lissotriton vulgaris, assembly GCF_964263255.1. Classification (NCBI taxonomy): domain Eukaryota; kingdom Metazoa; phylum Chordata; class Amphibia; order Caudata; family Salamandridae; genus Lissotriton; species Lissotriton vulgaris. The sequence continues at coordinate 159,133,040 of NC_141688.1, forward strand.
AAGACATAGCTCTTCGGCTAACAGATCTGCACCTCCCCACCCCTCAGTGACGAGAGACCCTAAAGGATGAGTAGCTCACTTACAATTCCCCTGAGTGATTGATTAATTGAGTTATCATCATGTGATGATTGTTCCTCTTCTGCCCTGTTTGGGGTGGGGAAGCAACGCTTTTCCAACATAGCGGTGGAGCCCCCACTGGGGGAGCGTCATCTACGTGTAATTGGCATGAGCGACGCCCTCCTGCGCTACGCGTCCCACCTTCTCCTTACCTGGACATTGACCCTGTGGCATAGTCCACTGCACTCGTTCCAAATCTATGACTAAGCCAGCAGGAACCTGTTAGAACTGGGGGTCTCTAGTTGGCAGAGGTGGGTACCACTGTCCAAATAGGGACCCTTGCTTCTAATCAGGGTAAGGAGGATACACTCTTTAGATAGCCCCTGCTCACCCCCTTGGTAGCTTTGCACGAGCAGTCAGGCTTATCAAAGGCAATGTGCAAAGTATTTGTACCAACACTCACAGTAACACAGTGAAAACACCACAAACTGACTCCACAACAGTTTAGAAAAATAAAGGTATTTAATTTAAACTACACAAGACCAAAATGACAAAAATCCAACATACACAGTTCAAGAATATGGTTTTAAAAGAGTTCTTAAGGTTGCGTTAAAATAATCCACAGTTGCGTCACGTTTTAGCCAACAGTACCTTTAGATGCGACTAAAGTTCCAAGTGAAAGCTGTAGCATTGAAAAGCAAGCGATACTTCACTCCTGAGACCCTAGGGAGGCGATGAGACAACCCCGCTGAACATAGAAGGCGTGTTGCGGTGACTCCGGTCTGTATGGGGAGGGATGCAATACCTTGCGCGGATTCCAATGCACAGGTTTTGGTGGAAGCGGCTCGCAAAAGGTACGATGCGATGTTCTTTGGGGCGGCGACGATCTCCAGTGCGGAGACGATGCGCGGCTCAGCTGCAATCTTCTCCTCTCACAGCCCCTCGATGAGATGGCTCTGCGATGACTCTTGCAGCGACGTGATGCGGTCCGCAATCAAGCGGTGCGATGATCTCACCCAGTGACGACAGGTTCTGAGATGATACTCGCAGAGATGGTAATCTTCCCGCACCGGACTGGTGCATCCCGCAAACGAAGGATGCAACAACTATGGCAGCGGCAGCAGGCACTGCGACGATCTCAGCCTTCGTAGCGGCAGGAATTTCCTTGCGGGAAGGGGGTGCACTCCGCAAGCGAGCAATGCGTTAAAACACAGGTACAACTTCCAGAGGCACCACAACTGGCCCAAGCACTCTAGGAAGGACAGAACTCTCTCAGCAGAGTTCAGGGAAGCTGTGGGTGCAGTCCTTTTGTTCCTGGGACTTCTTAACAGAGAGACAGTTCTTCTCAGGCCATTAGAGATTCCTTCAAGCAAGGGTACACAGCACAAAGCAAAGTCCTTCCCCTCTCCTTGGCAATAAAGCAACTGCAGGTCAGTCCAGCAGAGCAACAGCAAGACAGCCTTCCTTCTTCAGTCTTCCAGCTTTCTCCTAGGCAGAGGTTCCTTCTTGATTCCAGGATCTAATATTCTGTAGTCTGGGGTCCTGAACTTATACCCCTAAAAGTCTTTGTTCCCTTTGTGCAGGAGAGCTCTGAGCCCGATCTGAACCAGTTCTGGGTGTTCCTTGAGCACTATGTTTTCCTGGCCTCTCCTTTCCTTTCAGGGAGAAGGGCATGGTCATCAGCCACCCAGCAGGAGGTGGAGCGAGCATTGTGGAAGGCCGGCACAGCCCTATTCAGGCCCATGTGCTACCCCCTCCCACCACTCTAGATGCAGATGGAGCTATTCAGCCCAGGGATGGCCCACTCAGCCTCTGGGAGCCACCCAGCCCCTGTCACTCACAAACCAGACAGTCTATTCATAAACAGGCCAAGGCACACAGAAAGGTCAGACAAGGGAACAACAACATTCTAAAAGTGCTGTTCTCAAACACAGGATTTAAAAAACACCTTTCCTAAAAGATGTGTTATCAAATTCTGAGTACAGGGATACCAGACGTTTATGTCCTACCTTGCTCCTATGGGAAGATATGCTGGTAGCCACTGTAGCCAGCATCCCCCATGATAGCCTATTTGCAAGATAGCCTTACTATAGTGAAAAACGAAAATGGCTGTTATTCAATACCAGAGCATGTCACCTGCACTGGTAAATTACCTACCTTTCCCATACACTGCACCCTGCCCAAGGGGGTACCTCGGGCCTTCCATAGGGGTGAATAATATGCACAGAAAGGGAAGGGTTAGGCCTGGTCAGTGGGGACAATGACCAGGAGGACATGGCAGTTCACAGACTGCACACAGGCACTGCAGTGGCAGGCCTGAGACACCATTTTAGGGCTACTCCTGTGGGAGGCACAACCAGTGCTGCAGGCCCACTAGTATCCAACCAAAACTACTGCCAGTACTGCCACTCTATTTGAATTCTAGTTTTTTTGGGAGGGCACATTGACCTGAAACAATATGTCACATAGACTTCTCTTTCTGTCTGAAACAAATCGATTTCTTTTATTTTATTTTTACATATCAAAACAATTTTTTTATACATTATAAACACCTGCTTGAAATTTGCATCCTAAAAACAACTCACACATTCTATATTTTCTCTATTTCAACTTCTCATACTCCGTTCATACATTCATACATCCACCATACAACCTATCAACACACTCTCATTTTCAAAATTAAAAAAAAGTAAATGTTCTTATATTATTTACAAACAACAGCCATGGGATATCTTAAGCAGATTTTTAGAAGTTTGTATGTCTTGAAAAAACTGAAGAATGAAGAACTGGTCTACGCGTTTTGAACTCCCTTAGTTATGGGAAGTTCTCTTCAGGACCACGTAGCTTATTACTGTTGTATTCAATGGCTTTCACTTGAAAGAGGGGATGTATTCCAAAGATGCCCTTATATTTTTAGTGAATAATGGTTACTGTCGATCTTCAAAGCGATGATGGATTGGCGTCTTTGTGTTTGTAAGGGGATAAGTCCTTTTGGCGTGAGCGGTCTCGCAGTGTCTCAATATTCCGCTCGTTGCGCGACGAGTATTCTCATCTCGATTCTTGTTTCCACTAGTAGCATTTGTATCACCAGCCCTGGTACACTCAGTGCACTTTACTAGGGACTTCTTGGTGATACATATATGCCAATCATGGATAACCAATCACAATAACAATTTATAAAGGGAGCACTTGCACTTTGACACTGATCAGCAGTAGCAAAGTGCCCAAAGCATCTAAACCAGCAAAAACTAAATCCAGCACAGTGTCAAAAATACAGGAGGCAGTGGCCAAAAGACAGAGGAAACCACGCCAAAGATGCCAGGTCTAACAGAGCCTAAGCCAGGTGTGCTTTCACTGGGCTGGGTACAGGAGTCACCACATAGTCCACTGGTGGAGCACCCGATGCAGTTGATGCAGCAGGGCTCCCTTAGATGTGTAGTTGTAGCCCTCAGAACATACCAGTTTGGCATAGCACATGGGCCTCACCTTCCAGAGCGTCCGGCCAGCCCAGCATCATCTGTCTAGTGATTCCAGGGAGGCGGCACCCACAGTTGGTAATCCCACTGTGCCGCCCCAGTGTAATGGTGGATTATAGTATGCGAAGCGGACCTCACTACGTTGGGGCGCAGGATCACCTCTACCATTGACTGCACCAAGGTGCACAAGGCGGGCTTCTCACACAGGGCAGCTACGTGTCTCCATGCGACCTGTCAGATTTCACCACCAGGTACGGGCGATTGCTGCACATCAATGTCTCCTTTCACGGCACCTTGACTCCACAGCTATTCCACATCCTATTCCAGGCCACAGACGCAGGTCCAGCGAGGGATCCAGCAACATTACGCGGGTCCAGCAAGGGATCCAGGAACCGGACGCAGGTCCAGCAAGGGATCTGGGAACCAGACGCAGGTCCAGCGAGGGATCCAGGAACCAGACGCAGGTCCTGCAAGGGATCCAGGAACCAGATGCAGGTCCAGGGAGGTATCCAGGAACCAGACGTAGGTCCAGTGAGGGATCCAAGAACCAGACACAAGTCCAGCAAGGAATCCAGGAACGAGACGCATGTCCAGCAATGCATCCAGACTCTCATCCTGGTCAACCGGGATGCTGGGTGGCTTGAGGGAGTTGTTGATGTGTGCTGCACTCGGTCCTGTCTGCCCAAATCTGCATTTAAACTTTTTTTTGTACATCTTTTATGTTGGAGGCGGACTGATAGGCGAAGTCCAGACTTGCTGCTTGGCAGGCCTTTTTTCTTTCGCTAAGGGCTTTTTGCTGGATTCCGCTCTCTATAGTCGGTTTCAATATTTCCATCGTGCTAATGTAAGCAGCAGTTTTCCCTGAAGCTCTCGCCTCTCAGCAACACGTTGGTAATGCGTCCCTAACAGGGCAATAACTTGCAGGGTTAGACAGCGAAAAAAATCCTAGGTTAGCAATAGTTATCGCCAATTCTTGCTAATATTCCATATATGTGTTATTTTTTACGCATCATAAATTGTGTTTTGTACCACCACATGCAACATAAAAATCAATAAGAATATCTCATTGGCTAGTTTAACATTCCCAACAGATGTTAATCTATAGTTCACCCAACAGATTTATAAAGTCAGAGCTACTTATCTATTGACATTTTACTTTCGTGTTTTATATGTTAGTTATTTGTAAATTTAAGGCAATGGAATGAAAGCTTCGAGGCATACATATATGCCAAACAAAATAATACAATATATCAAAAAGATATCTACACATATCCCGGTCACCTGAATGAAAGTAACAATGCAACATATTATAAAGAACAGAGCGCAGAACACAAAAGCCCCAATATCTGCAGCCTTCCTACAGCACCCGAAGCTGCTTATGTTAGTAATGCCGGGTGAAAGTCTGTTTTTCCAGACGTTTCAGACTCAAGGGAGTAGTGTGTGCGCATTGGGGGAGCGACATGTGTGGTTGGGGAATCACTGTGATTAACTTTAGAACTGATTGGCCTCGTTTTTTTTATTAGGACTTCTCGAGTTAAAATGCTTTGCTTCTCATTGTAACTAATGATTAGGTTATCGTTGTCATTTTTAATTTGACCGCTAGATGGCAGCTTTTGTTTACATATACGCTGTTTTCGGAAGAGTAGCAACAACTTTCAAAATTATGTAAGGGAAACAACTTGTTTTGAAGGTCCCTTACTTGAAGATTTGTTCAGCAGGTTGAAGGTGGATGGAAGGCGTGATTTTAGTCAGAGTTAGTTACAGGCCCACAGGCAGGAATACGATTTTAGGGAACATGGCCCTCAGCAATGAACAAACATTGAAGCTGTTCATTATAGGTGCATTGTTTCCCAAATGCAAGAAGGGAAAAAGTAGAAGATTCAAAGATTTAAAGCACACACATTTCTTGTTGCTTTTTAAAAAAAATTATCATTGGTGTGATTGGCTAGACTACTAAATATTGATCCCCAGAATATCATGGTACAACAGTATCGAGGATTGAATATCGAAAAGTATAGGAACGTACAGATTTACTATTCCTAACTCCACATCTATAAACCTTGAAGATATATATTGTGTAGGTACATATATATGGATTAAGGTATAAAAAATGTATACTTACCTGTCGATATTTTGGATTCGATATTTACCCTTAATATTCTGTGCCATTAATTTTATGGTTTCGATACTTAGGGTGTATCCGTGTGATTCTAGGTATAGGCTAGGAATACATGAATTTTTTAAGGTACATATTAAAGCAAATTTCCACAATCCAACTGTAAATCTTATTAGTTAGATGGGATTTAAAGTAGAGGGGTGTAAAGTTGTACAGTCGGCTGACTCACAAGTTTGTGTAATTTCTAAACTGTGCAAGCTTTATGAAGTGCAATTTTAGTTTTTTTGTACATCTTTTATGTTGGAGGTGGACTGATAGGCCACACTTGCTGCTTAACAGTCCTTTTTTCTATCGCTAAGGGCTTTTTGCTGGATTCCGCTCTCTACAGTCTGTTTCAATATTTCCATTTTTGTAATGTTAGCAGCAGTTTTCCCTGAAGCTTTCGCCTCTCAGCAACACGTTGGTAATACGTCGCTAACAGGGCAATAACTTGCAGGGTTAGACTGCGATAAAAAATCCTAGGTTAGCAATAGTTTTCGCCAATTCTTGCTAATATGCCCATATATGTGCCCATATGCACATATATGTGTTATTTTTTACGCATCATATTAAATTAGCTGGTCTCAACTCCGAGCCCACTTTCCCGCACCTCTTGGTGGAGATGGTAGACATCCAGCTTCAAAACATCAAAAAGGGGATGACAGAGGAGAAAAGGAGAGGAATCGTCCTCCAAAGTATTATTAAATAAATAAAAAGAGTCACTGCTAGAGAATTTGAAAACAATGTCAACCTCGTAGTGAACAGGAAAAAAGTTTTTTCTTTCTAATAACCCTCACCCACCAGGGTTACCCTTTGGCGGCACTCTTCATCATAGGATTCATCCCTAACCTGCTGAGGAAAGGGGCGTGCTATGACGGATGGGTACGTGGGAGCACTGAGAGTGTATTTTTTTGCCCATACACCTACACTGATTGCATTGATATTGGAGAGGGGTTTAGTTTGCAAACAAACTTGCTGAAAAATATATGGCTAGTGGGAAAATGATTATTTCATTCAATTGCCTAGTCGATATGATAAAAAAAACAGGGATGACATGAAACTTCTAGGGTAAATGACCCTTACTTTTCCTGGTTGACTAGTTTCATGCCCTACCCCAAGGCTTTTCATCAGGACCCAAGGGGATTACACCCTGTTACCACTCCTTCAGTCATCAAGTCACTCAATAAGTGAATTTAGGAATATAATGAAAATAAAGGTATACAGCACCTATTTGTTCTGTTCTTATGTCTTATGCAATTAGCCCTAATTCGGCCTCATGAGTCCAAATGAAGAAGGGACGCCTGCAGTCAACAAAGCTACTCCCTCATTGTGGGATTACCCGTTCGCCCGTGGCTCCTGAGAACTTCCATCTTCCACAGTCTACATTTACAGCGGTGGCTCTCCCGCAATGGTGGAGGAGCGTCGCCCCACTCACTGAAGAATAAAAATAAAACGCAATTATAAACGTTGTATTATTGGTTTCTTTTTCTCTGACAGCCAATGCTCCTCAGTCAAGGGCAGGGAAGGCCGCATATCCTTAGAGACAGCTAGCAGGGGGAGGAAGAGTTGTTTGGCACTGGAAGTGTGCATGATGGTTTGGCTGGCCTTCTTAGGCTGGCCAGTCATGCGCACTATGATTTTTCCAACCCAGTTGTATTGTACTGCCTGGTGGAGAGATGGCGGCAAAGGCTGCCAGTAACTTACTGAGTGCCTAACCAAGCCGCTCAGACCAATTCTGGAAATGCTTTTATGCTAAGAGCGGTGTCTGGATTAGGTGGGTGTGGCCATGGACTCCCTCATACTTTTTCACCGAGGCAGCTGAAAGTGGGAGCGACTGCATGAGGTAAGTGTTGTACTTATTTTTATTGTTTGGCCCTCGTTGCCGCACCAGTTTATGAAGCTTTGGTGGTGCAATGCCCTGCTCCATATTTGCAATGCACCGCTAAGCCACTTTGCGTGGTTTAACGCTGCACTGTAAATATTGTACATGTTCACTCAGTTTTCTGCATGATAAGGAATGCAATGGGTGTTGCTGTGGGCATTCCATCACAAAACCTAATACTTTTTTACGCTGTCCCAGATTTACAAATATCTGTAAATCTGAGGCAGCATCAAAAACTAACGCCATTGAAAAGCAGGTGTTAGAGTGGAGCAATGAGGAGAAACACTTTTATTTCTCCTCCTTTTCTGCTCTTTATATATGTGCTGTAATCTGCAGCACACACAGAAGGAGTACATCACCCTTAATTATTGTTTATGCGCAGGAAGGTGCCTTCCTGCACATGAACAACTATCCATGCAACACAGGCACCCTTGCACCATGGCGCAAGAGCGTCAGTGCTGGCGCTAGGCAGCTTTTTCAGCGCCGGCGCAAGGGAAAACACAAGGGTGCTCCGTATTGTTGTGTGATCCGTGTATTTTTTAAATGTTGGGAGCTGCTAAATTGTTTGCAGCGCTATAGTGTATCTTTTCTTTGTACATATGCTTCAAAATGTGTGAAGTTTCCTAACTCTTCTCAACTTCATATATTAAGTTTTGATTTGACTCACCACTATTATAAAATAACAATACAGAGAGCTTGGAGAATATCAACGATATCTTGGGAAATTAGTGCAAACAGTGTGTTTTTAACATGTTAAGGCTGCAACAATGGTGAAAACTAAATGGAATTTAAATGTAATTTTACCAAGTATGTTAAGAAGGTCCAACAATGATTTTCACTATAAGGCTGTAACAAAAGATGGCTAGTCAATGCTATTTGATCAAAAGCACCAGTAAAAACTGCATGAATTTGAAGCAGGCTCCGAAATTGGCATACACCCTTCATGGTCGCAGGCAAGTTGTGCAAAAGGTGCAATACAAAAGGAGAACTTTTTCAGACTTTGACCTGCAAGCTAGGTAGGCCTGATAAATAATAGACTATTGTGTGTACCTGTGATGGCTTCATATGAGGCTTGTGGGCTGGGTCACAGTATTAGTTCTATCTCCAGTTATTGGAGCTGTAGATAGACAGGCAATCAACAATGGTTAGACCTTAATAGCATTTAAAAGATCACTATGTAAGGGTTGAATCCCACAACAATATCCTTGTTAGGACATAAGTGCAAATTGAGTAATGAAATCACACTGGGCCAGTTGTATTAGAAAAACATGATACACTATAAATTCCACTTAAAATCTCCAATCAGCTTTTCTCCATGTCTATCTAACTCTCAGAGTGTTCCTCTGGTCTCTTTTTTAGTTTCTCTCTTCTCTCCTTCTCTATTTATATCCAAATCTCTGTCTTCACTGCCTCCACTGCCCCTGGCTGTATGCCACTGCATCTATCTTTCCCTTTCTGTCTCTCCTGCTCTCTCTCTATTTACTCTCCTTTATTTTTCTTCTCTTTTTTAGAACAATTTCTCTCTTCTTTTTACTTCTCAATATGTTTGCTTTCTTTCTAGCCCTCTTCTCCACAGACCTTCTGGAACCAGAGAGGTTCCCTATGATCATAGAACATAAAAGTTAGTGATATGTTGGACAAGACATCAGGCTGCACAGATTTGGTAGGTGTTAACTGTTTTAGAGCAGAGGACAACCCGTTGATGTCCACTACGCTAACCTCACAGTGCAGTGGATTTCAATGGGCAGTGCAGTGGACTACAACTGGTCAGCCACAGTACTGGAAAATAATTTTTTTCTGATAAAAACACAGGATAAATAATAATAATAATAATATTAATAATAGCATTTATAACACTCATCAGCTACCTCAAAGAGAGGTGTCCCTGCGCTTCATGATCAATGCAGGTGAGGGAAAAGTTCCAACAGAGGTGCTAGCCTTGGCTGAAAAGCCGGGTCCTCAAGGTCTTCCTGAACTCCCGTTCTGACTTGATCAAGCACATGTGGGGGGTCATTGGAGTTCCACAGTCTGGCCGTCCCAACTGTGAAGGATCTACCTCCCAATGGGGACTTCCCATAGTAAGGTTCACAAAGCAAGTACTGGGAGTTGGATCTCAGAGTGCATTTTTTGTTGATCTAGGCAGAGCCTATGCCTGAGATGCCAAGGCCCACTGTTGTGCAAGGCATGAAATTCCAGAGTCAGGTACTTAAACTCCATCCTTTTAGCTACAGGGAGCCAGTGAAGTTGTCTGAGGTGGGGAGAGATGTAGTGATGGAACAGGACCCGATGTATTAATCTCGCTGCCGCATTCTGTACAATCTGTAATCAATTGATCAGGTAAGAAGGCAGCATCAGGTACATTTCCTTAGGCTTCTCAGCCTCCAGAAACATAATGATGATATATGCCGGACTTGGGCCGAAAAAGGAAGGCCAGTATCCCATTTGATGCCCAGATTCCTAGCCGTGTTTGCGGGTAATGGTGGCGATCCCATTTCTGCTGGCCACCATAGTCCTGCATGGGGAGGGGATCCCTCGCCGAAGAACAAGACCTCCGTCTTTGTCCGTATTAAGTTTTAAGCTGTTATTATGCATCCAGCTCAAGATGTTCTTCAGACACCCCTTAAATCTAGAAAACGAATCTGCAGAGTGATTCTTAAAAGAGAACACCAGCTGGGTGTTGTCTGCATAGGAGAATACTTTCCCTTCCCAAGATCCAAAGAGAGTGAAAAGTGGCACCATATAGGTGTTGAAGAGTAATGGACTCAAGCCAGAGCCCTGAGGCACTTCACACCACAGTGGCTTAGGTTCATTCTGATGGGGCTGGAGAAAGACCCTTGGGCAGCGGTCCTTGAGGTGAGACTGGAACCAGGAGAGTACTGCCCCCTGCAATCCCAACTGTTTGAGTCTGTCCAGTAGGACTGGGTGCACAACTGTATCAAATGCTGCAAAGAAATCTAGAAGGACCAGCATCACTGAAGCTCCTGCATCTACAGTCACTCTTACAGATTCCGCCACCTCCACCAGTGCCATCTCAGTGCTATATCCCAAGCGGAAACCGGACTGAGTGTCATGCAGGATGTCATGTGCCTATGTGAAATTGGCGACTTGGAGTTTCACCCGTTTTTCCAACATTTTTGCGGGGGCTGGCAGTAGTGAGATCGGCCGGAAGTTGCTAAGCTCCACAGGGTCAGAATTTGTTTTTTTTAATACAGGTAGTAGAAGAGCATGTTTCCAAATGGTACACAACAAAATATCGAGTTTTAAATATCGATATACAATAATATCGAAGTTTAAATATCGATGGGACAAAATATCGAAGGTAAGTAATATCGACAGTCTTAATATCGATATTAGTATGATATCAGTAATATCGAAGTTTCAAATATCGATGTCAATAATATCGAAATAAATAACTTCGATGTTACTAATATCAATTTTTAAATAAATTTAGCGTATATTATATTGTATTTATTATGTTTTATTATTTATTTTTAATGTAATTTAATTAAATATTGTCTTTTACTACTGTAGCGAGTTGTGGGTTTATAGGGGAATAGGGTGGGAAGTAATTTAATTTTGTTAAATTAATTATTAATTAGTAGGAATTATTAATTAATTAATTGAGAATTAATTTTTAATTAATTTTAATTATTTGATTAATTGATAAATATGTTCTGTAGCGGGTTATGGGTTTATAGGGGAATAGGGTGGGAAGTAATTTAATAATAATTAATTAATTAATATATGTTTGTACATATTTTAATTAATAATCAATTGGTATTTAATTTATATTAATTAGTTAATTAATTAATATAATTGTGTACATATTTTTAATTATTCATTAGTTGGTAATTAATTACTATTAATTAGTTAATTACATTAATTATAGTAATTTTTTATATATAATTTTTTGTTATTCTTAATTAATTAATTGGGAAAAATAATATTAATTATTACATTAAATTAATTACAGCTAATGTGCTAATATATTTACTTTCTTGTTATTGTTAAATAATAATTAATTGCTAATTAAATAATATTAATTAATTTGGGGTAAAGGAGTATTTTTAGGGTTCAGGGTCAGTTTTCAGTTTTTGGGTAAAGGGGTATTTTTAGGGTTCAGGGTCAGTTTTCAGTTCTTGGGTAAAGGGGTATTTTTGGGGTTCTGGGTCAGTTTTCAGTTTTTGGGTAAAGGGGTATTTTTAGGGTTCAGGGTCAGTTTTCAGTTTTTGGGTAAAGGGGTATGTTTAGGGTTCAGGGTCAGTTTTCAGTTCTTGGGTGAAGGGGTATTTTTAGGGTTCAGGTCAGTTTTCAGTTTTTGGGTAAAGGGGTATTTTTAGGGTTCAGGGTCAGTTTTCAGTTTTTGGGTAAAGGGGTATGTTTAGGGTTCAGGGTCAGTTTTCAGTTTTTGGGTAAAGGGGTATTTTTAGGGTTCAGGGTCAGTTTTGGGTTTTTGGGGTACAGGGATATTTTTAGGGTTCAGGGTCAGTTTTGGGTTTTTGGGGTACAGGCGTACAGGGTAAAAACAAAAAAAATTACATTAAATCAATTTAATAACATTAAAAAAAAAATTACATTAAATTACTAAGTGTTTTATTTATTTTAAATGTATATGTATTAGTTTTAATTTTGTTTTAATATTTTTATTTAATATTTGTAAAATTATATGTATTTAAAAATTATTTTTACATTATTATTAATACATTTAAAAAAAAGATATTTTTAATTCCGATATTTTTGTACTACGATATTATTTTTTCGATATTTTTGTAATTACCTTTATGAAGATATGATTCCAATATTTTTGATGTCGATATTTTTGTGCCGATATTTTTGTATTTCGATATTCTGTCTGTCGATATTATGTCAGACATTCTTTCCAAATATCCAGGAAAATGCCGGTGGATAGCGAGTGTGAGAAGTTGGCCTGGCATATGCTGTCCTCTATTCTAGGGGGCACCTTGCACCAGTCCAAATGACCCTTATTGATGGTATGTTTAAAGACAATCTATATAGAAAGCTATCCTAGTGGTAGCTGGGGAGAGCAGCCTTCAGGCTAAGTCTTGAAGGAATGTAAAGCAGCTTGTTTTACCAGGCTATAATCGCGTGAATGACTAAATGAAAGGAGAACCACACCAGATATATTTATATAAAATATATGTATTTATTCTAAACACATCCCTCTAGTCTCTTTGTGAGGCTAAAGGCAAAAGTACATCAGTTAAACTTATTTAGCACACAGTAAATTAGCACAGTATACGTTTGGCCCTAGAGGCCTCACAAACCATATACTTAGAAAGTGTTATAAGAACCACGATTGACATAGATACAAGGCCTAGAGCCTGTGGAACCGCAGGGGCCACCAGGAACCACCCAAGGAAGTGACACAGGGGACCCACGGGGGACGCGTGCAGTGTCTAAACACAGACGTGAATCACAATTTACTTCTATGGGGAAAGTCGCTGTTGGAAAATCACAAAGGAAGGACACTTGGAAGAGGACTTGGAGCAAACCCCTTTAGAACTAGGCAGTTCTAGAGTCAATACCATGGGAGCACCGGAGAACTGAAGTTACCTCACCCAGGGAAGTCGGGTGCATAGGTGTATTTTGATGTCGGGTTCTCATAGTCGTTTTCAATTACGAGCTGCGGAAAAGGGCTGCAGGTAACCAAATGGAAAGTGTCCGGATGGATCCAAGCCTGGATCGGAGTTGGGAAGAACCTGAATGCAGGGGGGACAGAGTCTGGGTCACTAGCCAGTGACCAGGAAGGCGAGGAGATGATGCCAACCAATGTCGGGTGATTTCAGGCAAAGAAGGTGAAGCTTGACTCTTCAGCCATGACCAGGACCAGGAGGCGACCAGGAGGCATCGACGACAACAAACAAATTCAGAAGTGCCCATCCCAAAAGTTCTCTCCACTTCTTCATCCCTGCAACCATGCTAGCTCAGTTCCACAACTATACACAAAATTTCCGATTGAACAACTCAGTGCAGTAAATAGCTAGGCATACCATAATCTGAGAATTCCTATAAATGGGCTGGCAGACCAGTTGAAACCTGCCAACCCACCAAACATCCGTATGCTGAGCATCTGTGTCTGAGTCACTATACTGTTATAACTGAACCTCAGTGGCCATCACGCACAACATGGAAATAATTCCCACACAGGATCAGAAAACAAAAGCAACACTCTTCCATCCACACACCCTACATGGTGTAGCTTGCTGCCCATGTAGACAAGCACTAATTTGTGGGTAGTAAGCGCTATAAAAATTCAGCACTATAATACAATATTTACCATTTGTGTATCACAAGAATTTGTTTTAATCCAATTAAAAATGTGCTTCCATTACTCTTCAGAATTACAAAAAGGAATTTGCTTAATTGTGCAGCCACAGAAAGAAAAGCAAACAATATCTCTATATTTAAAAAATAAGCATCAATTTGTCAGAAGACATAGACTGACATTTGACCTCTTTCTTTGAATGCACAGCAATTGTGACACGATAAAAACAACATTTAAAGCATTTGTATTGTTCATTCACCTTCTGAACTCCAGTATGGTTATTTTTGAGGGTGCTGCAGCACCCTCCCCCCCCCCCAAACCCGTATTTTGATTAAATCATATGCATTTGTTGGAATGTGAATTATTAGAAGGGGTTAGTATGCATCTACCACTAGCAAAAGGACCACCGTTGCAAAATAAAGTCCAGGCAAGGTTTCAATGCATTAGCCCCTGGCTAAACCCTTTATAGCTTGCTGCGAGTAGGCAGGCTTAACTCAGCAGACAGGTATGTAAAACATTTAAAAAACAATACATTAAATAAATAAGACACAACAAAGAAAGCAATTCCTATACCAATGTATAAAGATAGGAGATGTGTGTATCTTTAGAATGACACCAAAATGACAAAAATCCAATATAGGCAACCAGAGACATGAATTTTTAAAGAATAAACACTTTATAGTGCTAAAAAACATATAGCGCCTACCTGGGTCATCTGGTCGTGCATGACCGGGACACAGTCAAAGTTTGAGGCTGACCGTGATAGAGTCCTGGTCAGATGCAACAACCGGGAGACCCGGTAAAAATGTTACAGTCACACTTAAAAACTTTTCTATAGGATTTTCTCTTGACGTCGTGCGGTCCCCTCCAGCAGTCCGATTTCAACGGGACATCATTGGATTGCTTCACGGTGAGGCCCTGGTTAACTCCTGGAAGTCTGGAGCTCCGGGTCTTTCGGTGGGATGAACCTGAAATCCAGGCTGTGTCACAGTTTAAGATAGCCGGCTTAACTCTCGAGGCCGGGTCGATCCACTTCCACTTTCCAAATGTTGCTCCAAACATCTGGGCCTTCTTCTTGAGGGTTCAAAGTGTCCAACACACAAATACAAGGGTCTAGAAGCTCTGAGATAGTCCACAATGCACCTGGGTAAATCCTTAAAAATCCACTGGACGCACTCCGGGCTGATGACTTCTTGAGGGTGATGTGCAGGGAAGCTCTGTTAACATGTTGCTTTCAGGGAGTCCACTCCTTAATCCTTTTTGAAGCAAGGCAATGTCTCCCGGGCTGTATTCCAAGTGTGCAAAAGGAGCTCCTTCGGGGAGTAATCCTGTGTAGTGCAGACCCGGGTTCCAGCAAGGCAGTCTTTCTTTTCTTTATAGTTTCAGACGGCACATCTGATTTGCTTTGCAGCCCTCACATATTTATTCAATGATCTGGGGTGACAAGCAGGGGGCACCCCTGTCCAATGAGGTGCAGGGGGCCACCCAAAAGCATGAAAGCTTCCTCCAAAATCTGGAATATTCTTGTCCTATAAATCACTGCACTGTAAAAATCAAGATGGAGGGGGAGTAGACCTGGCTAAGTCAACCTACTGGTGTGGCTGTTGGCTATTAACACTCCCCCTCCCATTCCTGTGCCTGCCAACTAGCTGGGGATACAGGAAGAGGGGGTAGGCCTGGCTGGCATTCTTTACTGTCCTGCTCTCTTTGAAGCCCAATTTGATTTACCCAGCCCCATCCTGGCCTGTTCTCTTCAGGTGCAGGGCTCATCCCCTCAAATAATATCTGCTATATGCACGCCACATATCAACTTATAAAAGCAGTTTGGCTAAGACTTTTAAGGCACACAAATCAGGAGAGGCTGCTAGATTTTAGCTCACAGAAAAGAAAGTTCTATAACCTATTTTCTGTACTGCCTATGATAAATCCAACAGTAGCAAATTGTTGTATTTATCATTGCTAATCTATTAAGTCCTTGAGGGAAATTTTCAGCTCCTTCCTAAGAATAATTATACTTAAATAAAATAGGCCAATGTGAGACTATGGAGCTAAGTATCTACAATGGTATAAATGGGAATTGGCAACTTTTCCCTCACCAGGGCGTGTAAAATATAATCTACCTTGTCCCTGCTTGCAGTTATAAGGCACCCAACTCTGGGGCACCTACGGGAGACCTTAGGGGTGACTTATTCGCAAAAATAAGGCTGATTACCACTTTGGAAGTAACTTTAATCCCAAAGTCGAATTTGCAAATAATTTCCTCTTAAAACCAGTGTGCAAAGCAGGACTGCCTTTAGAAAATTACAGCACACTCCAGTGCAGGATTTTTGCTGGGCCTCTAAACCTCCCGGCCCTAATATATACTAGGGACTTATAGGTAGTTTGAATTCCACTTAGCCTATTATATACTAGGGACTTACAGGGGTCTGTCATTGCCAATTGTAATTATACCTAATTACCATACACCCTTTTTAATCAGAGCACTGACCATTGGCCCAGCTAGCAGACCCCAGAGTACAGTCAGAGTCAGTTACCACAAGTATCAGTCAAAAATCGGGGATGATCATGGCAAAAAGTATGAATTTCTCACAGCATTCAAATGTTAATACAGTTTGTTTAGTGTGACTGAGTTTTCGATAACTGGTATGGCAACTGCCTGGGTAATTAAGGGGGACAGAAATTAATATGGGCTGGCCCGGCTGATACCCATCTTTCACCTTTCTTATTAACACTATTAAGAAGAATATTGAATAGTAAGCCCCTTAGTATCATTGCATTTATATTAACTGGTACAACTTAAACACTGGAATTTGTACACATGTAATATGTAATTTCTAATAGCCAACCAGATGTAAATACCCGTAAATTAACGCTATATATATATACTTTGAAATATATCTGCAGTTATAAAAAGTTAGGGAATCATGAATTAAGACTTCCTTGGAGGGGCATGCTTAGTAGTGGTATAACAAAGTACTTCAAGAAAGAGAGGAAAATATATCAAATTGACACAATATGGCTAACCAGTAAAATTGAAAAAAATCTTTGTATAAATTGGACTATTATCAGTGTGAGAAAAAGACTGTATTGCCAACAATCTAGTGTCTACTGGGCTTCAGTAGGAAGGAAAAATGATTCAATAGGTGTGACATACTTTTCATCCCCCCCCTTAATTTTATGAATCTATATTAACCACACCAAATTACAGATTTGAACTAATGATAAGCATTGTATTATTGTGTGCCACTGCTTTCAAAGCACATTATTTTGCCAAAAAATGCAGGGTAAAAACAAAATATCAAACTCTGTTTTTCATTTCAGCATCCCTACCTATCCCATGTGGTATTCCTCAAGGTTCAGTGTAGTCACTCCTTTCATTTAATGTATATATCATGCCTTTAGTAGGACTTATTAGTCACAAGAGCCTCATTTAACCGCCTATGTTGAGAACATTGTATCCAATTTTGTCCTTTTGATCTTTTATGAATCACAATGGAATAGTGAGTGTTTCACTAGGGTATGTGGTCTTTGTAATACATTACACTGAATGACACTGCTCTCATTAGGTAGAAAATTCCCAAAATACATCACTCATTGAGCTATTTGAACTTCCATTCCATTGGTAATTGACCAGAAACAGGGCTATGTTTACCGACTTAAGAGTAACAATTACTTGTGGTAGCAAAGTGAAAGTTTTCTGTACAATCACAACTTCTGCAGTTTTATTTTTATAGTATATACGTTACATCTTCAAATAGGACCAATAATTGTCATCAATCTGAAAGGTGCATGCATAATTTAAAGTTTTCTGCTAGTAGACATATATCTGCCTCCATTTCCATGTCCCCAGCAATATCTGAGAAAACACATTAATGAACGAAAACATTAACGAAGTTTAGTACTTTACAAGAAAGAAGGAGAGAGAAAACAAAAGACAGTGGAAAGAGAGCAGGAAACAAAACGGAACGAAATGATAAAGAAAGAAGAAGAAGAAAAAAGAAAGAAAAAGGCTATGGAAAGAAGGAGAAGATGGAAACGAAAGAAACAGAGTCAGGAAGAAGAAAAAGAAGAAACAACTCAAAATTAATTAAGCAGATAAGCAGGAAGAAAGGGATGATGCAGGAACAGAGGAAGGAAGCAAAGAAGGATCGGAAGGTTGAACGTGAGGATGAAAGCAAGAAAGGACAGAAAAGATCGTTGACTGAGAGAAAGGATCTAAGGAGGGGAAGAAAGGAAAAATAAAGTAAAGAATGAAGACTAGAAAGGAATTAAAAAGTTAACTATCAAACGAAGCAAGAATGTCAAGTGAAGGAACAGAACAAAAGTACAAGGCTGAAGAGGAAAGCAAAGAAGGGAGGAAAGAAAAAAAAGGGAAAGAAAGAAGGAATGAAAAAAGAAAGTGAAAATGAAGCAAGAAAGGATAAAAGGATAGAAAGAAAGGAGAAAAGGATTGAAGAAGAGAATGAATGACACACAGAAATAAACAATAAAAGGAGACGAAGATACAGAAATGAAAGCAAGAATGAAGAAAAGCAAAGCAAAAACTATTATAAATTAAAAAAACGCAAAGACGGAAATGAAAAAAAGGCAGACAAATAAAGAAGATAAAAATACTTCAAAATGGCACTTATTTTTCGGTCAAGCTTCTTACCAGGCAGCAGCTCCAAACTGTACAATACACAAGAGGCAAGGCTCCATGCTGCTCCTGGACTGTCTATTTTGAAGGGAACCAGCACCGAGAGTTTTAATTGACATCATTAGAAGTAGGGCAGCAATATACTCCAGAACTCCACTGACAAGCAAGCTACTCCAAGACAGCCTGCGAGCTACTGGTATCCTGCAAATGACCTGCTGGAGACCCGTAGCATAGAGGTAGCACAGTGAGGCTCTCATTTTCCTTGTGTGCCTGAGAAGAATAAATCGACAAAGCAACACCGGAATTCTTCAATTTAGAAGGACTAAGCAGCAGCAAGGACAGTAGCTGCTATGACTAGCCACCCTGCAGTGCTACTGCAGGCGGATCACTGACATAATATCGAGGGACAGAATATCGACTATCAAAAATATTGTGTAAAAAATATCGACAGACAGAATTATTATTATGTTTCTTATATAGCGCCAGAATCGACCCCCAAAGGGGTATCTCCGCGCTTGCCTTGGGAACCCGTCCTGGCTTTTCCTTGTGAGATAGCCCCTACAGGGCATCCCCAAGGTGAAAGCCAGGCTTCCCGCCACGGGGGGGCCGTTGTGGAGATTAAGCAAGCTTAATGCCCAGAGTTGCAGAGTGTGAACCCATGATTAGGTCAGGCACCGAAGCGAGAATTATCAAGTCCATGGACATTTGAGCTCAAGACCCTGCCGCGTCGGGAATTGAACCCTGGTCCCGGGTATGACCTCTGCTTCAGGGTCTGCCTGCTCTAACCAGTGAGCCACACTTCTCCACTTACCCTACTCGAGTTTGTATCTACAAACAGGTAAGTACAAAAATATTGAGTATAAAATATTGTTTACTAAAATATAGTTTATAAAAATATCGACTTTATTAAAAACAATGTTAAATTAAATAATATTAAAAATTAATTACTAAAATATACTTAAAAATACTTAAATTAACTTATAATAATTAAATAATTAATGAAAGTTATAAAAAAATGTTTTTAAATAAAATTTGTTAAAACATATATATATAGTAACATAAAATAATTAAATAATATCCAATATTATTACCGTACAATAGCAGAAGTGTTAAAATTACTATTCCCACTCCAGTGGGTGTAACAGTAGGGAAAGCGTTGGATAGCGTAGGGGTAAAAATTACTATTCCCACTCCAGTGGGTGCAACAATAGGGAAAGCGTTGGATAGCGTAGGTGTAAAAATTACTAATCCCACTCCAGTGGGTGCAACAGTAGGGGAAGCGTTTGATAGCGTAGGGGTAAAAATTACTATTCCCACTCCAGTGGGTGCAACAGTAGGGAAAGCGTTCGATAGCGTAGGGGTAAAAATTACTATTCCAAATCCAAAGAGTGCAACAGTAGGGAAAGCGTTGGATAGCGTAGGGGTAAAAATAACTATTCCCACTCCAGTGGGTGCAACAGTAGGGGAAGCGTTGGATAGCGTAGGGGTAAAAATTACTATTTCAACTCCAAGGAGTGCAACAGTAGGGTAAGCGTTGGATAGCGTAGGGGTAAAAATTACTATTCCCACTCCAAAGAGTGCAACAGTAGGGAAAGAATTGGATAGCGTAGGGGTTAAAATTACTATTCCCACTCCAAAGAGTGCAACAGTAGGGAAAGCGTTGGATAGCGTAGAAGTTTAACTTACTATTCCCACTCCAGTGGGTGCAACTGTAGGGAAAGCGCTGGATAGCATAGAAGTAAAATTTACTATTCCCACTCCAGTGGGTGCAACAGTAGGTAAAGCGTTGGATAGCGTAGTGGTTAAAATTACTATTCCCACTCCAGTGTGTGCAACAGTAGGGAAAGCGTTGGATAGCGTAGAAGTTTAACTTACTATTCCCACTCCAGTGGGTGCAACAGTAGGGAAAGCGTTGGATAGCGTAGAAGTAACATTTACTATTCCCACTCCAGTGGGTGCAACAGTAGGTAAAGCGTTGGATAGCGTAGTGGTTAAAATTACTTTTCCCACTCCAGTGTGTGCAACAGTAGGGAAAGCGTTGGATAGCGTAGGGGTTAAAATTACTATTCCCACTCCAGTGGGTGCAACAGTAGGGAAAGCGTTGCATAGCGTAGGGGTTAAAATTACTATTCCCACTCCAGTGAGTGCAACAGTAGGGAAAGCGTTGGATAGCGTAGGGGTAAAAAATACTATTCCCACTCCAAAGAGTGCAACAGTAGGGAAAGCGTTGGATAGCGTAGAGGTAAAACTTACTATTCCCACTCCAAAGAGTGCAACAGTAGGGAAAGCGTTGGATAGCGTAGGGGTCAAAATTACTATTCCCACTCCAAAGAGTGCAACAGTAGGGAAAGCGTTGGATAGCGTAGGGGTAAACACTTACTATTCCCACTCCAGTGAGGGCAACAGTAGGGAAAGCGTTGGATAGCGTAGGGGTAAAAAATAATATTCCCACTCCAGAGAATGCAACATTAGGGAAAGTAAATACTTCATATATTATTGTAAAAAATGTAAATTAATATCTATAAAAAATTATTTAAATGTTATTACCAATTTAATATAATATAATAATTAATCAATTAAAATTACTAATTAACAATAATTATTACAATTTGTTACCTATTAATACAAATTAATTACTAATTACCTATTAATTATTTAATAATTAAAAATTAATTAACAATCAATTAGAATTAAATAAAATTAAATTAATTTAATTATTTAATTAATTATACATAAATTACTTCCCACCCTATTCCCCTATAAACCAACAACCCGCTACAGAAAATAAATTAGTACAATTAACATAATTAGCAATCAATCAGTTAAATAAAATTAATTACCAATTAAAATATAATTAATGACCAAATATAAATTAATTAACAATTAATTATAAATTAATACCAATAAATGCATTTACATATTTAATTATTTATAATTAAATTACTTCCCACCCAATTCCCCTATAAACCCACAACCCGCTACACAAAAAATTAGTAAAATTAACATAATTAGCAATTAATCAATTAATTAAAATTAATTACCAATTAAAATTTAATTATTTACCAAATATAAATTAATTAACAATTAATTTAAAAATAATACCAATAAATAAATGTACTTATTTAATTAATTATAAATAAATTACTTCCCACCCTATTCCCCTATAAACCCACAACCCGCTACAGAATTAAATTACGCAAAAAAGAAAAATGCAAAATTCAATAATAAAAATTAATTATAACATAAATACACACTTTTCACACATATTATAACATAAAAAACACTATAAAAAATTAGATATTAAAAAATCGATATTTTTAATAATCTATAATATATACTTCAATATTTTAACTTTCTATATTTTGAACATTCGATATTACATTTCTTACCTTAAAAACGATATTTTTGATATATGTTCTGTCCATTCGATATTTTGTCCAATCTATATTTAAAACTCAATTTTATGTCCAATCGATATTTTGGAATCGATATTTTGACTGTTCACCGTCGGGTCCTTCTTTGAACTCCAATAAAAAATTATGACACAAAAAACATGAATCATGCAGTAATGCCTAAACCTATTACCACTGCAAGTCATCTCAGTTAGGTGAAGGAAATAGCTTTTCATTCAGTATCCACACAACACCGCATTTAAAGAAGACAACTAAATCTGTATTAAGTAAATGCTACACTAAACAAGAATATACATTTAGAAAAACACAATGGAACCTATTCATAAAAGTAAAGATGGATGCAAGTATAGGTTTAAGCCATAGTTATTCGTGGCCACCATAAGCCTTTTTAGAGGTGCAGAGTTTGCGGTCATGGAGTGTGGAGATTTTTGCACTCTTTAATCAACATCAAGGAGTGGAATCTAGGGTGATCACAAGCGTTTCAAGGCAAGGATCGCCTTGTTTGTGAGCATTCACAAACTTCTCACATGTCCCATAACTGTCGCAAAAGGGTGGTATTCTCACCTCAAGGGGGAAGGAAAATTGATCACCCCTAAATGTTGGGGGGGAGTAAGGGACGGGGATTTTCCCTAGAAAAAATATATTCCATGGAGAGAAACAAAGAAATGCACATTTATGCTGGGGGGTTTCATTCTCCCTATGTCGAGTTCTCTGCCACAGAAACCTCTGCACAGAGGGAATCAATCTTAAGAAGATTTAGAAATCAATATTATCCAAAGACTCATTACAGAAACTTGCTCCATGTGCCCCTTTCCATGTGGATTCCCTGCTTAATTGTTGAATTCTAGTAAGTAGCATATCTATACTTCGACTTAGATGTAGATTTAGTGCTGACTTTGTGAACCAGCCCCAAAATTACATGCACATTGTTACAAAGTGATTTACTAGTAGTGATAAGTAGGGACCTACCACTAGTAGTATGGCTGAAACACAATCAAAGGTTAATTAAAGGTTTCTATAAATTTTTCCCATGCATAACCCTTGCCAGCTGACTGAGAGCAGGCAGGCTTAACTTAGGGGACAGTTTTGTAAAGGATTTAAAAACACCAATACATTGAATAAGTAAGACTCAACACACTATAAAAATCCAACACTAGTTTATAAAAATAGGTTATATTTTTATGAACAAATAAACAATAGAAATACAAAATCCGAAGTTTGGAACCAGAGATATGAATTAATAAAGAATAAACACTTTCTAAAAACCAATTACAACTTACCATTGAAATTGAGGGGAGCTCATTCAACACTCACAGAAGACCAGACAATTATGATAAAACCAGCCAACAAAGGGGGAGCGACAGACATCATGAAGGCAACGGACTACGATCAAGAATGCCTACACCAGTGGGCCAATGCAAGGGATTACAAGAAATTGGAATCTGACCACACTGAACCTCTGCTGACAGAAAGCTGAAACACAAGGAAGGATCTCCAAACATGAAGCCGGCTCTCTAGTAAACACATCTCCAAAGATACCGTACTTCTATGTTTTTCCCAAGATACATAAGGGTGTACATCCACCACCTGGCAGACCATTTGTTTCAGGAATCGGATCACTTTTGGAGCCATTGAGCCAATTTTGTGATTGCTATTTACAACCACTGGTACAAACCAATTCATCCTATCTTAAAGATACGAGGGAGGTACTCAATTTAATTACTAACACGACGAATGCAGAAACATCACCTTTCTGATGACCCTTGATGAGGAAGCACTTTACACTATTGAAGTGATAGACACTCCCGACGATCACTGAAATTCATCATGGACTGTGTCACTCTCACTCTAAAGAATAACTTCTTTATGTATAAAACAAATCTGTGTCATCAGACACAAAGTTCATCCCTGGGAAGTACCTTTGCTTTGAGCCTGGCTTGCCTGTACATGGTTCATTTTGAATCATAGTATATTTTTATTTTTTTTAAGTTTGAGTTTATTAAGCATAAATCATAGTATATGTTAACTGTGTTCAACCCCTTTCAGGATAACACCCTTACATGGAGACGCTAAATAGATGATGTTCTCATTTTCTGGAAAGGAACAGAAAACAGTTGTCATAGATTCAGTGAATGGATCAACACTCTGAAACCGTGAAAATTTCCCAAATCATTGTATGACAAGGAACTCCTATTCCTAGATCTTCTAATCTCTATTTACCACGGATATCTTCATACCAGAACTTATAAGAAAAACACCAACTGTAATAGCCTCCTTCTGATGGATAGTCACCATCCATGACCCTCTGTGAAAACATTCCCTACGGCCAATTTCTGAGCCTCGCTAGGAACTACAGCTCTTTAAGGGATTATAACTCACAAGCACCAGCTCTCAGTAGCTACCTCGCAGTAAAAAACTACCCAACGAAAGTGATCAAACAAGCCAACAAGAGAGAACGCAACAATAATCGGTAAGCCCTTCTGGAGAACAACGCATGTCTAACAGAGGATGTGATGACATGCGTAGCCACCTTTACCCCTCTGTCATACAAACTCAGGAATATTGTAATGAAACACTGGAAAATCCTGAGCACAGAAAGCTTGAATATGGCAAGTCCCAGGTTCGCATTCAAGAGAACCGAGAATTTGAGAGATTAATTAGTACATACTAGACCACGACCAAGAAAAATCCTGAAGAGAATTGATTGATTGATTTGATTGATTTAGGCTTTTGTATATCGCATACTATCACCCTACTGGTATCCTGGTGCTTCAGACTAAAAACTATCCATAACCAGAGTATAGGCGGGATGCAGCAGAGGGAAGGGAACCAAAATAAAATCATGGGATAAAGCCAGGTTTTTAAGTTCCTACAGAACTCTAGCAAAGAGTTGACTAATCTGAGGCTCTGATGGAGCTTGTTCCATAGGCGAGCGCCAACCCTGCTAAAAGCCCTTCCTCCAAGCCTGGCCTGTTTAAACTGGGGGATCGTCAACAGGCCAGCGCTGGAAAAGCGAAGCTGCCTTGTGGGATGATACCACATGAATCTATCCAGCAGGGGGACAGAGCCAGGCTCGTGCACAGCTCGAAAAACCATACACAGAGCTTTAAAATTGAACCTTTCCCTGACGGGCAACCAGTGAAGCTCTCACAGAGCCATGGTAGAAGAGGAACTCCGTGTCCTACCAAGGGCCAATTTGGCTGCTGCAGACTGGATTCTTTGCAGTCCCTGAAAGGTGTACACAGGGGCTCCCAAATAAAGGGCGTTGCGATAATCCAGCCTGCTTTCCACAATGCTACTTACCACCAGAGGATGTTTCTCTTTAGGTAGTAGGGGGAGTATTATCCATAACATGCGGATGAGAATGAAGCAGACGCTAGCGGTCTTATTTGCCTGTGATTCCATCTGGAGTTCGTCATCGAACAACACTCCAGATTACGAACTTTCCTAACCGGGATTAGTGAATCCTCCTCTGGTAGGAGTCTGAAGTCACAGGCAATTGTCTTGATATCCTGCCTGCGGAGCAAAACATCACCTCCATCTTTCCGCTGTTAAATTGCAGAGATTTCCTTCTGAGCCAGTCCATTGTCTGCAGCATGCATTGCTGGAACGAGTCCATCGATACGGCATGGTCCCCTTCCAAGGAGAAGGCCAGTTGCGTATCGTCCGCATAGTTGACTAAGCAGACTCCAAAGGACTTTATGATGGAAAACAAGGGCTGCAGGTAGACATTGAATAGGATAGGGCTGATTGCAGAACCCTGCGGCACCCCATAGACAACTGGGTATTTACCAGAAGAGAAAGGTGCTAAAGTAACCACCTGCTGACGACCTTCCAGATAGGACTGAAGCCATTGCAATGCACGACCACTCACTGTAATTGCAATGCACGACCACAATACCCAGTGGAATCTCCCTCCTGTCACAGGACATTATTAGGACATAACTAGAGGATATAACTATATATTGCTTGTTAAAAATGGGAGTTTCTAGTTTGCAGAGGTAGGTACCGTTGACCAAATAGGGACCCTTGCTTCTTGTCAGGGTAAGAGGGGTGCACACTTTAGATAACCCCTGCTTACCCCCTTTGTAATTTGGCACGAGCAGTCAGGCTTATCCCAAAGGCACTGTGTAAAGTATTTCAACCAATACTCACAGTAACATAGCGAAAACACCACAAATAGACACCACATAAGTTTATAAAAATAAAATATCGTTATCTAAACTTAACAAGACCAAAACAACATAAATCTAACATACACCATTAAAGATTTGATTTTCAAAAGGTTTCAAGAACTTGTACCATAGAAAACTATGGATGCGTGACTTGTACACAAAGTACATGTAGTTGCGTCAAAATTTACAAGGCCAAACAGCTGCAGAGTGAAGAAGTAGCATAAACAAAGTAATGTGTCAGTTCCTGAGACCTTCGAAAGGCAATGCGACATTTCTGCTGCACGTAGGAAAACTGATGCGTCGAAACCGGTCAGCAGGGGGAAGTGATGCATCGATTTTTCATGCCGGTCTGGTCCGCAGGTGATACATCTGGAAAGCTTGTCGCACAGGTGCCATACGTGGAAATCTGGAAATGCATTGGTAATCAATGCGGCGAGCAGCACTGCATCAGTTTTTTTGTATCGCAACCCCTCGAGGCTTTGATTCTTGCAGCGGCGACAGGTGCTGCATCGGTTTTTGTAGCGGCACTGCGATGCTTGGAAATTCTTCTCACACCATGGAGATGCGTCTGAAAGACAGCAATGCATCGTTTTTGTAGTTCTTCAAGTTCCTTCTCTGTTCCAGCAGCAACAACCTACAGAGGTCCAATACTTGTAAAGCCACCTCCTGGCTGGTCAGAACTCACAGCCGCAGAGTTCAGGGGAGCCTTCAAGCAGGGGACACAGCACACAGCAAAGTCCTTCTCCTTTCCTTGGCAGAAACAGCAACTGCAGGCTAAGGACAAGGCTAATCCATTAAACCAATTTGCTTAATTCTAAAAGAAAGGCTTCAAACTTTGTTACATTGCGTGCAGGCCAACAGGAAATGCTTCAATCTCTGAATGGCAAGTCGGACCATCCATGAATAAAGCTTGAATTTTGGGTTTCCAGTTCAAGACATGATTTTATCCTAATTGCGCCAGTGGAGGGCGGGTGGTTGTCACCCATTTACCTTTGTGTCTGGACGGGTTCTCTGTAATATTCCCTAACTTTTATTGGGTCTCTCAGCTAGGACTGTTATGGTTGACTCTGTATCTGGTGCAAGCAGGGTTTGCTGCAAAGCAGCAACATTTAAAGGAGGTTGGGGATGACCAACCTGTTTTGTGAAAAATATATCTCACACTCCTCAAGTTTTGTTATCTTTAGTCATTATCTGTTTTATTCCTCATGGGTTTCTGTTCTAGGAAAACTCATTGGGACATTTGTTTTTACCTCTTAAAAGGTGTCTACAGATAGCAATGCACTTCCATCATTTCCTGGGCCTTTGCTCTAATAAAATCCACTTTTCTGGAACAGAGATAGAAGTATAACCTCTAACACGCTTATGATTTAATAACCCTTGGTTACTGCACCTCCCTTTTACTTTTCTTGTACCACTAACCACGCCCCATCACACAAATATTGTAGCAATAGGCTTACCCATGTTTAATGGCATCCCATCTTCAGAGTACAGCAAGCAGTTTCGTCACACCAGCATTGATCTATGATTTCCATATTCTGTGATCAATCGTGTAGCCTTAGACATTTATTGTGCCAGTAATCGTATCCCATCACAGATTTGTGAATATAATCCTTTCCCATCACACATTTATAGTGCCAGTATTCGTTAGCCACCCTGCTGCCAAAGCCAAGTATAGCTCGCACACAGGCCGCACAGAACTCTGGGATTCTGTGCACTGCACCTACTGCACTAAAGGTAGTTACGCCCCTGCCCTATGGTTGGTTGCCAAATGTCCTGATGTCATCAGTCAGTCTGTGCTTTATACCAAGTACCAATCCGTGTAGCTTTGTATCTAACAGCACTTTTCATACTGTTAGTTCTACGCACATACTACAAGTCCCAGAATGCAATCTTCTACTAACTGAAAAGCCAGAACACTGTGCATGTCTCTTACCCTAGACCAAAGCCACTGGAGTTTGCAATTGTGAGGCTGCTGCATTTTTGGCATATTTATGGCTCTGTCGTATTTTGTACATAATCCATTACCCGCTGCATAATCTACAGATTTTGACCCCAAAAATTTGCTTCAAGCTCAAACGTTTCAAAAGTTAACTACAATGCAGTTATACATGTTGCAGCAGAGTGAAAGGCCCTTTGCAAGGAGGACTGGTCCACATTCTGTTGCATATTCTATGTTCAGATGTTAACCCCTTCGCTGCGGGAATTATTCACCTGCTGGGCTGGGAGGGAGGGGGCGCGAACAGCGCCCGCATGCTCATGACGATCTCAGCTCGTCTGAGGCATGGCGCTCCTGTGCTCATGACGAGCTGAGCCCGTCAAGGTGCATTGGCTCCTGTGGAATGTTCAGCACAGGAGGGGAATTCTCCCTGCACCCGAGCGTTCCATGGGCCATGACGTGCTGAGCTCGTCATGAGCACCGGAGCGCCGCGGCTCATGGCGAGCTCAGCTCATCATGAGCATGGAAGGGGTTAAACTGGAACTAATGAGGTGCAACATGTGTCACAACAGCATTAACAAGTGCAAAAATGTCAAAATATTGAAGTGATATTGTCAGACAATGTGGTGCATCATGCCTTATAATTTGCCTTTTCCTGCTTCATGTTCTGGTTACCTTCAGCATCATTTGGCCATCTTCTGTCTCATAATTCCAGTGGCCTTGCCCTAGACCCAACATGTACAACTTGTGTATTTTGGACAGCCTCAAATCATACTTAGCTTACGACACCGCCAGATAAGATAACTCACAGACCAAACTCACAAAATTTCTAGGGCTGTGTGAAATTTGCTTTTGCATAATTATGTAAAATGGCGGCAGAATTATGCCCCATTATGCTTATTTACCCAACAATTACACACATCTCCTATTTTTTATTTTCACCACCAAAAAGGCAAAGCTATGCATACTGTTCCACGCCACACAATTCAACTCCACACAAAAAGCACTACCCTTTATTATTGGTCTCCCAACACAATGAAAAAAAAGAGACCTCTCTTAAAATGTACTGTTAGAGGCAAGCACCTAAATGTATAGACTGCAACATCCTTCTGTCAGATACTGGCCTCTTATGTTAATTGCCATTTGATAGAACCTTATTCTGTCTCTTGCTTTGTGGAAGTGATGCTGCGCACTCCTATTGTTCATGTGTGACTGGGGAAGAATGTGATAATAAGCAGAGTCATCCAACTAGTTCACACTGTTTCCTACTCAGCTGAAACATAGCACTTCACTGCCTATTAACTTTGAACTGAAAAGATTAGGCTTACACAGATGAGCAGTGGGTTTCACAGAAAAAAAACCTGAGGTTTATGAGCGTCCTTATTAGGACTAGATGCATATCTTTGGATGTGTAAGACCTGGCATGAGTACTGTAACATGTGAGGTCATTTTAACCTTTGTTTTTTCACTGAATTTGTATTCTTTCTTTTAACGCGGCTACAGTATTATTACCAAAACTAACTGTAACATTACTTAACCTTTGTGTTTTTTCAGTGGAAATTTTATTTCATATTTATTTCATATTTATTTTAAAATGTATTATCCTCAGGCCAGCAAGACATTCATAAACCTGTAATACTAAAGTTACTACTATAGGTCCCTCTCTAATCAGATGCAAGATCCTCAACAATCTTTCTCAAAGCTACAGTTCTTCAATTGATTATTAGGTGTCCTTCTTGAGTCAGATTCAGCTTAAGTCCCGCAAACCTGCATTCCCTCAGGTCATTACTAGTGATCCCTCTCAAATAAGATACCAAAGTCTCAAAATGTTATAAGAAGGCTGCAGTACCTTAATGTTTACAAGGTGTCTCTCTTGAGTCTGATGCAATGTTAAAATGGTCTTCACCAAGCTGAGGGGTTGAGGCTTAAAAATATATATATGATGTGAACAAGGCTCAGGGTTGAGCCGAAACGTTATGGCAACTAGCACGCAAATTAACAAATAAAGAATCGCACTGGAACTGAGGTCCGTGTCTGTGCTGTCTGGGGCAGGCGCTAGCAGTGGGCAGCCTCGACGGAGAAACAGAAACTGTGGATATATATTTGCATACACGTTGAGCTACTTATTGATTTGTACTTGTGCTTGTTTTCCATAGGAGAAGTAATTACCTAAAAGTAGTGTATGATAAGAAGTCAATATTATAGATTTTATTTGATTTCTTGATGTTCATAAAATAGTGACATTTGAGCAGAATTATATTAGAATTCTGTGAAATAAACTCCTCCCAGTCTGACGGTGATTAAAAGGCTAAGAGAAATTCAGTTTGTGAAGAGTGCTATAAAAATTGACATGCAAGGAATTAATACTTAAATTAAAACAATGTAGGTGCTGGACTCCTGTGATTCTGCAGAAAACTAGTGATTTCTGCACTAAATGACAAACATGTGACAGCCTTAAATTTACTCTACCAGGGACCACTAAAAAGATCTCTTAGAGAAACCCATGTCTGTGCCTGGTAGGAAAAGAAGACTGTCCAGGAACAAAAGCAGGGCAGAGGACATTGTTGAAAGGTGGACAATGCATTGGAACCATGTCATTGAAGAGAAGCAGGAGCCATTGTAGGCAGACAATCAAAAGAAATTACAAAGAAAAGAGGCCCTGCCTAGAACAGCATCAGGTTAGGGTGCCATGTTGAAAGGCAGGCGTCGCACTGCCCGGGAACCAATGGATACTACAGAAGAGTGAAAGAAAGGAAGTTCGCTGCAGCAATCACAAACCTTTCACAGCAGTTGTCCCAGGACAGGATGAATTCAATATAAAGCCCGAATTGTAAACAGATCTTTCTGTTAGTACATATCATGACAAAAACAGATCTCTGTAGCAGGTGCTCAACCAACGCAGATATCATTCAAACAAACAATCCCTACCATGTTAGCCCACTTTGGGAAAAAGCAATATTTGGTGAAATACTTTTTTTTGTAAAAGGCATTTTTCAAAAGGGGCGATTTCCATGTTTGTAGCCAAGGCATAACTGTTTGGGATTGCCATTTAGAAGCATGGAACCCTCCATGTCAGTGAACCCTCACTACCACAAAGCAGTGTCCCATGGGAGGGGCTCATTGTGAAAGCTAACCCTGACCCTCAGTTCTTTTGTTCCCAATCACGAGGTCTGCTTGGATGCAGATTTAGAGGGCTCTACATTCGAAGAA
Organism: Lissotriton vulgaris; assembly: GCF_964263255.1. NCBI lineage: Eukaryota > Metazoa > Chordata > Amphibia > Caudata > Salamandridae > Lissotriton > Lissotriton vulgaris. Next base: position 159,164,266 of record NC_141688.1, read on the forward strand.
GTCATTGAACAGAGCTGAAAGAACTGCCCAGCCTGGGCCCTGCCCCCTTGGGAACTAGGGGCCACATGTATCAGCATTTGCATTAGCGATTTCCTAGTCGCGATTTTCTGTGAATCGCAATTAGGTCATCGCTAATATTAATGATTAGCAATTCCTAGGGGGTCGCAATTCGACCTACCTTACGCATATTAATGAGGCAAATCACAATTTGCGACCCACTAGGAATCGCAAGGGAATGGTGTTGTAGTGAAATCGAAATGATGAATTTTCCAGAAAGAATGTAATGAATTATAAGTATTTATTGTAAATGAAAGAGCTTGTGCACAGAGGAGTGACTACACAGAGTCACGGTGTAATCTCACCGCTTGCAGTACATGACGTCACTTATATGCACACTTGACATTCTAAACGTGCGTGTGCCTGATGACCAATAGGAAGGAATGCAGCATTTAACGACTAGAACCACAACATTACCCTTTTTTTTAGGGGAAGAACAACTTACATAAAAACATGCTATTTAAATGCGCTGGTACTTTGGATATATGAAGATATAGCAAAAGTTCCTTCCCGCCTTCTGTGCGCAACTGGGGTACATAAATATGAAGAAATACATAATTAGTAAGGTGAACCAACCAACCGGTTCACTGCAAATAATAATTAAATGTCTCTCCTCCTCAACAAAAAGAACTGGAAGGTTCCTGTGGTGAAGTAAGGTGATGTATGGCACGAGAAACTCTTCCATGATGAGGTCCTTCAGTGGTAGTTAGATGAGAAGGTCAGTCAAATTCCGTCAAAGAGGAACCCTTTAACTTTCTAATAAGTCCGTTGTATTTTGGAGAGTATAATGGAGATTGTTCTGGACCCCTAGTGCACATTCAATGGGGAAGAAGAGCGTAGGAGTACTATACAAAAGTCACTCTACTGACCAATTTGCGAAATTTGCAGGATGTACTTATCACTTAACATAAATGTGACTATGGATTGATAAATAAGTCTATGTCGAGGTGACTTAGTAGGACTGATGGACAAAAACGTTATACAATACTATACATTTGTCATCATCATACGATGGAATTCTGACTGCTGCACTTTATTTCCGCAAGGTAACACTTGTGAGAATAGACATAAACATGTGAGTATGCAATCCTTCTCTGTCTGAAACCCTTCTTACCATCAATCTAACCTTAGAACAGTGAATATACTTACATAAAATAGTAGCTTACTCGTTACTGGATTCTGATGAAAGAGAAACAAGAGGATTGAAACGTTCATCTAACGCAATGGAATCATCTGATCCAGGTTTTAGGATTAACTTCAATTTGGCAAGATCTCTCCACCTTACTATGGGCCCGATGTAGGTGTCAAAATACCGGTCAGAAATGGCCGAAAATACCAGAAAGAGGGGTGTAACAGGGTGTCAAAGTGACACCCTGTCCCCCTTGGCAATTTGGTATTTTTACCGATTCAGTAAATACCGAATCGGTATTTGCTATTGAATCCTATGGGCTTCATGGCCCATAGGATTCAATAGCAAATACCGATTCGGTATGTACCGAATCGGTAAATACAGATTCTTAACGATTCGGTAAAAAATACCGAATTATTACCTACATCAGATTTACCGATTCTAAAATACCGAATCGGTAAAATTCGGTATTTTAGAATCGGTAAATCTAATTTACCTACATCTAGCCCTATGTTTCTTCCCCTTTCAGCCACATACATTTTGGTGTTGATACTTCTACCTTTTATGCTAAGGATATCTTCAAAATAACCGAACATATTTATCTCAAATTCCCTGTATGCTGTAGGATTAATATCAGTAGGGAATAAATCCACATTAGGCCAGGATTCCAAATATTTACTGTCAGAAATTATTGTAATGGCCGAACATGAATCCACCATGATATTGAGCTCAACCTCACCTACCTTTGCAACTCCTAATGGACCATTTATGTGCGTGTCACCAACATCTAAAGCCAAAACAATATTGGAACACATGTCCTCATCAAACTCCTCAACCCAATTAATGCTTGTTATAACGTTGCGTTTTTGGTCAAAATTCCCAAACACACTTGGAAAATGTCCTACCTTTTGACAGCTTGTGCATGTTTTCCCAATTGCTGAACAACTAACCGAATCGGCCTTATGGTTAAGAGAACCACATCTAAAACATACAATAGGGGAAGAATTGTAATTATAGTTAGAACTGTAAGATTTGTTAGTACCAAATTCTTTCCGTCTTCTGTCGCTTACATATGAAACATTAGAACATGAGGATTCATTTACTTTAGCCAATTCTTTTCTGTCTTCAAGTGAACGTTCGATACCCTTGGCGATATCCACCACCTCGGACAATCTGGGTTTTTTACAGGCAAGTAAACGCTCCTGACTTTTGTGCTCAAAACAATGGAATACAAATTGGTCGCGTATGTATATATCTGCCATGTCACCAAAATCGCATTTAGTGGCTAACACCCTTAAACTTCCTATATAGTCTTCTACATTTTCTGACTCCATTTGTTTCCTCAACGCAAAACGATGTCTGCCCACCATAATGTTCTCTTCCTCGTCAAATTGTTTCTCTAATCTTTTCACGGCCTCCTGAAATTCATCAAGGGGAATAAACTGTCCCGGAACAGGTTCATATTCTGGTAGGCTTTCGAACATTTCCTGGCCAGCAACCCCAACAAACCAAAAAGAATAGCTTTTTTACATTCAGTGTCATATTTCTTGCCATTAATCGCAACCAAATAATTTTCGAAAGCCCTGTACCAGCTCCTCCATTTCATCACAGGTTTACCTGGAACTTCGAGAAAATGAGCTGGTGCATTAAAATGTATTTCACTTGCCATAACTTTAGCTTCGTCTACAGATTCTTTTTTTTTTTTTTTTTTTTTACCAAAGAAATCAATCTTGTTGCCTGAAATAAATTCAGCTATATGTAATAAATATCTTAATTATAATAAATAAATGGAAAAGAAACAATTATGATGTATGTGAATTAAACATTGGCCTAAAGACGCTGATAGCGCTAAAACATAGACTCTGAGTAAATCCTTGTGTAGAAAATGAACACTTGAGTAATACGATTACCTTAAGTAAACATAATAGTTCTTTTACTGATAATTTGTCAATAGGTACCTAAAGTTGCCACTCGATGAAATGGTTCACTCACTTCATGCAATCTAAATAAAGTTTTTACTCGTATTATGAAGCGTAATAAATTCGTACTTTCATACGTCAATACTTTGTCCACTTACTCGAGATCCAACATGTGATATATTAAATGTTATTTCCGCTTGTGCAATTGCTTTAATTTGCAAGACAAACTCACCAAATTGTAACACCACAAGCTACATGAGATCGCGGGGGCTTCAATGAATGAGAAACAAATCCAAGATGGCATTGCGTACTTACGTCAGAGGTGTGGTGACGTACTAACGCTTTCCTGCAATCTTCAACTGAAGCATTGAAATAAGGTTGACTAACGTAACAGCGTCAGCTGAGCATTGACAGTTGACAGTTGGGATTGTCAACGAATTTACACCGGCCCACAAACTTCCTTCAGATACGCTGACAAACTACCTACCAGTAACACTGCAATAAATATGTAAACGTCTTAGAAATGTTGAAAGCGTTTCAAAACAAAACGCTAATATTCACACTTGCCTGAAAAATATCTTTAATCATCACAACTGCAATGATCTTCCTCATGTACCACATCTAAGTAGACTTTCTTTAAGAACCGTAACTTGTAATTACGCCCGGAACAAAGAAAATTGAATGAAAAGCAAACACTTGCCTCCAAATAAAGTGTCCCACTCCCGAAGAAATCTCCGCCACAAGCTCTGAATACCTTCGTCCCGTCCTCGTCGCCAATTGTAGTGAAATCAAAATGATGAATTGTCCAGAAAGAATGTAATGAATTATAAGTATTTATTGTAAATAAAAGAGCTTGTGCACAGAGGATTGATTACGCAGAGTCACGGTGTAATCTCACCGCTTGCAGTACGTGACATCACTTATATGCACACTTGACATTCTAAACGTGCGCGTGCCTGATGACTAATAGGAAGGAATGCAGCATTTAACAACTAGAAACACAACAGGTGTCCTGCCGGGGTCAACAGACCACCATGTCCATGATTGCTTTTAAATAAAGCAATCTATTTTTTTTACATGCAGCCCATTTTTCTTAAACAAAACAGGTTGAGATTAAAAAAAGAAATTAAAAGGTTTTTGTTTCATTTTTTAAGAGCAGTCAGTGATCGATTTGACCATGACCTGCTCTTAAAAACATTTTTACAACCATTCGCAAATGGGAAGGGGTCCCTTGGGACCTCTTCCCATTTGCAAACGGGTTACCACCTACTTGAACTTGGTGGTAAATTGCAAGGGGCAGATTTACAAGCCCCTTGTGTCATTTTTGTGCTGCTGTTGCATCACTTTTTGTGACGCAACAACAGCATAAAAATGCGGCCCATATACAACGCGACACATCTAGGAATATGCGTCACGTTGTAAAGCCATGCGTCACATTATACATGCGTCAGGTATAATGTATGCAGGTTGGGCGTTCCAATGCAAAGTCTGGAAGAAATGACGCAGTGAAATCTATTAAATTTCACTGCGCCACTTATAGGACGCCACTGCGTCACATTCTTATGCCTGCTTGAAGCAGGGGTAAGGGGTGACGCAGCACAATGAGGATAGGCCTTCCCCTGCATTGCTGGAGTTGCTTCGTGCCTGCGACACAACTCCAGCAATGCGTGACTTTTCCATCAACAGATGCGTCAGAATTTCTGACGCATCTGTCAATCCTTGCACCATGGTGCTCTGCATTGTAAATACGGTGCATCCATAGTGGTGAAAGGGTTTCTGAGGGTGGCGCAGGGAAAGTGATGCATCTTTACAGAGGTGTCACTTTTCTTGTAAATCTGCCCCCCAAATATTTTGCAACCACATTCATGGCCACAAAACATTCACACATACTGCTGCGATTCGCTATTTGGTAGGGACGCCCTAAACAGGCCCCATCCTAATACTGAATCGCAAACCCATTTTTTGATTCGGGCCCAAGGTTACATAATAGGGTTTGATACATGTAAAAAGCCTTTTTTGAGTTCGCAAATGTGCTAATTCAGGGAACGGCCCGTTTGTGAATGTAAAATTGGTTCAGACATGTGGCCCTAGAAGTTTTAGCTGCAGGGAATCCCAACAGTCTGCATTCTCTCTGGCTGCCTCAGGGGTGGAGGCTAATGGATGACTGGAGGAGGTACAAGTCCACACTTGCTGCTTCTCCACCCTTACAAAGCCAACCCTTAACTCCCGGCCACCTCATGCTGAACAAGAAGGTATGGGCGTCTCTTCCACAACCCACCACCCATAAAGCCGTCTAAATTCCTAGCAATATTTAGGAGTTTTAAATAAGAATTTGAGCATGTGCAAAAACCTGGGAGGGGGTCGACATTTAGTGGAAGAAATTCTACCTAGTAAAGGGTCACATACTAAGTTAAAATCATCTTCAACAATAAGAGGAACCATATCTAAACTGATCATTTCAGAACTAAGAGTTTTCAAAAAGTGTTGGGTCATCAGCCGTTGGACCATAACTATTGAGCAAGTGTAAAATTGTATTATCTATTCGGATTTTTAAAATTACAAATCTGCCATCAGAATCTGAACCCTTATCTAATATCTAAAGTTTAAGGGGCAGATTTACAATTACTGGCGCATCCCTGCATATCAGCAGGGATGCGCCATTAATTGTGCGCCACACCTCCGCCACCCTTGATGCACCGCATTTACAATGCGGCGCACAATGGCGTAAAAGCGGCGCATTGCTGGAGTTGCGTGGCAAGTGCGAGGCAGCTCCAGCAATGATCAGGGGGGCCCTATATGCACAATGCTGCGTCAATCCTTCTGCCTGCTTCAAGCAGGCGCAGGGTTTTGACGCAGCATGGGCCCAAAAGTGACTTAGTGAAATCTTGTAGATTTCACTCAGCCACTTTTGGGAGGCGTTCCTCCGCCGGAACGCCTCCCCATGCGCCTCCCCCATCTGGGAGATGCGTCACGTTGTAAATACCCTGCACCATGGCACATCTTTTGCACCGCAGCTGCGCCACAAAAGTGACGCAACGGCAGCGTAAAAGCAGCGCAAGGGGCTTGTAAATCTGCCCCTAAGTTTTTTAGACAATAGATTTGCCACAGTAAATATTTTTTCCTAACGCTGGCGAAGAAAGTATATGACGAGCCCATTTCCTATTCATATAGGAAAAGCTGTTATCATATATATAATATTCTTGAAGCAAACTAATGCTGGCCTTCTGTCTAGCCAAATAGTCTAATATTTGTATATGTTTAACTGGATGTCCTAAGCCTTAAACCTTCATAGAAACAATTTTAACCATAGGAAATGTAGCCATAACTGTGAACATTAGGAAGGGACAATAGCAGCAAAACAGACATAAATAGTAGAATACGAAACTTTGAGTTAGAGGTTAAAGATTGACATAGCTCTGAAAGGAAAACAGACATAGAAGAAAAGCAAAGGCGTTGACTAACATCGAAAAGTTTAGAATCACACAAGCACCTTCACAAGATCAGCCAGAGGGAATAGAATTGCACAAGTAAGGTAGATATCATAAAGAAGGTAAGCCACAATTAATACAAAGTGGGTGTAATAGCAGCTTCAAGTTATAGTATCATGAGAATCCATTGACCAGTAGTGGCTCCTATGCTAAGGCGGAGGAGCGTCGCCCCACTGACTTCAAAAGGAAAAATAAAATAACCCCTGACCCTCCTGGTAGGTTGCTCCCCCTCCACGCAGCTCCCACTGTGTGCTCCTGCTGCCGCTGCCACTGCAGCTGCCGCTGCCGCTGGTAAGTGTCCTTCATCCTTTTTGCTTCTGTGCCACTGTCTCCCCCTCTTGTGCCTCGTTTTGCCTTCTGTACCACTGTTTCCCCCTCTTTGTGCCTCGTTTTCTGCTCTGTGCCACTCGTTTTCCCCCCTTGTGCCTCATTTTGCCTTCTGTACCACTGTTTCCCCCTCTTCGTACCTCGTTTTCTGCTCTGTGCCACTCGTTTCCCCCCCTTGTGCCCCATTTTGCTTTCTGTACCATCGTTATTGCCGCCTTTGTTCCCCCTTGCGGCCCGCCCCCTGCCCACTCGCTGCTCCCGCCTCCCTGCTGCTACTCCATCCTACCTCCCCATATATGCCGGACGCTGCACAGCCGCGCAGCGGGCGTGCCGCTGGCATGCTGAAGACGCGCCTAAGGCAAGCACGTCCACGCCGGTACGCGCCCAGCGCCAAAAGCCCTGGACCCCGCGAACGCCAAGACACCAGACTCCACTACGACGTCAGCACCCTCCACGCACTCAACGCCGGCCGAAACCACACCTGCTTCCAGGCCACCCCGAAACGGACCCACGGACCCTTCTCCTGCCGCACCTGCAGCTTCACCTGTGACAGAGCCACCAAACCTCCAAGGACTGGACCCAACCACATCCGCTGCATACTCCTCAACACCCGTTCTGCACGCAAACACACCGTCGAGCTCTGGATTTGCTAAACACCCCCCCCCCCCAGACGTGGCCTTCCTGACTGAGACCTGGTGGAGCGACTCCTCTGTGCCCGACATCGCAATAGCCATCCTGGACGGCTACAAGATGACCCACAGGGATCCCGCCAACGGAATTGGAGTAGGAATAGCCATCGTCCACAAGTCCACCCTCAAGATCGCCACCCACGCAGACGACACCCTGAACACCGCCGAACACCTCCACTTCCCGATCCACACCGACCCCAACACCACCCTCAGAGGAACACTTATCTACAGACCCACCCAGATCCCGGGCTTAGTTCAGCGACTCTATTGCCGACCTCACCAGCACCCACGCACTCGCCTCCACGGACTACATCCTCCTCGGGGACCTGAACTTCCACCTCGAGAACTACAACAACGCCAACTCCGCCACCCTGATTGACAACCTTGCCAACCTTGGCCTCAGACAACTCGTCACCGCACCCACCCACGCCGCCGGCCACACGCTGGACCCCCTCTTCTCCACAGGCACCCACGTCGCCTTTGACCACACCACCGAACTCCACTGGACCGACTACCGCTGCATCCATTTCACCTTCAAGAAACCAACCATGCACCACTGCACACAACAGCTGCCTCGCCGCTGCTGGAGCAAAGTCACCGAAGACCAGCTGATCACCACCCTCACCCAGAACCCACCCGCCAACCCCACCTACCCAGACTCTGCAGCCTGCAACCTCAGACAGTGGATCGACGACTGTGCCAACACCCTCACCCCACTTAAGAAACCCTCCCACAGCCACGCCAGCAAGAGAGCCACCTAGTTCACCGATGAGCTCCAGACCTCCAAACGCGCATGCCGGAAACTGGAGAAGATATGGCTACACGAACGCATACCGGACAACCACGCAGCCCACAAGGATGCCACCCGCATACATCACCACCTCATCAGATTAGCCAAGAGATCCTCCTTCAAAGACCGCTTGGATAACAACGCACACGACAGCCAGGAGCTCTTCAGCATCATAAAGGAACTCTCCAACCCCAGCGCCAATGCCAACGACATCCCGCCCTCACAAGAACTGTGCGACTCACTAGCCATCTTCTTCCACCGCAAGATCGCTGACATCCACGACAGCTTCATCACCACGACCACCCCGACTATGCCAGACTCCACCTCCCCAGTGAACACCACCAGCGCCAACCGCCTGATCTCCTGGTCCAACATCAACGATGACGAGACACGCAAGGTCATGAACTCCATACACTCAGGATCTCCGTCAGACCCGTGCCCACACCATGTATTCAACAAAGCAGACGCAGCCATCGCAACCCAACTATGGAAGGTCATCAACATCTCCTTCAAGACAGCGACATTCCCGGACAACTGGAAGCACACTGAAATCCACGCCCTCCTCAAGAAGCTCAAGGCAGACCCCAAGGACCTCAAGAGCTGTCGGCCCATCTCCCTGCTCTCGTTCTCGGCAAAGGTCATCGAGAAAATCGTCAACATGCAATTGGCCCGCCACCTGGAAGACAACAACATCTTGGACCCGTCCCAGTCCAGATACAGACGAAACCACAGCACAGAGACAGCCCTCATCGCCGCCACAGATGAGATTAGGCGCCAAGTAAACAACGGTGATACATCAGCCCTCATCCTCCTGGACTTGTCAGCCGCCTTCAACACGGTCTGCCATCGCACTCTAAAGACACACCCCCTAGAAGCCGGAATCCAAGAGAAGGGCCTTGTCTGGACCACGTCCTTCCTCTCCGGCAGAACCCAGAGCGTCCGCCTCCCACCCTTCCGACCCGAAGCCACTGACATCATCTGCGGTATCCCCCAGGGCTCATCTCTCAGCCCGACGCTGTTCAACATCTACATGGTCCCCCTCACACAAGTGGCCCGCCATCACAACCTCAACATCATCTCCTACGCAGACGACACCCAGCTCATCCTCTCTCTCACCAAGGACCCACACACCACCAAAACCAACCTCCACGAGGGAATGAAGGCCATCGTCGACTGGATGAGGAGCAGCCGTCTGAAGTTGAACTCGGACAAGACGGAGGTCCTCATCCTCGGACCCACCCCATCAGCCTGGGATGACTCCTGGTGGCCGACCACACTGGGAACAGCACCAACAACCACTGACCATGCACGCAACCTAGGATTCATCCTCGACTCCTCCCTCTCCATGTCTAAGCAGGTCAACGCCATCTCCTCCTCCTGCTACAACACCCTCTGCATGCTCCGCACTGTGACACAGGCCCTCATCAGCACAAGACTGGACTACGGCAATGCACTCTATGCAGGAATCTCAGCCAAACACCTAGGACGACTACAACGCATCCAAAACGCCTCCACCTGACTGATCGTCAACATCCCCTGCCACAGCCTCATCACCCCCAACCTGAGAGACCTACACTGCCCCCCCGTCGACAAGAGGATAACCTTCAAGCTCCTCACCCATGCACACAAAGCACTCCGCAACACCGGACCAGCCTACCTGAACAGCAGACTCAGCTTCTACACCTCCACCCGCCAGCTCCGCTCCACCAGCCTCGCCCTCGCCGCTGTCCCCCGCATCCAACGAACGAGCTCCAGCGGCAGATCCTTCTCCTACCTCGCCCCCAAGACCTGGAACACCCTCCCTACCCACATACGGCAGACCCAAGACTTACTCGCCTTCAGAAGGCTCAAGAGCTGTCTCTTTGAGCAGTAGCAGCACCCCCCTCCCCATAGCGCCTTGAGACCCTCACAGTCCTCTGATTGATTGATTGATTGATTGAATGATAATAACGCATTGTTATTATCATTTTATTTAAGTGAGTGGCTCTCGGATGGGTGGGCTGGCCCAATCAGAGAGAGGAGTGGCTTGCACTTCTTAAGTCCACATGACTGCTTGGCTGGCCCTCTTGATTCATGCAATTCCCCCTCCTTACCTACCTTTTCAATAGGTGTTAAAGAAATAAAACCTTGAAAGGCAAAGAAATTGTGCATATTTATGTTACAGGAGAAGCTACTTGGTGCACTATGGTATCGTAGGGATTAATGTATTCTCCATTTCAGTTTTCCTTTTTAACTTACCATCTTTTTCACATGGTGGTCCGCACATGTTTTCTGCTAATATGAGAAAGTGCCACACACATACTTATTCTTGGTAGACATTGTTATACTGTAGTCTGCACTGTTAGTTACAGGGTCACACAAATTAGATTGCAATGCCCTTTGTTTATTTTTGTGATCATAGGAGATAACCCTTTCTCTCCAGACTAACACTGTTCTAAGCCTGTGGCACAGTGTGATATAGTCAGTGTTTTATTATTTAAACAATGTCCACGTTGAACTTGGTTGGAGGCACTTTACATTGGAATTGTCATGAAAGCTGCTGTGAGATGCGACTGCAATGCAGCTCTGCACTCCCTGCCCTTCATCCTGAGAAGGAAGTTAGCCAAGTAAGAAGAAGTGTTCAGGCTGGTACACTCAGACGAAGTGCAGTTGTTAATGCACAGCTGCTGACTGCTTTACGCATTATACCAATGTCTGGGTTAGATAATTTCAACAGGTCTTACAGATGGGCACTGTCGACATGCCCTCATTAGTGATAGGATTAGGAAAAATTAACATGGTTGAATTGTTTGTGTTCCACACCATTCTAATAGTGCTTATAACAATAATGTGTCTCATCTTTCTAATAATTGCAGTTCATGTTTTATTTACACATATTAGAGCTTTTTAACATACAATTGAAAATATATTATCAGATATTTTCTTTGTGACACTTTCGGAATTCAAATGTGACAAACAAAAGGGTTAGATCTGTTTCTGCAAATTCCTTGGGAATCAGAGTGGTCATGTTCGAGGTTACCAACAACATCAACAACTGTCGAGGTAAGGAGTTTAGACGTGGCACTGTGAGCTACCCAAACCAACATTTACTAACGTGATTAGAAGGCTTAGTCTCTGTATAATTAAGTTTTGTTCATATAATCCACATTCCTATCAAATTCGTAGGAACCGTATAATAGTTGGAAACTGGACCAGACAATCAAGCTCTCAGAGTCAGTGTGAAGGGAAGGGTCGATATTTGATGCATAATATTTCAAGTGAATAAAAGAGATATCAAGGTAGATGTAAAACAGTAATGCTCCTAATGTTAAACGTGCAAATGTACACAACGCATGAAATAAGAAAACATAACATCGTTCTTCTACACACTGTTAAATAATGCACGTCTTCTGCTGCTAAGTGCTGTAAATAACAGGTGTTGAAAATACACAATGTAATCATACTCAGCTACCCGACGTTGTAAGGATTGAAGGCCAAGTTGGTCTCACACAGTTTCAAAGTCATTATCTGGAAATCACATCAGCAACAACATTAGAGTCCTCTTGCCCTTTTGACGTAGGTTTGAGAAAGCGGGCAGAAGTGAAAAAATATTATAAATGCCACTACCATAGACTGGTTTCTTTTAAATAACATTGCCTTATACCAGTTTATTGTAAATACTATGGAATACGCAGATTTATTGTGACATGCGTCAATTGTGTAAGGAGGGGAATTCAGATTCCTTCTTAAAGTGGAAAAACAGCTACGATTTAACACCGCAGAAGAGCTTGACTTACGCCAAGCGCAAGTTACACCAGTGCTAATATACAAGCCCCTGGCGACGGCTGGGCTTATGGGAAAAGGTGAAAGAGGCTTGTAAAAAGGTCCCACCCCTTTTCATAAATAGATCTCCAAGTCAATGAAGAGTATTTAGATAACAGTTTCTTCATCATTATTCAGTACATGACAGTCTCAAACCGATCTGTCAAAAACTGTTGATCCATGAAAGAAACTGTGATTGACAGTACAATTACAAATAAGCATAAACAAGATTCTCTTCTACTTTATGTTCGTAGTTGTGTAGGAGCAGTGATTAGAAAAAAAGACGCACTGCACAAGTTGTTTTTCATGGCCTAATGTTCAATGGGGAATTTCACTCTGATAATTTGTTATGTTCACCTCCTTTTTTAAAATCTTTTTTCAATCCACAACTTTTCTTTTCTGTTTAACACAGTTTTCTGCCTCTCTCCTGTATTAATTAAATAGAATAAATATGCTAAACATAAAACTAATTTGGGCCTAAATGGGATTAGTGGTATTTTTTGTTGACAATGGCATGATTTTCATTCCAGTAAGAGATGGACTCAGTTATGTGTGTGCCAGTGCATACCATTGCTGCTAAACATTTCCAAAAATATCATTTATATCCACAATTTACTGCTCTTGGAAACGCTGGTTTAAACATCCTGCGATTAATGAATTTTAGCACGGTCACTAAAAGCTGCGTCTCTACAGTAACTAAGGTCCCTTCATGAATCTGCGTGGAATGAAACAAATCCCGCACAACGATTTCTTGCCCAGATTTCCAGTTATAAATTTAATTTCCCAGATCAAAAAAGGCTTTTTTTTAAAAAAATGCCATAGTATGTTCCCCCGTCATCTTAAGATCATAGTCTACTCAGAGACAACATGAACATATCTACATTGCTTTTACAGTTTGCTAACATAAAATGAATTCACCTTTTTAGGTGAGGCAGCTAGAGTCTCCAGATAAAAGCCAAATTAATGTTCCAATACTTGGAAACAATGTCTACATTACGACTGCTAATCTCCCTAAAACAAAATAAACAAATACGTACAGGAATGTACGTACATTTGGCTTCTAATGCACAGGTGTATGTAAAGGTGACTTGTGACAGCTTCCCTTCAGCCAGTAATTGGTGACTAATCAAATAAAAAGAAACTATTACTTTGACAAACACGTCTTTTGAGAAGCCCTGCAACTGCCCAGAATTATGTGCATTTTCAATATGGCAGAATATAGGTGTGGTCACAAAAGCCCTCTATGTGCCTAGCTCTGTCCATTATACTTTAAAACGTGTTACTTTCCTTCTAGACTTCAAATGGATCACTTAGTATGACTTGTGACAGCTTCCCATCAGCCAGTAATTGGTGACTAATCAAATAAAAAGAAACTATTACTTTGACAAACACGTCTTTTGAGAAGCCCTGCTACTGCCCAGAATCATGTGCATTTTCAATATGGCAGAATATAGGTGTGGTCACAAAAGCCCTCTATGTGCCTAGCTTTGTACCTTATACTTTAAAACGTGTTACTTTCCTTCTAGACTTCAAATGGATCACTTAGTATGACTTGTGCCAGAGTTTTGATTATTCCCCTTTTGTCCCACTGAGAAGGGTGTGTCCAGGAATGCCAATTAGTGTCCTCTAATCACCCAGTGCCATTTTCTGCCCAACCGTGTTCCTTACCTTATGAAGGATAATCCCTTCCAGATAGGCCCATTTGGCATGGCTGGCTTTAAGCTACTATATATCCGCAGAGTAATTATCTTGGCTTTGCAGGGAATTTTCAAACTCCAATTTTATTAGTACCGGGTGAGGAAAATATTGCAAAAATTAAAAAAGCATAAAGGAGATCAAATACGGCCAAATGACTATTTTATTTGTGTTCAGGACCTTTAAAATACAGTAAACATCATGTCAATTATTTCTCTATATTGAGCCAATACAAAATTAGTTTTTAGCACAGTTTTCACCCAATGTGTAAATATAGTGAAGCGCTACAGATTTACACTTTAGTTAAACTAATATATCCAGGTAATTCTGTTTAAATTCTAAGGTCTTTATAAGCCACAACCAATTCATCCAGTGTTCCATCTGAAACAGGCTATGTGTGCACAGATACCAGTCAGAGAGTATTCTTCTTTTTTCAACATACATGCATGTATGTATGTGAATATGTGTAACCAACACGGAGCCTCTTATTCTAGTAGTACCACAGCAGGCTTTGTCCACTGTAGCCTACAGCGGGTGAGACTCTGTATTGGTTTTTCATTCGCATTAGAGATCCCAAACTAGGCGGATTAAAAGTGAGTCAGGACCCACTTCCAAAAAGAGTAGCACTAACATTTCTAGGCTAGACTGTAGTTCACAAAACTGGGGAATCCTATTTCTAAAAATGCAGGAGCACTTTGAAATATGATGTTCGAGGCATGTGGGCTGCTGAATTCATATCTGTGCATAGTCCGCCACCTAGTGTTGGGTCCGGATGATTGCACATTGTTGTCCTGGATGAGTCTTCGAAGTATCACGAGATAGGTGGCTCCTCCCCTGGACTACAGTGCGCATGGGCATCGCCTCCATCCCCAGATTGTTTTTTTCCGCCATTGGGTTCGGATGTGTTTCGGTTCCCTCTGTCGGAACCGATAGTTGTTCTACTTTTACTTGAGACCAAAAGGTCTTTAGGCTGGGCGTCGGTATAGTTGCGTTCGGGTTTCTTACTGACTCTCAGCTCCTATATCTCGCTGCCCTTCCACGTGCTTTCGACGCGGACGGGCCTACACTACACCCTTTGCTATGGAGCGGACTCCATTCAAGAAGTGTCCGCTGTGTCATTCTAAATATTCGCACCTCGACGTGCACCCCGTGTGCAATACATGCTTGTCACCGGATCACCGTGAAGACACCTGCATGGCGTGTTCGAAATTTAGAAGTAAGAAGACTTTAAAGATTCGCCGGGCTAATCGGCTCCAGGCTCAATTGTCGGCTTCGGCACCCCCACCCGATGACATCTTCCAGGAATCGGTCGAGGGAGAAGACGACGTACAAGGGTCGGACCCTGGCCCCGCGTCCGAGGAAGAGACCTACGACGCGGATGAGGAGGCCTGCGACGAAGCCTCCGACGAGGTAGGGGACGACGATCTGGCTTGTGCCACGATGGGTGATAGCTCGGAGGAAGAGCATCCCCAACCAGACTCCGGGGTTACTCCCCATCTTACGGCCCAGGTCGAGGGATTGCCTTCGGGCCTTACCCAAGATCTAACTATGAGTCCTACGTCCCCGCCTCCGGGCCCGGTCACGGACATTTCTAAGAAGAAACCGAAAGTGAAGCCAACTGGTCTCGCACCCTCGGATGCGAAACCGAAACCGAAAGTGGCGTTGGTGAAGAAGGTTCTGGAGGCGTCAACTTCCACGAAACCCAAAATGGCCGACTTGAAGAGCCACGCCAAAATGGCCGACCAGAAGAGCCGCGCCAAAATGGCCGACCCGAAGCCCTCTGGGTCGGCACCGAAGGTGAAGGCATCCGACGCGGCTGCGTCGGCACCAATAGGGGTCGCGGACCCGAAGACGGCTTCGAAGAAGCGTCACGCCGACGGTGCGCCAGGCCATGGGGCGTCGGCGCCGAAGAAGAGGCCTACCGGCGACCGGGCTCTCGGAGACGAAGAGTCGCTCGAGACAGTTCAGCCCTCAGCATCCCTTTCAAAGAAGGTGGGAGAATCCTTAAGGCGGATCCAACAGTCCACTATGGTTCCCAGCCAGGACACTGTAGTGCCTAGGCCCACGCCGAAGCCTGCCAAGGAACAAACGCCCATTCGTTTTACCCTTCCTCCCAAGTCGGCGCCGAAGGCCTTCGCGCCTAAGCAGAGCGGACACTCTCAGGAAGTATTGACGCCGAAGGCTGCCTTGGTGGTGTCGAAGCTTCGGCTCCAGCCGCTTGCGGTGGAGGAACGTCGTGAGGTGATCATCGACGCCAACACCGGAAAATTGTCGCTCCTCAAACGAAAGATTACGTCGGAGCCGGCCTTGGAACCTTTTAGGATTCCACTCAAGAACAAAAGGTACTCTGCGGACTCTTCGGCTCTGATGGAACCTCTGTCTCCACAAGCCCTGGAACACTCGCCGGCCCATTCCCCCGTGCCTGATGTGGACGAGGAAGAGGCCGAGTACAACTATCCTGCGTACTCGGACCCGGAAGAGGAGCAGGTGCCCTGGACAGCAGGAGGCGACACAGACGACCCGCAGTCGGGGCAGGACACTCAACTTTTTGCCGCAAAGACGTCCCCGACAGAGGACTCGGCGGCATTCAATGCATTAATAGAGAGAGCTGCAGCGAACCATGACGTCGAACTGCACTCAGACCCCGTGGATGCGGACTTCTTAGTCGACACCTTCTCGGTAGCCGAACAACAAGTCAAGACACTACCGATGCTTAAAGGGGTGCTGAAGCATGCACAGGAGGTATTCAAGGAGCCCACCCGGGCGCGGGTGGTCAATCCTCGCATCGACAGGAAATATAAAGCGGCGCCCACGGATCCCACGTATATTAAGGGACACTTGCCATTGGACTCCCTGGTGGTTTCCAACGCTCGAAAGAGGGCGAATTCGCAGACTACTGGTGACGCTCCTCCCCCGGACAAAGAGTCCAAGATCTTTGAGGCATCAGGCAAACGCATTGCTGCACAGGCAGCAAACATCTGGAGGATCTCTAACACTCAAGCCCTGCTTGCACGTTATGATAGGGCCCATTATGACACATTAGAGGCCATCCTACAACACTTGCCTGACCAATATAAGGAGGCGGGGGAGATGCTCATTCAGGAGGGTAGACTCATTACAAATGCATCCATCAAATGTGCCCTAGATGTGGCAGACACTGCCTCCAGGGCTATCAATACAAGTGTGTTACTTAGACGTCATGCCTGGCTTCGCATTTCGGGGTTCAAACCCGACGTACAAACCACAATATTGGGTCAAACAGTGAATCCTGACCATCTGTTCGGCCCTGAGGTGGATGCCTCCCTAGAAAAGATGAAAAAAGATACCGAAACTGCCAAATCTATGGGGGCTTTACAAAGTCAGCAGTTTCGGGGTAGTTCCTTTCGCCGCTCCAATTCAAGAGGCACCTCGAGGGGACAGGCATCCCAATCCACACAATACTACAAGGGTAACACCCAGTCCTCGTATAACAACAACAAGGGCAGGGGTGGCTACAGAGGCAATAATATCAAAGGCAGGGGACGTGGAAAAAATGCATCCAGGTCCACCACCACCAACAAGCAGTGACGTCTTGTCACTTCCCCCCGATCACACGACACCTGTCGGGGGGGAGACTCCAGCAGTTCCTGCCGGCGTGGAGGTCCATCACCACGGACAGGTGGGTGAGGTCTCTTATCCAGTACGGGTACTGTCTAGAACTTACGTCCATTCCATCGGACATACCGCCAAGAAGCCGTGCTATGTCCGACGAGCACTTGACCTTGTTGCAGCAAGAAGTTCTGGTCATGCTGCAAAAAGGGGCAATAGAGCTCGTTCCATTGCAAGAACGGGGAACGGGGGTTTACTCCCTGTATTTTCTGATCCCCAAAAAGGACGGATCACTCAGGCCGATCCTGGACCTCAGGCCCCTGAACTGGTACATCAACTCGGAGCACTTCCATATGCTCACATTGCAGCAGGTGCTTCCCCTGCTTCAACAGGGGGACTTCCTAGCAACGCTGGATCTAAAGGATGCCTATTTTCATATTCCCCTGCATCCTTCCCACAGAAAGTATCTCAGATTCAAGATCTTAGACCAGCATTACCAGTTCAGGGTCCTGCTGTTCGGGGTCACCACGGCACCGAGAGTATTTACAAAGTGCCTAGCGACTGTGGCGGCGCATCTCCGTCGCCAGCACGTCCATGTCTTTCCATACCTAGACGACTGGCTTATTCAGGCAAAGACGGAACAGCAGTGCGTAGACCACGTGTCACGCACCATTCACCTCCTGCACGATCTGGGATTCTCTCTGAACTACCCGAAGTCCCATCTCCAGCCCGCCCACGTGCGACAGTATCTGGGCGCGACGATCGACACTCTGGCAGCCACTGCGCAGCCGAATTCAGTGAGAATCGCCAGTATCCAGGCGCTGATCCTACGATTCAGACCCCAACACTCGCTTCCAGCGAGGGTGTTCATGCAGTTGATAGGCATGATGGCCTCCTGCATCTCCATTGTCCCGCACGCGAGACTACATATGCGTCCGCTTCAGGAGTGCCTTGCACGTCAGTGGACTCAGGCTCGTGGGCAACTGACAGACCTAGTGTTGGTGAGCGGTCGGGCGTACAACTCTCTGCATTGGTGGAATCCACAAAACCTTTGCAAGGGCCGACCATTCCAAGAGCCTGTCCCACAGATCATCCTGACGACGGACGCCTCTCTCCAGGGATGGGGAGCGCATGTACTCCACTACACTGTGCAGGGACTATGGACACTTCAGCAAAGGAAGATGCACATCAATGTGTAGGAACTGATGGAAATCTTCATGGCCTTAAAGGCGTTCAAAGTACATCTGTGCAACAAGGTCGTGTTGATCCGGACGGACAACATGACGGCCATGTACTACATCCAGAAGCAGGGAGGTACACACTCTCCACAGCTGTCTCATCTGGCTCAGAGCATGTGGAAGTGGGCCATTCAGAGGAACATCTTCCTCATGGCAGAGCATCTCCCGGGCAAGGACAATCAAATGGCGGATCCGCTCAACAGACACAGCCATCAGATGCACGAGTGGGAGATACATCCATCAGTACTCCAACCGTACTTCCAAAAGTGGGGTCATCCAGAGATAGACCTGTTCGCCACAAAGGAGAACGCAAAATGCCAAAGCTTCGCCGCCAGGTTCCCACACCCCCAATCACAGGGCAATGCGATGTGGATGAACTGGTCAGGCAGATTTGCGTACGCTTTTCCCCCAGCACCTCTGATACCGCTGGTGGCACGCAAGCTCAGGCAACACTCGATGACGCTCATCCTGGTTGCTCCAACGTGGGCTCGCCAACCATGGTACACCACGTTTCTGGAACTCTCCGTGGTACCGCATCAAAGGCTTCATCTCACTCCCAGCCTTCTGACGCAGAGCCATGGCGACATTCAGCACCCAGATCCGCAACAGCTCAACCTGGCGATCTGGCTCCTGAAGTCCTAGAGTTTGGCTACCTCAATCTTCCTCCCGATTGCATGGACATCATTCGGGAGGCAAGGAAGCCCACTACTAGAGCTTGTTATGCGGCTAAATGGAAGAGGTTTGTCATCTACTGTGTGGACCACAGCATTGACCCGCTAGATGCTTCCATTCAGAACATCATATGTTACCTCTTTCACCTGTATCGATGTAATCTAGCGTACTCTTCCATCCGCATTCACCTGTCTGCTATGGCAGCATACCTCCAGAATAGGCAGCACCTGTCTCTCTTTAAGGTCCCTGCTATCAAGGCCTTTCTGGAAGGACTCAAAAGGGTCATTCCACCAAGGACTCCACCAGCTCCAGAATGGAACCTCAATGTGGTTCTTACAAGGCTGATGGGTCCTCCCTTTGAGCCACTGCACTCTTGTGAACTCCAGTTTTTGACTTGGAAGGTTGCGTTCTTAGTAGCAATTACATCGCTACGGAGGGTAAGCGAGCTGCAGGCGCTTACCATCCAAGAACCTTTCTTCCAAGTACATGCTAACAGGGTGGTGCTCCGCACTAACCCTAAATTCTTACCCAAAGTGGTCTCACAGTTCCACATGAACCAAACAATTGAATTGCCGGTGTTCTTCCAAAACCCAGAGACGCTGGCGGAGCGTATGCTCCACACTCTTGATGTGAAAAGGGCCTTGATGTACTATGTGGACAGGACAAAGGATTTCCGCGAAACCAAACAACTCTTTGTTGCTTTTGCCACACAACACAAGGGAAATGCAATCTCCAAAGCGGGGATTGCTAGATGGATAGTAAAGTGCATTCAGATCTGTTATGCTAAAGCTAAGCGCACTCTCACTATCCCACCAAGGGCCCACTCCACTAGGAAGTTGGGGGCCTCTATGGCCTTCCTAGGTAACATTCCCTTAGAAGACATCTGTAGAGCAGCCACATGGTCTACCACACATACTTTCACTAAGCACTACTGTGTAGACGTGCATTCCAAACAGCAGGCAGCTGTTGGTCAGGCTGTTCTAAAAACGCTTTTTCAAACTGCTGCAGCTGGCACGGGCGGCCGCCGTTAATGGAGGGACTGCTATGTATTCTATGCACAGATATGAATTCAGCAGCCCACATGCCTCGAACTGCAAATGCTACTTACCAGTATGCATCTGTTCTTGGCATGTAGGGCTGCTGACATTCATATCGCCCACCCTCCTCCCCGGCGCCTGTAGCAGCTGCAGTATTTATTCATATACACATATGCTCATAGCATGGTCATCACTCACTTTCTTCACTCCATCTCTGCCAATGGCTAAAAACAATCTGGGGATGGAGGCGATGCCCATGCGCACTGTAGTCCAGGGGAGGAGCCACCTATCTCGTGATACTTCGAAGACTCTTCCAGGACAACAATGTGCAATCATCCGGACCCAACACTAGGTGGCGGACTATGCACAGATATGAATGTCAGCAGCCCTACATGCCAAGAACAGATGCATACTGGTAAGTAGCATTTGCATTACACCTTTTGCAAATGTACCTCAATCCAAACCTTAAACTGAAGGTCTTTGCAATGTAGACATCACTGACCGAGTACCAAGGATCTGCTTTCTCCTTGTGGACATCTGATGTATTTGTGTTGACATTTAACAGATACGGGAGAGCTATATACCAACTTGGTGATGTAAAGCAATACTGATGGTGTTGAATAGTGAAGGATGGATTAACCAATGAAAAGTATTAAAATTGATGATGGGTGCTAGAAAACTACAACTCTTTACTAACATAGAAGCACGGGAAAAAAGAGTCATGTTGGGCCATGCACTTTCTTTATTGTTTAGGCTACTCTTGTTCCGTAAATGCTGCATTCCCCACTATATCTACCAAGAGCATATACAGGAGTTGCCTTTGGCATTGATCTGCCAGTAATCCACCACACCTGAATCTACAGTGTCTTCAAAAGAAATGTGTCCATAAGCAAGCATCTTGATTGATGACAGGCCAGAAACAAACAACACATCAGCTCTGGTTTAAAACCCTTGCATTAGCTGTAGGTGAATAGAATCATCAACTATAATATGCTCAGCCAGAGCAGTCTCATGGCCTTGAGGAACTGGCTATTGATTTGTTCCCAATTACATAGTTACTTGTGTCCTTTGGAAAGGAGACGGAAAAAATGAAGCAGACCAAATCCAATCACCTTTAGAAGGCAAGTCTAGGACTACAGGGCAGACAACTTCAATTTGAAACAGTGATTGAAACTAGACCATTTTCAACTCTGGAAGAACCTAAGCCCATACGTTTCTCTTTCTGCAAACTCTGACATTATTTGCATTGTACAATAAATACTAGAACCTCTGTGCTATGACACCTTTTTTAAAGAAAAAGACTGCAATGTGTTATTTTATCTAAAAACAGAAAAGCTTCCAATCTGGAGTGGCTAGTGGATTGCATGTGGCTTCAATCAAACCACCAATAGGGGCACTGGAAATGAGAAATATTTAAGAGATAAAACAATAACAGAAAACAGATCTGTTCACTACAGGTTAGCTATCAAGAAGAGCCCAAGACCTCATGATTCCTGATAACTTGAGGGAAGTGCAATCTGATGCCATTGAAGGGCCCGGGACCAAGGGAGGCTCCTGCTGGAAGTCAGGGACTTACTCTTCTAGAGGCCAGCAGGCTCAGGCAGGTCAAGTGCAGCAGGTCAAGTAGGCAGTTGCTGGGCCGCCTTTGGGGTTTGTTATGTCCCTGTAGCTCGGAAGACGAGGTCCTCAGCTGACCCCTAGAGTCACTTCAGGCAGCCAGTAGTGAAGGGAACAGGTACAGTACAGTCTTCCTCCTCAGACAGCAGAGCAGGCCTCAGGCAGCAGGGCAGTCCATCTTCTGTAGTATCCACAGGTTCATTAGTTTAATAAACAGTGTGTCTGAAGGTCCTAATTTTATGCCTGGTGCCAGATTTCCCCCTGGAGCTCGGTAGTTCCCCCCACTCCACAGAGGCGAGCGGAATTTCCTGGCTCTCTGTCTTGGTCCAAGGATGTCTGGTCACAAAAGGCTAGTGCGTAGCTCTGCGTGTGTGTGCTGAGGGAAGGTCTTTGAAGTGCACGTGGGCCTGTGCACACCTGTCCCCCTCCCATCTTGCCAGCATGGCTCCTCCTCCTACCAGCACCCAGTCCCCCTATTCTGTGGCTGTTTGGGAGGAATACACAAAGGCAAACTGCCAATTACATCTAGTCATGTGACCTAGGAAACACCAAAGGTTTAGGGTAAGAAAAGGCCAACTTTCTGAAAGCGCAATTTTCTGAATTGTGACTTACAATCCAACTCTATAATTAAAGAGAATGTATACCTTAGTAAATGCAATAAAGTAACCCACTGTTATCCTATGTGAGAGGTAGGCCTTATAGCAGTGAGAAACAAATGTAGGAATGCTTCACTACCAGGACATTAAAAACTTAAAAGATATAAGTGCAACTTTTTAAACACACAGCACCCAGCCCTTAGGGCTGTTTAGGACCCACCTAAGGAGTGCATTTTATCTATTATAACATGGAGGGTTTAGGCCTGACAATAGGTTTATTTTGCCAGGTTAAAATAATAGTTTAAATCTGCTGCACAGACAGTCTTGAGCCATGTTTTAAAGGGCTACTTAGGTTGGTGGCACAATGGGTGCTGCAGGCCCACTAGTAGAATGTAATTTAATGACGTACCACTCTACTAGGGTATTCCAAGTAAATCAAATGTGCCAATGGTTGTGGACATTTTTAGCCTGTTTAAAGGCAAAGGCACAAATACTTTAGCACTGGTTAGCATTGGTAAAGTGCACACAGTGCTAAAAGCCAACAACAATGGCTTTATAAAATAAGAAGGGTGAAGGTAAAACGTTTGGAGGTGACCCTCTAGAGAGGGCCACATCCAACAGTGGTCTTTTAAGCTCATGATCAGAATTTAACTGGAAATAATAAAGAATGGAAAACACCAACGGCCACATGCATCAATGTAAGGTGTTGCGATTCCTTATTTGCGAAAATTAGGGAATCGCAAATAAGGAATCGCAAAACGGGATGCATCAATTCATTCGCATAATTTTTGCGATTCTGTAAAAATCGCAATTTTTACCGAATCGCAAATATTATGCGAATTGTAATTTGCGATTTCGCAATTCCCATTGATTCCTATGGGCCAAAAGGCCCATAGGAATCAATAGGAAGGCATTCACATTTTGTGAATTTCAAATTGCGATTCGCAAAATGTGAATGCAATTTCAAGGGTGCGGGGGGGGGGGTCCAAAGAACCCCTCCCTGCACCCCTGAAATGTAGTTTTAAATGCAATTTACACACACACATGACCCAAGGACATGTGTGTGTGTGTAAATTTAAACTTTCAAATATGAAACTAGTGTATGTTTGAAATTTTTCGGTTAATTAGCATGAAGTTTCACTTCATGCTAATTTACCCCTTCCAAAGTGCGAATTCGCAATTTCAAAATGATCATGCCAAAGTCAAAGTCAAAATTATGTTTATTATGACCGTAGTCTTTAAACAAACAAGCAGTGAGCATATCACACTAAGGGGGGTGTATACAGTAAAACCTATACTTATTTTAAAAAAAGTATTCTTTAAAACAATTCTACAATTCATTTCCAAAAATACAAAGTCCAGTTATAAAATACTAGTCACCAATAAAAGTTACAAATGCCTTAAAACGTGTTATAAAAATTTAAAAACCTATTCACTTTTCTTACCATCCTAACAGTTTCGGTCAATAAAACTTCATACAGAACTACATTTTTCCCTTGGTTCTCAGTACACTCTGGGTCACCTTTAAAAATTTCCCTAGGGCAATTGCGATATCAATGAAGGGTACTTCTGTTAGGAGACTGGCTGCCTGCGTCCTTGTTTTAATTCCATATTTTAGGAAAACTGGGCGCAGCCATAGTTTTCTCTGCTCAAGGAGAAACAGGCAGTCCAACAGAATATGCAGCCAGTCACCCTTAGTTCTCAGGTTACACTTGCAGCGGCCTTCTTGATCTAGGAATGTGCCTTTGATCATGCATAGCATTTAAGAAATCGCAAAATTGCGATTTCTTAAATGCTATCGCTATTTAAGAAATCGCAAATTAATTGCGATTTCTTAAATTGCGAAAATAGCCAAAACCTTCATGCATCACAAAAAAAGGATTTGCATTCGCAAATGGCCGAAAATTGCGATTCGCACCGTTTGCGAATGCAAAAACCCTTGATGCATGTGGGGGATAATGCAGGTCACACGTTGTGTCTTTCATCAGAGGTATTTTTTATAGCAACAAGAAAAGAAAACGTGGGAGCACGTTGTTCTGTGATTTAAAACTCCCTTAAAAATAGATGGCATCTGAAGAACAGTGTACCAAGATCCCAGAATGTGAGCACATAGCCAGACAGCCTACACACTGTAACACCTTCCAAATAATTCATGTCCACAGGTGTATCTCGGCGTAAAATATGAAGATGCCCCTACAGTGCCGGGTGAACACGGCTAAACTGATAAACTGTGAAACGTTCTTCCTACCACATGCACTGTATCATGTTCTCCCATAATTAATGAGTGTAATGAACACCAGTGGCACCCACTAATGCCGACTCTGCAGTCTCACCTTAGGTTTCCTCCTTTGTACCTTGAATGATTTATGATGCAGCCCTATAAACACTGTCATTTTATATTAACTAGATTTACTAGAGGATGATGAATGGGCGTAATTTTCAGAATTAGTTGATGAGATATTAGTGTGGACTCCATACTCGATTTTAATGATAGTATGGAACTTGCTGTAACTCTACAATAGGAATTTCTGTATTTTTATTGCAGCATTCTCAGATTCATTTACAGTCTGATAATAGTTCATTGACAAGTAATTATTTTACAACTCCAGATTTTTTCCCAGATGTTTGCAATCATAAGGAATAGAATGTGGTAAAAATATTGAAAGATGTGATTGCACGGTCGCCCTAATTCTTTTGGACTAAAGTTGCTGGTTTTTTGACTCTGTGCACTGAGACTCTGCTACCCAGGTAAAAGTGCATGTGCTTTGACCCCCTAAAAGATGTCAAAGTTAAATTAAGTATGCCAACACTGCTAATTGGCATACTTAACTTACCTGAAAGTCTCTAGAATATAGTATAAAGTGGATCAAGGACCAATATTTACACATCACTGGTGGACTGCAGCACCCATTGTGCTACCACTACAGTGGCACACAAACATGACTGTAGGCCTACCACTGTAGCCTGGGTAAAAACAATTTCAATGGTAAATAACCCCCTGACAGGCCTAATAGCTCCTTTTAAATATTAACAAGTCGGCCTAATTAGAATTTAATGCTCCAGAAGGCAGGGCATATGGTATTTTAAAGTAGGTCATATAAAAATGTTAATATAAATCATGTCTGAATGGTGACAAAGATCCAAAAGCTATTTTCACAGTAACAGGGTTAACTGTTCATTATGAAAGCATTGAGATATCATATTAAAATTAAATAATTTTTGCTTTGTTACAAGTTTAATCCTTTGACTTTTTACAATATTTATTATCATCCCATTTTATTGGTAAAGTTTGATTTTTACTAAATTT
The DNA here is from genome assembly GCF_964263255.1 of Lissotriton vulgaris. Classification (NCBI taxonomy): domain Eukaryota; kingdom Metazoa; phylum Chordata; class Amphibia; order Caudata; family Salamandridae; genus Lissotriton; species Lissotriton vulgaris. Next base: position 159,190,216 of record NC_141688.1, read on the forward strand.
TTTAAAATAGATACTTTTAAAGGGTTGCCTTTTGTCTGTCTTTTGCAGTTGTAGTTGTCCCTCCAGTCAGTCAATCACCAATCCCAATGGGGAATGAATTGCACCCAGAACAAGATTTGAGCGATCACAGAGGAGGGGTTTCTCATTTTCCTAGTCAGTCCTCTAGGGTGGCCAGAGAAGCTCTGCACGGGGAAGACAGATTCTACCATGTTGGATTTAGGTAGAGAGGGACATTGTGGGATTGTTTGCAGTATGGCATACAGGAACTGCAGCAAAAGTGGGTTGGGTTACCTGGAAATATTTTACCCTATTGGTTAGAGAAATCCAGGAGTAACCCTCGCCCACAAGCTAGTGTCAGGCATAAATGTGGCACCTCTGGGCACCCTCTTGGGAATACTACTGAATCTGTGGAAAGTAGAAGTGCTGTACCTGCTGTTGACACCAGGCAGGAGCCCTGAATGGAAGAACCTGCTCCCACTTGTATGCAGGACAAAGTATTGGACTCCAAGGGTCAGTTGACAGACCTCCTGTTAGGCTACAAGAACACAACTAGCTGCTACAAAAACTCTTTCACGAAGAGGCTGGCTGACCAGTTTCAATAAGACTTGCTTGGAACCTACTGGTGGCTTCTGTTGGACTGAGTCTTGACTTCCACGTGCTGTGCCGGAGGAACTGTGATCCATGGCTGTGTTAAAGTGTACTCCTCCCTACATCTGGGACATAGAACCTTTTTGGTTCAAAAGACCTCTAGAAGACTGAAATAAACCTACCAAGTCATTCCATCGAATGTGCACTGCGGCTGAGACAAACATTCAGGTTGCTTCCACTCTGTGCTTTTCTGAAGTAGCAAAATCTGTTTCAGCAGGATGTTTCAGAGAGACTATGCAGCCTTGTGGAGCCCTGTTTGACTACTGCCATCAGCCTTTCCCTGAATTTTTGGCTGGCGGGGGAAATTCCTTAGTCATGAATTAGGAATATCCTCTACTCAGAGATTGCCTGCCAAAGGCCCATGGTTTCACAAAGACGTTGTCCGATGGCTATTAATCCTCATGGGGTCCTTCTTGGACACAGCCAGGTGCTTGTCCCACTGAGGATTTTTGACTTCTATTTCAAAGATTAACTGGCAGATGCATCAACGAAAATACCTCCCAGTAAAACTGCGAATCAGTAAAACAGGTTGATACCGAACGCAAAACCAGAAAATGCTATGCATCAAACAATTAATCGCTAAAAAATAAAGAATCGCTAATAACCCCCCGCGGTAAAATACCGGATCGCAAAACAGACAATCGGAATTACCGACCCCCAAAGCGGCCATCGGAAATAACGAATCGGTAATAACGAATCGCAATGGTATGCATGAAAAATCGCTAATACCGAAAAACCCAAAAATCGCTATTTAGCCTGAGCAAATTAAGGGGAATCACAATCAGGAGGTAAAGTAAACGGAAGGACAGAAAAAAAAATTACAACCCCCTACTGCAGGTGCACACAATCAGAAACCCCACATGTCGTCCAAAATGGCTGCCCTGTACGTGCTTGCTAGGAGGAGGAGGATCAACGCCCAGGGCCAGCGCAGGAGGATGATCCAGGACAGGATCTTCAGGGTGAGCATCACTTTGCTGGGGCAGACCGAGGAACAGGTCTACGACAAGTATAGACTGAACCGTGCCATGATAATGCGCCTAATAGCAGACCTGGTACCATTACTGTAGCACGAGACCCGTAGGACCCACGCCATACCAGCCCATGTGCAGGTCCTATGCTGCCTGCACCTGCTTCCGTCTGGAAGCTTCCAGGGGGTAATAGCTGAGACTGGAGGCGTGTCGCAAAGCGCTTTATCACGCTTCTTCCACTGGTTCCTAGAGGCCATGCTGACATTAATTAATCGCCACATCACCTTCCCCACAACCCCCCAGCAGCTGACCCGCACCAAACGGGAATTCTACCAGGAGGCACAATTCCCCCATGTCATAGGGTGTGTTGACTGCACTCATGTCCCCATCTGTCCTCCATCAGCCACCGAATACATTTTCCGCAACCGGAAGTCATATCACTCTCTAAATGTGCAGGTGGTGTGCAATGCCAAGTACATAATTACGGACCTTGTTGCCCAATTCCCCGGGAGCACACACGACGCTTATATATTCCGTCACTGTGGCCTCCACAGGCGCCTGATCAACGGTGAATTTGGAGAGGGACACCTACTAGGTACATATTGATGCATCATCGTACTCTCCACCCACTCCATCCCCACATGTATATGTTCAATCATGCTGATGTCCATTCTCTCCCCATCCTGCAGGTGACAGCGCATACGCATTGCGTGAATATCTACTCACTCCCTACCTGAACCCAGCGACACCACAAGAGCAGCGCTACAACAGAGCACACATCAGCACAAGGAATGTGGTTGAGCGTACATTCGGCATCCTCAAGAGCCGCTTCCGTATACTGCACAAGACTGGAGGTGCCTTGCAGTATGACCCAGTGACCTGCTGCCAGATCATTGCTGTGTGTGCCATCCTGCACAACATCGCCACACGCAGGGGGATACCCATAGAGGTGGACGGAGAGGATGAACTGCGTGCACAGCAACCACCCCCCCAACACCGACAGGCGCATGTGCCCAACACAGCTGAAGGGCAACGGAGGCGGACATAAATCAGACGAAATCATTTCTGAGACAGGTAAGAGAGAGACTTGACAACAGGGCTCGATTTGCAAGGGTTTAATGGGCATGGACACCTGAGTGGTGCAGATAAACAAAACTAAAACATGCTGCTGCTGCAGTAAAAGTCAAACTCAAATAGCACGTCCTCAGTACGGGTGATGCGTGCGGCACTTAGGTCTGGCCATGGTTACGTCACCAAGGACAGTGTAACTCAGTCACATGTTCACTTGCGTTTGCCGCGTACCCCCAGTCTCTTGTCCTGTGACTCCTCGGCTTCTACTCGATGGGAGTCTGTGGCAGTTGCATTGCGGCCACTGCGCCTCCTCCCGCTGGTGTCTGATAGGGAGACGCTGCTGACACTGGAGGCTGCCTCACTCCCCTCTTCCGCCCCCAGCATGCTGACACTGGCTGACCCAGGCTGCATTTGCTCCACTGCGGTGGGCACCCTCTCAAAGGCCTTTGCCACATCCCCACAGTAATGACCTAGGTCCACTTGCAGGGACACGGACCTGCGGGACAGCACAGCCGTGCTGTTGCAGAGCTTTTCGATGGCCTTGTTGGTTGAAGTCACTGCCAGCATGATCTGGCTGTGGCGACGCCGCTCACTCTGTTGGCCTGCCACTACGGCACGTGTGAGTTCTTGCAGGCACAGCTTTATGTCATTGTTGCCGGCAGCTACGGCAATGGTGTGCTCACGCATAGCGTCTGTCTTCTTGCTAAGTTTGTTGCATAGCTTGGTCATGGAGAGTTTCATGGCACCCATGTGTCTCGCCTGCAGGCGCTGGACACGCAGCATCCGGGCCTCCACAACTCCGTACCCTCCGGACAGATCGACTGGTCTTGCAGCACCACGAGCCGGGATCACAGCCCTCTGCCTGATGCGCTGTTGTGATGATGTTTGGCTGGTTGGAGTGACGACAGCCTGGCGTGGAACATTTGGGGGTGCTGAACTGTGATCAGATTCCATCAGGGGCAGGGAGGGAACTACAGCTCTGCGGCTCTGCGGAGTGGCCCGTACTGGTGGTGGTTGTGTTGGTGGTGGTGGTGTCTTGGACTGTGAGGTTGGTGGTGGTGGTGGTGTCTTGGACTGCGAGGTTGGTGGTGGTGGTGTCTTGGACTGCAAGGTTGGTGCTGGTGGTGGTGGTGGTGCCTTGGACTGCAGGGATGGTGGAGGTGTCGACCGCCGTGGTGGTGAAGGGGAGGACATGTCTTCAGCTCTATGTGAGCACTCGGCTTCTGACAACACTGGCGTCTCTGAGATGACGAGGCGGGCACTGTCGTCTGAATCGTAGGGGGATGCATCTGTGTGTGAAACAGTGCATAGTTATAATCATGGTCTATTATGTGGAAATAGCAGTGGCATCTCACAATAAATTACATTTTCAGTCTGACAATTGGCCCTTAGCTGCTGTATTAATCTCCGTGCTCTGGCATGCACCCATTCATGTATGTACTACAACTCCCATGGTGCAACACTTTGGTGAGGGTATGTGTTTAGGGCAACACTACATGGGCACTGGGTCTGGCATGGGGGATTGGGCAGGGACTTACTACACGCTGCATTGTTACGCTGCCATGCTTCTTACTTTGTCCTCCTTCTGCAGCACCAGATGTGTCCAGACGTGTGACCCCCACAACAGCTTCCCGTTCTATGGTGGACTCCACTAGATCCTCCAGGACAGTGTTTGGCGTCACGTTGGATGTGCCCCCTCCTGTGCCATCAGCATCCTTGACCCTCTGCGCAATCTTCTCCTTGGCCCTCTTCCTTAGGTCATACCACCGTTTTTTTAGGTCATCGATGCTGCGGTGGGTGACTCCGCAGGCATTTACCTTGTCCTTGATGCGCAGCCACATCTTGCGCTTTTCAGCCTCTGGCACCTTCAGGGACAATTTGCCAAACAGTCTGTCATTGTTGCTGGTGACACACTCGATGAGGATTTCCAGCTCCTTATCAGAGAACTTCCTTTTGCGCTTTCGGTGTGTGTCCTTTCCCTGCTGGGGGGCCTCCTTCTCCATCTTCTCCTGCTTGCCTTGTCCTGATTGCTACAAGTTCACTCTTGGTCCTCAGCTCCTGTGCTCTGCCTCCTCCTCAGTGCAACTCCGAACACAGAATGCAGCGTGGCTGTCCTACTTCCTGGTTGTGATGTCATCGGGCCGCATCCGATGCGTCGCGTAAACTGCCCGTTTTCGCTATTACCAAAATCGCTAATACCGGATTCACTAATACCGATTCGGTATTAGCTAACTCGGTATTTGCTACTCAAGCGGGTGAACTTTCGCAATTTAATAGCGATTTTTACCGATTCGGTAAATTTTACAGATTTGTTTGATGCATCGCGGTTTGCATGTCCTTAATAGCGATTCGTTATTTTTCGCTATTACCGACGTGTATTACCGAATGTTGATGCATATGCCTGTAAGTCAGTAATATTTCTGACCTAAGCTTCATCATAGCTGACCTTAAATTGCATCTAGGTACTGGTCAAGAACAACCAAATGACGACGGATAGAGGTGCAACACTTTTAAAGCTATTTTCTTTAAAATCTTTAAATATTCATGCCTCCGGTTCACCGGATGTACCATGTTACAACGCATACCATTACAACTACCTACTATTACAACGCGACCATAACAACGCATACCATTACAACGCATAGCGCTTTGAGGTGCTGGATAGTGGTAAGTATAATTTACTATTCTAACTCCAGTCCCCGTGGACACTAGGGAAGGTGTTGGATAGTAAATTATACTTATTCCCTATCCTAGAGCGCCCCCAGCGCAATGCGTTGTAATGGTATGCGTTGTAAAAGTTGCGTTGTAATAGTAGGTAGTTGTAAAAGTTGCGTTGTAACATGTGTATACCGGTTCACCATATTGAAAATTTGTGGTTTTGGGGCCATGTTATGCCTCGGTGCATTGGCCGACGGCAGCACTATCTCCCCAGTGCTGCGCACGACCATTGGACGTCCATTCAGCACTAGTTCCAATGGACAGCGCAGCACTGGGGAGGGATGTTTAATAGCATCTATGAGGTTAAATCAATCTATCTTGTTATACATTTGTATTGTGTTGTGTTTTTGACTTTTTAACTGTTTTGGTACTTCCAAATGCATCACATATTTTCTGAAGTTAAGCTTATCTGCTTTGCATCATAGCTACTCGGGGCTTTACTGGACTTAATAAGAATAATGACATTCTTTTGACAGTCTACCATCCACCTGAACTAATAGTCCAGATTTTATTTCCATTTGTGTTGACCAGCCATTAAGAGCTGGATAATTGTATGTTTTTGTGGTTTGATAAGTATCATCACCCCTTTCTCATTACAAAGAAAAGGCAACACTGAGCACTAAATGACTACTATACACATTTCCACAGGTTTCTAAATGAGCTCCTTAGATGTGTTCTTTAGGATCAAACAGAATGAAAGCTTCCATGTTATTTAAATATTTCCAAGTTTGTGTTTCGGCACCAGGTCTGCTCTTTTGTCAGCAGTACTTTTAATGGATATACAAGGAAGTTGCCAAACACAGTGAGGGAAACAAACTTGTTGACCTCTGATAATAATTTTTCTTGGCAATGCATTCTCCATACCTTTTAAAATGGAATGATAGCTTCTTAATGGCTTCTTGCATATGAGCAAAACTACAATTTAATATATTGTACTTGTAAAGATGTATTTGCTTCCAAGGGACTATAACAGCTGTTATCTTCCCTCAGATCTTTCTGTAGGAGAAATAGTCTGAATGAAAGAAGCACTTGCCAGAGGCTCCAGTGGAAGAGAATGACTTGTGTATCTTACTGATCTAAAATAATTATGAATTGTGAGGTTTTTGAAGGTGCAACACCTTAATATCATAGTATTTTATATATGTGTAGTGTAAAAACAAAGGTTGATCTGAACAACAAAAAATGTATAGCAAAATGGTAATACACTGCAATATAGTATTAAACCAGACACCTTGCTTCCTAGCAGTATATAATGCGTAATGTCACACTTCATTGAAATAAGAACAAAGTAGATCCCCAGGTCCTCAATGTATTATTGGGAAAGCAGACAGATCCTGTAATACAAGTGGCCAGCAAAACAGAGAATGTGTAGGAAGATCCTGACTGAGAAATTACTACTGGCTCACGGCTCATAGCATTACAAGAACAATTTGGTGACTTGAAGCCAAAGGATCTGGTTTGCTGAGTGTTGTGTTGAAGATGGCGGCCCTGGGGGACAGGGGGAGGGGTGGTGGGTAACCTCGGAGGAGGATAGCAGCTCAGCATTGAGGTCCTGCAGAGCCTACCATCATCACTTTGCATCCTGGAGGAGCTAGGGGAGTTGGCCCCAGTGGTGCCCCTGTGGACGAGTGGAGCCATTGCACTGGACCACCTTGTGTGAGCAATAGAGTGCAGTCCACTCAGTAAGATGGCAACCATGGACTGGGGAGGGCAGTGTCTTGGATAATGCAGTTACCCATGCCACAGGGGCCTACATGAGTTGACCAAAGGCTAGGACAAGGCAAGGTGATGACATAGGTAATCTCCTCCTCTGCCCGGTGGGGACACGGCAGAGCCCAAAGATCTGCACACTGCAGGGTGGTGCCAAATGCAGCAATGGTCCCTTGCTCCATTTGCCACTGGAATCAATCTAGCCTGGCTGATGACGGCAGATTAGCCAGAAACCGGTCCAAGGATGCTTGTTTCCGGTCCAGGGAAGACATGGCTTGGCAGTTCGGCTAGACTGTTCCCATGAGGCACACGGTCAGACTGATTTGCATATGGCCATGTCTGAACTGGGGTGGTGGAGTGAGCTAAAGAATGATGATGGATTAAACTCAGATCAGTTGACTGGGGGTGAGTGTTTGATTTGCTCAAACGCTCCGTCCATCATCCCGTTTGGTATCGCCATGGAACTGAATGCTCGCTGGAGGCTTGGGGGTACACACTGGCCCAAATAGAACCCCAACTGATGCTGTAGACCTGCAGGCTCAGGCGTTCCCTAGCGGTCTACATCCCTTCATGCTGATGACAAATTGGACAGAATTCTATAGGCTTACATCTCCAGGAAGATCATTGAGTCCAAGACAGACAAGGTAGCTGTTAACCTGGGCATTCTGGAGACGGCCAACATAAGTTTGTGGATAAACTCAAAAAGAAAGAAGAAGCTATGGGTGAGGAGCTCTCAGCAATGGCCACACTCCAGAGGTGGTGCAACGCCAGTAGACCTCAATTCTGTGGCAAGAAGGGAATACTTACCTACGTGCTCCTTTTCCCAGCAAGGCTGAAGATAATGTTGGATGAGCAGACCAAATACTTTGATGCACCCGCTGATACCTGAAACTGGTTCGAAAAGTACAAGGCTGAAACTAGCATGGGAACATGGTGATTGGTTACACTCCAAAGGCACAAACACAGATATAACAGTGAATTTACAACTAGCAAGGTAACTGTCTCAGGTAGAATAGTGGAAATGGTGACCAGATTTTGTGTTTTATCCTCATACTCTCCTAGTGAATATCTCGAGGATACACAACAGAACAACTCTGGACTATTCTCATTTTATGGAGAGTAGCAAGCCTAACCCAGGCTAATGATCGGAACTACAGATGACATTTAGCTCATCCAAGTAGTGGGATGTGCAATGTACTGAGTGTGACCCTTCCTTTTCTGCATTTGATTGGGCACTATATATTGAACCCACTCAGGGGAAGACTACCCTAGGAAGAGACCTCATGGATATTGCTCTTGTAATTTTGTGAGTGAAACAGTAGCCTGGTGAATCTAAGATCCCCCCCCCCACATACTCCTTGGACTAGGGGCCTGGAAATACAAATTTGGGAACATTTCCCCAGTTGAACATTGTTGGGTGAAAGGCAGTTGCCACTCGGCCCTGGGATGCGGGAGTTGAGGTTTGCTGATGGTTTGAATATATTTGCCTACCCTGACGATTATACTACCTACATTCAAGGTGGGCACTGAGGTCACACACTCACACTATTACATGATGTACAAATGGCATATTCACCAGGTGCATACACCGTCCACACATGGAGCGAGTGACATTGGGACCTTTGGCAAACAATATAAATAGCAGGCCTACCATTGTACAGTGCATATTGCATTTTTGCAAGAAACACACCTAGATAATACAGAGGTGCCACAGTTGAGGAGGCAATGGAGAGGGTAGGTATATGCTACAGGCAAGTTAGTGTATGTCCAAGTGCATTCATTTAGATCAACTCCGGGGATCGGTGCTAGGGAGTGTGGGGCTAGACGGCATGACAGAGATGCTAGAAAACCTTTACACCACAAATAATGGTCAAATACAAATTTTAGAAGCATCAACTATGATATTAGCACAAGAGACACATCGTCCAATTTGCTGAGGAGAGACTATAACTGTGTTGCAGATGCACACCTACACAGGTCGACCCCCTTCTCCTGGACTCCCCAGCTATTAAACTTGCCTGGGATTTTAGACACTGGGGGATACACTGAGTACTGCATATATTTGCTGACCCAGAAATCCTGCATGCTGAGAATATGCGTTCTACTCCTGTGTGTATGCTACGAATGTTCATTTAGAGGCAATGTTTAGTATTAATACCCTGGGGTGATTACTAAGTTCAGTGAATAATTATCGCGCACCATTTCAGATCATGAATCACATCTCTTGCGTTTATATTAGCGCTAAACATTGATACCGACCTGGCACCTATCCCACTAACTCCTACAGGGCACAGTGACTTGAGATGCAATATAGGATGCTATACAGGACTACTTTCAGCACAATCAGCATTTTACAGCTCACAGGTACACAGAATGAGAGGCTTTCAAGTTGTGCTGAGGGGGCTCTGCATGCAACCGTTTTGTGGGGGTATGTAGATTACTGGAACTGGACCTCACTAAGATACAGGGAGGGAACTCCTCCCCCTATAGTCGGACACCTCAAATGACCCAGTGGCATGGGAGAAACTGTGAACAATGCATTGCGCTTCAAGAGCACCTACAACAGTACATGAGCAGGGAATATCTGTCTGCCTCTTTTGCTGAGTGTATCAGATCTGGGAAGATGTTTACATGGCTGGTATAGTCTGAAAACCAGAGTGGACAAATCTCATAGGTTAGACCAAAAAGGGGAACATAGTGCATATACAGTTGGACATACAGGTGTTTTTCACTCAACATTACAGTAAGTTATATCAATGACAAACTACTGTCTCTAGGGCAGCAGCTAATGTTTTCCTAGAGAGATCATCGCTGCCGCACTTACAGAGGGAGCCAAAACTATTAGCCCCTGTTATAGAAGCAGAGATCTGGGGTGCACTGAGAGAACTGGCTTGAGCTAACACCGGTGACCAACAGTTTCCTGGCGGAATGTTATCGTGAACATACTACACTGCAACATGTCTTTCAATATCCGTTGATTACTCAATGGGCTGGAAGAGACCCTACTGGAAAACTACCCAACATTTCCATTGACCTACATAAGGCCTTCAACACGATGCACTGGCCTTACCTAATGGCTGCTATGAGGTGGATGCCCTTGTCAGTGGAATGGGAGAAGTGGTTGATGCTCCTTTGTATGGGAGTGAACACCGTAGTCTGCACTGGACAACTAATATTGGCCCCAATCGAGATCAGCAGGGGCACCACAAAGGGCTGCCTAATGTCGCCCATGCTTTTTGCATTGGCTATTGAGCCATTTTCCACCATGATTGAAATGAGGGACAGGGAAGAGACATAAACTTGAGAGAGGGTGAGCACAGCATTGCATTGTAATCTGATGACATGCTTTTGTTCCTTGGGGATGCAACATAAGAGTGACCTTGGGGAAAGCACATTCTAGGCACCTTTGGGGTAGTTTCAGGGCTGTATGGTAACTGAGGTAAAAAAAATTGCATTTTGCATACATTCCACTTGAGGATGTCTCTGAAGGCAATAACTGGAAGGGGTATTAAATGGGAGGCTGCAATGTTCAAATATTTAGGCATTAAGATTTACTATGAGGGCAAGGACATCAAGGATGGTAAGTTGGAGAATGCTTTGCAGCCCCTTTTAGGGCCCTAGTGGCCTTCTGGCATACTCTCTGCCTTCTCCTTATGGCTAGGGCTACGCAGACTAAAATGGTGAAACTCCATTGAGTCTTAAATGTCTTTGTAAGTCTGGCATTCTGGGTTCACCACTCCTGGTTCAGGGATATGAATACACTTTTAAGGGTATTCACCTGTGATGGACGCAGACAGAGGTTTTCACTCCGCCTTCTCCTGTGACCGAAGAAGGTCTGGCGGTACTGCCTTTTGAACTCTGCTACGTTGTGGCACAGTTACAGTTGATAGCCCTGTGGCTAGATGGCAGGAGGACCTGTGCTACCCTGAAGAGGTTCCAAAAGAGTGCCCCTCGTGCTAAGTAGGAAGACAGATACAGCAGGCCGCACTAAGATGCTTACTGTTGTGCTACAAGAATTGGAAGAAGGTGGTTAAGAAAACCACTAGTGGGGTTCCCAGTAAGTATGGAGAAATACTTCACCACTCGGTGGATGGAGCATTTAATGCAGGCTGGCATGTTCTAATAGGGGAAAGTTTCACATCCATAGCAGGGATGGATGGCTTGTCGGGGTCCAGGTTTTTGATTTACAGTGCACTCTCTAGCACATCATGTCACGCTTGGGGGGGCCTTACAGTGACCCAATCACATAATTCCGTGCAGATACTCCTTACATTTAGGAGCAGACAAAAGCTAATCTCCTGGTTATATAAAATCATGCCCCTAATGATTGTGGAGCAAACTAGAAGGAGGCACTGAGAAGAGGGTTGAAAGACATAAAAATGGCCACCACCCTGCAATACATATGTCAAGTACCCAGAAACACTGAATTCAAAAATACTCATCTCAGCTACCTTCACACTACCTATTTGACACCTCATAGACTGTACGTAATAGTGGGAATTGCAGACAAGGCTTGCCAATGAGTCTCACTTACGGATGCTGACTTTATGCATTTGGTCTGGATGTGCCTGACAATAGCCAACTTATGGCGTCGGTGACACAGGATCTAGAATGAACAGCTAACCACAAGTGTCTCAGGGAAATAGAAGCAGGTATGCTAGGCCTGCACCCCAGGAGAGCAGCTTAAAAGTAGGCTCTAGATTCAAAGACACAGGATTGGTCATCGCCAAAAGAGTGATCGCCAGGCATGGTAGGATGTTGGAATATCCCCTGCATAGCAGGTGTAAGGCAGAATTGGGGAAATGGGCATTTACTGAAGAATCTGCATTGAGAGCGGCATAACAAAGGGTTTGCACAGAAAGCCACTGGCTAGCTCGCTAATTGCCACTTTTCCAGAGCAGGAGGAAGAGGCACCTCGGTCTCTCTCACCAGCATAACTGACATCTCCCGGTGGAGTAAATGTAATGAAAGTGGTGATAGGTCATTGGATGATGCTGGGTGGCACTGCAATGGATAATTAGCTTGGAACTCAGAGATTTACACATTGTTGAAACACAAACTCCTAGATATTGGCTGGGTGTGTGTGTTTGAGGTCAGAGTTTGAATTTTATACTTTACTGGACTTCTGAACCCTGTGCTGAGCTGATGCTACATATGAACACAGGAATTTTACACTACTTTATAATATTGCTATTCTTGCTGTGTATCCTGTTAGTGCTCTCTTTGGTTCTGCTTTAAAATGGCCATGGTAGGTCGCTGATACATTGCTCTTGTTTATATAAAGGGACTAGAAAAGCTAAAAGCCTATAAAATACTAAAAAAGAAAAAAGAGGTTGGACCTTGAAGGTTCGCCACCCTGTGGTGAGGCATTTGTATGAATCTGCGGCATTGAAGGTGGGTTAGCCAAGCGGCACCCGCTGAACAAGGTAGCAGCTCCTATCTTGAAGATGGGCAGACCATCAAATCTGTGTGTCTTGAATGTGGACAGCAAAGCGAAGCTAAGTCTCAGCAGGAATGGCTGTAGTGGGGAGAAGTCGCACGATGGGACTATGAAAAGTCGTTCTTTATACTAAAAGTCATTAATGTAGAAGACAGCAGGGGCAGATTTACAAGCCCCTTGCGCCTCTTTTACGCTGCTGTTGCGTCACTTTTGTGACGCAGCGGCAGCGCAAAACATGCGCCATGGTGCGGGGTATTTACAACGTGACGCATCTGGGAGATGCGTCACGTTGTAAAGCCCTGCGCCATAAGGGGGCGTTCCGGCACAGGGGGGGGGCGCTCCTGCGCAGGAATGCCTCCTAAAAGTGGCTGAGTGAAATCTACAAGATTTCACTCAGTCACTTTTAGGCAAATGCTGCGTCAAAACCCTGCGCCTGCTTGAAGCAGGCGTAAGGCTTGACGCAGCATTGGACAGATAGGGCCCCCCAGAGCATTGCTGGAGCTGCGTCGCGCTTGCAACGCAACTCCAGCAATGCGCCGCCTTTACGGCACAGATGCGTCACGCATCTGTGCCGTTTTTGCCCCATGGTGCACCGCATTGTTAATGCTGCGCACCATGGGTGGCGGAGCTGCGGCGCACAATACCTGGCGCATCCCTGGGGATGCGCCAGTTATTGTAAATCTGCCCCAGCAGTGTTTTATAACCGGAGTCGAAACAAAAAGCTCTTACCCCTCTACACCATTAAAAATCGTTAACCAAATGACCAAAACTGTTCAGAGAAAGACCCCTGACTGGACAAAGGTTTAACTCTCACATCGAGCTGCAGTCGCGTAGTATAGAAGAGTTAAACAGCGTTTCTGAGATTGGTATTGAGATGAGGGCCGGGGACTTTGGCGCATCTCATTATACATACTTAGGGCCACATTTATCAAAAGTGACGCATCGCTGCGTGAAAACAGCGATGCGTCACTTTTCTTTGTACCCTCCTTGCGACACTAATGATGCGTCATATTTACAGTATGACGCATCATTGCACAATGAGTTACAGATACGTCAGTATTTCTGACGTATCTGTAAGCTCAAACGTGATGCATTGCTGGAGTGTGTCACAAAAGTGACGCAACTCCAGCAATGTGTCCATCCATGTCCAGCCATGTGTAAGGGCCTGCGTCAGTCTTACGCCTGCTGTGAGGCAGGCGCAAGATTGTGACGCAATGGTGTCCTAGAAGAGACGCAGTGAAATCTCATAGATTTCACTGCGTCACTTCTACTACCTTTTCTTGCGTCAATACGCCCCCCTTGCATACATTATACCTGGTGCAGATATAATGTGGCGCAGGGGTTTACAAAGTGACGTATCTACCTAGATGTGTCACTTTGTAAATATGGCACAACAGGGTGCATTTTTTACGCCACTGGTGCGTCATAAAAAGTGACGCACCGGCAGGGTAAAAGTGACGCGCAGCCTCATAAATGAGCCCATAGAGTAGAAAATACGCTCTGAACTCAGAAGCAGCACTCCTTTCTTTCTCACCCCGCTCTGTTTCTTCCCTATGACATTTCAACCTCCAGAATGGCTTGTGCCACCTAAACACCAGCAGCAGTCTTTGTTCTGCAGTCTCATGGTATTTCTTCAGAGCTCAATATGGACCAGCTGCCCCCCTTGAGTGAGGCCACCCTCCCCCTCATCCTTGATCCAGGGAGATGTCCAGTGGAATGCGCCTACAAAAGGACGATAGCTTTGCTAAACCTTGAAGCTAAATTTTATTCCAAGATTTTAGCAACAAGGCAAGACAACAAGGACGATTGTGACACATTCAGATCAACCATTTATTATGGTTTCCTTCAAAATAACGTGCATCTCAAATATTTGCTGCTATCGGGTAATTAGCACGTGTTTCATGTCTGTTTATGAGAAGGAATAGGCTAAAGAGTAAGATGACATAACACACATCTTGAAACAAATGTTATTTTAGTTTATTGACAATCCCCTGAAAAATGTTTGTTAGGTTTAGCTACAGGCAGCTTTAGGAGTTCATTAAGTTTTTGTCATCACACCCTATAATACACTTGGAGAAGCCCTCAAAAGCCACGGGTCCCTTTGAGTTACCCCCTTTAGTTGTTTAGGGGCATATTATCATGGCAGGCGAAATGAAATTATCGCCCCTTTTGCGGCCGTTTTTAGCTGCAAAGCGGCGATAATTTCATCGCCCTATTAGCAAGCTGTCGCTAACATCAGTTAGCGACAGCTTTTAGGTGATAGCGAGCGGTTTTGGGCCCGTTTTGCATGTCAGCGATATTTATTGCTAATGACATGCAGATGGGCGTACCCAACCAGTTAGCGACCGAAAGCAGTCGCTAACGTCGCTGTCGCCTATTAGCAAGGCAGGCGTAGCAATAAAAAAATTTGAGCTAAGCGCGAATATCGCTAAAAACTAACGCCTGCTCAGACCAGTTCTTAGACATTATATACAATGGGAGGTGGATATTCTGGCTAAGACCCTATTGGCGATGATGCGTGAATATCGCTGGTTTTCCAGCGATATTCACGCATTTCGCCGCTATCGCCTGTTATTTTATTGCATTGGAGATAAACGTTGCTAATAGCACGTTATCTCTGCGATAAAATCGCACGTTATCTCTGCGATAAAATCTGGCGATGCTTGGCGATAAAAAAAATGTTGCTAAGCTTCTTTAGCGATACATTTCGCTAGCTGTTGATAATTTGCCCCTTAGTTATTCAAGTCTCATTTGGGTCAGCTCAAAGAAGTATTGTGTAGTGTAATGTTTAGCTGTAGTGATTGGGAAAGGGGTTTCTTGTGGGAATGCATCCCTCAGGCAAAGTGCCTATGAGCCAGCAGTCCACAGTACCAGCCTGGCATGAACTAATGTCCATGGTGTGCCGCACAGTCCTGAGAAGCTCGGGTCCCTGACAGAATTGCATCTACTCTTTGCAGCTGTTTTGAGAGTCACTAACGTTATTGGCAATGTCTGACCAATCAGATTAGGACATCTTGTGTTCATGCGCCAGAGCAGCGCCATGAGACTGGCTGTAGGCACATTATGGTGCTTCCCCCTCTCTGTATCATGGAAGTTGAAGAGCACAGAAGTGACAGTCCTTTCTGTTTCAGAAGCTCGTCGAGGAGTTCTGTATTTTGCTCATCAAATTATTACAGAACCAGGAAATCGGCAGCTGGTCTCTGAGATGAAAAACCATTGGAATGGACAAAAGCTGAGCCAGAGAAAAGCTGTGCCTCTGTGATGCTGCTGGACCATCTCATTAACCGAGTGAGCTGGCCACGGCCAGGGCAGGGTCTGCAAGAAGAACCTGCACCTTCTGCAGAGGACCACACTGTGCTTCATACAAGGCTCTCCATGCAGCCTACAGCTTCTCCAAGTTCAGCACGGACTCTGCACTCCTAACAGACTCAACTGAGGGGCTTATTTACAAGCCACTTGCGCTGCCGGTAAGTCACTTTTTCCCATATTAAAAGTAAAGCACCAGTGGCGCAAGGGGCTTGTAAGGGAGCCACCAAATCTCTTTCTACAAACCCACCAGTAGGCTCCATTCAGGCAGACTCCTTCTCACACTCCTCGCATAAGCAGACCCAGAGCCGATGGTTAGGCCTTCTCTTGCATCGCTCCGAAAGCCTGGAAGGACTTGCCCTACACACCCGAGCCAGCACCTCAATTCTTGAATTCCACAAGAAGCTGAAACCAGGCTCTTCAAAGAGCTCCCCTTTCCAGTCCGAGGCCAGGCCAGGCTGGCCCTGCCTCAGTGCCAGGATACACTCAGGGCGATAGTGCCTGCCTCAGTGCCAGGATACACTTAGGGTGATAGTGCCCGCTTCAGTGCCAGGATACACTCAGGGCGATAGTGCCTGCCTCAGTGCCAGGATACACTTAGGGCGATAGTGCCCGCTTCAGTGCCAGGATACACTTAGGGCGATAGTGCGGGATACAAATACTCTTCACAAATAGCCGCCTTTACTCTCTTCCTTGCACCCATTTCCTTCTTTGGTTTACCTGGCTCCCCTCATTCTTTGTATCCTCTCCACAGAACAGCAATACTCACCCCGGGGGTGGAGAGCTTGTCTTTGTTGGCAGTGGCGCACCAACTCTGCCCCTGCCAAAGCTGTGCCCCTTCACTGCAGTCTGACAGCAGAGGGAAGGGTGGCAATTGCTGTACAATTATAAGTACATTAACACATTTGCTTACTAATGCTCCCCTCTGATGTCCCCTTGCTACCACGAGGACTCATCTTATATTCCCTTCCATGGTCTCACTGGCTACCACTCATCCGTCATTAAACCACGCCCCAAGGCTCTCTTTTGTCTAACAAAGCACATGCATAACCAATAAAACCAAGCACATGCTTTTGCATCAATTTTTGACAAGGGGACCCCCCACTCCGCTTCATCAATGTTGAAAAAAATACAAAGGGAAACATTCCACACCAGTTAGCGACAGCTAATAGGAGATAGCGACCATCTTGGGCCCCGCTTTGCATGTCAGTGATATTTATCACTAATGACATGCAGTGTGGGCGTGCCAAGATGTTAGCGACTGGAAACAGTCGCTAACATCGCTATCTCCTATTACCAACTTTTGGAGATATTCGCGCTAAGCGCGAATATCTCCAAAAGCTAACACCTGCCCTGAGCAGTTCTTAGCCATGTTATCCAATGGGAGGTGGATAACATGGCTAAGAGCATTTGCTCGATAATGCATGAGTATCGCTGACTTTTCAGCGATATTCATGCATTGCGGCCGTTTTTTATGGCATTTGCGATAAACCTTGGTAATACCAAGGTTTATCTGCGATAAAAATCGCCGATGTGCGGCGATAATGTTTGTCTCTAAACAAGTTAGAGACAAAAATTATCGCTAGTTGTTGGTAATATGCCCCTAGAAGCGCTGAGGGCTTGAGAAACACTGGCCCACCAGCAGGCCAAGCTTGAAAGTGCTAAGGCACACAGCCAGAGGCACGCGCAGGCGCTATGCGCGCGCGGGAGCACATGAGCTCTTGCGAAAGGCTCTCTTCCCTCGGTTGCTGGCCATCCACAGTCGTGTTTTATGTCGCATTGTCAGTGTTTCTAATACCCATCATTCACGTGAATGATGCCACAGTCATGATTTATTGCTCTTTATTCATTGTTACGATATAATTCCTGTGAATGACACAATTTAAAACCATTAAGAAAGGTCGATGGAAATGTCAGTGTAAACACTGGCATCTAAATGTCCGCCATAAATCGATCAGCCTGTTGATCGGTATGAGCCCTGAGGAAGCCGCTAATCTGTTTTATAAGATGTATGGCGCTCTAGTTTTCCAGCTATTAAAAATTAACGAGTTTATGTGCGGTTCCTACAAACTGGTCTTGATTTTTAACAGGTTCTGATACCCTATTCGTGAACACGGCTTAGGTGGATAACAAAGGAAATGTAAACAATAAAACAGTTATTTGCACTAGATCATATAAGTTAAAATATCATTCTGTCTAAAATCAGAAGGACAGACGTACACCGGAGTCCAAATGGAAAACAAAATTGCCAATCTTTTGTTTATTTGCTTTACTAATGTCCGGACTGCCGAGTGGCGTAGAAGTCTTGATTACATCTCATGCATCTTGCTCACGACCGCACACTCCTTGCCTCTGTATTTCACTCTTGCAGGTTCTTTTCATCCCTCCTTCCTTTCTCAATGTGCTTCTGTCTTTCTCTTCCTTCTCCTTTCCTCCTTCTGTATTTATCGCTTTCTTTTTCTGTAGATATCATACGAGGGAAAGTAAGTGCCGGTCCCCAAAAATGAGTGCCGTTGGCATCCACAACTCAAATTAAGCACCGACTATACGTCAGATCTTGCAGCTTTCTCAGTGACTGTTTTCCTGCATCACTCAATAGAGAAATATTAATGGCTGCACTGGTAACTCTAGCGACTGTCCCACCACTGCTTTAACCTCTGGAGCAAGGAAATCAGCAGTGAACTTACCATCATTCTCAACACATCTATCACAACGGCCACCTTCCCTGGTGAATGCAAGCATGAAGAGGTCAGACCCCTCCTCAAGAAATTCTCTGCTGACCACTGTGAACTCAAAAACTACTGCCCCATCTCTATGCTGTACTTCACTGCCAAAGTACCATAGAAGGTCATCAACACGCAACTCACCGAATATCTGGAGAGGAAATACCTGCTGGACACCTCCCAATCTGGCTTCCAAGCCAACCACAGAACCAAGACCTCCTTGATCTCTCCCACAGACATTAGAATCCTCCTTGATCTGGGAAAAACAGTGGCCCTGTTCCTCCTCGACCTCACAGCAGTGTTCAATACTGTATCCCATCACACCCACATCAAAAGACTCTGCCACTTCGGGATCCAGGAAAATACCCTCAAATGGATCACATGCTTCCTCGCAGGACAAACCCAGAGAATCCACCTACCACCCTTCACTTCATAACCCAAGAGATTCATCTGTAGCGTCCCTCAAGGATCATCAGTCAGCCCCACCCTGTTCCATACTTCCTTGACACCAATGTGTAGTGTAGTTCCTATATTCCCAATAGGCTCTGCGCATTGGAATAATATATCCTATAGGTTTGACATAGGACCTAAGTCAATAGGTCTCTATTGAATATACTAAACTTAATAGTGAGTACCAGCTAGTTCAGAGGTCACTAGAAACTTTCTTGAATACAGAAGAAGGTATTCATTTCTGATACCCGCATAAACATGACAACTTTGTTTCCCAAGAATAAGAATATCTTTCTCAGAGTCATGGAAACAATAGATAACTAGTTAACTCAGTCAATCATGCATGCTTCGTTTCTACAGAGTCGCAGAGAAATAGAGAGACGGGCGTTTTCAATAAAAGGTTTACTGAACAGTCTTCTTTCTCATGCAAGAGAGGTGTACTGCTATAATCGTTAGACAGAATGCAAAGTATAATGTGTACAGCGAGAATAGTATTATAAAATAATACTATATGAGCATTGTATGGTTTCTAAGCCATATAAAAATACATATGTAAATAACATTGACTTAAATACTCAACTGGTGCTTCAAAATACGCATACCCCAATGTACCTAACCTAACTCTAGTACGAGGTCTAGCAGTCTAGTTCTCGATGCTAACTCAAGTCATTCCGGCGACCATAAATCGGACCATGACACGACCACGCTTTGGCACCTGCTTGTAATTTTACAAGGCTTTACTCTCCTTACGCTGCATGATTGCTGCCTGGTTATTTTCTTTTAAAATGAATGTGTTTCAACTTTCATAATAGTGCTTTTAAAAATATTTGTCCACTCCGCATCAATTGAGCTGTGTTATAGCTCCGGGGAAATACTTTGGGGGCACAAGTTAGCAGTCTAGTTTTCAACTCTAACTCACGTCATTCCGGCCACCATAAATTGCCCCATGACGCGACCGCGCAGCAGACGCGTGCAGCGGCCGTACCACTGACGTGCCGAAGGCGCACCTAAGGCAACCCCGTCTGCGACCAGACGGGGCCAGGGGCAGAAACTTATGCCGGTTTTGAGAGAGGAAAAATCACTTTTGATACTGCACAGCTTCATGCTATGAGGAATGAGGTACCGGGTAAATGTGCACATGTTATGCTGTCAGATATGTATTCACAATGTACTAACTGTAGATTCCGCTTCCAAAACTCTCTCCCCACTTCGTTTGTCACTTTCAATGAAAGAGAGATTACCATGATCCTACTCAATTGTCGCTCGCTTCCTAAACATTCAATTGAAATCCATTTGTTTATAGAAGAGAAGAATCTGGATGTTTTATTTTTAACTAAAACGTGGTTGAGTAGAGACACTGATTTTGATGTTGTTCAATCTCTTCCATCAAAGTATGCTATTCAAAGGCTTGACCGCAAATCAGGTTGGGGAGGATTCTTGGCCATAATTTACAAGGCTAATTTTGTTTGCTGAATAAATGAGAACACAGTCCCTGATTGTGATCTCTTCTGGATCTCAAGATCTTGCAAAGGTTGCTTAAAGAACTCAAATCTAGTTCTCCTTCAGATGTTGCCCCCCCCAGTGTTCTCCAAAAAGTTTCTTAAGTATTGTCACCTGTTATACTTGATTGTATAAATTCATCATTTAAAACTAGATTTGTGCCAACACAATGGATACATGCCAGAGTTAAAGCTCTTTTTAGAAAAACGAACCTTGACCCAGACAATTGGAGAAATTACCGCCCAGTCACTTTGCTGCCGCGGTTAGTAAATTAGCGTAAAAATATACTAACTCAATCTTATCGGCATTCCTGGAAAATAATAACCGTCTACATGTTACACAGACTGGCTTTAGACCCCAACAAGGAACAGAGACAGCCATTTTGGCTGCAGTAGAAGAAATCAGGAAGACCCTTGACGGTGGAGGCTGTACTGTTCTTATCCTGTTGGATCTCAGCGCAGCCTTCGATTCCGTCAACCATCACCTCATGATAGAACGACTGAGGGATGCTGGAGTGACAGGACTGGCACTTAGGTGGTTATAATCCTTTCTCCAGGATAGGGTGTACTCGGTTTTTTGAGAGAATGCTCTTCAAAACCTATTTCATTGACTTGTGGGGTGCCTCAGGGATCCTCCCTGAGCCCCACGATGTTCAATGTCTATATGAGTTTGTTGGCAGAAATAGTACTCCCATTTGCAGTACAGGTCGTTTCTTATGCCGACGATACTCAATTGATTATCTCCCTAAAGCAATCTAACTGATTATACCCTGATTTGCCACCTGCCTTTAGAAAGTTTTTGGATGGCTGAGCAGCTCCTTCTTGAAGCTTCACGGATCCAAGACTGAGCTCAGGCTCTTTGGGAAATCCGCTCCTGTAAATATTGATCTTCTGTGACCTAACTGCAAGGGCGTCCCCCGGGTCCCGAAAAATCGAGTCAAGAGCTTAGGAGTATGGATTGACTCCAACCTAGATTTTAGAGATCAATCTCGCATAGTGGCAGCAAACTGCTAAGGATTGCTCAGAAGGTTCAGAAAGATACTTCCTATGCTTCCGTTTGCAGCAAGACAATTATTGGTACAGGCCATCGTACTGTCGTGGCTTGATTACGCCATACTTGGGCGCCCCCCTGGCCACTATCAAAAGATTACAACTGGTACAGAATTGTGCGGCACGCATGTTGATGAAGGCTCCCAAGTGTACTTCTGCTAGGCCCACCCTGGCCATTCTTCAGTGGCTCCCTGTCCAGCAAGGAGTACAATTTAAAGCTATTTGTATTATCCACAAATCATTGGCAGGAAAGGGTCCGCCCCTGATCCGTACCTGCATTCAACCGTACGTTTCTAACAGAACCCTCTGGTCAGGGAAAAAAAAGTTTAGTCTGTGTGCCTAAGATCAAATATGCACACAGCAGCGGTTGATTGTTTTCATATAATGGTGTCAGACTCTGGAATAGTATTCCATTGTATATACGCTCTGAGCCATAGGTATAGTTTTGACAAGAATCTACCAGAAGTTCGTCTAGGTTCTAATCAGCTCCATACCTTGTCAGAATGAAGGAGGTCTGGTATCTCTTTCTCAGGATTCGATTTCCCAACACCCCGCAAGGGGAGTCAGAAACACTGGAGCTGGATTCTCAGCAGAGGAGGGCAGCTTCCTGAGCAGTGCATCAACTGGAGAGTCAGCTTCTTTCAGCACTTGCTGTAGCGAGCTGCGTCGGGCAAGGAGGTCGTCGAACTGCTCCGAACAACCGTGCCTTGCTATAGCAAGTGAAGGTATATTTATACCTTGAAGGTGTTTAGGATTGCCATGTTTGACCTAAAGTCGGGCATATGAACGTCATGAATGAACCCCTGGGGAATAGTTGTTCATTGTAAAACTAACTGAGTTCTTGGAGAAATCAATATTCAAGCAAGGGGAAGTCCCTAACGGCTTAAGCTGGTTTTCCAAGAAATCGTTGTGACGTTTGGTGAACGGATGGAAGTAGCCATGCCTGTATGTGGGCTGCATGGGCAATGCCTAAATAAGGGCTTGATTTATATGCCTATATAAGGGAAACATGAATTCTACCTATAAAAGGGCATGAATTGGGAAAATCCATTCGGAATCTAAAACACCATACAACAAATGGCTAACATCGTCAGAATCCATGGCATCAACATCAAATCCTATTCAGACGAAATCCTCCACCAATAGGACCAACTCCACATCTGAATGCTGAGCTTTGCTGACTGGGTAAAGACCAACTGCTTGAAGCTCAACACGGACAAGATGGAAGTCCTGATTTCTGGGAACAACACCTCTCCATGGAATGACTCCTGGTGGCCCTCTGCACTTGTACTAGCACCCACATCTAAAGACCACGCTTGAAAGCTTGGCATCATCTAGGACATCAAACTTGACATTACACACAAGATAAAGGCAGTATCCTTCTCCAGCTTCAACACCCTTTGCATGCTCCGAAGGCTCTACAGATGGCTCCCTGTCACAACCAGGAAAAACGTCACCCAGGCCCTAGTCACCAGCCGGCAGGACTACTGCAACGCATCCTACAATGTAATCAACAACCAGCTCTTGAAGAGACACCAAACTATACAGAACTCAGCTGCCAGACTTATACTTGAGCTACCCAGATGGACCCATATCAGGTACCTCTACTGGCTCCCAATCCAGAAGGGATGCCAATTAAAGTACCTGACACATGCCTACAAGGCCCTCCATGACCAAGGACCAACATTCAAAAAACAATAACTGAATTTCCACCAACCTGCCAGACACCTGCATTGAGGAGGATGTTGCATCCTTGCTGGGCTCCAGTAAGAAGTCGAGAACCAAATCCTCTCCAAAGAGAAAGTGTCTTCACGAACTGGACACTGCTCCAATTGCTGGGAAGAGCCAGCCATTCTGCTTAGGAGAGTGATCTTCCGCCTAACGGGTGCTGCATCAAGTACCGCGTGCAGTGGACTACTCTGAGCAGTATCGGAATGAGCGAGTACCCGTGCTCAGGGCACTCACTGCAACTCTGAATGCTTCTGTTCCGCAGGAGCAGGTAAGACTAGAAATGGGCCTGTGAGTTCCTGGAGTAAACGCTGCTGATTGTGCACAGAATTATAGAAATTTTTGACTAATTCCTAAAAGTCAATGGGAAACTTTTGATTACGGCCTACTCGTAAGCATGCCATGGATGTGGCCATCAGTGAATGGGAAATAACCCAGACCAAGTTATAAGAAACAAGGTGGGACAGTGATTGCCTGACAACTACTAGAGGCTTGACCTCAAGGGTACTGTATTATTTTTCATAAATGCCGTTATTCCATTGAATGTGTAGAGTTAGAAATAAAATACTTGTTTTTTTCTAAAAGCAAATACTGGACTGGACATTGATCTATTGTACATATTGTGTACACTTTGAGTTATAAGTTGTGCTCACTTACCTGCATCTACACTTCCACACCGAGGAAGCTTTGACTACTTGTCCACAGAGAGTCAAGTGCAGTAGGGGTCCTTGGCCCAGTTGCTTAGGATTAAGCATGAGCGGATTTCGCGGATTCACAATCCACGAATTTGCGGATTTGCGTATTCGCGGATCCGCAAAATCCGCGAATTTGCAGATTCGCGGATTTTGCGGACTTTTTTTAAATGGGGGGATGCAAAGGCCTCTATCCAGCATCACAGCTGATTTTCGACCGTAGATTTGGGAAGAAGGCACACCTGCCCAGCCTCAACGACGCTCACGATTGTTTTTGGGCTGATGAATGAGTCACTGAATTTGTGCTTCAACTAGTTCCAGCGGCCATGTGTGTGTTACTATGCAATCGCACCGATGTGTGCAGGGGTCCCTTGAGTGAGCTGTCCATCCCCACCATCATCCTGTAACTATTTTAGGATGGCGCCGGCAAGCTGCCAGCGTCATCCTAAAATAGTTACTAAATTAGCTTCATCAGGAAGCACTAATAGATAAAATAAAGCAGGTGCTCGAGCACCTGCTTTATTTGATCTATTAGTGCTTCCTGTTGAAGCTAACTGATGCTAACTTAGTAACTATTTTAGGATGGCGCTGGCAGCTTGCCGGCGCCATCCTAAAATAGTTACAACTTCAAGCTTGAAGGCTTGAACTTTTTGACCCCAAATCCGCCGCTTGCAGATTCGCAGATTTTCGGTAAATTCGCGGGAGTTCGCGGATTGCGGATTTACCGAAAATCCGTGAAATCCGCGAGCGGAATGGATTTTGCGCTCACGCTTACTTAGGATGCATAGTATAACAGGCCCGTGACCTCACCGGTAAACTGCTTAAACCACCACGGTTGGGCCCAGTAGCCCCCGCGTGCTCCATGGCCCTCTGGATGGGGTTCTGACAAAAGGTTTATGGCAATGCCATTTACTTGAGTAATTCCATTGAAGAGACTGTTGTGCTTATAGAAAGTATCAGTAAGATTAATATTCTGGATGAATCGCACTGCGCATTCATCCTCTCTTCTGACTCCTAAATTGTGGAATGCCTACTTAACTGATCTGAAGGAAAAATAACATCATCTTGCTTCTGAAACTAGTAAAACCTGGTTATTTGCTCATTAATGCTGGAATGTCAGGCTCATGCGTCTCTCAAAAATACTAAATGACATAGGGCCATATGTATCAAGCTAATTTTTAGTCTCAAAGGCTGCAAATAGCAAAAACAGCGTTTGCGAATAAAAATTCGCTACTTCCAATGTATGAAGCAAAATCGCATCGCAAAATGAGAAATCGCAAAAATTGCGATTCCTTACGTTGCAAGACCCAGAATTCTGTGATTTTCTAAGCGATTCCTTATTTTGTGATTTCTCAATTAGCTAAATTTCGCAAACGGGAAATCGCTAATTAAGAAATCGCTATGGTATGTATTAAAAAATCGCAAGTTGCGAATTCACAAAAATCGCAAATTAGAGAATCGCAATTAATAGGAGCAGGTGGTAACCAGGTGCAAACTATTTAAGGAGTCCCAGAATGCAACACACTTTTTCCACAATGGCTGGGCAGTACGTGATAGCCAGGAGGCTGCGACTCAGAGCTGCGGCACAGAGGAGGAGACGCCAGGAGACGATATTCCGTGCACGCATTACCATGTTCCAGCGCACTGAGCAGGACATCTACACACACTACATACTGGATGAAGAGAGTATCCTTGACTTAATTGAGGAACTCAAACCCTTCCTTGAACACCCCACACACAGGTCACCCTCCATCCCCACGCACATCCAGGTCCTGTGCTCACTGCACCTCTTGGAATCAGGTAGTTCCGGGGGGTGATAGCCTCAGCAGGAGGGGCGCTTTTTCCACACGTTCCTTGTTGCCATGGTACAGAGGTTGCATCACCACATTCACTTCCCAAGCACCCCACAGGCACTAGACCAGACCAAGCAGGACTTCTATCAAATAGCCTAATTTCCCGATGTCATTGGATGCGTAGATGGGACACATGTTGCAATATCCCCTCTCTCCCAGAATGAGTACGTGTTCAGGAATCGCAAATGCTACCATTCCCTGAACATACAGGTGGTGTGTGATGCAAAACACATCATCACAGACATTGTCGCTAAATAATACCCAGGCAGCATGCACGATGCTTTCATCTTCTGTCACAGTGGGATACATCGTAGACTCACAAATGGGGAGTTTGGCTAGGGATATTTAATAGGTAAATGCATTTGAACAGAGGCCACATTTGTTAAGACTAGCATGTGCAGGACAGTGTTTAATCATATCCATCCTACCCCACAGGTGACAGTGTGAATGCAGTCCGGGACTTCATACTGACGCCCTACCTGAATCCAGCCAACGCTGGGAAGCGGCGGTACAACAGCGCCCACATAGCAACCAGAGGCACCATTGAGCGTACATTCGGGATACTCAAGAGCAGATTCAGATGCCTACACAAGAGTGGGGGGGCACTACAATACAGCCCCCAGACCTGTTGCAAGATAGTGGTAGCATGTGCCATGCTGCACAACATCACCACCAGGAAAGACACACCGGTGGAGCTCAGTGAATCAGATTCATCAGATGTGGAGGGGCCTGCCCCAGGACGTTTTTCAGCCGGTGTAGCTGGTGCAGCTGCTGGGCGCCAGAGGCCAGATGAAATTACACGCAACTATTTCTAGGTAAGAAAATATGACACAATGCTAGATATCATTTGTGAGACTGTGTTTTAATCCTTAACTGCAGGAAACATGATGTCACACAGCCTGAATGACATACAATGTCTCTCCCAATATCCAGCACATGTTATTTTAACAGTGCAAGTCTGTAAACAGGAGCAAGTGTACAAGTAAAGTGGGTAGCTGCACCCATCTAGTAGTCAAATTCGCTGCACCTCAAATGCGGTGCTGTCGTGAGGAAGCTCCTGTTTGGGTTGCACAGTGCTCTCCTCACTTGGGCCACTAGGCATACTGGTACGGCCACTGCGGCGCCTATCCATGGTGGACGGGGGGGGAGTTATACCGCTCCTTCTTGACTGTGCATCCTCATCTGTGGGAGTCAGGACTCCAGGCCCAGTAGTGCGAACTGCCCGCAGCTCGTCTAATGCTGATGTAATTTGAACACGTGCCCTTGCAACGTCCTGGCTGTTGTGTACCACTTTGCGCTGCATGGAGATGCTGCGCCTTGGGAGAACATTGGCGGCAGAGGACAGGCGGTTCACCGCCCGTGTGTACAGGTCCAGACGCTGCATCTCTCTGCGCCTAGCAGCACGGTCAGCCTTGAGGTCTGCACAGAGTGCCTCCAGGGCACCCGTCATGCCCCTGAAGCCTGCCCTCACTTCCCTCTGTAATGATTTGATATTTTTTGATTGCAGGCCCTGTACCTGCAAAATGTGCATCTCCAGACCGCCAAAGACTTTCATCCCCTGGATTTGCAGCACTGCTGGATGTGCGAGACCTGCGCCTGGTTGCGACAGGTGGATTGGGTCAGCATGTGCACGTTGTTGTCACTGTGGCTGTGTAGGCTCAGAGTGCACATTGCCATCGCTGTCCTGGCCCTCGTCCTCAAATGGGGGTAGTGGTGGGACTACATGTCTCCTGCGGCGCTTTGGAGGGTTGACGGGGCTGCCGTCTTCCTCTGTGTCCTCCTCTTGCCCTGCTGTTTCTATGTTTGGGGAATCGCCCTGTCTTCCACTGCCTGTAGGCTGTGTTCCAGATGGTGCTATGGACGTAAATGCACATATTTAATAACTGTTCTGACTTGCACTTGACAATTATTAAATATCACTGTTTGGGATTACATGTGTCTTATATTTGCCTTTCCTGAATTGCACATGCTATTGGGGACTGGCTGGGTGTATATGTACCACTGTAATGTGTATGTGACTACATCTCCCATAATGCATTGTAGTGTGTGCTTGTGTACCTGCACTTGACTACTAATTTTGTCCTGCCCCTGGGTCGCTGCTGAGGGGGGGGGAGGCAGGGGTGGGATGGCATGCTTCTTACCTGGTCCTGGTACCGGGTGCTTGGAGCTGACTAGGTCGGACACGTCCATGACACATGACCTTGCTGAACCGGTTGTTGCCGTGGTCTTTCCTTCACGCCTGGACCCTTCCTTCCTTGCCAGCGCAGCTCCTCGCCGTGTGGTGCGAGGCGCTTTGATCAGAGAGGGGCGCCGTTTCCTGTAACTGGATTTCCTGCACTGGGGAGAAAGAACAGGCAGGCTCAGGGCTGCGAGCGGACCCGCAGGGACTCTAACTTCCAGGAGTCCCTGCGCGCGGTCAACCCTCTACACCTGGGTCGCTCTCCCTGACCGCAACGCCCCCTACCCCAGCAGTGAAAGCAGCCTCCGAGTAGATCGTCGTGGGATACCTTGCTGAACCGGTTGTTGCCGTGGTCTTTCCTTCACGCCTGGACCCTTCCTTCCTTGCCAGCGCAGCTCCTCGCCGTGTGGTGCGAGGCGCTTTGATCAGAGAGGGGCGCCGTTTCCTGTAACTGGATTTCCTGCACTGGGGAGAAAGAACAGGCAGGCTCAGGGCTGCGAGCAGACCCGCAGGGACTCTAACTTCCAGGAGTCCCTGCGCGCGGTCAACCCTCTACACCTGGGTCGCTCTCCCTGACCGCAACGCCCCCTGCCCCAGCAGTGAAAGCAGCCTCCGAGTAGATCGTCGTGGGATACCTTGCTGAACCGGTTGTTGCCGTGGTCTTTCCTTCATGCCTGGACCCTTCCTTCCTTGCCAGCGCAGCTCCTCGCCGTGTGGTGCGAGGCGCTTTGATCAGAGAGGGGCGCCGTTTCCTGTAACTGGATTTCCTGCACTGGGGAGAAAGAACAGGCAGGCTCAGGGCTGCGAGCGGACCCGCAGGGACTCTAACTTCCAGGAGTCCCTGCGCGCGGTCAACCCTCTACACCTGGGTCGCTCTCCCTGACCGCCACGCCCCCTACCCCACCTTCTCCTCTATATTAGCGCACCGTGTTCCCGCTGCGCGGGAGCGCGCGGGAGGGCGCCGGGAGAAGCCCGGGACAAGGGCGGGACCGTTTGTGGCCGTTCATGACCCGGAGTGACCGGACCGGGCCACCCCTCTAACCTGTGTGAGTCTCCATTTCTAAGGACTATGGCTGGCAGAGACAATAGGATCAAATCCTCCTTAACTGGTAGCCTGTCAACCGCCGGAGGTATGGAGAAATTCCTCATAAGGGCCAATAATATTATAGACAAGGAGATAGTCATACTGGAAAAGCGTTTGTCAACCGAGCTCATCTCCCTTAAACGCTCATCCATAGGACCCCTTGCTAACGCTAAAACGCCCAATAGAAACAGCGATCATTCTGCTATTACGGAGACAATATCCCTGCCTAGAGAAGATCCTGGCCCCTTGGCTACCCTGGTTACCACAACTGACATTGTGGCTGACCCTAACTGTGTCCCCGTAAGCAATAATGTCTCCCTCTCATCCCACCTTGATGTGAGTACTACAGAGAATAAGAGCCAAGGAGAAAGAGAGGGTGCAGTTAGGAAACGGAAAAGAGTGTATAACAAGAAAGAAACTAAAACGGGAAGGGCTGTAAAATCTGCTAAGGTGCGGGAGGTACCACCCCAGATCACCACTAATCTACCTGACGTCCACCTCCCGAATAGAGAAATATCCATGGAATGGGCCGTGGCCTTACTTAAATCCATCATATCCCCATTAGAGGCTAAACTGGATAGGCTATGCTCTAGAATATCCAATGTTGAGAAAACATCTGCCTCCATTTTAGCCACCCTTGGAAACCTCCAGAGCCAACATATCCCTCCGACTATCACAACTCCTTTGATCCCCGCTCCTCCCAACCCGCATCCGAATCAACTAAATATCCCCCCACCGAATACCTGCATACCAACCCATACCCTCCCTCAGCCCAATAATCCAACAGCCGATAATGTGGTGAGTCAACAACCAAGCCAATCTAACCCACCAGCTCATACGGTTGAGGGAAATCAGGGAGCACCGAGTGAGGTACAGAATACCCCTAGACCTAGACGGCCTGATCTTCCACCAGAGGCAAATCGGTTTACTGTCATCTTAGCCGGAGTACCACCACTAGAAACAGGGGAATCAGAAACCTTTAGCTCCCTGAAAAATAAAGTAATAAAATGGCTCAACTGGAACAGACCACTCCCGGGCCACTTACACAACGAAATTATTATGGTCAGGAGGGTTCCTTGGATAGGCAAGACCCCTAAAAACATCAATGGGGACTGCCTAACCGTTAGTTTCAGAGACCACCGCACAGTATCTCATATATGTGCAGGTTTCAATAGATCCTTTGATTCAACCATCCAGACCCTCCCTGTTTCCTATTTTTTTCCTCCAACCAACACTCGCTACCAGCCGAGAAGAGGGGACTGGACCGTTGTGGAACGGAGGGGTAGGCAACGAGCGTATGATGCCAGACCACCTAGACAATCTCAATACGCACCCCAATTCCACCCCTTCATGGATCATAACCGCTTTGGTTGCTTGGATGGCCTAGAGGGAGTAGACTGACTACACCCCGTCTCTTCCTCCTTGGAGCCGACCCATGTCCAAGTTAATTACCCATGGTTCATTTACCTACCCCTATCCCAGCTATCCTCACCAAACCGGTCCAGATTTCACCTGTTATGATCCTTACTACACAATGCTCGGAAACCATTCCCATCACTCCTACCCCAGCTACTCTTACTGAACCGGACCTGATCCCTCCAGATATGACCCATACTACACCTTCTATCTCAACTACCCACACTAATACAGTACAGGACCCAAGGCTTAAGGGATATTCATTGGTGAGCTGGAACATTGCTGGGGGGCGGCAAAAAGTTTCAGCCCTGGGTTGGAGGGAACACATTGTGGACTTTGACATTCTGTGTCTGCAAGAAACGTGGTCAGTGGAAGATATTGTCTTCGATGGTTTTGTTTCATACAACTGTAATGCGGTAGAATCTGTAATGGGGAGGGCCAAAGGGGGATTGCTGATTTTATTGTCTGTACACCTCCCTATACATGTAAGGAAAAGCCATATAGTGGGGTCCCATTCGCAAATTTTGGAAATATCAGTAGGCAGGGACAGAAATCTATTGCTGATTAATCATTACAATAACATCTTTGACCCTTCCAGTACCACTGTAGTAGACGAACTCGAATCTGTCTTGGATACCATTCTCTGCAATTCGACTGTATCCTATGATATTGTTTGGGGGGGAGATTTTAACATCAGAACTTGCCCTCTCTCATATTCAACTACATGTGGATACGATGGGGAAAATGGGGAAAATCTACTACACTTTTTACACTCTCCATATGGCACTTCCCTTAACAACCTGATGTTAAAATCTGATGTATCCATCCACCAACATGCTCCTGATAATGAGGGTAACCTGGCGCCCACCTTCACGGGGAGAAACACTACCTCTATTATTGATTTCCTGATCATCTCCAACCGGGTAGCTCCCCATTGCTCGGTCCCACAGATCTTAGACCTCGGCCTGAGTGACCACAATGCTCTTACTATGGTCTTATATGGTGAGCTCCATAGGGATGTATTCTCCGGTAGGGTTGTTGACGACATTATCCCATGTAGACCAAATGGGACTCGCATCAAGTGGTGTGGGGAAAAATCAGAGAATTTACATTGTAGGGTGGTGAAAGCTGGCCTAAATACGATACTCAGTTGCCTTGATACGGAAGCCCCCCCAGAACAATCTGTAAATAACTTTGAGAAGTTGGGTACCATAATTAAGCAAACCCTCACCACAAAGAAGGCTAAAACTAGACGGGATATACAGGGTTGGTTTAACCAAGCATGTACAAGGGCATTAAAAGCCCTTAAACTTGCCCTCTCCACAACCCAGAGAGACAGGGAAGCGGTCACATATTTGAGGGCCAATTACAAAAATTAGCTCAAACTCAGGAAACAAGAACTAAGAGAAATAGCCTGGGAAGATCTGAGCAAAGCTGCAGCTCTCCGGGACAGCAAACTATTCTGGAGTACCATCAATAGCCCATTCCTGCAAAAAGAGGAATTCCCTGTTCTCACTGCCCAAGTTAGTGAAGATGGCTGGGTGTCCCACTTCTCAGGGATCTTTGATCCTATTGGAGAGTCGATTGCCAATTTCAATTCTATCTGCATTACCCCAGTTGAAACTCCGAGAATCACGATCCATGAGGTGGATATGGCAATAATGAATAGTAAAGGGGGAAAGGCTCCAGGCCCAGATGGGGTACCAATCGACCTATACAAATTCGATCCAGCCCTCTGGAGCCCATTATTGACCATAGCTTTTAACGCTGCTATGGATAACAGGACTCCCTCTACCTGGGGTGAATCCATTATTATCCCAATCTATAAGAAGGGGGATAGAGGAGAGGCTAAGAACTACCGCCCTATCTCCCTTCTGGATTCCTCACTAAAAATCTTGAGTAGGGTCCTGTTAGCACGTTTGGAAGATTGGGCCCTAGATAACCATATTCTTGCCCCATCCCAATATGGCTTTAGGAAGGGCCTTGGTACGATCGAACAATGTATCAACTTGAACCTTTTAATAGGGAAGTATACCAAGGCCAAGCCGGGATCACTATTTTTGTGTTTCGCAGATCTTTCAAGCGCATTTGATCTGGTCGACCACGCCCTGTTATGGACAACTTTACTGGGTATGGGAGCCCCCCCTGATATTATCCATTTTTTAGCCACACTTTACTCAAACCTATCTGCCCAAATCCGCTATGGTCCAGAGGGGGAGTGCACACGAAAGATTAGAGTAAGATCTGGCATTCGACAGGGTTGTGTATTAGCCCCGTTGCTTTTTTCGCTCTTCATTAACTCGGTTGAGCAAGAATTAAAGCAAATCCATGCTGATGCCCCCCAAGCAGGAGGCAACCCCATACCGGTATTACTCTATGCCGACGATACGGTCCTACTTTCCAGGACCCCTATAGGCCTTCAAAAACTGATGGACGGGTTCTATGATTTTATACAGAGAAGGAAACTTAAAATCAATAACTCCAAAACGTTTGTCATGGTGTGTGGGAAAAAGATGAAACTTTTTAAACCCTTCTGTTTTAAGGAAAACCATATTGCAACTGTTACCAATTTTTGTTATTTGGGTGTTACTTTTAATGACAGAGGATCGTGGGCTCCAGAGGAGACTAATGTCAAAGCCAGAATGGGGAAAGCATCCTCAGGCGTCTTCCGCTTTGCCTCCAAAGTAGGAAGCCGCCGTATTGTTGATATGCTGACTATATACAAACACAGATGTACCCCGATAGCATTGTATGGTTCGGGGGTGTGGGGAAACTGCAATGCCAGGGCCCTGCAAATTGAAGAAAACAAGTTCATCAAACGGCTGCTTTGTCTTCCCTCCTCGGCATCTACTGTTTTAACTCACTTGGAACTAGATTTGGATTACCTGTCCGATCTTACCGGACTAAGGCCATTGCTGGTATGGAAATCCATTTTCACCAGGATGGAAACTGCATTTACCAAAGATATCATCAAGGACTGCTTACTCTTGGATAAAGTTTTAAGTATTCCATGGTTAAAATATGTAGCTTCGACCGTCAAGGACCTGTTTGACATGGATTTATGTAACAACCCCACCTGTTTGAATTCTCTAAGCAAACAGGAACTAAAAAATGACTATCTTAGGGCGAAATCGGATGTGCGAAGTTATGCTACTAGAGAATATTCCACACATATCTTCCACTTGTCATTGAAAGATGATAGCTGTGGTATTCCCATGTACCTTAATGTCATCCACAGACAGTCTCACCAGTTTGTTCTCTCAAGACTGAGATTAGGTATAGTACATAACCTGGTTGCCTTCCCAACAATGAAATCCCACCCAGTTACTCCTTGTCCGTGTGACGGTTTTACCAAACAAAGCACATCGCACTTTTTACTACTCTGTCCTTTGTATAAAGCGCAACGCATTTGTTACCTCAAGCCTATGTTCCTTAAATATTCCATGTATACCACCGGTAACGCCATGAGGCTTCTTTTTTCACTTTCAAGTCCTGATATATGTTTTTTTACTGCCACTTTTACTCTGAAATCTGTTAGAGCTAGACTTAGTATGGTTTTCCCGTAAATTTATGTGCAGCGACCCCCACACCATGTGACAAGGCTATCCCTGTTTATCATTTTGTGAATCATGTATATGTAATGTTCTTAACTGTATACTTTTATGATGTTTTTTAAACATTCGAATAAAGTTATAAACTGAAACTGACACTTTCAGGTTGCAGGGTCCCCTCCACCAGTTCCTCAAAAGGTGTGGAGTCAGTGGCTTTGGAGGTCCCTCCACCGGTCTTCCTGGACTGCTCCAACCTGGCAGTCACCTTTTCCTTAGAGCGCTGGTGTATGTCATACCAGCGCTTTCTTAAGTCTTCCACACTCCTGTTTGTCACACCAACAGCATTCACTTTCTGCTAGATTTCTGCCCATATGCGCCGCTTGCGTGTCTCAAGCACCCTGAGTGATTTTTTTCCAAATAGGTGCTCATGGCTGACCACCATTAATTGGATTAGCACCTCCAACTCTGCCTCAGAACATTTTTGCTTTTTCTTCCTCTGGCCTTCCCCCTTCTGCCTCTGCTGTGTTTCCTGGCTGGCCATGGTTCCAGTGTCTGCCATTCTGATCACCACTGCAGAGTTCCTTCTCCACCACTCATTCTCTCTGACTGTGATTCAGCAACTCAGGTGCAGCATGGGTAGTCACACTTACTGGTTGTGATGTCATCAAGCTGCACCTGAGTTTCTGATTAGCAGATTTGCAAAATTCGCAAATTTGCGATTTGTTACGTTAAGGAATCACAAAATTGCGATTTTTTACATTAAGGAATCGCTATTGGGGGTATCGCAATGAAAATAGCGATTTTTACTGAATCGCTATTTTATTGCGATTTCTTACATACAAACCACTTTGCGATTCTGATTTTGCGATTCACAAAAAATTGCAAATTCAGAATCGCAAAAGGGTAGCTTGATACATATGGCCCATAAACTCCAGACTCTGCTGAAGAATTTAAACTATTTGGTCACAAAGATTTAGTTTCAGCATATATTGTTTTACTGTCCTTAAATGTGCTGTTGACAGAATATTTTTATGGATTTATTTTTTAATATTGTTCTTCAAATATTCATTCGGTGATACAGTAGGGCTTACAAAATCATCAGAGGTCTAGTGAGGTTAATCACAGTTTAAAATGCTTTATGCTAGCGAAGATACAGCAAACACTTACTGCTCCGTGAAAGAAATGGATCATTTGAAAGTATGGTGTCACCACATTTATTTTATGAATTTTCATATAGTGCAAACTTTTCCTAAAGGTGTCAGAGTGCTTTACAATAGAGCAAAGTAAAGTTCGTAAGGATTGAGATTAGCATGGAAGTAGGTTAGAGTACTTCCATGCTACCTGGTGAGGGTTGCATATGACCAAATTACAGATTCACTCTGGATTATGTAATAAGAAAAGGTGGAGCAGTTAAGGTTGTACCAGTACAGAATACTTATTTACAAAATTGGCATGGAGGGACATAGTAGCCATCATGAGCTACATGTGGCACTCAGGGTCATGACCTGAGAGGATGGGCATGTATGACGGTTGGGAGGCTGGGCGAGAAGAATTATTGATAGAAGTGTCTTTGGAACAGAAGAGTTTTAAGATCTCTTTTGAAAGGCCAGAAAGAGGCAGAGGTCTGAAGGTTTGGAGGTAGTGAATTACAAAGTCTAGTTGCATTACCTGAAAAGATTTGCACCATAAATCTTTCCCTTTTGAAAGATGGAGGTTCTAGCAGTAGATTTTCAGCATTACTTGAAGGTGTGGAGCTGCTTGATATTTTGAGTTTGTTGGCCAGGTAGCAAAGGGTGGAAGTACGTATTGTGCATCTCAGGTGCGACTACCAAGATTCTTCTTTTATCAGTTTTGCGGTGGTTGAATATATATGGCTTACAATTTCCAGTGCTGCATTAATAGTTCAGCGGCCCAACTATTTTCTTAAGAATCTGTGGCTGATTCATGACAAATATTGGTTATCCTGAATAGATGGGCTGCTTCGGTTTAATGCACCCTAGTATACCCATGTCATCCACTACCCTACACTTTGTGGGCCTGATCATAAAACATCTTTAGTTTGCACACTATTTCATGCCCTTAGTGGTAAGCAAGGCTTGGTGCAAACACCTTTTATCACTATATTATGAAAGCAGGTTTCTGTATGTGGCAGTGTGTGACAAGTGTTTGGATGCATATTGTGCTGCATTTTACTGTAGTAGTGTGCTGTGCTTTTTGTCTGGTGCTTTTGTACTGTATTATTACACACTGCTGTGATGTGTGTACTGCAGTTGATTACTTGAAGTTGGTTTTCTCGTGCTGTGCTCTGTATATATTGTTGTGCTGATATTTTGCTTTTAGTTATGTTTTTATGTTGTGCTCTGTAATTTCTGTAGCAATATAATCATAGCCGCTCATTTTCGAACCCAGAGCAGCTCAGTCCTTTAATGTTTCAGTGCCAAACAACTATCTAGCAGGCTTGTCAACTATTTATTAGAAACTATTTAGCCCAGAATTGTGGCAAAGAACATATTAAATTGGCACTGTCAGTGCTGACTTTATGTGCTTTGGTCCTTAGCCATAGATTGGCACTTTATTGCTCACTGTCTCTTTATCTCACTCTTGCAGGTACATTTTCATCCCTGCTCTGTCCCTCGTCACTCTTTTCCAATCTTTTCTCCTCCACCTTTTTCCCTTTTCTGCCTTCTTTTTGTTTTGATTACTGATTACTATAGCCTATTGTCCAGGGCCTTTCACTTTTGGTAGCCCAAGTTCGAATCAGGACATTTTCCTTTATCACTATATTGAATTAATAGGTGAAAGATGTTTGCACCTGATACCGTTTTCTGCAATTATTCTTTAGCTTGAGAGATTAAGGACTGGTTATATTTCAAATATTACAATTAAATGTGCCCATAAACAACAGGTTAAGTACCCACGTTTCAAGTCAGGAAATAACTGAAGTAGTTATGGACCACCTAAGGTACTTCTGTGCAAAGACTGCACTTTTAGTTTCTTTAAATGGGCTAAAAATAATGAGAATTGCCTTGGAAGCTTTCTATCTAGGTTCATGTGTTTCCCCAGGAAATGCTCTGCTGTTGTTACTGCTATTTAACAGTTCATTAAGGAGCAAATGCAGCAAGGCAAAGATAACAGCACAGTTTCTTGTTAGAAGCCAATCATTATGTTTTGTCTTGAGAGAACATCTCTATTTTGCTTCTTTTCTTTAGTGACCCATGTCTTGGGCAGCCAAAGTCTGCTACTGATAAACTTTCCATGCGTTGTGCTTTTAATACATTACTCAGCAGTACAAAGTGCATAATGCATTTATTCCTTTGGACCCATTACTTCATAGAACCCCAAGACAAACTATAACAGCAGCAAATGTAAATTCTATTTTGGTGTGTGCAATGTGGGGGCGCAATATGTTCTTAATTTTGTGTTAATACAGCTAAATTTTAGTTACGCCATTTAATAAAGAATAAAAAAAGGTAATAGATGAAGTTTAGCGAGTTGACTGGACAGCTTTTCACCAAAGTAAATGTGTGCTTGGAGATTTCCACACATGTAGATTTCACCATATGTCTAGGTGTACATCTCTACTTACATGTAATCCAGTGTCTCCCCAGTGGAAATGCCCCTCCATTAAGAGTACTAGTCTTCATTCCCTTACATTAGGGGATGGAGGCACGTGTATCACCATTTATCCCCATTAACTGCATTTATCCCCATTACTATCTGAGTACATTCCACGCATACAACTTTAAGACTAGTTCTACACAGCATAGGCTGTAAATGGATGCTCCTGAGGAAACCTACATGCATCTGACAAAACTTACCATCAAAAGCACATAAACAGAGCACCCACCCTGGGATCTGTTCTTTTCCTCCTGTACTGCATGGCATTGTGCATACCAGATACCATATACAGCCTCCAGAGGTGGCCATCCCACCTAAGAGTAGGAGGAACTTCACTGGAATGGAGAGATAACTTGTAGTTACATTTGTAATAAACAACTACAGGGAATTACATGGTTTGCCTTCACACGCCCCCAGTGAAGAGTAGAATGTAGCAAAGTGGCAGGAAGTCACAGATTTTGTGAATGCATTAGGGTGTAGGTATGTTCTGTGGGAGATCTCCAAAGGAAATAGCGGGCTAAAACTGGCTGGTGAAGTCAATGTTTTCCAATATACAGGTGCCAAAGTTAACATGCTCAGACCTCTCAGTGAGCCTGTACTCTCCACCTTGTAGGTTTCCGTCTATGTGACCTGCCTATTCCAGGGTAACTAAATATCTGAACAGATAAAAAATAAAGCACTTCTATATGTCAACTAGATTATGACTCCCTACAAAGAGCTAGATTGTGACTCTAACAACAGCATATATTCCCATCTTTACGCATTGGCACACATGCACGGTTTAAAACGTGTAAAACATTCAGTGGAGTAGTTTGCGTGTGTGCGCGTTCGTGTATACTGCAAGACTGAAATGCACTGTTTTTGGTATTCTCAATGCATGTGTTGTGCTTGTGGCATTGTGAAAATGAGTACCATTTACTAGGATTGTCAGTTATTTCAATTATCTACATCGAAAGGAAATTGAAGCTGCTACACTGTGGCTATATGTTTCATATAAATGTAAATGTTAATAATAAACTGTATGTGGATGCAATTGTTAATTGAAAAATTCAGTGTCTTATTTACCAGTTCATTTATGATTATGTAATGTAATGCAGCATTCGTATAGTAAAACTGTCCATACACACTAAGGCAATCCACTACATTATGGGCATAAATCTCCACCTACTACTCTTCTCTCTCTTTTATATGGAATACTCTGCTAAAAGTGTGGAGAACTCTACACAGGTAGATAGAAGAATATGGTTTATTATTTGAAGAAGTTGAGAACTCACCTCAAATAATAATCACAATTCTTGCAGGGTGAATCACAAAAGTCACTATATAAATCTGTGCTTCACCCCGGTAACTATGGCACAAAACACATAGACTTAACTGAGAAGCAATGAATCAAGTATCTATGCAGTACTCAAATTGCAATAAAGTGGCAACAAAGCACAAGAAAAATCCCAAACAATTTAGAAAAACAGAGAATATTATTATAAATAAAAAGTGGAAAAAAATCGAATAATCAGTACCAGAGATACGAATTTGTCAAGTTTGAATTAAAAATAGCGGCAAAAAAGTACCAGAGGCCAACCATGGGCATTTGGTTGCATTAGACTGGGTTGAAGTCAAAAGTTAAGGATGACCACAATGAATCGTGGGTCAGATACAGGGATCATGTTCATCCGGGTGGAAAGTTGCCATTGGACCTAAAGCATTTTATTGAGGTTAAAAGTCTTCCACGGAAACAGTCAACTGACTGGATTAGAGGAAGGGATTGGCAACAATGGGGAGCCCCTTTGTGATGCTTCAGGGTATTGGACAATGTGAAGCCATAGATAAAGGTTGATAGTGTTGGTCCAAGGCTGCTCGGAATCGAGTGTGGTGAAGTAGATGATCAGGTGCTGTTCGCCATTGAGTCTGGGAAAGCCGTCTATGAAGGTTATCGGCTTCAATACTTGTTGGTGGGTCTGGTTAACCCCTTCGATGCTGGTGACGGAACCATTCCGTCATCAGTCACGGTTGAGCTGTGCTGATGACGGAATGGTTCCGTCATGCCCACACCCATTAACATTAGGGGTCAGCACAGGCGATAAATCTGGGCAGCAGCCAAGGTGTTAAGCTTTCAGTTAGGTG
This sequence comes from Lissotriton vulgaris, assembly GCF_964263255.1. Taxonomy (NCBI): domain Eukaryota; kingdom Metazoa; phylum Chordata; class Amphibia; order Caudata; family Salamandridae; genus Lissotriton; species Lissotriton vulgaris. The sequence goes on from NC_141688.1 coordinate 159,230,041, forward strand.
GGGAGAAATGCACTTTGACCACAGGAAAGGGTCCAGAACCTGGGGGACAGTACTTGTGGGTCAGGTCTCACTCCCATAGGGGCCAGTAGAGGGGAGCAAGTCAGGTCCAGTTGGGACTGGTCAGCAGGAAACAAGAACAGTCCTCTTAAAGCTTGTTGTAGCCTTGTAGCTAAACAGGAGGTAAGCCAGCAGACCCTTGGGGTCACTCCTGGGGTTCTGAGTTCAAGGTAAGTAGGCCATGTCTTCCTCCAGGTTCTTTATATAGCAGGAAAGTCTTTCTTTTGATTCTTCTTAGGTTCAAAGTGTTCTGAGGAGAGATCTGGGGGTGCCACCTTTTTGCCCAGTGCCAGCCTGTGGGTAGGTGGCATTCATTTGTCCACCCCCTACACCAGTTCTGGTCAGCTCCTCCCTCACCACTGGGTTTTGAGCCATACTTACTAAAAAGGCTAAATGGGATGATCTGTCATTGACAGGGTAGGCATGCTTTGAAGCTCAGGAAGGGCATGCCAAACCCCCAGGGCATCTTGTCAAGGACGTAAACTCCCATCCTGCATCCAGGGTCCTTTATCCACTGCACAAGAGCAATACATATCTCACCACAGGGGAGCTATTAGTAGTTAGGTGACAGCTTGGCACTGGCAGAAAGGCCTATTGGTTTTAGGCAGAAAGACAAAACATTTCTAAAAGTGTATTTTCCAAAATAGTAATGTAAAATCAGACTTTACCATTTATTTGGATTTTGAATGACAATTAAAACGAATCCTTGATCTATTTTATAGCTGTTTCCAAACTGAATGAGATCTCTCTATGAATATAAGGATATGTATGTATGTGTTATTTTGCTTGTGTGAAAATATTCAGTGGAGTTCTATACAGGGTCATATATAAGCATAAAGTCAATAAGTAACAAGAGAGGTAGCTGATTTGATGGCAGCATTGTCTGTTTCTCTAACAGCTTCTTGTGGACTTTCTGAAAGCTTGCTTACTATTGTTTTTGTAGTCAGTAACTCATAATTCCTTGCTTCCTATTTACTGTCTTTATTTAGTTTAGATATGCTCTCCTACGGAGCATCCTTTGTTACTGTATCCTTCTGAGTATTTGCTTTCTGTAAACAAGCCTTTAAATCTTGTGCTTGTCTTGTTACATTTGCTCTTCATTCAAAGACCGAGATCTGCCTTCTGGGGGAGCTTGGTGTTTACTTTTCTTTCTCCCACTTCAAAGTGAAAGAATATATGTGATAGTCCACTGGGTACGCATGGGAGACAGGAGGCTGTAGGATGTTATTTTTTTCTAGCAGACATTAAAATTAACTGTGGTGATTTTTTAGAATATATCAGAATTAGGAAAGTAGAAATGAAGGACATTCTTTTGTAATTCTGAAGAGTGGTGGAAAAAAGTATTTGAATACCATCAAAACACATCAATACACTAGATGATACTTCCACACATTATTCTTTGTGCGCCGTAAAACAGTATGTTTGTGCAAATGTAAAGGTAATTTCGATTGAAAATGTGTTGTCTGTAATGGCAGTGCACTACGACATTATGCATATGATACACTATGAGTCTCCACTTTACACAACTTCAGTCTACAACACTCTATTCCACTGCATGACCCTCCACTCTATGCCACGCCACTCCATTCTATGACACTCCACTCTAAACATGCCACGCCATTCTAAGACACATCACGCCACTCAATTTTACTCTACTCTACACCACTGTTCTCCGTGTCCCCCTACTTTATGCCCCTCCACTCTCACACTTACCCCACTCCAATTCACCCCACTCCACACCAATCTACCCCATTCCAATACAATTAACCTCAATACACACCACTCCACCCCAATATACTCCACTACAGTACACTTTACCCCAAATCTATTCCACTCCAAACTATCCCACTTTACTCCAAACTACCCTACTGCACTATAATCTACCCCACTCCACCTACCCCAAATTAGCCCACTCCACTTCAATCTACCTCACTCCACTCCAATCTACCACAATCTAAACCACTCCACTCCAATCTGCCTCACTCTAATCTGCACCATTCCACCCCAATTAACACCACTCCAATCGCCCACAATGTACCCCACTCCAATATACCAAAATCTACCCTATTGCACTTTTCTCAAATCCAGCCCACTACACTCCACCAAATGTACTCCACTCCACTATTATCCTATCTACCTAACTCCTTTCCAATCTACCCCACTTTACTTCAATCCAATCTATCCCACTTCCCTCCAAACTGCCCATCCAGTCCAAATACCCTACTCCATTTTTCCCCTACACTGCCAATTTATTTCCACACATGACACCAATCTACCCCACTCCACTCCAATCTACCCCAATGAACTCCAATTCAAACTACCCTAATAAAACCCAATCTACACCACCTCACCTCACTCCAATCTAACTCAAGCCACCCAATCTACTCTACTCCAATCTACCGCACTCCAATCAACTCTACTACAATCCAATCCACCCCAATTTACCCCACTGCACTCCACAATAATCTAGCCATGTTTACCGTAATCCACTCTACCCATTTCACTCAAATCTACCCCAATCTACTACACTCCATCCCAATCTACTCCACTCCAAACAATCCTACTCCATTCAAACTAACCCAATCTACCCCACTCCACTCTACAACACTCCACCCCAATCTACCCCACCTCACTCCACTCCAATCTACCACAATCTACACCACTCCACTCCAATCTACCCCAATCAATATCACTTTAATATACCACAATGTACCCCACTCCAATATACAAATATTTACCCCTCTACTCTGCCCAAATGTATCCCACTACACTCCACCCATTCTACTCCACTCCACTATTCCTTACTCTACCCACACTCCTCTCCAATCTATCCCACTCCACTCCAATCTACCTCACTTGCCTCCAATCCGCCCAATCAACCCAATTCACCCCACTCCATTCTACCCTATTTCATTCCACCCCACATTCTGCAGATCTACCTCATTCCAATCTACCCCACTCCTATCTAATCTACCCCAATCTACTCCAATCCAATCTACCCTAATCTACCCCAATATACACCACTCCACCCTACTCCAATATACCTCACGCCACTCCAATCTACTCCACTACGATCCAATCTACCTCAATTTACCCCACTCCACTAAAATCTAGCCCAATTGACCCTACTCAACTCCATCCCACTTCACTCCAATCTACCTCACTCCACTCCACCCAACTATACTCCAATATATTCCACTCCACACCAATCTGTCCCTCTGCAATCAGCTCCACTCCACTCAATCCAATCCAATCAACCCCACCCCACTCGACTTCAGTCTACCCTACTCCACACTAACCTAATTTACCCCACTCCACACTAATCTACCTCACTCTGCTCCAATCTACCCAAATCTACCCCACTCCACTCCAATCCAATGTACCCCACTCTAATCTACCCTTTACCCCATTCTACCCTACTCCACTCTAATCTACCCTAATCCACTCCAAACTACCCAACTCCACTCTGATCCAATCTACCACATTTCTCTCTACTCTATACCACTCAAACCTACCCCATTCTACCCCACTCCAAACTAACCCACTTCAATCTATCCCACTCCAATCTACCCCACTCCACTCCACTCCAATCTACTTCACTTTATTTCAATTGACCCCACTGCATTCCAATCTGCTCGACTCCAATCCACCCAACTTACCCAACTTCACCTTAATCTACCCCACTCCACTCAACTAGAATCAACCCCACACCACTCCATTCCAATATGCTCCAATCCAATCTACCTCAATCTACCTCAGCTCCAATCCAATCTACCTCACTCTAGTCTACCCCACTTCACTCAAATCGTTCCCACTCCACTTCAATCTACCCAATCTAACCATCTCCAATCTACCCAAGTCTACCCCACTCTACTGCAACCTACCCTACTCAAATCCAATCTACCCCTCTCCATTCCATCCTACCCAGGTCTATCCCAAATGACCCCATTCTACCCGGATCGAATCTACCCCAGTCCAATCTACCATACCAATCTAATCCACCCCCACTCAATCTCCTTCACGACAATCTACCCAAAACAATCTACCACAGCAACGTCTACCCCACTCCAAAATGTCACAAAACAATCTACCCCACTCCACCCACCCCACTGCACTGCATTCTACCCTACCAACTCCAATATACCACAGTCCACCCCACTCCAATCTATCTCACTCTACTCCAATCTACCCCACTCTACTCTACTCCATTGAACTCCACTGCAGTCTGCCCCACTCTACCTAATCTAGTTCACTACAATCTATCCCATTCTACACCACTCATCTGTACCCCAATCTATCCCACTCCACTCTACACCAGTCTACCCCACTCAACTCTTCCTCAACCTACCCCATTTCACTCTACCCAATCTACCCCACTCTAATCTACCGCAATGTACCCCACCCCAGTCTACGCCACTTACTTTTAATCTTGCTGACCTGCAGTCACATTGGTGTATAACATGACTAAAACGCATTTCCAAAGCCAATAAAATGCTTTTTTAAAGCGGAACGGTAAGAAAGCTGATTATTATTTGGGTTGGGCTGCCACCTGCCTCAGGGAATATTAACTCTAGTTGGTTAGGGTGGAAATTAAAGCTACTAAATCAACCTGAGCTCAACCTCCTGGTAGCTACAGCACACAGTAGAGAGGCTAAATGTAGGGCAATGTGTATTGTATGAATGCCCAATAATAAACAGTCGAAATAAGAAAAATAGAGTACATTTTAATGAACAAAATACTACTAAAATGGAGATAGGAACTGGAGATATGAATTTTCACATTTTAAAGTAAAAATATTACCAAAAAGCACTAAGCACCAATGATAGTTTGTGGATGTAGTAGGCCGGGACCTAGGCACTGTTTCAGACTGAGCATGATTTAACATGGATCAGATACACCAAGCCTGTTTGTTCCGTTCAAAGATTTCATGTTCTAACTAAGGTAAGCTCATGTTAAGGAGCTTAACTCCTGCGAAACCGAGGGTCCTCCACCAGCCAAACGTATAGTTATCTGCCAGCCGTGCAGTCAACATTAAACATGAATGGCAATTAATAGCTCAATATGAACTTTCAAATTCACATATTGATCTCAAGATGCTATGTGCACCGGCACAGATGAAAAGACTGAAGGAGAGGCAGGAGGCTTGCCTGTCTCCTGTTGAGCAGGAGGGCTCCTAAGCCAGAATTCAGAACATAACTGTGTGTTGCCATTGATGAGTACCCAAACAACAAGTCTAGCTTCTCTCATATTAGTAACACAAGTACTCACTTCCTTATGCCATGATGTTGCTCTAGATAGGAGAGTCTTTTTCGAATCCCGATACGAAAAGAGGTGGCACACCTATCACTGTAGCTTTCCTTTGTCTACTTAACCCCTTAACTGCTGAGGCTTTTCCACAACAGTTCTGATTTTTTTGGACTATTTAGGGGACTTTACATTTAGGGCTCCAAATTTCTTTCCACATAATGCACCATCTTACATTAGTGTACTTTTTCTGGGGGTGGGAGTAAAGAAAAGGGCTAAATGCAAAAGAACACAAATAGAAAGCAGCTGCTCTCACTTGCAAACTCTGCTCTTAGGAAAGGATTTTAGTCATCATCCTACTGGAATTCAGAGCTTTTTTTAGTGCAAGATGCCCCATCAGGTTTAAAATGGATGCAAGGATGCATTTTGCACAGAAAAACAGAACTAAATGCAGCAGAACACGAATAGTGAGCAGACACTAGTGCTTGCTAAATGTGCTTTCGCAATAGGGTTTTTCCCCCAAAATTTCTCTCAATTATGCAGTAGGGAGTAATTACGCAATTATCTGTAACTCTACATCAAAGAGTTATGCAGTATTACCACATTTACTCTGATTACTCTGGCATAATATAAATTCTGCCAAGGCCTTCTTTTTCCTGGTGATGTTGTTCGTCCTTGGTAATTGGTTGACCAGGCTCTGTGCCCTGAAGAAGACCGATCAGTTTGATTTAGGCATGGAACGTCCTGTCACATGTCTGTCAATCATGTGATGACACGGTTGATGGTGTGCAGGCAACACTTTCTTCGTACCTCAGCAGAACGCCTCCCCTCAGAGGTTTTTCTGCCTTGGTGCATGAGACTGTGCCATAATGAAAGGTTCAGAGAGAGGGTTTTCCAGGTGGCGGTGTTGATCTGAGGGATTGCAGGGAGGCCTTCAGCGTGTTCTTGAACCATTTATTTTGTTTTCCATATGATCACCTTTCCTGAGTGACCTCTCTGTAGAAGAGCTGTTTGGGGATATGCTCATCTAGAATTCCGACAACATGCTTAGTCCATTTGGTCAGGGCTTTCATCAGCAGTGTATGAACTGACAGCAGACTGGCTCTGGAAAAGACTTCTGTATCTGCCACTTTGTCCCACCGCCTGATTCCCAGAAGCTTGCACAGACAGGCTATTTGGAATTGATTGAGGCACTGTGCATGACTCTTGTAGACAGTTCACGTCTTGCAAGTGTACAACAAATTTGGAAGCACCATCAACTTTGTTGGTAGACTGATTCCTCGATGTTGCCAAATGTTGGAGAACACTCTGCCAAAGGCAGAGCAGACTTACATAAATCTGCAGCTTACTTCAGCATTGATTGACAATGACCCGGTACGGGTACTGCCCAGGTACGTGAAGTGGTCCACTGTGTGCTCTGAATGCTAGTACAGAGCCACAAAGCAAGCCAGTATGCAAGAGTTTTCATCTGTATGCTGCAACTACGGTCTCATCATTAACATCAAAAACATTAAGGTCATGCACCAGCCCGCTCCCCATGCCCCTTTCACAGAACCATGCATTGCCTATTTCCTAACATCATGGGAATTGAATGGGTACCCACAGTTTGTGTGTTCCCCTGAACAGGACCAAGAAAATTGGCAAGATATAGCGAAATCTTTTGTTTTCAAAGGAAAAACGACTAGGAAGGAACGTGTCTATTTCTTTCCTAAACATTGATTCAGCATCAAAAAATCACCATCTTTTTGGATTACAGAGACACACGGAGGTGAATAAAAAAAGAAATACCAGAATTTTGTCTTCTTTTCTAATCATTTTTCCAAATTTTTATGCAAGTAAGCCATATATTTCTGAATAGTAGACAAAATTCTGTTTGCCCCCACAGCAAATTGTGTAAAGCCCTCAAGGTTGTCCCAAAGAACTAAGAGGGTGTTTTTGAGGATTTCGTAATTGAGATGATTGCAACGTTGGATAATTTTTCCAACAGTTGTATTTTTGAATTTTTTCGGGGGGTTCCCTTTTCTAATGAATTTGGTTTTCGATGTATTTTTTTGGTTACGTTGCTTTATTTATATTTTTTTTAATTTTAAAATTATAGTATGTCATATATATTTGTGTTATTTTCAAAATTTTATTTTACATGACATAGTTATAATTATTATATAATTATTATTTTTAAAAAAGAGTAGAATTGTGTTGTTTAAATGTTTTAAATGTTTGTGGTCTTTAGCATTGTTGTTTTTTTGTAGTATAGATTTAGGTTTCATGTCTAAATATGCTAGACCTTTGGTGTTTGCAAATAGTCTAGTTTTATGTTGTAGGTATTCATACATACTTTTAGCTTGTTTACTTAGTTTAGGGGCGATTTTTCTTAGGGATTGCGCTAATCTGCGCTCTTGATAGCTTTGTTCTTTTTTAATAGCTTCTATAAGTTTATGTAGGGTTGGTTGTCCTCTCCAAATTGTGGTTTGGAAAGCATTATGCCATCCTTCCACTGCGTTGTTTGTTTTTGCTTTTTGAGCTAGAGTACTATCACATACGTTCCACCAAAGTATTTTTAATTTGGGTTGCCTACAGTGCCCTGACCTATGCAACCTTCCCACCCAAGTATCTTAGAAGTAGTCTAGGAAGGGAGTTAGTTTTGTTTCATTTGCCTGATTGGAGGGGTTTTCAAGAAGTAGGTTGTAATGGTTTTCTACTTCAGTTGTTAGTACATAGGCCAGGCCTATAAATTTTTTTATTTAGTCGGCAAAGTTGGTATTGGTGGTGTAATCTATACTTAAAGTAGATTTTTATAGGCGCCTCCAGATACTTGATGAAAGTGGTAGTAGCAACCTTGTATTGCAGTGTGTGGGTATCATTTTGAAATTGATTGAATCATTGTTTGTTCAAAATCAATGAGGGTTTTTTGAGGAAAGTAGCTACCGGTGTATTGTTTGACTATTGTTAGGAGCCCAATGTAAAAAGTGTTTTATTTAGTAGGGGGTAGTGCGTATAGTAAGGGTATGTTAGTATTTTCATATTCACTGTGGATTGTGTATAATTGATAGAAAGGCTTGGGACAAACTATGAATGTGCCATCTATCATCAATGTGTCACAGTTTTTAAGGATGTTTTTATCTTTGTGAGTGATGGTGTATTCAGGTAATATTTGTATTTTTGGAAAAGTTTGAGGGGTAGGTGTTTGATATGTAGCTCCTTTAGTTTGGGAAATAAATCTATTTAGTGCGGGGATCGACGGTAGTTGTCCTGTAACATGCTCTGTTACCCTAGTTAACACATTTTTTAGTATTTGAGTACTTGTTTGCTGTGAGCTGGTACTTGCTTCTCTTATTGTCTTGAGAGCATCTCTAATTTCAGTTACATTTGGGGGTTGGTTATGCTCTTTGACATGTACTACATTGGTTTCTATTGCAGTGGCTCTACCATAACAAGAGTTAGAATAATATTTACTGCATTTCCAATGTGTTTTGTTTTATTTTCTCTTGGGTATAAGTGTACCCCATGTATCAGGGAAGTAGTTTCCCTTTTTGTGAAGTAATGAATTTTTCTCCCTCTGCATTTCTTTGTTAATCTGTAAATATATGTGTATATATTTATTATTTGTGTATAAAAATATGTTTGAAAAAAACTTACATGTATTTTGATTTTATATTCTTGATGGAATTTCTTTTTGTTGTTGATGTTTATCCCTTGTTTTTTTCTGAAGAAAATGTTATTGTTATTAAAATTTTACATTTTATTGTGCTATTTCATTATTTAGCTTCAATTTTTATTTAGTTGATAAAAAAATACTATTTTTTGTTGATGGTGTTGTTGATGATTTTGTTGTAGGTTGTAATTTGTAAAAGCTGGCTAGAAAAAAATATTTTTAAGTTATATTTTCTTTTTAATTTATTTAAATGTTGTTAATCTGTTGTATTTATTGGTTAATTAATAAACTTACTTAATTGTATCTTTTTCTGTAATGTTGCTTTTGTTTCTGTTTTTGAAGTTAATTACTTCTTTGTTGCTTTAAGGTGGACTTTTATTGAAATGTAATCTGTGAAATATGAAATAGAAGGTTATAGCTTTTGTTTATTTGTTTGTTTCCCTTTTTTAGTCTATTTCTTTATTGGAGAAATAAGATACTTACTTAATGCAGTTGGTGAATTTTCTTTTGTTGATGTTTTTTGTTGTTGAATTTTGTAGAAGCTGTTAAGGGAAAAGTGTCTGTTAGTAATAATTTGTTTTTAATAAATGTATATTTTTTTAATAGCTAAATCCAATTGTTTCTATTTTGGTTTTCTTTTCTAACGTAATGTTTGTTTTAGGGGTTTTGGGTGGAGTGGTTGTGGATTATAATCTGTGAAAAACAAAACATTATGTTGTTTTATCTAATTTCATTATTTATATTATTGAGGGGCCAATTCCGATGTCGGACAGACCTCGGTCAGGAGCCCTAATCGACCAACCTGCACCCCAAGTTGCCTGCCACCGAGTGCAGGGATCTACAGAGGGGCACCATAGGTGCTGCCAGGCGGCCATTCAGCAGCCTTGCACCATGGGGGCCTGCTGGGGCCCCCCAAAGACAGTTTTTGACTGCCTTTTCATGCCGGACAGACTGGCAAGAAAAGGCAGTGAAAATCCATCATACTCCCTCTGTCGTAAAGAGGCGACCAGGGGAGTACTGGAGGATTTCCGGATGGTAGACGGGCTCTCCGAGCCCGTCGTAGGCCATCAAGAAATCCGAGCTGGATTCCTTTCCGACCGATGTTTATTTATTGTTTGTTTGTATTTTGTTTGTTGTTGTTATTTATTTTATATGCTGATGAATGTTTAATATTTTCTTCTTTAGTATATATAATAATGTTTGTTACTTTTAATTTATTTTATATATAATGTTGTTTGTTTATTAATTGGTTTTGTCTATTTAAATATTTGTTTAAATTAATGTGGTTAATTCTTTATAAATTATATTGTTTAATTACATTATTGGTATGTGTTATTTTATTTATTATCATAAATAGTATTGTTTTATGTTTAAATATTATTTTTGATATAGTTTACATGTATTTTATTGATGTTTGTGTTGTTGATATTGTTTGTATCGATATTTTTAATGTTTAATTTTATTTTAATGTTATCGATATTTTTGTGTTTTATATTTTTGTCGTCAAAATTTTTGTTATTGTGATTTATTTAAATTATATTTTTTATTCGATATTAGTGTTATTTCTACTTTGTGTATTCTGTGTCGATATTTTAGTTTACGATATTGTTGATTCAATAATTCTGTAATTCGATTTTATGAGAGTCGATGTTGTATCAGTGAACCGTCAGAGCCATCAATCCTTCGTGTCCCAAATTTTATATCTTGAAAACCTTTACATTTCTCCACAATCACTGAATGGATTTACACCATTTAATAAAAAGGGTACTTTCTGGACTAACAGCTACCTTTTTACCACATTTAGGAGTCCATTAGGATGGCGGGCGGTGGCACCACTGCGGTGCTGGCGGGGTGGAAAGACGCATTTTTCCACCCATGAGCAGTGGGAAACACGTCCACCATATTAGTATTGCAAAATATAGGTCAAATCCCATCCGCCATGGAGCAACGCGCACCGCCATCAAAGTCCGCCCGCTACCGCAGTAGTGGGAGCCAATGGAGACCCTCCACCATGCCGAATGACGTCCGCCCCGCTCCACAAATTAGGATGGCGCAAAACAGGCAGACGCACCACAGCGGATACACTGCCCAACCAGAGACGGCGGAAACTCGACAGCGGAGCGCGATAGCAGAGACCCGGTCCACACCAGCCGGGCACGACCGCCATGGACCCAGCTCTACATGTGTATCCGGTGCTGTACCTGCTACAGCACTATCATCTAGTGGGCCGCCGTGGACTACACTGCAGGTACACAACTACACAAATACAACACATAACACACAGGCTGACACATGGTCTAAATCCACAACAGAGACCCTGCTGGGGGCAACAACACATCCACAGGGGCACCCACACATGACCCACCTGCCACCAAGTCACCCTACTGTATCCTGGACACACATCGACCGTGAACCTCCAGGTCACGTTACTGCAGCGGTCAACACATGCACACAATGCAAAAGGCTGGGCCAGTCCAAGGAATGGGCAGGACTCAAAGACCACAGGGACACACCACCCCTAACCACAAGTCAACAAACCCCATGAAGTCACAGGCCAGGTGCCCATCCTGTGCAACCCCATGCACAGCAACAAGCAATCACAATCCACACCCTGCACCACACAACAAACAACCAGGGAGACAGCCACTGCTGGAGTGGCTGACAAGGAACACACAACACCAGTGCCACACACACTGACGGCTGCCAGTACATACACACACATACAAACACACACCCTAGGTGTAGCCACAAACATAACACACACACAGGTATGGCTGAACAGATGCCTGCACAAAAGAAACACATAAACACGACAGAACACACACATAACCCCATCAGAAACAGACATATCCTGTTAGCCACACTGTGGAAAGGCAATGGGAGCACAGACACAACAGGAGTGCACAACCTAATCACTCAGGAACAAAACACACACAACATACCACAAATCACACAAGAAGTGCACCATCACAGAACTACACTGCCACATGAAACAAACCACAGATGCACATGAAATCAAAAATGAACAAACACTACAGGACATCAGGGGATGCACATCAGGCAATGCCAATGCCAAGGTCACATACAGACAGCACTGTATGCACAACAAGAAGTGTGTGCACACCAAGCAGAACAGTAACACACATACATGACCGACACAACATTAACACAAACAATACAAATCAGCACAGCACAAACACAATAGCACACCCAGGAAGTAAAGCAATACCACAGCCAACACACATACATCCAACACAACAACAGATGCACCACTCTGGGATACAAGAGCAGGACCATCTTTACCAGAGAACTGGGCAGCACACACAGCTGAAGTGCTCATGAGCAATTCTGACTGATTAATAGCACAAGAGCATCACACATAAACCATTGGGGCAATGTCCAGAGTGGAACATCACTCTTGGTTCAAGAACTTCACCACAAAGCATAGTGTCACGAATGAAGTGATGGGGAGGCACACACACATGTAAACCAAGGGGACAGCTGACAACAAAGTTAACTGACTTGAATGTCATTAGTGGACATGTAAGGGGTGTACCATACACAAATAGAGGAAGTGCAGACCCACAATGGGTAGGTATAAGTGGCACACATAGGGGATGGCATTACACCACACACACCATGCCACACAACCACAATGGCACTGTGGAACAGCAGGGGTACACAGTCTACACAAACACACTCAAGACACATGAATGATCAAACAAACACAACACTGATGTGCAAGTCACACACTTTGTAAGCTCATAAGTGACTAAAACAACAAGGAGGAGTCAGACAGAACAGCATGGATACACCAACACACTGCACAGTGCACAACAGACAACTCACATATGTGCATACAACCATATCCTCAGGGCAGAACAATCCAAACAACAGGCAACTCCTGGGTGACACATATGTGTCTTTGACAATCTAGGGGCACACGCACATCCACAACCCCTACAAAGTCACACCCTTCACACTGCACACCTCTTGACTACCCAAGAGCACACATCTCATGTAGGCCATGGGACCAGGACTAAGGGCCAACACAAGATGACCATACACATACACAGCTGGGCACACATAAAGGAATAACACACATACATGATGAAATTGCCCAGCCTGCATGCAAACTTGTGCACAGCATCACACCCTGTGCTGGCAGTGTCCCCCAACCTGACATGTGAACAATGTAGCCAACAATAGCAAACCACTAAAAAGACACTGCATGACAGGTAAAATAGCCATCACAGATAACACAAGTATCAGTGTCTGAATGAACTGAAGACCCTGTCACCCCTGTTTAAAAATGTGATGTGGACAAAGTGCTTGGCAATGTGTAAGTGACACATAGAGCATGGGGCACAAGCAACCAAATGCACACACCAAAATAACTTTAATCAGCAAGAACAATGACAAAACAACCAACAGGAGTAACTGTCTTTATTCACATATTGCATAGATGTGACAGTAGAACAACAGCAGACAAGAGCAAGGCACAACATGCTGATCATATGCAAAATAACCCTCACAGGCAAACTCCAAACAGGAAGGCCAGTGTCCATGACAGGGTGCACAGCAAGTACATGAGAAGCTGCACAGGGGAGACTCCAACACAGCAGAGCAACACGGCCAGTGTCCATGGCACAGGGGAGAGTACAACATAGCAGAGCAACAGGGCCAGTGTCCATGGCACAGGTGACAGTACAACACAGCAGAGCAACAGGGCCAGTGTCCATGGCACAGAGGAGAGTACAACACAGCAGAGCAACAGGGCCAGTGTCCATGGCACAGGAGAGAGTACAACACAGCAGAGCAACAGGGCCAGTGTCCATGGCACAGGTCAGAGTATAACACAGCAGAGCAACAGGGCTAGTGTCCATGGCACAGAGGAGAGTACAACTCAGTAGAACAACAGGGCCAGTGTCCATGGCACAGGGGAGAGTACTACACAGCAGAGCAACAGGGCCAGTGTCCATGGCAGGTGGCACAGCAAGTAAATGAGAGGCTGCACCGGGGAGACTCCAACACAGCAGAGCAACAGGGCCAGTGTCCATGGCACAGGGGAGAGTACAACACAGCAGCGCAACGGGCCAGTGTCTATGGCAGGTGGTACAGCAAGTACATGAGAGGCTGCAAAGGGAATAAGCCAACACAGTAGAGCAACAGGGCCAGTGGGCAGGCAAAGTGCAAAGTCAGGACATGAGAGGCTGCACCGGCAAGGCCAGAACAGCAGTGAATCACACGGCCAGTGGGCATGGAAAAGTGCTCAGTCAGAACATGAGAAGCTGCATAAGCAAGGGCAGAACAGCAGTGAATGACAAGGCCAGTGGGCATGGCAAAGTGCAGAGTCAGGACATGAGAAGCTGCATATGCAAGAGCAGAACAGCAGTGAATGACAAGGCCAGTGGGCATGGCAAAGTACAGAGTGAGTACATGAGAAGCTGCACAGGCAAGGCCAGAGCAGCAGTGAATGACAAGGCCAGTGGGCATGGCAAAGTACAGAGTGAGTACATGAGAATTTGCACAGGCAAGGGCAGAACAGCAGTGAATGACAAGACCAGTGGGCATGGAAAAGTGCTGAGTCAGTACATGAGACACTGCACAGTGAGTGTGTTTGACGGTACCCTTCCATGGCCAGCAACACACCCAGTTGGTAAACAATGGGCAGGACTAGCACACCTGTATGAGAGACAAGTGTATGAGGAGGATTACCACTCACTCTTGGCTGTCAGGTGGACTTGGAGCTGGCTATGTGTCAGGGACAAAGGAAAACTGGGGAAGGCTTGGGCCCTGTCTCTGACCGGCCTGGACCACTCTTATACAATAAACAAAACAAAAAGCTGGGCAGCTAACGTTTTTTGAAACAATGCACAACCTAGTATAAACAATTGCTAGGCTGGACAACGATTAGTGTTGAGTCACTTTTTGTATTTTATAAAAGATTATGAGCAGAGTTTTTTTGAGCATCAAAAGATACACCACAACATTTGCAAAGGTTCACAAATACATTGAATAAACCAAAGACAAGAAATCAAATCAAATATACAACACATAAACAATTGTGATAAATATTAAATATGGACAACTGTACAATGCCTCAACTAAATCTGTCATTGAGGCACCAATCCTGAATGAAAATTGCACAAGTGGACTAACAGATGGAATACTAGCCTACTTGTTTCACCCACCACAGAATACACAGTGAATTTGTCACACGGTGCTGTAAATAGGAGACACACAAAAACTAAACAGCAGTGTAGAAATGTGTGAATTGTATTCCTATTACGCCCTAGTTATTTGGTATCTTGGTGGTGCTGGACGTCGACGCGTTTCGAACCCAGTAACGATTAACGGGATTAAATCTACACCTGAAGGTCTGAAGTCCACACTCTTCCAGAAAAAAACTGATAAGAACAATTCCCTACATTATGCAAGTTTCCACCCCAAAAGTTTAAAGAACAATCTCCCCTATGGTCAATATCTTAGGGTGAGACGGAACTGTTCAAGAACGGAAGACTTCATCACCCATGGAGAAGCACTCACCAACAAACTGAAGGCGAGAGGCTATCCGGCCAAACTTTTGAAACACTCCATGCAGAGGGCAAGATGGACACCCCGGGAACATCTCCTGCAGAAGCGGGAAAAACCACAAGTGGAACGGATGGTATGTGTGTCCACCTTTGGACCCCACACCACCCCGGTACAGAAAATCATACGGAGCAATTGGCACCTGGTTGAAGAAATTCTACCTGACATTGGCAAACCATTGTTCGCGCTTAAAAAGAACCGAAGCATTGGACAGCAGATCTCGTCCACTCGGGGGACAACCAGAAGAGAAGTACAGGGCACCCTTTTCAATATGGGCCCAGTAAAAGGACACCATAAGTGCGGCACATGTTCTGTGTGCAATCTGACGACGGAAGGAACCCTCTTCACGGATGGTAAAAAACACTGGCGACACGATGACTTCACAAATTGCAAGACAAAATATGCAGTATATGCCATCACGTGCCCGTGTGGAAAAGTCTATATAGGCAAAACAACCCAAGAAGTGCGCCAACGCATTATCCAGCACAGATCCAGGATCAACAATAAAGTCTTGACAGCACCTTTGGTGTCCCATTTTCTGAGGAAGGAACATTCGGCCAATGACCTCAAATGGACAATCTTAGCAAGTATAAAGAACATTCCAGGGGCAGGTGGGGACCCGGACGTACGTCTGGCACAAATAGAGGCCTACCTCATTTTAAGATTCAATACTGCCATGTCTGGACTGAACGATCTAAACGAATTCAGCAATTTGTAAATATTTTGTCCGCGGCGATTGTCTGTTTCCGCTTGCTGCAGCTCATGTGTCCGTAGTGCACGCATTTTTTTACTTCTCTCAACTAAGGCTCACCATTAACAGCGCGAGGGAACAAGCTCCCTATCGTGAACACATTCCTAGTCGAGCCCCTTTCTGCACTCTATCTACGCATCCCTTTTGCACAGTCACGCACACCCGAACTACATATCCCAAGATACATCAGGACTCGGTCTGAGGTAAATACATGTAGACACGCCCCCAAGGTTCCGAGTTGTTTCTCAGAATCGTTTGGGTGCCGGTCGCAGCGCTTCAGTTCATCTTCAGAGAAGTAAGTTCCCCGAAACAAACATTGTTTCCAGCGAGCGGGCGAAAAATAACAATCCTCTAAAACGCCCGCTCTATGTTTTTCTAGCTGTCTAAGTAGCACGGCGGCTGCCGCTTTCTTACGCGCACAGCGAAGACCCACAAGCCTACAAACGAAGGTAGGATCCCACACGCTTAATAAATTTTCCATCCAACGCTTAGATGTTCAGGGCTGTACTAAGAAGTCTTCTTACTTCTTGCAGGCGGTCTTACTTGTACACAGTATAACTTAGATGCGCCGGCACCCCCACCATTTACGAGTGTTTACATCATTGAGGTATGTGTTAATTTTACAATTTAGTAGTGCAGCACATAAGGTCTCCAAAGGACTGAGTGTAACTGAGGTTTGTTTACCATCTGCCTTACAGGGAGTGACCCGACCCCCCGAAAAGAAGGTACCCTTATGTTTTCAGAGTGTTCGTGATTTAGTGAGGAGTTGATGTCAGCTAGTTTACCATTGATACCCCCTTTTTTTAATTAATTCACAGTGAAAACGACCCCCCAGTCCATGTCCTGAGGAGAACCCGTTAATCGTCACTAGGTTCGAAACGCGTCGACGTCCAGCACCACCAAGATACCAAATAACTAGGGCGTAATAGGAATACAATTCACACATTTCTACACTGCTGTTTAGTTTTTGTGTGTCTCCTATTTACAGCACCGTGTGACAAATTCACTGTGTATTCTGTGGTGGGTGAAACAAGTAGGCTAGTATTCCATCTGTTAGTCCACTTGTGCAATTTTCATTCAGGTTTGGTGCCTCAATGACAGATTTAGTTGAGGCATTGTACAGTTGTCCATATTTAATATTTATCACAATTGTTTATGTGTTGTATATTTGATTTGATTTGTTGTCTTTGGTTTATTCAATGTATTTGTGAACCTTTGCAAATGTTGTGGTGTATCTTTTGATGCTCAAAAAAAACTCTGCTCATAATCTTTTATAAAATACAAAAAGTGACTCAACACTAATCGTTGTCCAGCCTAGCAATTGTTTATACTAGGTTGTGCATTGTTTCAAAAAACGTTAGCTGCCCGGCTTTTTGTTTTGTTTATTGTATGTGTCAGGGACAGCAGGACCACTTGACTTGGGACAGAGAGGGCCCGGTGATGTTGGGCTATCAGTGGCTTGGCAAGCTGTAGGGCTGTTTGGACCAGGTGGTGTAGTGGCACATGGAGGTGGAGTCATGCAGACCTGTGACACAGTGAGAGTGAGAGAGGTGTGAGGGGTGCCTTTCCACTTCTTGGGAATTCGAAGTGCCGTCCCTGTACTGGGGTCAATGGGAACTGGTGATGACACAACAGGCACACACACCAACAGACCTGCATGAGGTGCAGACACTGGCACTCCCACTGGTGATGTGCTGGATCCTGCGGAACGCTTTGTCTGGGTACGCCTCTGGACCACCTTCCCCTGTTTGCCAGGTGAACCCCCTACAGTGCTCTCCTTCCCCTGTTTGCTTGGTGTCCCCCCTACAGTGCCCTCCTTAGCCTGTTTGCCAGGGGTAGCCCCTACAGTACCCACCGTTTCCTGTTTGCCAGGGATAGCCCCTACAGTGCCCTCCTTCACCTGCTTCACTTGGCTTGGAATTGGAGTTGATGTGGCAGGGGAATGTGGCCCTGAGCCCTTCCCTGGTGTACCCTCTCCATACAACACCTCCTCAGTGGGCATAGACACTGCATGCCTAGTTCTGCATGAAGTTTTAGGGACAGGAGAGTCCTTCGCTGGTGATGCCTCTGAGGCATGTGAGCCTGATGTCTGCTTCATTGCTTTTTTGTCCATGATCTTCCCTGACGGGCTCTTTTCTTTGCATTCAGGGGTGGCTCTGCTCTTCTGAGGGGATGGTGTCTGTGGGCGGGCCCGCTTGGGTTGTTTCTGCTGGATGCTCCTTTTTTTTTTAATTACATTTTTATTGAAAACAAAATCAGAGCACATTCAGCAATATAAAGCACAAGAGCGAAAGGTGACCATAATACAGGCATCGGGGCAGTTCAGAATAGTTTCTGATAATCGAGGACGCAATCCAAAAAATCAATTCAATTACAATCATACAAAACTTTTGAAGGCAACACAGGGCTATACACTCAATAATACAATAATCAATGCCTATCAGTTTGGGTCGCTATACACATTTATCAACCTGTCCATAGCCATGTCTGTAGTAGGAGAGCTACAGATCTCACCCCTATATGCATTCCATTTACCCCACTTCTTGTCCCATTTCTTGGGGCACCCTCTGAGTTTGCAAACTGTTTTTTCAGCGACCATAGCTCTATCCATTTATGCGGTCCAACCCACCACCAGAGGACGATCAGGAGAACCCCACTTCATCGCTATGGAACGTTTTATGAGGAGACAGCTGAGGGCCAGCCATTGATGTTCTATATCTTTCAGGTCCGTTGCCCCCATACATTGAGGAGACCTCCCCTAGGAGTCATTGGAATCTGCTTCCCTAGCGCCTCCGCCATTTTCTTGGTCGCACTGGTCCACAGGAGCTGAACCACGGGGCATTCCCACAAGGTGTGATAGAAAGTACCAGTTAAGCCGCAGCCCCGCAGACATAAGTTGTTTGGGCGTCTGCCAAGTGTCACCAGTAGGGGACCGGACATGTATGTCCTGTGAAGGATTTTGAGTTGCATCAGGCGGAAACGGTGACTAATGGCTGACTCCCTTGGGGACATCAGCGCCGTCTGCCAGTCTTCTTCTTCTAAGTGTTCCACATCCCCCTCCCATTTGTTGCGCAGGGCCTGGAAAGAGTCAGGCAGATTGTTACAAAGCTTGCGGTAAGTACAGGAGATAGCCTTTGTCAGAAGGGGTTCGGAGAGTAACCTGTCTTCAAAGGGAGAGGCTTCGGGGAGGGAAGGGAGAACGGGTACAGTCGTATGGATGGGGTGTTTAATCTGAAGATATTGAAAGACCTCCCCTTGGGCAAGTGCATTTTTCTTCTGGAGATCTGAAAAGGATAGGAGCGTCCCTTTGTGTAGCATGTCTACCAGGGTGGATATGCCTATGGTGTCCCATTTATCGAAACCCAGGTGAAAGCACAAGAAGCCAAGGGCCTGAGAGGACCAGAAAGGAGTGGCTTTGGTAAACCTGTCGGACCATCCCAGACTTTTTGTGTCTCAGTGCCATATGGCCGTGGTCTGGCACATTGGGCCAACATAGTGGTTACGAACGGGTTTACTATGTAGCACCCCCAAATAACCTTCACGTCCCGTTTGATATCTCTCCTAATGAAATGCCGGGTTTGT
This sequence comes from Lissotriton vulgaris, assembly GCF_964263255.1. Lineage (NCBI taxonomy): Eukaryota > Metazoa > Chordata > Amphibia > Caudata > Salamandridae > Lissotriton > Lissotriton vulgaris. Next base: position 159,249,922 of record NC_141688.1, read on the forward strand.
GGGTGATCCATGGATCCAGGAGTTGGTGGCCACCAGCTGGGATGCCCAGTAATACAGGCGCATGTCGGGCAGGGCAATGCCACTGTCATACCACCCCTTGGTGAGTTTACGGAGAGCGATGTGGGGAGCCCTTCCGTCCCACAACAGCAGGGACATGTCTCCTTCCAGCGCGGTAAAAAAGGAATCCGCAATGGAAAAGGGGCAGTTTTGGAAAAAGTATAAAAAACGCGGGAGGGCTAACATTTTGAATAGGGCGGCTCTACCGGGGTGGGACAGCGGCAGTGACCTCCAGTGAGAGAAATCATCATGTAGTATTAGCAGTGGACATTTGAGGTAATGGTCACGGAATAGTTTTGGATCCGGAGTAACGAAGATTCCAAGGTATTTAAAACCATCGGGTGCCAGAGGAATAGAATATCCCCGGAGCAAAACGGGTGGGGGGCCATGTAATAAATATAGGACCGACTTTGACCAGATAATGGAATAGCCAGAATATTTCCCGAAGTTCGTGACAACATGAAATAGGTTATTAATGGAGGATGCCGGGGAAGTAATGTAGACCAAAACGTCATCGGCATATAGGGAGATTTTGTCGATAACATTGTCAGTCCACCTGAGGCCCCGTATGGAAGCATCAGAACGGATCCAGTGAGCCAGCGGTTCCAGAGTGAGGGCAAACAAAAGCGGCGACAGGGGGCAACCCTGTCTGGTCCCTCTATGTAGCAGAAATTGCCTGGAGGTATGATTATTAACTCGTACCGGTCCCATTAGGTCGTTGTACAGCAACCGGACCCATTGTATAAATTTAGGGCCAAAACCAAACTGCGCAAGAACCGTGAATAGGTACAACCATTCGATCGAATCGAATGCCATCGTAGCGTCAAGGGAGACGATGACGGCCTCCTCCTGAAGATACGGCATTCTACCCAACACATTATTGACTCTGCGGAGATTTAGGGCCGTGTTATGGTCAGGAAGGAATCCCGAATAGTCGGCGTGAATTAATGATGGAAGGGGTACACAGACAAAATATCGATTTTTAAATATCGATATACAAAAATATCGAAGTTTAAATATCGATGGGACAAAATATCGAAGGTAAGTAATATCGACAGTCTGAATATCGATATTAGTATATCAGTAATATCGAAGTTGTAAATATCGATGTCAATAATATCGAAATAAATAACTTCGATGTTACTAATATCAATTTTTAAATAAATTTAGTGTATATTATATTGTATTTATTATGTTTTATTATTTATTTTTAATGTAATTTAATTAAATATTGTCTTTTACTACTGTAGCGGGTTGTGGGTTTATAGGGGAATAGGGTGGGAAGTAATTTAATTATGTTAAATGAATTATTAAATAGTAGGAATTATTAATTAATTAATTGAGAAATAATTTTTAATTATTTTTAATTAATTGATTAATTGATAAATATGTTCTGTAGCGGGTTATGGGTTTATAGGGGAATAGGGTGGGAAGTAATTTAATAATAATTAATTAATTGATATATGTTTGTACATATTTTAATTAATAATTAATTGGTAATTAATTTCTATTAATTAGTTAATTAATTAATATAATGTTGTACATATTTAAAATTATTAATTAGTTGGTAATTAATTAATATTAATTATTTAATTACATTAATTATAGTAATTTTTTTATATATAATTTATTGTTATTCTTAATTAATTAATTGGGAAAAATAATATTAATTATTAAATTAAATTAATTACAGCAAATGTGCTAATATATTTACTTTATTGTTATTGTTAATTAATAATTAATTGGTAATTAAATAATATTAATTAATTTTGGGTAAAGGAGTATTTTTAGGGTTCAGGGTCAGTTTTCAGTTCATGGGTAAAGGGGTATTTTTAGGGTTCAGGGTCAGTTTTCAGTTTTTGGGTATAGGGGTATTTTTAGGGTTCAGGGTCAGTTTTCAGTTTTTGGGTAAAGGGGTATTTTTAGGGTTCTGGGTCAGTTTTCAGTTCATGGGTAAAGGGGTATTTTTAGGGTTCAGGGTCAGTTTTCAGTTTTTGGGTAAAGGGGTATTTTTAGTGTTTAGGGTCAGTTTTCAGTTTTTGGGTAAAGGGGTATTTTTAGGGTTCAGGGTCAGTTTTCAGTTTTTGGGTAAAGGGGTGTTTTTAGGGATAAGGGTCAGTTTTCAGTTTTTGGGTAAAGGGGTATTTTTAGGTTTCAGGGTCAGTTTTGGGTTTTTGGGGTACAGGGATATTTTTAGGTTTCAGGGTCAGTTTTGGGTTTTTGGGGTACAGGGATATTTTTAGAGTTCAGGGTCAGTTTTGGGTTTTTGGGGTACAGGCGTACAGGGTAAAAACAAAAAAATATTACATTAAATCAAATAAATTACATGAAAAAAATTAAAATTACATTACATTATTAAGTGTTTTATTTATTTTAAATGTATATGTATTAGTTTTAATTTTGTTTTAATATTTTTATTTAATATTTGTAAAATTATATGTATTTTAAAATTATTTTTACATTATTATTAATACATTTAAAAAAACGATATTTTTGATTCCGATATTTTTGTACTACGATATTATTTTTTCGATATTTTTGTACTTACCTTAATGAAGATTGGATTCCGATATTTTTGCTGTTGATATTTTTGCTCCGATATTTTTGCATTTCGATATTCTGTCTGTCGATATTATGTCAGACATTCGATGGAAGGACCGTGAGGAGCCTGGTCGCTAGGAGTTTGGCCAAGACCTTGGCTTCTGAGCTGATTAACGAGATCGATCTGTAAGAGCCACAATCTGTAGGTGGTTTATTTGGTTTGGGAAGGACAACTAAAGAGGCCAATCGCTGATCTAGCGGTAGAGAGCCTTTCTCACGGCTCTCCTCAAACATGTGTTTCAGGTGGGGAGTTATACCTAAGGCCGTGGCCTTCAGAAATTCAATTGGGATTCCGTTGGGACCCACGGCCCTACGGGATTTATTCCCAAATATGGCATTGTTGACCTCCTCCAACGTGAGCTCTGCGTCTAGTACCTCTCTCTCATCTTCGGATAGAGTGGGTAGGTGCATCTCCTCCAAGAGTTGCCAAGAATCTTCGGCGGTGTACTCTGCTCTGGCCGTATAGACCTGTTCAAGGTGATATGCAAAGGTTTCGGCCACCTCTTGAGAGTCTGTGACACGGGAGTTGTCGGAACGGAGAAGCAAGGGGACCCATCTTGATCCCTGCTCACGACGTTCCAGCCATGCCAGCATTTTGCCAGCGTGATTTCCTAATTCACAAATTCTGTGGCGGGTATGGAGAAGCCGAGCCCGCGACAACTCTGAGGCCAGTGTCCTGAATTCCAGCTGTTTCGTCAGGAGCCGCGAGTCGTGTCTCCTGAGGGATAGGCGTTGTGGGCGGATTCCAGACGAAGCAAATCAGCCCCGGCTAGAGTCACTTGTTCATTGTATTTACACACATAACCTATTTTGAGGGCCAGGGCCCTGCCTTTGAGGACAGCTTTGTAGGCCTCCCACATTGTAATTGCTGACGATACAGAGCCAAAGATCTCCTAATTCATAAATTCTGTGGTGGGGTGGTGGGTATGGAGTAGCCGAGCCCGCGACAACTCTGAGGCCAGTGTCCTGAATTCCAGCTGTTTCGTCAGGAGCCGCGAGCCGTGTCCCCTGAGGGATCAGTATCGTGGGCGGATTCCAGACGAAGCAAATCAGCCCCGGCTAGAGTCACTTGTTCATTGTATTTACGCACATAACCTATTTTGAGGGCCAGAGCCCTGCCTTTGAGGACAGCTTTGTAGGCCTCCCATATTGTAATTGCTGACGATACAGAGCCAAAGATCTCAGAGAAGTAGAAGTCCGTTTGTTCGATAAGGTCATCTTTGATATCTGGGATCTTCAGAAGCCATGGGCTAATGACATTCGGTCTGCGGGAGAATTGTTGGTGGTAGGTGAGGTCAACACTGAGGGGGGAGTGATCGGATATACCGCGGGGTAGTCCTCGCATGTTGTGGAGGTACCCCACATCCGCCGAGAGGCAGAGAAAATAATCAATACGGGACATACTATTATGGGCATTCGAATAGTGTGTGTAATGGGGAGTGGCAGGGTGCTGCAGCCGCCAAAGGTCTTCGAGTCCCATTGCTCATATATAGTCTGCCAAGTCATACCCTGGCTTGTGGGAGCGCCTCTGGGGATGTCTATCCAGTTGATCATTCATTGTCAGGTTAAAGTCACCTCCTAATTTCAATGTCCCCTGGGGGAGGTCCAGCATAATCTTGCCTAAGGCTCGCAGAGCCTCCCCACCTAGTGCTGGCGGAAGATAAGCGGAAATTATATTCAAGTTCCGACCCTCCCAAATCGCCTCAAGGACTAGGAACCTCCCCTGTGGGTCTGCCCATGTGTTCATGCGTCTTAGCACCAGGGTCTTCTTAACAAGGATACCTGTCCCTCGAGAACCAGAGGTGAAACCGGCATGGATCATTAATTTATACCCCCCTCGTTGGAGTGCACGACAGCAGTTACCAACCAAGTGTGTCTCCTGTAGGAGGACTAGATCCGGGGCATGGCGTCTAATGAACTGGAGGACCACCCCTCTCTTTATTTTATTACCCAAGCCGTTGACATTCCACGTCATGAATGTCAACTTTCTATCAAGGAGGTCTGACATGGTGATGGTGAGAGTGAAAGCGAACTGGAGGAGCGGGTTTTGCCTCACCCCTCCCCTCGAACAGTATCTGAATCAACCAGTAAAAGGACCCCATATAAACCCCAGTATCTGAATATTGCGGCAAATATGCTTCAAACCTACAATATGCCCTACACATAAAAATCAAAAAAACAACAATCAAACCAAACAATGTCCCATTGACCCCCCTCCCTTTCCCCACATCCCCCCACCCTGCTTCCCTGCCCGCAGATTCAGAACTATCCACTCCCCAACTCGGCAGAGTGCCTGTCACCCTCCCCACCATACACAGGGTCGTTTGATAGACCGCCAAGCCATTTGCCAATACTTAGCTTAACAATATAAATCAAAAATGCAAAACAAATATACCAGTCCAGGTGTTGCGATACCCTCAGGAGAGGAAACAGACGGGGACCACTTACCACCCACAGGCCCGTAGTGAACTAGGGCAGGGGCCCCACGCTAGGGAGGTGATCACCGCCATATCAACATAAAGAAGGAATTGGGCAACAACATATGTGAAAATGTAATGGCCAAATACGTCCAAGCCATGAGGAAGTGTTTCTTTTGTGGTCACGACCGTCAATCTCCACAGTCTGCTCCAGTACCACGGTCCGCTCACTTCGATGAATGACCCCCACGTGTCTCTGCTTCAGGCGATCCACTGTCGTTCAGGGTCTGTCCCTTCGTGCACCATCCCTCGAGCCACTCCCATGCCTCCTCCGAAGAGAGAAAGAACCAAGCCTTGCCGTCGGACTCCACCTGCAGTCTCGCCGGAAACAGCATCGAATATTTAAGGCCCTTGTCCTGCATTGCTTTCTTCACCTCGAGAAAGCTAGGTCTATGAGCCTGCACCTTCATGGTAAAGTCTGGAAAAAACGTAATGGAAGCATTGTCAAGTTTCAGAGGTGCAGATGTCCTGGCTGTCTGAAGTATGACATCTCGATCTTGAAAGTTGAACAACCGAGCCGGAATCGGGCACGGGGGGCTCCTGGCTTCGGTCTACCCCCAGGGACCCTATGGGCCCGTTCGATGGAGAAGAAACTGGAAAGACGTTTGGGCTTGAGATGTTGCAGTATCAGATTTTCCACAAAGAGGTCGGCTGCAGGTTCTTCCATTCATTCTGGAACCCCCAGGATACGAACATTATTGCGTCTCGCCCTCCCTTTGTAGTCATCCAGATGTTCACTGCTGTTGTTGTTTCTGAAGGTGGGCCACTTGCTGTTGGAGGGTAGAGGTGTCATCTATGAGAGCAGCAGTTTTAACCTCCACATCTTTGACCTTGGAGTCCATCTTTCGGACGTTTGCGTGCAGGAGGGTGACCTCGATATTAACAGAGTCTATACGAGTCTCAAGAGAAGTGCATACACCTGCAATAGCTTTCATGACATCCTCCAGGGTCAGTGTTTTCGCGGCAGATGACGCAGGCGTCATCTTCAGGCCCCCTTCAGGTGCCAGCTCCTTGGCTTCCCCCCTGGCGTTCCAAGAGAATTTAGTGATCGATTTTTGTTGCGTCGACCTGTTTCCTCTGTTGGACGCCATTGGGGCAACTGATGGGTCGTTGCATAACACAAGGGACAGGTCATTCAATTTGCTGGTGTAAAAGCAAGTAGGTCGCAGCCAGTCCCCAAGACAATCCCAGTGAGCCCGCAGGAAGAGGGCTCCGCGTCGTTATGGCAGTTATGGAGCAGAACACAGAAATCCCCACTGTGGCAGCAAAAGGTCAGTATTCGCCTCCTCACCTGCTCCTAGCAAGGTCCGGGCCACAGGGGCAAAGGACCAACAAGGGTTCTGCAGCACGGCAAAACCAGGGGCCCCACAGGAGTGCACAACGTGCCTGTCCCCAGCAAATCCAAAGTCGGATGGCCAGCCGCCACTCAGGCCGCCGAATCAGCTCGGGCCTCAATTATATAGGCCTGCCACACCGCCACATCCGCGAGGCTCCAGGGGGTTAGCGCAGTTCCGTAGGCCAGGTTGGGTGCAATGCGGCAGCCCCGGATAGCAGATGGAGGCCCCAACAGTAGCTATGCGCCGCCCCCAGATACAGGCCTCGGAGCCGGGGGACTCGCGTAAGAGCAGCCCTGGCCCGCGGGACCTCGGCGATAATCCACTGCCGGCGTCCCACACACAGGGAGGGCACAGCGCACCTCCACAGACCAGCCGCTCAGTCGTCGCCGGCCGCCAGCAGTGCCTGTGACATGCTCTTCCGCTCCCTAGGGCACAAGTAGGGTGGCGGAGCATGCCCACCGCTATCTTCCCACGTCTGCATGCCAATGACTACAGCACTTGTGTAAGGGGTGGTGTTGGTGACACACCACTGGGACCAGGCGGTAGCTACTGCGATTTGGGGCACATGTAATGGCAATGTCCATCGGGAACAGTTCAACAGTACACTGTGGCAACATGATGAAGGGCACATCATCATGCACACAATCAATCGATTTAAACGAATAAAGGGCGTAGTTGCACAAAAACTGTGCATCCCCGCACTGCGACAAGGTCCCAAAGACAAGGAGAAACAGGGAGAAGAATCAGACAATATAGTTATCCGATGGGAAAAGCCACGTCTTCAGCTTTTTCCGAAAGATCGTCTCAAGAGTGCTTGCAGACGGAGCTCCATTGGAAGCCTATTCCAGTAAGATGCTGCACGGAACCTGAAAGAGCGTCCGCCCATCCTGGCTCTTCAGATAACAGGTATCCACTAGATCTTAGACCTTTCGTGGGAACATACGGGGTGAGGAGATTGTGTAGATAAGAAGGGCCTTTCTTCGGCAGAATCCGATGGCTAATGCACATAGCCTTAAAGAGAACACGTTTCCTCATGGAGAGCCAGTGTAGAGATTCGAGAGCCTTGCTGGATGATGCTCTCTTAGGGAGCATTAGAGCCAGATGTGCAGCCGCGTTCTGAATATGCTGGAGTCTCTGAACAATGCCAATATTCCATTGAATCCACAGGTGCCCGCACGTGCCATGGTTGGGTATGTGTGACATACATTGGTCTGTAGTCCCTGCCATGTCAATTATGTATTTGATGGTTGATGATGCGTGACAGTTTTGAAGTGGACTCAACAAAATGTACACTAATCAATGTGTTGAGGGTCAGTGATGACCGTGTCAAGTCTTTTCTCACTGTATGATGTTGTTACTTTCTTGTGCTTTTATATCTGCTCATACACACAATTAACAGTTCGCGGCCTACTGTGATCATTGTGTTGTGGATGTGTGCCAAGTTTACATGATGCATTGAGGTGTGACAGGTACAACAGATGTGTATGAGACAGTCATGTTTATTTTACACACATTGGCTGAATGGTACGCTACAAGGCGGCATATGCGAAATGTGGGGTTTAGTATGTGTGCATTTACATTGACCTATGTGTTGTTTGAGGCACTTGTGTATAGTAAATAGAGAGGTGTGCCCTCTGTGTGGCTTAAAAGTCCACCCAGGTAACCTGGTGTGTCACACATTTGTCAGGGCAGTCCTTGTTTTTCCGTGACATCCTTAACAGGATGTGCTGTGGCCATCTCATAATGGTTGTCATTGACATGTTTCCATTTTCATCTCAACTAGGAGGAAATCTAATCTCATACGTCACTTGACACTGCTGGAGGACATGGAGGATGGTGCGATCATTCACAAATTCTACCTCAACAGAACCACCCTGAAGACCCTTTGTGATCTGTTGGAGCCCCACCTGAAGCCTCGTCGCCACTACCCAACAGCTTTCACACCAACGTACAAAGTGATGGCAGCCCTCCATTTTTTTGCAACTGGTTGCTTCCAGGAGACCCTGGTCAGCGCTGCAGGGATGTCTCAACCCATATTTATCCTGGTGCTGAAGAATGTTCTTGCAGCCATGATGATCTATAAGGACAGATATATTCATTTCCCCAGGGGAGCTGAATTGGCCAGTGTGAAGGGAGACATCTATCCGCTTGGGGACATCCCCCATGTTGGTGCTATCTATTGCACACATGTCGGTCTGGTGCCACGACAGGCGAGTGAGCACATTTTTCACAATCGAAAACATTATCACTCGATCAATGTGCAGGTGGTGTGCCTGGCAGAGATGACCGTATCGCATGTGTGTGCCAGATTCCCCGGCTCGGCCCATGACTCGTACAACCTGAGGAACAGCATTATGCCACGGAGGATGGCAAATCTGCTTCCAGAGCATGCTTGGATTGTGGGTGAGTATGCCTAGTAATATGGCGTGCTGTGTGTGTGACCTGCTGCCCTCTGCCTGTGCAACATTGAAATGTGTGTTTGTCATTCCTAGGTAACTCTGCATATCCCATGGCTGCTGAGCCCACTAAGTAATCCCAGGACCCCGGCTGATATCAAGTACAGTGAGGCCCATGGCAGGACCAGTCGTGTCATTGAGTGGACTTTTGGCCAGCTTAAGTCAAGATTTCGCTGCCTTGAAAGGACTGGAGTTGCACTGTCATACTCGCCTGGGAAGGTCTGTAAGATCGTTGTGGCATGCTGTATGCTCCACAACATGGCCATTCACAAGGGGATTCCCCTGCTCCTGGATGATGATAAGTACCCAAGGCCCCCGCCTGCCCAAGGACCTGAGTCCAGTGATGAGGACAGTGGAGAGGAGGAAGGAGTTGACATGCGTCAGCAGGTCATCACCCACTACTTCACTTGAAGGTGGGTGACGAGGTAATACTTGTACATTGTCTGGTGCGATTGCTATGTGCGGATGGTACAGACAGGCACATGTAAAGTCACCTGTGTGTGGAAATGTGGCAGTGACATTTCATCTGTGAACATTGTTGACACTTGTTGCACATTGTGTTGTCTGCCTGTTGACTTATGTAAATGTTTGGTGTAGTGTACTGTCTGTGAAGCCACACTCACACCAGTGACTATTGTTCTGTTGTGTCTCCCTAGGTGCCTTGAAATTATCCTGGCCTACATACTGTACATCATTTGAGTACATTATGGACATATTGTACACTGTAAATATTGTGCTAAAGACAAAGCTGAACCAATTGAAGTGTCTAAGGTATTTTATTTACAAAGTTGACATGTGAGGAGTGCGGGCAGATTTACATGAAGGTGGTGATGGAGCAGTGAATTGACAGTCATGGTAAATGAGATGAAAGAGTAGACACCACATTGATATGGTGACCCAGTCCAACAGACAGGTGACATTCACAAGGCAGTCTGGGGAAGAACAGTCCAAACAGGCAATGCAGTGGGGTAGGGGGACCTCATCAGCAGGATGAGCTCGCTTAATAGTTCTTCAGACCAGCCACTTTGTCCCTAGACCTGTTCGTAGGTCCCGATGACTCTGGTGAAGTGGTCCAGGGATAATGTCCCAACCTCCTGAGGTCTTGGGTGACCCTGGCCCTCCCACCAGCCCTCCTACCAAGGACCTGTTGCCTCGCCACTGTGGGACCACACACACTCTCCCTGCCTCCTACAGTTGTTGGTGTGGGCAGGTCCTCCCCTGGGAAAGGGAGGGTGCTGCAGGTGGCACTGGTGTTTGTGGTGGCGGTGGTGGCAGTGGTGGCGGCGGTGAAGGCACAGGCCACAACTGCAGGAGTCTGCTGTGCAGGTGTTGTTGCAGCTGACGTGGTGGTGGGGAGGATGGGAGCCTGGGACCTGTTGCTCCCTGGCAAACCAGATGGGCCAGACTGGAGCTCATCGTTCACAGAATCCTGGGAATCTACATCCGAGAGTCCATGTACCGGGGGTGGAGACTGGCTCTGCTGCTCGTTGTTGTTGTCCTCAACAGTGAGTTCTTGGTCACCTGTGGATTAGATGCGGAATGGTCAGTGTTGTGCACTGTGCAAGAATTATGTTATCTGTGTGTCATCCACTGTCTGTACACTACACAATTGACTGATCTGTACTATTTTTTGTAATTGCAATACTGAGCCAATTGCATGATGCAGAGGTAAATAAATTACTCGTACATGTCAGGTATCGATGCATTACATGCAATTGGTGCTGAGTGTAGTGATGCAGGTCTCACACAAACAAACAGCCAGCTCAGGGAAGATGGCTACCTACCTGTAAGTTTGTTTTGTGAAGAATGCAATGGCTTCCAGGTGCTCCTGGGTGGTGTGGAGGGGAGGGCTCCATGCTGCTGGGGTGTGGGACAGGGGGCATGGTGGGAGTAGTAGTACAGGCCTCCCTCCCACATACAGGCCTCCCAGGGAAGATGGCTACCTACCTGTACGTTTTTTGGTTTACCTCAATGGCTTCATAGTGCTTGTGGAAGGGAAGGAGGGAGTGTTCCATCCTGCTGAGGTATGAGACAGGGGGCATGGTGGGAATAGTAGTGCAGGCCTCCCTCCCACATACAGGACTTCCAAGCAAGATGGCTACCTACCTGTAAGTTGAGGGTGAAGAATGCAATGGCTTCCAGGTGCTCCTGGGTGGTATGGGGGGAGGGCTCCAAGTTGCTGGGGTATGGGACAGGGGGCATGGTGGGAGTAGGAGTATAGGCCTCCCTTCCATATACAGGCCTCCCAGGGAAGATGGCTACCTACCTGTAAGTTTGTCTGGTGTACTGTAATGGGTTCAAAGTGCTTGTGGGAGGGAGGGAGTGCTTCATGCTGCTGGGGTGTGGGACAGAGGGCATGGTGGGAGTAGGAGTACAGGCCTCCCCCTCACATACAGGCCTTCCGGGGAACATGGCTACCTGCCTATAAGTTTGTTTGGTGTACTGTAATGGCTTCAAAGTGCCTGTGGGCGGGAGGGAAGGAGTGCTCCATCCTGCTGGGGTGTGGGACAGGGGGCATGGTAGGAGTAGTAGTGAAGGCCTCCCTCCCACATACAGGCCTCCCAGGGAAGATAGTTACCTACCTGTAAGTTTGTTTGGTGTACTGCAATGGCTTCAAAGTGCTTGTGGAAGGGGAAGGAAGAGAGGGAGTGCTTCATCCTGCTGGGGTGTGGGGCTGGGGGCATGGTGGGAATAATAGTACAGGCCTCCCTCCCACAAACAGTCTCCCAAGCAAGATGGCTACCTACTTGTAAGGTGAGGATGAACAATGCATTGGCTTCCAGGTGCTTCTGGGTGGTGTGGGGAGAGGGCCCCATCCTGCTGGGGTGTGGGACAGGGGGCATGGTGGGAGTAGTAGTGCAGACTGACTGTGTTCATGCTCCCATGGTTTTACTGCTAGCTATGTTTCGGGTACATGGGAGTGGGTGTCTGTTGGATTTTTGAGACAGGTTTTTGTGGGTGTGTGGTGCAGATGAATGTGATTTGTCTGGTGTGGTGTATGTTTTTGGATGTGCATATCAGTGTGTTGGTTGACATTTGTTTGTACTTACCAGCCTCCCCTCCCCCGGATACTCCTGTGAGACTCTCAGGATGCAGTATGCCAAGCACCTTCTCCTCCCATGGTGTAAATGTTTTCTGTGGAATGGGAGGGCCACTGCCAGTCCGGTTAGCCAGCCTCCAGTTCTTTCTTCTCCTCTCTTTCCCAACCCTCTTGAGATCATGCCACCGCTTCATGATCTCCTTCTTGGATCACGGGGTTGTCCCTACTGCATTGACCCTTTGTACTATCCTTTCCCACATTTGTGTCCTTGTGGCTAATGGTGTCTGTTGGACCAGGCTACCAAACAGTTGTGGTTCCACTCTGAATATCTCATTTATCATGACAATCAACTCACTTTCTGTGAATTTTGGCATTTTCTGTGATGCCATTGTGTGTGGTGTTTGAAGTGTTTGTGGGGGCAGAGGTGTGAGAGGTGGGTGTGGTGTTTTTGTGTGAGGTGTGTTATGTGCTGGGGGATTGTTGGTGCTGGTGTGATGGTGGTGGTGGTGGGTGTGCTGTGTTCTCTTGCATTGCCTGTCAGATCTGGTGGATGTCCTTCTCTTCTGTAGTATTGCAAATGATGGTGGTCAGGGAAGGGACTAGTTTTATACACAGCTGTGTGGGTATGTCCAAATGGGGTTTTGCTGTCAGGTGTGTTGTGGGGGTTGACCTGGGAATTGTATGTTTCTGTTTAGCATATTTGATTTTCATTTGGATGTGGTTTGTGTATTTGGTGGGCATGGCTACTTTGGTTTGTGCAATGTTTGGCATTACTGCGGTGCTTTTGCATCGTCCGCCATGTTTTTCATGTATCGTCCGCTGCGGTGGCTATGCTGCAGCTCTTCAGCTGTCTTTCACATTCACTCCTGTATGCGACTGCGTAGGTTTGAAACAGCAGATCATACCGCGGGACCATCGTGGATACACTAATTTCCCGTGCGAAATCCCCGCTATGCTTGCGGTGGGTTGTAGCTTTTACGCTCTGTTTCCGACCGCCGCGGTCAGTTTTTGGACGCCACTGCCCGCGTCGGGCGGTTTTTGTTAGCCTGCTACTGCTGCGGTTGGTCTTTTATGGCGTTGTTCCTAATTTTACCGACGGTTTCTCCACGGTCCCGGCGGGCGGTTGTTTCCCACCTCCATGGCGGTCGGGGTGGTTTTTCGCTCACCATCCTAATGGGGCCCGTAGTGTAATTACATTCAGCAGTTTGGGCTGTAGCTAAGTCTAAAGTTTCCTATGGTAATTGACATGGGGAAAACGCATTTTGGCACCCCTCCTTTTTCTCAACACCCGCTTAATGGATCACCCCAAAATTGAACGACAGCAGCTAAAGTGAGTGGCAAACTGGTTTTGAACATTTCGTGAGGATTCTTCAAATTTTGCCAAAGTTATAGGTAAAGAAAACGATTCTCTTTCTATGGAAGCTAGGTCTAAACCATAACTGCCTACAGGCATGGGTGCATGAGTGCCTGAGTAGGTTTGTGAGTGGGTGCATGAGTGTCTGTGTGTTTCTGTGACAGTAGCGGCAAAGCCAAATGCGATGCAGCACGTGCAATGAATTTCATTTTTTTATTTATTTGTATACTTACCTCTGTTAGATCATAATCTGGAGTTTACTACCCCCTACCCTGTCTCTCAACCACCTTACATCACCGCCCGGCAGCACTTCCTTCAGGAGCCGCTACTGGTCTATGAGTGTGTGTGGAAATGTCTGGGTGAGTGTGTAAGTGGACGTGTGGGTGTCTGAGTGGGTCTGCGAGTGGGTGCATCAGTATATGAATGGGTCTGTCAGTGGGTGGGTGATTTCCTGAGTGTGTGAGTGCATATCTAGTGTTTCCGTGGGTGTGTCACCAGTTGTGTCAGTGACTTGCCCACAACCTAAACATACCTGCCCCTTTATCCAACATGAGTCACAGTTTTGCATAACAAAATCTACCCAAGTGGAGTACTTTCTACTGGTTAATTACTAAGTGCTATTTCTTCAGGTAAATGTCCAGTACATATTCAACACTATAACTGCGTAATGGAGCATGAGGACATGTCCCCAGTGATCGTGTGTGTTTTATGTCAATGTGACAGTTCCTCGTGTGTCTTTTTCCAGACATTTGTGATAACATGCATCTTCAGATACAGAAGACAATGATAGTACAAAGAGGTAAATCTACACCAAACATGGGTGCTTTTTCTTAATAATATGATGTAGGTGCTTCTTTCTTTGGTGAAGATGTCCTCATATTCATCGGCATCAAGTATGCATCACTAAAATTGGTAAGAAAAGTGCTGAGGGTCTCTTGTTAAGCTGTCCATCATCCTGGAAAAAGGTGGAAATATCTATCAATACTGTTAAGATGGGCAGGGCCAAAGGGGCAAAGCTTCAAAGTAATTTGGACATTTCAATACTCATAGTAATTTAAAAGGAGAACCATGGACTCTTCTCTCGCCAGGTAAGGACAAGAGAGACCCCATTTGTCACAGTCACTACAGATTGCGCTCCAATAGAACAACATTGTATTAACCTCCTCGAAGATCTTCAAATCATCTTTCCATGTGGAATTGCTGGAAAAATACACATTTGCTTTTCCTTTGCCAAGCCCAGGAATTCATTTCTAGAAGGAGAGGTGCCAAGCCAAAAATTAACGTGGGAGGGGGCAGAACAGCCACCCTCATCTGGCCGATTTTAGCCCTGGGTGCCCATCCCCCAGGATCCACCCAATTACTGGAGGGGGGCTGCACAGCCCCACTCCTTATGCCAGTTTCAATCCTGGGGACCACTCCCCCGGGGCCTAGCCTCATGCTTATGGGTGCCTGGAGCCCATCCAGGGCACCCAGTGTGATAAGTTGGGGACCGCAGCGGAGCCTCAATTCCCCTACAGTCTCTGCCTTCACCCCACCTCCAGTGGGAGCCAGCATTCAACTGCAGGAAGGGAGCATCCAAACATTTTGTAAAAAGGCAGCAAAACACATAAAAAGTCAGCTCCCTGCAGGCGATAGAAATTTTCCTGCTCACACCTCCTTTGAGCGTACTCACTGTTTGCTCTTGCATGGCGGTAGCTGTCAAAGCTCCTGCCAAATGACAGCAAATAGCTATGTCCCAGGGGTGCACACCCCAGGACATTGGGAGCCGGCCTTAGAGGTGTCAGTCCCCAGGGCCATTAATTGATCCAGGAGGGGGCCGTATGATCCCCCTCCTTTCTTCATGTAGGGCCTGACCCATGGAGGTGGTAGTCCAAGAATGGTCTGGGAAGGGGGCTCGTGGTTCCTTTCCTCCTGTCTTCAATTTCCTTCCTCCCTGGGAGGTGGTGATCCCCGGGGCAATTTATAACTAAAGAGGGGTATACCCCCTCCTCATATTTTATCAGTCCCATTGTCCTGGTGGATGGCGGTCCAGTCAACAGGTCATTTCCACATGGGTATGGATGTCCAAGTGTGGATGATTACAAGGTGTTCCAAGCCACAGAATGTACTGGTAAACGGGTATCTCCTGGAGAGTGGAGTTCAGTCAGGACGTGGCTATTGACTTGTCAGAATCAGGCTTTGTGGAAATTAATTTCTGCACTTTACCCATTTTTGGGATTGTGGTTCCAGCTTCTGCAGACACACCATACTTTTGCAAATGGATGATGGGTGGCGTCCAGCTAAATCCCTCACATGCACCTAGGGTAGATCTTCAAGACCCCTAAATAAAGTCATTGTCCACTCTGCAGGGGTTACCCATTTAGCTGTACATTCTGTGGGTTGGTACCTCTCATAATCATCCCAACTTGGACATTTGTACCCATGTGGATATGCCCTGTTGACTGTTGCGCTGGTGACTGGATTCTAAGGCTTTGCAAGAATCCACCCATGTACCCATGAAACCTTCCAGGCAGCGCTTACTCAGATGTTGTGTAGTTTTTGTCCTGATGATGACCTGCAGTCATGAAGGTTGAAACAGCGTTGACTTGCACAAGCTAAATTTGGACTTTGTCAACTGTGAAGGGTTTGGTGTGGCAGGCAAGTGGCGCTCAGACAGGTAGCTAGTAAGGATAACTAGGTGAAGGATGTCATTACGAGTATGGTGCTGCCAGGATAGGGGAAAACCCAAATTCCCTAAAAGAGTCAGGAGCAAAGTCCTTCCCTCTACAATGAAAAACAAGAACCTGGGCACACCTATGTTTATCAAAAATATATAAAGTAAATGGTTGTAACGTCCGCCACCTTCAACCCCGAATTCTCACTCACATACTGGACAGGAGCCCAGAACGAAGCCGAAGAAGGCGGGAGATTGTGCCTTTACCAAATGGTTGTAACTGTAGTCGACACTGGAAATTCTTCTTGAAGATTTTTTTACGTGTGGATGATCATAAAAAAAAGACAAACGCCAGCCGACATGTGTTTCGTCAACAGGACAGGTGCCTGTGACTCTTCAGGGCTTGAGAGCGTGGTGCAGGTATCGAAAGTCCGGTGATAATTCCAACCCGGAGTGCGGGTAAAATAATGGAGGTAATGTAGATTGGGATGTGGTCAGGCGGGCGGGTGCGTCCGAGACCATGGAAGAGCCTGTGAAAGCAGAACTCCTCCCGTGCTCGTCTCGTCGGTAAGAGTGAAACCGAGTTTTAAATTTGGATTTAGAATTACAACATGATTTCACAAAATTTTGTTATAAATGTATTGATTAAAATTTAATTTTGTTTTAATTTTTGTCCAATACGCTATAGCATTTTTGTATTTTTTCACTTTTTTCACTTGCCCTATTTACTATGTTTTCACCAGCACTTAGTTTTCACTTTCACATTTTATACTTAAAAAGCATGGTTTGCGCTACATTTTGATTCGTTAAATGTTACTTGCACTTCTTTGCCAAAACTGTAAAGGCACCTATTCTTGTTTTTGGGTCTATTTGTGTTTATTTAATTTATGCTGTAAATGAGGACATTTCTTCAATTATTTCAACTCATTGATTCCTGTTGAGACAATGCCACGTGTTGCCAGCAATAGCAAGGCCTCAACTAGGACCACGGGTGTAAACTATGGTTGTTAATTCATTATTCTACCAACAAGCACATAAATAACGCCAGTCCAAAATGTTTGTGATCCAGCTCCGTCTAAACTATCAACACGTGCATTGGCCAATAAATGGCGCCGTGTACTCGCCCTAAAGTTTGGGAGTAACTCAAAAAGGTAGAATAAGACCAATTCGAGGACATTTCTCACTTCCTGAATCGTCCTCATTTTTTTTCATTAAAAGTAAAACCGTCATGTTTGCTAAATTTTCGTTTTCAACGGCTTCATAATGATATTTTTGTGTAGAGAAATCACATTCCCAGCTGCAATAAACATTACAAGACTCTGTGGAAACGAGATAATATAACCGAAACATCGTGTTACAGTTTAGATAAATGTAACAAGATAGATATGAAAGCGAGGCCTACTTCCTTTCTCCAAGGGCACACGGGTTTCGGTGTTTTTTTTCTCTCAATGCAAACATTTCAATGCCACATTCCTCTAATGTAAGAGACGACAAAGTCGTGAAAGTCTTATTGTTATATCTATTATAAATAGCAGCAGTATGTCCTGCACCAATTCTCGCTGAGTTTAATGCAATCCAGATGAATTATTATCGGATCCTTGGATTTTTTTTGTGCAGAGGTATGCACATCATGTGCTTTTGTACTCTAAAACAATGTGTGTAAAATTAAAAAGCAAGTTTTGAAGCCCATCTCATGTACTCTAGCTTCCCATCTAGATTCCCAAACCACTTCAAATAATATTTCGTTTTATGGAACTGGTGTGTTGCAAAAATGCATGCATCGGGGCCATAATTTAAAGTTCACTTCGGCTCCTAAATTCAAGTTAGGCACATCATAATTTTGCGTTTTTTGTGGGTGAAGAATCGGTGTTGTGGGGTGGTGATTGCATGGAAATTCGGTGAACACACTTATTTTTTGAGCATTCGAGAAACTTTTACAAAGTAGCAGTGACTTTAGATCTAGGGACTAAGGTCCATGTCCCGCCTTCACTTTAGTAAAGTGCTCTATTTCTCTTGGACTAAGTTTACGCTATATAAAACCACAAAAAAGGCACTTAGCAACCTTGGCATGGAGATTCACTTCTGTCATGGGCTGGAATAAATCCTTATTCAATATGGGAACTGGGAGAGAACACCTGCAAATCGAGAAAGGTTTTAAGGCAAGGGGATTCTCCACAGTAAAATGATTTAACCAAAAAGAAAAGTTACTTTCTGAAAATAAATTAAATGAAAAAGAGTATTTGTAGAGCGCTATAGCAACCCTGAGGTGTCCTAGCGCTGCAAAACAAACGCGTGAGAGAGTGCAGGGGAGCCGGTTCTAGTCCTTAAATAGCTGGGTTTTGAGTCCTTTCCTGAAGGACAACAGGTTGGATTCCCTACGTAGTTGTAGGGGTAGGGAGTTCCAGAGTTTGGTCACATTGTGGGAAAAGGAGCGTCCACCACATCTGGCCCTCTTGATTCGAGGTGCTGCGAGTAAGTGTGAAAAGGTGGATCTGAGCTGTCTATTAGGCAGGTATGGGGTGACCAGTGAGTGATTGATAGTGGCTCCTGATTTCCAGAATGCTCGATGTGCGATGCAGAGGGCCTTGAATGCGACTTGGTCCCTGACAGGGAGCCAATGTAGCTTCCTGAGTTCTTTTTTTACTGATCTGTGACGCGGGATTTGGAGAACGGTACGGGCTGCACAGTTTAGCACAATCTGCAGCTTATTTAAAGTGGACTGTGGGGCTCTTAAGTAAAGGGCGTTACCAAAGTCCAAGCGTGACGGGATTAAACCTTGGATCATGATTTTTCTGGCATGGAATGGGAGTAAGGGGGTAATTTTCCGTATGAGTCTGAGTAGGCCGAAGCAGGTGACTGATAGTTTTGCTGCTTGTTGATTGAAATTTAGGGATTTGTCCAGCCAGCTGCTCAGGCTTTTGATTGAGTCCTTGGGTGACGGAGGAGGTCCAAGGCATGGAGGGCAGAGATGTTTGATGTTGAGGTTGTGGCGATGACCAAGTAGCATTAGCTCGGTTTTATCTCCATTTAATTTGAGACAGGAAGATGTCATCCAGGAGGCCACTGCTTCTAGGCAGTCCCTAAGATGGCAAGGGGTGGTGTGGGACTGATTCAGAGCCACCACTAGCTGGGTATTGTCCGCATAGGTGATTATTTTTAACCCAAAGGGGTGGACTACCTCAGCTAGGGGGCTCATGTACACATTAAAGAGTGTGGGGCTCAGGGAGGAGCCCTGTGGCACACCACAATTTGAAGTTTTTTTTGGGTGGAAGCAGCGTCGAAGACTTGGAAAGATCGTTCCTTTAGGAAGGATGTGAACCAAGAGATTGCCAGCGATGCGACTCCTATATTGGAAAGTCGTTGAAGAAATATGCTGTGGTTTACAGTGTCGAAGGCGGCACTTAGGTCTAATAGGATGATGGCTGCTGTGCCTCCCTGGTCCGTGATCTTCCGTGCCTCATCTAATACATTTATTAGTGCGGTCTCGGTTCCGTGCATGGATCGAAAGCCCGTTTGGGTCGGGTCAAGTAGCTGGTGGGTCTCTAGGAATTCTGTGAGGGTCTTGTTGACATGTTTTTCTAGGATTTTGCTAATCCAGGGCAGCAGGGATATAGGTCGATAGTTCCCTGGGATGTTGGGATCTAGGTTTGGTTTCTTGAGGAGGGCTTTGATCATGGCCAGTTTCCACGGGTGCGGGACAATTCCTGTGGCAAATGAGGAATTATGTAGCTCTAGAATGGTTGGGAGGATGTGAGTTGTAACTGCCTGCAGAGACCGGTGGTGCTGAGTCGTTAGGGGATCCGGATTTTACAAGATGCATTATGGATTGTAGTGATGGTAGTTCAAGCGGGGGAAGGTTGGCGAGTATCGCTAGGTTAGGAGAGGGGAGCTGTGGTTTGATGGGAGGGGTTGGAGGGGGTGTTGGAGTTGGTGCTGATGTATGAAGGAAAGCGGTGTAGATGTTTTGTATTTTACTATGGAAAAATTCTGCCAGTTCGTCGCACCAGGCTTGCGGGCTGGGGGAGGTTTGAGGCTTTTCTGGTGGTTTGAGGAGAGATTTTGCGATTTTGTAGATTTCTCTGGGTTTAGATGCGGCTGCATTGATCTTGCTCTCGTAGAAAGTGGCTTGCGCTGTTCTAATTTCGTTTATGTATGTTTTTATTGCGGCCCTGTATGCCGTTTTCCTGGGGAGGGAGTAGTCCATGCGCCAGCGTGTCTCTAATTTTTTGCTGTGGCGTTTCTTTTCTCGAAGGTCTTGGGAGTACCAGGGGGCGGTCTTAGAGGAGCGCTTTAGATTTGTGGCAGTAATGGGGAGAAAGGAGTCTAGGGAGTTGGAGATCCATTTGTTAAAGTTGTCATTGGCTAAGGAGTGATCCGCATTATGGGGTGGTTTGAGGGAGTCTAGACATGATGTCCAATCTGCTAGGGGAAGCTTAGACCAATTGCGTTCCTTCCGGGTGGTTGTGAAAGTTGCTTGGTAGGGGGCTGGGCATCTCCAAGATGCCGGGATTAAGAAGTTGTCCATCCAAGGGAGGGGCAGCGGGTTACCTGCCGAAAGGCCTGGACAGTTGGTGAAGAAGGGATCTAGGAGATGGCCTTTTGAGTGGGTGGGTTTCAACACTAATTGTTGGAGCTGCAGTGCAGCCAGATTGGAAGTTATTTCTAAGGTGTCCTTATCTGAGGCATTATCAAGGTGGATGTTCAAATCACCCAGAAGGGTAAAATTTGCGGAGCTGCATACTAGGTTGGCTATGGAGGGTGATAGGGAGTCAAGGAACTCCCCCTGAGTTCCAGGGGGCCGGTGGATAAGTATTCCTGACAGGGTGTTTGTGGAGGAGAAGTCTAGCGCAAATGAGAGGCTTTCGCAGTCAGGGATAGGATGATGGGAACTGCGGCAACTATAGCAATCTTTGTAGATGAACGCTAACCCGCCTCCTCTTCCCGTTGTACGTTCTGCTCGCACCATTTGGTATCCTTTGGGTAGTACTTGAACAACGTCGTGGTCTGAGTCAGGGTGGAGCCAAGTTTCGGTAAGAAACAGGGCACCAGGATTGTGTTCTTTTAGTAGAAGTGTGATCTCAGTTGTATGTTTTGGTAGAGATCTACAATTAAGAAGGAGGATACTTCGCACAGTAGTTTTCATTGGCGGGACGGGGGAGAGCTGGAGCCCACAGTGAAGGCACCTTGGGTTCTGATGTGATAGGTTGCATTTCGTAGGGCGGGTGGAGACTCTTCCTCTAAGTTTGTGTAGTACATCAGAGCTGTATTTATGGTTGTAATTGTTGGAGGGGCAGGGTTTGTGGCCCCTATCCCCGGTCGACCGCGGACGGGCGCATACGGGTTTGCCTTCGGCGCGCCAGCGGCGTGCCCGCTGCGCGCATCCGCTGCGCAGGACAGTCGGCATCCAAGTGAAATAGAGGAACGGGGCTCTAGGTCACGTGACCGTCGGAGCTCCGCCTCTCTATGTCTCACCGGAAGTCAAGCAGGACCAGGGTTCAAGGCTCGGTCACCCTCCACAACAATCAGGCGATTGAGCCTGCGGTGGACCGGGGTGAGTGCGAATAACTTAAAAAAAAATACAGTTTTAGTGCAAGTGATTAAAAAGCAAGGCGCCTAGAACAAGCGGCGTCTCTTAGCAGGAATTGTCAGGACCTTGTGGTGCTCAGGTGCACTTCAGCGCGCGTCTGCAGTGAGGGGCAGCCGGCATCCGAGTGAAATAGAGGACGGGGCTCTAGGTCACTTGACCGTCGGAGCTCCGCCTCTCTATGTCTCACCGGAAGTCAGGCAGGACAAGGGTTCGAGGCTCGGTCACCCTCCACAACAATCAGGCAATTGATCCTGCGGTGGACCGGGGTGAGTGCGAATAACTTTAAAAAAATACAGTTTTAGTGCAAGTGATTAAAAAGCAAGGCGCCTAGAACAAGCAGTGTTTCTTAGCAGGAATTGTCAGGATCTTATGGTGCTCAGGTGCACTTTAGCGTGCGTCTGCAGCGAGGGGCAGCCGGCATCCGAGTGAAATAGAGGACGGGGCTCTAGGTCACGTGACCGTCGGAGCTCCGCCTCTCTATGTCTCACCGGAAGTCAGGCAGGACAAAGGTTCGAGGCTCGGTCACCCTCCACAACAATCAGGCGATTGAGCCTGCAGTGGACCGGGGTGAGTGCGAATAACTTTTAAAAAAATACAGTTTTAGTGCAAGTGATTAAAAAGCAAGGCGCCTAGAACAGGCGGCGTTTCTTAGCAGGAATTGTCAGGATCTTATGGTGCTCAGGTGCACTTTAGCGTGCGTCTGCAGCGAGGGGCAGCCGGCATCCGAGTGAAATAGGGGACGGGGCTCTAGGTCACGTGACCGTCGGAGCTCCGCCTCTCTATGTCTCACCGGAAGTCAGGCAGGACAAAGGTTCGAGGCTCGGTCACCCTCCACAACAATCAGGCGATTGAGCCTGCGGTGGACCGGGGTGAGTGCGAATAACTTAAAAAAAAATACAGTTTTAGTGCAAGTGATTAAAAAGCAAGGCGCCTAGAACAAGCTGCGTCTCTTAGCAGGAATTGTCAGGACCTTGTGGTGCTCAGGTGCACTTCAGCGCGCGTCTGCAGCGAGGGGCAGCCGGCATCTGAGTGAAATAGAGGACGGGCTCTAGGTCACGTGACCATCGGAGCTCCACCTCTCTATGTCTCACCGGAAGTCAGGGAGGACAAAATAATTTTTTTTCAGCATGTAATTCTATGGCAGGACGGAGGCTCCGATTATGCTTTCTCAATTTCTCTACTGAACAGCAGCCAATCAGCACAGTAAAGCAAAAACTCAGACTACATTACCCATAAGCCTTGGGCAACCATAGAGTACACATAACTATAAATAAGGTGATAGAGGTTACAACTTCCTCTTTCTTTGCTGCTGCGCAGCCAGTTAAGTGCTTTTACATTATCTTCTTTGTTTACAACATTTGGCTTACCGCTTTATTGCTTGCCTATTTGGAATATGCAGATATTGTTGTTGCGCCGTGTGCTTTTCTTTAGGTGCGCCTTGCCGCTTTATTTAATTTATTCCTTTGCCGGTTTACTGCGTGCGCGCTGTTCGGCGCGTCTTCCTTTCTGGTCCGGCTTTAGTGCCGGTGCTTTGGGAGCGTGTGCAGCACCTCCCGGCGGGGTTCTTTATTTACCCCGGACTTTCTGTGGAGCGGGAGCAGAGCTGGAAGGGCGCGTGTCTCTCGCTCACCTTCCTAGGCGGCAGCGGCTGGTTTGCACATGCGCGGTGATTTATTTACACGTCTCTTCGAGCGTGTAGTTCTTTGACGCCGCCTGTGCCTCAGCCTGTCAGAAAGCTATTTTTAGCTCACCCTACTGCTGCCGCTTGAGCTTCCTGACGCCCTCTGGAGACATAAGACTTGGAGGGTTGTATAAATTTTACATAGGCTTTGCCTAGAGTGGGGAAAATTATTATTTTACTTCTATTATTGTGCAAGTCTGCTCCCTCCACATTCAAATTGTTGCTTAATCTCAGGGTTTCCTGTTTCTTCAGACTTGCGCAAGGGGTACCACTCCCCCAATTACTTGGCTTTGCCTCTCTAATTTTTGACCTTCTCTGGGCACTTCTTGGCAGACCTTGTCGCCATGGCAGACTACTGCGAGGAAGAAGGTTATGACTATTATGAGGAAGAGGAATCCTCTACTTCCTTTGATGACTTTATGGGCCAAGCACTCTGTCAGGCAATTGCGCCTCTGAAAAAACATCTGGCAGATTATGCTGCGCAACACGGACTGGTGCCTCCTTCCTCTGGGCGTTCTAAAAAGTCGCCGAAAAATCCACATTCCAGGCATTTTGAAAAACTTGCGCAAACCCTTTCTGCTCCTTCTAAGAAGAAGCGCAAGGTGGCCTCTAGGTCAGACACTCCTTCTGATACGGATGATGGTTCGTCCTCGTCTTCATCCTCCGAGCCTTCAAAGCCTCCTCCCTCCAAAAGGTCGAGGAAAGAACATTATGTTGATGCTCCTACTGCACCACAATTGTTGACCTTCAATCCCTCTGACATTATCCATCCACATTCTTCTTCTTGGATACCGTCCCCCGAGGTGGCTCTTTACATCCAATCCAACATCCGTCATTCCTTTGATAAGGATGTGAGAGCGCGTTTGCGCTCCGAATGCCCACGTCCTGACTTAGCAGACAAGCTGGCAGCCACTCCGGATGTTGATCCCACTATGATCACTTACATGAGAAAATATTCTAAAGACCCTACCAAAGGTTTGGATAGATCGTGGCGTTCGTGCCAAGACAAGCTTTTAGATCTCTTGGCCCCCCTCACAAAAATTCTGGACTTGGGATACAAGGCTAAGGAATCTGGTTCCCTCATTGACCCCGATGAGCTGGTCGGCTGGGCTCAACTGGCTGTCTGTATGTTTGGCAACGCCAACTGTGCCTTGTCCACTGAACGTCGGCGTTCCATCTTAATGAAACTGGATCCAAGACTTACGGATTTGGCCTCCTCGGAATCGGGCCCTCTAGCCCAAGGTTTGCTTTTTGGTGCACCTTTTTTGAAGGAGCTGACGAACTTGGTTTCCACCTTTAGCGGCCTTGACAAGGCACAATCAAATTTGAAATGGGCATTCCGTCCGGTTTTTGGCAGGGCCGGCCGCAGGGGGCGTTCGTCCGGCCGTGGTTCCGACAATGCCCCCCAGCGAGGGAACAAGTCCCAACGAGACGGTCAACATCAACAGTACTCCTCAAACAAGTCTTCTTTCTACCCCTCTAAGAAAAATAGAGGGCAGCCTGGTAAAGGTGGATACTCCGGAAGACAAGGAGGACGTCAAGACTCTTCCCCAGCAGGTGAGCTTGATTCCAGCTTCTTCTGTAATCTTGGGGGGCAGGATTCAATTTTTTCTAGACAATTGGCGTTTGATCTCAAACGATGCTTGGATACTGGAGACGGTGCAAGGGTACAAAATAGAATTTTACTCTCACCCTCACCAAGATCTTCGGCCTCGCCCCCTTGCTTTTTCCCGACAAGATCAGGAGTTCATCTCCGCGGAAGTTTCCTCTCTTTTGACAAAGGGAGCCATCGTTCCCACTTCTCCTCATCCCAAGGGTTTTGTCAGCAACGTTTTTCTCGTGGAGAAAAAAGGGGGAGGATCGCGTTTAGTCCTCAATTTGAAGGACTTCAACGGCGGAGTGGTTAATCGCCACTTCAAAATGGAGGGCATTCATCTTCTGCGTGACCTTCTTCAAGAAGGAGATTGGATGGTTCGTCTGGACCTAAAAGATGCTTATCTGTCGATTCCAATTTATGCTCCGCATCGCAGATATCTTCAGTTCCAATGGTTAGACAAGTGGTACGAGTACAAGGTTCTTCCTTTAGGCCTGTCCTCCGCTCCGTGGTGCTTCACGAAGCTCCTTCATCCTGTGATGGAGTCTCTGAGGTCACGCAGGGTACGTCTTATAGTCTATCTAGACGACATTCTCCTTTTGGCTCAATGCCCTTCTCTTCTTCAATCTCACTTACACTGGTCCATAGACCTTTTACAATCGTTGGGTTTTCTTATCAATCCCCTGAAGTCCGACTTTTCTCCATCCCAGTCGATGTCCTTCCTGGGGTTTCAAATAGACTCTGTCTCTTGTCAGCTTCTTCTGCCAGGACAGAAGATAAGGTCCATCAAGAGGGACTTGAGGTTGTTTCTTGCACAACAGACTGTTTCGCTCAGGTCAGTAGCCAGGATTGTAGGTCTCTTATCGTCTTCCATACATGCGATCTTTCCGGGCCCTCTGCATTATCGGGCTCTTCAGCGCCTCAAAATACGTCATTTGCAGAAGGGTCTTTGGTATTCCGATCACATTCTCCTGTCAGAGGATGCCAGGACAGAAATGATGTGGTGGTTGGACCACATGGAATCCTGGAACGGCCGAGCTCTGTTTGGGAGGGCTCCCGATGTTGTGATAGAGTCCGATGCCAGCCTTTGGGGCTGGGGAGCCCGTTGCGGCTCGGTTTCGACGGGGGGTCATTGGTCCCCAGAGGAATTGACCCTGCACATCAATTGCCTGGAGCTGCTAGCGGGCTCCTTCGTGATTCGGTGCCTCACCCCTCAGAAAACGAATTGTTGCATTCTTCTTCGAATGGACAATATTTCGGCGGTTCGTTATGTGAACAAACTGGGGGGTACCAGGTCCAGGCTTCTATCGGAGATTGCGAAGGACTTCTGGCACCTTTGTCTGGAACGCAAGATCACGATTATTGCAGAATACCTGCCGGGTTCTTGCAATCAGATCGCGGACTGGAACTCTCGTCGCCTGAGAGACTTCAGCGATTGGAGGCTCCATCCTCGTGTGTTCCGCAAGCTGTCCCGCTTTTGGGGGACTTGTCATCTGGATCTCTTTGCCTCCCGGCTCCATACCCAGCTTCCCCGCTTTTACAGCTGGCGTCCGGATCCGGAGGCTCTGGCCACGGACGCATTTCTCCAGGCCTGGCCTCGACATCTATGCTATGCCTTCCCACGGTTCCTCATGATTCCCCGGGTGCCGGCCCGAGCATGTCTATTCTTGGCGGAACTGGTTCTCATAACCCCTCTTTGGAGGGCTCAAGCATGGTTTCCAGTTCTTCTGGAGATGAGCTGCTCCACGCCGCTTCTTCTTCCCCACATGTGGAACCTGCTCTTGGATCCACTTTGCGAGCCTCACCCTTTGGTGCTGTCCGGTCAACTCCTTCTGGTAGCATGGAGAATTTCGGGGGACGCTGGCAAATCCAGGGCTTATCGAGAGAAGCTACCAGATATATCAATGAGGCTTGGGCACCCAACACACGCAAGCGTTATGCATCAAGTTGGAAGCGCTGGTGTGATTGGTGCTCACAGCGGTCGGTGGATCCCGTTTCAGCGGATCTTTCTTTAATCCTTAATTTTCTGGCATCCCTAGCATCCTCTGGGCTAGCTTACAGAACAGTTAATAACTTTTGTTCTGCAATTTCTGCAGGCCATGTGCCTTTGGACGGTAAACCAGCGGGAGAACATCCCTTGATCTCAAAATTGTTAAGGGGCATCCGGATGGAAAAACCTCCTTGTCCCAAATATGTTGCCCTTTGGGATGTCTCAGTTGTTTTGCGTTTTCTGTCAGCCTGGCCTTCTAACTCTCTTTTGACATGCAAACAACTTTCAGCCAAGCTCACTATGCTTTTGTGCTTGGTCTCTTGTAAAAGGGTTTCTGATGTGCGAGCCTTGGATCTCGCTGGTCGGTCTTTCTCTCCTGAAGGTGTTACCTTTATTATCTCAAGGAGGACTAAGTGTAATACGCCTTCAGTCTCTTACCCTTCTTTCCCCCACAATCCTCAATTGTGTGTAGTTCAATGTATTAAAGATTATGAGGTAAGCACTGCACCTTTTCGGCATGATTTACAAGGACAATTACTTATTGCTTTGCAAAAACCTTTCAAGCCGGTAACTCCAGCGACTTTGGCACGTTGGTTACGTTGGCTTATGCATTAAGCGGGCATTGACACTTCTCTGTTTGGTGCTCATTCTACTAGGGGAGCCATGGCTTCCAAAGCTCTTTCCATGGGTGCCAGCCTTCAGGACATCATGAAGGCTGCGGATTGGTCATCTGAAACTGTGTTTAAGACCTTTTACTTTAAACCTATTATTGATGTTGCATCTGTTGTGGTGGCGAAGCTTTAAACAAGCATAATCGGAGCCTCCGTCCTGCCATAGAATAGAAAATTTGCTAACATTTGTGCCAAGAATTTTCAATTCTATTAAGGACAGGAGGCGAGGATTATCCCACCCTTGTATTTTCATGTTAAGGAAATATTTTGTACATTTCTACTGCATTATGATACTGCTTATGCATGTATTCTTTCCCGCCCTGTTGTGATTCTAATGATCCGTTGGGGATGGTCTTTACCGCTTTGTCCTTACTCCTTTCAGGCTCCGACTTTAAATGAAATGTGTGCCGAGTTTCTCCTGTTGGTTGGACTTTTGCTGTTCCTTTGTCTCTGCGAAGTTCCAGTTTCTCCTACCTTTGGATGATATCTCCGTTGGACGTCTTGGCCTCTGGATCTTACTGTTGAACTTTATTACTGTTTGCAAAGAAAGAGGAAGTTGTAACCTCTATCACCTTATTTATAGTTATGTGTACTCTATGGTTGCCCAGGGCTTATGAGTAATGTAGTCTGAGTTTTTGCTTTACTGTGCTGATTGGCTGCTGTTCAGTAAAGAAATTGAGAAAGCATAATCCTCGCCTCCTGTCCTTAATAGAATTGAAAATTCTTGGCACGAATGTTAGCAAATTTTCTATCCTCTTTAACACTACACATATACAAGTAGAAATGTGTTACAGTACTTATT
Source organism: Lissotriton vulgaris (assembly GCF_964263255.1). Taxonomy (NCBI): domain Eukaryota; kingdom Metazoa; phylum Chordata; class Amphibia; order Caudata; family Salamandridae; genus Lissotriton; species Lissotriton vulgaris. The sequence continues at coordinate 159,278,222 of NC_141688.1, forward strand.
AAACATCGTTTTCCCTAGTATTACCCTACTCCAAACAGAGCCATCAATCTATTAAAGAGAAGTTAGATTTTTTTTTGGGCAGGTCGATCATATGTATTGTATGTATAAACCGAAATTGAAAAAATGTTCCCCTGGATAGAGAGTTGATGAAAGTGAGGAAGGTTAAATCCACAATCTGTAAAAATCAGATGCGAAATGCTGCAATCTGAGCCAGGGCAGGGCTGGAGAACCAAAAGAAACCCTGAGAAAAATGCTCATACTATCCACACTCCCTCATTTCCTTTACTATCTCCCCCTTTCTATCCATCCATTCTCTCTCCCCTCTTCTCTTTTCCCTCTCTGTTTCCTTTTTATCTACCTTCCCCTTCCCTCTCTTTCTGTCTCCCAGGAAGTTTCCCTATGCCTGCTGTAAGTAACCTGGTTAGCTAGAATGGCTCCCTCCACTTAAAACGAACTTCAAGGGCCCCGGCCCACTGGTGACATGTCGGGTAGAATAAAAGCTGCAGCAAGAACCAGCAGACATGGACTCATGAACCTCAATCAGGGAACCCACTGATAGCAGATGATTCCCTAACTTTCTCCTTGCTGGGTGTGGGACCAGTGGTATTTAGGTCTAAAGGCAGGCCGCAAGGGTAGCCAAATCTGTGATGGGATAGCTCCTTGCACCCTTGAACACATGTCAAGTGCATTCCATGGCGGCAGGGTTCAATACAATGGTAACACTGAAGGCATCCGTAGCGGAAGTGATACTAAATTGTGTGACTGACTCAAAAATGTGCAATTATTTCTGATAGTTTAGAAATGCTCTTAGACTAAGGAATATACAATTTCTTCTGAACTGTCTGACTTATGTGCAAAGCTGGTAAAACTGCCTTTTCAGAGAAGGTACTGTTAGACTGAATCGTGCATCCTGTAATTGAAAGCAATATCTTGATGTCACATGCATCTGTACACTTCAGGCATGTTTCACAAAAGTAAACTTAACAAGTTTGTAAATCTACGTTTTTTCAGTATTTACAAAACTGCAGTTTGTGCAGAACATCTGCAGTCTGGGCAGAGACCTTTGCTGCCATGCAGTCCGAGTGAGAAGGACCGGACCCGCACCTTGAACCCATGATCACCAGAGTGCTAGTTGTCTGGTCTTATGAGCAGATCCACAGGGACACAAAAGGCTCCAATCATCTTGAGCCCTGCACCTGGAGTATGCCTACTGTGACTCCTGACCTACCAAGCGCTGCCCCTGTAGTTTTGGGTTCTTGGAAGTGATGCTGAGTCAGCTGGGGTCTCATCAGAATTGATGCAGTGCGATGCGCTTGGTAGAAACTCATTTGTACTGACACAGCATGACACAGCTTTCAGCCCACTCATGCATTGCAATCTGCACAGCTCCTTGGAAATGCTGCTGTGTGACGCATCATTGATGCGTACCTTGCAGCTCCTCATCAGAACTAATGTAGTGCAGTGCAAACTTAATGCAAGCCTGCATCGCAGCCCTTACAGTTTATCAAAACCACTGCTGCACAATGCATCCTTAAGCTGACCTTACTCCACTAGTCAGTACCTCTGCAGCACAGTGCAACGCTCTCCAACCAGGATTTAATGTTCATTTTCCAGCTGGACTAACTTTGTCCCTGTATCCAGCCTGTTCTCCATTATGGTCAGCCTGAACGTGAGACTTTGTCCCTGTGTTGTGCAAACAGGTAATCATGGTTGGCGCTTTGTCGTTTACTCCACACTATTTTTACCTAAATCTTTAAAAATGTATATTTCCGGTTCTATTGATTGGATTATGGGCATTTTGCCTGTCAAATAGTTGATAACATTCTACTCTTTCTTTCTAAATTTGTATGGTATTTTTCATATACTACGATTTCATGTTATTCCTGTTTGTGTGCTGCTTGAATACTTTGCATATTGCCTCTAAGTTAAGCCAAATGCATTTGTGCCAGGCTATACAGGGTTAAACACATTATTATGATTTCAGGGTTGCTTGTGTTTCAACCTGACAAGAATTGTGGTTGCTGCTTGAATAGGGTTTTCACTCCACAAATCAGTTCCCAATTTCTCTCAATATTGCATTCTTTACTATTTTTATTATGAGAATGGGTAGGAATGTTTGAAAAATAATGTCTGGTTTTTAGACCATGAATCCTTGGCTTGGTTTCCCCCGTCTTTTTGTACCCCTACCTTCTGTATTTTTGATGCTGTGCTGGACTTAATTTTTTCTGGTTTGTGTACCCTGTGCACTTTACCACTGCTGATCAGTGTTAAACTGCAAATACTCCCTGTGTAAATTGTGATTATGATTGGTTATTCATGACTGGCATATTTGATGTACTGGTAAGTCATTAGTAAATTACACTGTGTACCCAAGGACAATACATCAAAAATGCTAACATTGGGCCTGCAGCACAGGTTTTGCCACCCACATGAGTAGCCCTGTAAACCTGTCTCAGACCTGCCATTGTAGTATCTGCAAAGGAAATTTTAAACTGCCATGTCGACCTGGCAAATGCACCCACTTGCCAGGCCCCAACCTTCCCTTTTACTACATGTAAGGCACCACTAAGGTAGGTCCAAGGTACTCTCAGGGGCAGGTTGCAGTGTATGTAAAAGGTAGGACATGTAACAGTGTGGGTTTTATGTCATTATAGTGTCAGTCAAATATACTTTTATTTGATTAATTAAAAATCATAAAAGGATGGAGAACCATTATGAAACACAATACTGTAAGTGTACATTTTAAAAACAAAAAAAGGCCTTAAGGTCTTGTCCGCGAATAGGGGGCAACTAATTAAATTGAAATAATGACAAGTATAACATTACATTTAAAGAATACGTGCCAACAGAATATTAGTTGGCTACTTGGCTAAAGTCGCTTTTTTCCAGTTCTTTTGCCGCGATTTTCCAAAGTCTTATGGCTCTACAGGACAGGGGAATCGACGACCCTCCAAGACACCTGATGACTGCTGCTCTACATGTTCTTATTTGTTCCTTCCTTAGAGCCTCCCGAAGGATGGTTTTTCGAGTATCCAATAAAAAAGGGCATGTACATAGTAGATGTAGTAGTGACTCTTCCCCTTGATCGCAGATGCGGCATTCCTTGGATGGCCATGTATGTTTCCATTTTGGGGTCAGATCCTGTGAGGGGAAAGATCCCATGCGTAGCAACATCAGATAATATTTTTTCTGGCTGGAGAAATGTACAATCAGATACTGTTGTGGCTTCAGCCTCTGGTAGGCCTGTATCACGGCCCAGGTGTGATTTCTTTTCGCAAAGGTTGTTTTGTCTGTTAATAAAGAGATCAGCTTGATAGCGCCATTCACCACATTTTTTAATCCGGAGTAGGTTGCAGGGGTGAACCAAGCCTCCTCTAGCTGTAGGGCCGACAAGAATTCCTTCAGGACTATCGTGGTTGAATTGGCTATTCATACTTGATTTTCAATCTTGACCCAGCAATAGTGAGCTAGGGTGTTGTCTTCTGCTTCCCTCATCCTCCAGTAATACTTTACTAAAGTGCATTCTCTTGCCATGATCTGATTCTTTATTCCGTATTCTAGGTGAATTTGTGCCTGTGACGTATGTAGCGGTATTGAAAACAATCTCTTAAAAAATGTGTATTGGGCTGTGTTTAAGACTGTAAAACACACAAGATTATGGATGGAATGTTGCACAATGGCAAAACATTCACCCCCAGTCACAGATCTGGGTTTAATCCATTGTTATTTTGCTCACCAAGCAACCCCAGTTCAGACATGGCAATATGCAAATCCGTCTTGACCCTGTGCCTCATGGGAACAGTCCAGCCCGAACTGCCAAAGCAACATCTTCCCTGGACCGGAATCAAGCATCCTACGACCGGTTTCTGGCTATCAGCCATCTTCAGCCAGGATATCTTGACTCCAGTGGCTTAGTGAGCACGGGACCGACGTCTGGGCATACTCTTCCCACATAGGATGAACAGCAAAACACACAAGATGATGGACGGAATGTTGCACAATGGCAAAACATTCACCCCCAGTCACAGATATGGGTTTAATCCATCGTTATTTTGCTCACCTAGCCACCCCAGTTCAGATATGGCCATATGCAAATCAGTCTTGACCCTGTGCCTCATGGGAACAGTCGAGCTCGAACTGCCAAGCCACGTCTTCCCTGGACCGGAATCAAGCATCCTAGGACCAGTTTCTGGCTATCAGCCGTCTTCAGCCAGGATAGCTTGACTCCAGTGGCTTAGTGAGCACGGGACCCAGGTCTGGGCATACCCTTCCCACATAGGGTGAACGGCAAAACACACAAGATGATGTACGGAATGTTGCACAATGGCAAAACATTCACCCCCAGTCACAGATCTGGGTTTAATCCATCGTTATTTTGCTCACCAAGCCACCCCAGTTCAGACATGGGCATATGCAAATCAGTCTTCACCCTGTGCCTCATGGGAACAGTCCAGCCCAAACTGCCAAGCCACGTCTTCCCTGGACCGGAATCAAGCATCCTAGGACCGGTTTCTGGCTATCAGCCATCTTCAGCCAGGATAGCTTGACTCCAGTGACTTAGTGAGCACGGGACCCACGTCTGGGCATACCCTTCCCACATAGGGTGAACAGCAAAACACACAAGATGATGGACGGAATGTTGCACAATGGCAAAACATTCACCCCAAGTCACAGATCTGGGTTTAATCCATTGTTAGTTTGCTCACTAAGGGCTAGATGTAGGTAGAATAGATTTACCGATTTTTAATTACCGAATTTTACCGATTCGGGAATTAAAAATCGGTAAATCTAAGGGGTGGATATGTAGGTATTTCCAGATGTGGAAATACCGAATCTGTAACATTCGGTATTTACCGATTCTGTAAATACAGAATCGGTATTTCCCATTGATTCCTATGGGCTTTGAAGCCCATAGGAATCAATGGGAAATACCGATTCTGTATTTACAGAATCGGTAAATACCGAATTTTGCAAGGGTGCAGGGGGTGTCACTTTGACACCCTCTGGCACCCCACAAATAGGCATGTGCGCCATGTGGCACACAGACATGCCCTAAGGGCATATCTGTCTGTCACATGGCTAGGTGTGCATGCACACATGTGCATGCACACCTGAATTCGGTATTTTACCACACAATAGGATTGTGTGGTAAAATACCGATTTTGTAGGTCCTTTGGGACTCAGAAGAGTCCCACCTACATCTGAGATTTAACGAATCGGTAAAAATACTGATTCGGTATTTTACAGAATCTGTAAATTTACCGATTCGGTAAATTTACTGATTCTGTAAAATTGTGCCCCTTCATGCCAATTCTTGAATACCGGTCAGTAACGGCCGAAAATACCGATTTTCGGCCGTTACCGACCGACCTACATCTGGCCCTAAGCCACCCCAGTTCAGACATGGCCGTATGCAAATCAGTCTTGACCCTCTGCCTCATGGGAACAGTCCAGCCCGAACTGACGAGCCGCCACGTCTACCCTGGACCGTAATCAAGCATCCTAGGACTGGTTTCTGGCTATCAGCCGTTTTTAGCCAGGATAGCTTGATTCCAGTGGCTTAGTGAGCATGGGACCCACGTCTGGGCATACCCTTCCCACATTTAATCCATCGTTATTTTGCTCACCAAGCCAACCCAGTTCAGAGATGGGCATATGCAAATCAGTCTTCACCCTGTGCCTCATGGGAACAGTCCAGCCCGAACTGCCAAGCCACGTCTTCCCTGGACCTGAATCAAGCATCCTAGGACCGGTTTCTGGATATCAGCCATCTTCAGCCAGGGTAGCTTGACTCGAGTGGCTTAGTGAGCATGGGACCCACGTCTGGGCATACCCTTCCCACATAGGGTGAACAGCAAAACACACAAGATGATGGACGTAATGTTGCGCAATGGCAAAACATTCACCCCCAGTCACAGATCTGGGTTGAATCCATCGTTATTTTGCTCACCAAGTCACCCCAGTTCAGACATGGCCATATGCAAATCAGTCTTGACCCTGTGCCTCATGGGAACAGTCCGGGTCAAACTGCCAAGCCACGTCTTCCCTGGACCAGAATCAAGCATCCTAGGACCGGTTTCTGGCTATCAGCCGTCTACAGTCAGGATAGTTTGACTCCACTGGCTTAGTGAGCACGGGACCCACGTTTGGGCATACCCTTCCTACAGAGGGTGAACAGCAAAACACACAAGATGATGGCCGGAATGTTGCACAATGGCAAAACATTGACCCCCAGTCACAGATCTGGGTTTAATCCATTGTTATTTTTGCTCACCAAGCCACCCCTGTTCAGACATGGCCATATGCTAATCAGTCTTGTCCCTGTGCCTAATGGGAACAGTCCAGCCCGAACTGCCAAGCCACGTCTTCCCTGGACCAGAATCAAGCATCCTAGGACCGGTTTCTGGCTATCAGCCGTCTTCAGCCAGGATAGCTTGAATCCAGTGGCTTAGTGAGCACGGGAACCACGTCTGGTCATACCCTTCCCACATAGGGTTTACAGCAAAACACACAAGATGATGGACGGAATGTTGCACAATGGCAAAACATTCACCCCCAGTAACAGATCAGGGTTTAATCCATCGTTATTTTGCTCACCAAGCCACCCCAGTTCAGACATGGCCATATGCAAATCAGTCTTGACCCTGTGCCTCATGGGAACAGTCCAGCCCAAACTGCCAAGCCACGTCTTCCCTGGACCGGAATCAAGCATCCTAGGACCGGTTTCTGACAATCAGCCATCTTCCGCCAGGATAGCTTGACTCTAGTGGCTTAGTGAGCATGGGACCCACGTCTGGGCATACCCTTCCCACATAGGGTGAACAGCAAAACACACAAGATGATGGACGGAATGTTGCACAATGGCAAAACATTGACCCCCAGTCACAGATCTGGGTTTAATCCATCGTTATTTTGCTCACCAAGCCACCTCAGTTCAGACATGGCCATTTGCAAATCAGTCTTGACCCTGTGCCTCATGGGAACAGTCCAGCCCGAACTACCAAGCCACGTCTTCCCTGGACCGGAATCAAGCATCCTAGGACCGGTTTCTGGCTATCAGCCATCTTCCGCCAGGATAGCTTGACTCCAGTGGCTTAGAGAGCACGGGACCCACTTCTGGGCATACCCTTCCCACATAGGGTGAACAGCAAAACACACAAGATGATGGACGGAGTGTTGCACAATGGCAAAACATTTACCCCAAGTCACAGATCTGGGTTTAATCAATTGTTATTTTGCTCAATAAGCCACCCGAGTTCAGACATGGCCAAATGCAAATCATGCTTGACCCTGTACCTGATGGGAACAGTCCAGCCCGAACTGCCCAGCCACGTCTTCCCTGGACCGTAATCAAGCATCCTAGAACCGGTTTCCGGCTATCAGCCGTTTTTAGCCAGGATAGCTTGACTCCAGTGGCTTAGTGAGCACGGGACCCACGTCTGGGCATACCCTTCCCACATAGGGTGAACAGCAAAACACACAGGATGATGGACGGAATGTTGCACAATGGCAAAACATTCACCCCCAGTCACAGATCTGGGTTTAATCCGTCGTTATTTTGCTCACCAAGCCAACCCAGTTCAGACATGGGCATATGCAAATCAGTCTTCACCCTGTGCCTCATGGGAACAGTCCAGCCCGAACTGCCAAGCCACGTCTTCCTTGGACCTAAATCAAGCATCCTAGGACCGGTTTCTGGCTATCAGCCATCTTCAGCCAGGGTAGCTTGCCTCGAGTGGCTTAGTGAGCATGGGACCCTCGTCTGGGCATACCCTTCCCAGATAGGGTGAACAGCAAAACACACAAGATGATGGACGGAATGTTGCACAATGGCAAAACATTGACCCCCAGTCACAGATCTGGGTTTAATCCATCGTTATTTTGCTCACCAAGCCACCTCAGTTCATACATGGGCATATGCAAATCAGTTTTGACCCTGTGCCTCATGGGAACAGTCCAACCCGAACTGCCAAGCCACGTCTTCCCTGGACCGGAATCAAGCATCCTAGGACCGGTTTCTGGCTATCAGCCGTCTTCAGCCATGTAGCTTGACTCCAGTGGCTTAGTGAGCACGGGACCCACGTCTGGACATACTCTTCCGACATAGGGTGAACTGCAAAACATACAAGATGATGGACGGAATGTTGCACAATGGCAAAACATTCACCCCAAGTCACAGATCTGGGTTTAATCCATCATTATTTTGCTCACCAAGCCAACCCAGTTCAGACATGGGCATATGCAAATCAGTCTTCACCCTGTGCCTCATGGAAACAGTCCAGCCCGAACTGCCGAGCCACCCCTTCCCTGGACCGTAATCAAGCATCCTAGGACCGGTTTCTGGCTATCAGCCGTTTTTAGCCAGGATAGCTTGACTCCAGTGGCTTAGTGAGCAGGGGACCCACGTCTGGGCATACCCTTCCCACATAGGGTGAACAGCAAAACACACAGGATGATGGACGGAATGTTGCACAATGGCAAAACATTCACCCCCAGTCACAGATATGAGTTTAATCCATCGTTATTCTGCTCACCAAGCCAACCCAGTTCAGACATGGGCATATTCAAATCAGTCTTCACCCTGTGCCTCATGGGAACATTCCAGCCCGAACTGCCAAGCCACGTCTTCCCTGGATCTGAATCAAGCATCCTAGGACCGGTTTCTGGCTTTCAGCCGTCTTCAGCCAGGGTAGCTTGACTCGAGCGGTTTAGTGAGCATGGGACCCACGTCTGGGCATACCCTTCCCACAGAGGGTGAACAGCAAAACACACAAGATGATGGATGAAATGTTGCACAATGGCAAAACATTCACCCTCAGTCACAGATCTGGGTTTAATCCTTCGTTATTTTGCTCACCAAGCCACCCCAGTTCAGACATGGCCATATGCAAATCAGTCTTGACCCTGTGCCTCATGGGAACAGTCCAGCCCAAACTTCCAAGCCACGTCTTCCCTGGACTGGAATCAGGCATCCTAGGACCGGCTTTCTGGCTATCAGCCGTCTTCAGCCAGGATAGCTTGACTCCAGTGGCTTAGTGAGCATGGGACCCACGTCTGGGCATACCCTTCCCACATAGGGTGAACAGCAAAACACACAAGATGATGGACGGAATGTTGCTCAATGAAAGTATACTGATTTGAGTGATCAAAGTAAAGTGTTTCAAGGATAAGATCGCACACGAATGTTCTTTCTATTTCTTTTTTAATTGTTTATGTGATTGGTTCTCCTATTCAAAGAAATCCATAAAGAAAGAAACCAGCCGACACGTGTTTCGTCAATAAGGGCGTTAACCCAATGACTCTTCAGGGCTGAAAAAGAGCGGGATATCGTGTTATTGGGGGACCGGTGATAATTCCAACCCGGTCCGAATCGGGTTTAAGAGCCTCAATGTGCCTGAGTTCGCACACGATATTAAGTGGACCAGGATATTAGAATCGAAAAGGACAAAAAGGCGGTAATGCCTAGTGTCCAAAACAACGACGGCGTGGTGCCGTGAGGTGGATGAGGAGGGTATTGCCGGATTGGCAGTTCATCTAACGTAAGGGTCAGCCTTCTCACCCTTTGGTTTCAGAGTTTACAGGGTTCTCTCTAAACAAGCAGCACCAAACAATAATACCATTTCATTACTACTCAACCACTACATGTTGTGCGCCATTCATTTCTGAATACCAACAACCCTTCGCTGGACTATAAAACGGAATGTTGCACAATGGCAAAACATTCACCCCCAGTCACAGATCTGGGTTTAATCCATCGTTATTTTGCTCACAGAGCAACCCCAGTTCAGACATGGCATATGCAAATCAGTCTTAACCCTGTGCCTCATGGGAACAGTCCAGCCTGAACTGCCAAGCCACGTCTTCCCTGGACCGGAATCATGCATCCTGGGACTGGTTTCTGGCTATCAGCCGTCTTCAGCCAGGATAGCTTATTAATGCGCGCTCATTATGCAAGCATAGTCAGGAAATAGCAGATTTTATCTCTGAGTAGAAATTAGACATTCTTTTTGTCACTGAAATGTGGACCGATGATTCTTCGGAGCCAGATCTAGCAATCACAGTACCAAATGGATACAAAGCCTATCGTCAGGATAGAGTACGGAAAAGAGGAGGTGGTTTGGCTATTATAGCCAGAGAACGGTTCACAGTTAGAACTGCACTTATTCCATCCACCTCAGGTGAAGCGTTGCAGTTTGGAATTAAGCTCACTACTCTTTTTAACTTCAAGGGGATACTGATATACCGTCCCCCAGGAACGAGGACTTGTTTCCTCGCCAATTTAAGTACCACAATGGAATCATTAGCCACTGAAAAATCATTCACGGTCCTAGGCGACCTGAACTTTCACTTAGAACAAGTTAATCACAATGACACCTCCACCCTTATTGCTGACATGGAAGCACTGGGGTTAAGACAACTAGTTGCCTCTCCCACTCATTTGGCGGTGCACACCTTAGATGCTATATTTTCTAACGTTGACGGTCTGCACATATCAGATATTTTACCAATGCCGTGGACGGATCATCATGCTATACTTAGTAAAATTACAATTAAGACCCATTCAAGTATGAAAGCGACCTTAACTGACCTAGGTTCATTCAAAGACTGGAAAAACATAAACCACTCCGACCTGAAAACACAGCTGGACTGTACCCGTCCACAGGTGTCCACTGACTCTAATGTGGCAACACAACAATTCCAGAATTGGCTGGGCCATGCCACCAATCTCTCAGTTCCCATTAAATCCCTATCCAGGAACAGATCCAAACCGACCGCTCCATGGTATACTGATGAACTAAGATTACAAAAACAAATTAACAGGAATAAGGAAAGGCTCTGGAGGAAAACGTACGATAGGGCAAGTAAGACATGCTATAAAGAATCATTGGCGCTTTATAAAGCAATGATCGTAAAGGTGAAAAAATTATTTTACTCTGAACAAATCAACAAAGCCAAAAACTCAAGCAAGCAATTATACCAGATCACTAAGGCACTGTCAGGCAATGCCCCCGATCTCACTCCTCCCCCATCACAAGTAATGTGTGACGCCTTGGCCAAATTCTTTTTTACAAAGGTGGATGACATATACCAAGCCTTCACCTCCAAACCACTCACGGCAAACGCCACCTCTCCTAGCATACCTCCGGTAAATGCTTTCACCGGTTTTCAAGCACTTACAAGTGACTACATAAGGACCGTTGTCTCAACAATTAAAACAGGATCCGCTCTCGATCCCTGTCCTTTTTCAGTCCTCCCACCAGTGATGGACTCTATCATTCCAGTGATTACACAAGTCTGTAATTCCATACTGCTATCCGGGACATACCCTAACTCGCTAAAGAATACCTTACTGAAACCCCTCCTGAAGAAACCTAGCCTTGACAAAAAAGAATGAAAAAACTATAGGCCTATTGCTAGTCTTCCTTTTTTAGCTAAAGTGGCCGAAAAGGCCATGAACTCTCAACTATCGGAACATATTGAGAAACACCGACTGCTGGATGACACACAATTCGGCTTCCAGAAATATCACAGGACTGAAACAGCCCTGATTAAAGCCGCAGATGACGTCAGAGCAATTCGGGACCAAGGCGGGACAGCTATCCTAGTACTGCTTGATCTATCTGCAGCTTTCGACACGGTCGACCACAAGATCTTGGTCGACCATGTCGGAAAGCTGGGCATCTGTCATTCTGCCAGAGACCTGCTTGCATCCTTTTTGGCCGACAGAACACAAGCAGTCACCTTGGGACCTTACCAATCTGCACAACTCTCGCTGCCATGTGGGGTTCCCCAAGGCTCATCCCTCAGTCCGACACTATTTAACATCTATGTGTCGGACCTTGCTAATGTTATCAAAGCACATGGGATGAGCCTTACCTCCTATGTGGACGACACGCAATTGGTATTGGCCATCAAAGGTGACGGAGGAAAGGTGGCACAAGGCTTCCAAAACGGATTGCTGGAAATCGGAGACTGGATGGCAACAAATTGCCTCAAGCTGAACTCAGAAAAAACTGAGGTAGTCATTTTTGGACCCCTCTCACCAGCTTGGTCATCTTGCTGGTGGCCACCAGCCTTCGGAACACCGCCCAACCCGACAGACAAGGTCAGGAATTTGGGAGTTATTTTTGACGATGGTCTCAATTTTATGGATTACACAAATAAAGTAGCTTCCACTGCTCACTACAAACTTAGAATGATCAGAAAAATCAGTCCCTTTCTCCCAGAGGCAGCAATCAAAACACTGGTCAGTTCCTTAGTTCTATCCTCCCTCGATTATTGTAACGGCCTATTCCTCAACGCCCAGGTCAGGGTCACAACAATGTTACAGGCAATACAGAACGCCGCAGCACGCCTGCTCTCTGGAACGCCCAAATTTGAGCCCATATCCGAAACCATTAAAGAATACCATTGGCTGACGATCCGGAACAGAATTAAGTTTAAATCACTTTGTATAGTGTATAAGGCACTTAATAATCAAGGACCTCACTTTCTGAAGGACCAATTGAAACCCTACACACCTTGTATACAGCTTCGTTCCACCACTCTAAACCAGTTAGTGATCCCACGATCCAAAACAGTCTCTTGGGGTGACCGCCGCTTTTTAGTGGCAGCACCCAAATTATGGAACACTCTGCCTCAAAACATCAGGCTGAGCCCCTCACTTCTGCAGTTCCGCAAACAGCTAAAGACATGGCTGTTTGACCAATAACTTTCATTAAATTCTTCACCAGCTTTTAACACTCACCTGAAGTGTGCGAATTGTTTAGCGCCGAGACGCCTGTGGGTATTTGTTCGCGCTCTATAAATGTCAAAAATAAAATAAATAAATAAAATAAATAAATAAGTAGCTTGACTCCAGTGGCTTAGTGAGCACGGGATCCACGTCTGGGCATGCCCTTCCCACATAGGGTGAACAGCAAAACACACAAGATGATGGACGGAATGTTGCACAATGGCAAAACATTCACCCCCAGTCACAGATCTGGGTTTAATCCATTGTTATTTCGCTCACCAAGCCACCCCAGTTCAGACATGGCCATATGCAAATCAGTCTTCAAAAAACGATGGATTTAGGCCCAGATCTCTGTACTGGGGTGAATGTATGACATTGTTCTGCATTCTGTCCATCAACTGTTGTTTTTGTGTTTAAGACTGGCATCTTTAATGTTCAGAGTTTCTGAGCAATACGAGATAGGAAGTAGGAATTTTGCGGCAATTACTTTTAGCAGGTGACTGGTGGAGCAGCCTATGAGTTTTTTTCCTAGGATTTTGAAAACGAAAAACAATTGTTTGGCTTTCATGTTTCCTAGGTCCAAATGTAGCTTGAAGTTAAGCTTGCAATCTAGCTGAAAGCCTAGGAATTTATCGGAAGCTACCCTGCTCAGTGGTTGCTCACCCAAGTTCCAGGAAAAAGTATGCCTTTTCGATGTTTTATTGTGTTTGGAGAAACACATAACTTTTGTTTTTTGATGGTTAATCGTAAGTTGGTTCAAGGTAGTGTAGGCTCCCAATTCCATAACCAGTGTCTGCAGGCCTACAGGAGTTCGTGCTAGCAAGACAATATTGTCAGCATATTGGAGACACAGTGTCGGTATTTTGCCCAATTTTGGGGTGTCGGCTTGAATTAACCGAAGGCGCTTATCAAGATCGGAGGTGTAATTGTTAAATAGACAGGGTGCTAAAATGCAACCCTGTGTTAGCCCATTGAATGTTGGAATCTTGCCGGTTAAGCTGGACCCATCTCCTTTCTTGGTTTGGACCCACGTGCGTGAGTAGAGATTGATGATGGCCTCTAGGAGTCTGGGCGGGACCCCCCAGTCATGCATTTTAGCCCATAAATTAGCTCTTGAAACTTTATCCAAGGCCGCTTTGAGGTCGATAAAGCAGGCATACAAAGGCCTAGATTTTGCAAAGGCTTTACTGACTTGGAGAGTAACTGCAGATATGTTAGTGAGGCTGCCCATCACTGCCCGAAACCCAGTTTGCGTGTAGGGTATTAGGTTTGTTCGGCTAACCCAAGCATCTAACTCAACCAAGAGATTAGATGCATATATTTTAGCCTCCACATCTATTAGTGCAATCAACCTATAGTGGGAAGGATCCAAGCGGGAACCCGACTTGTGGATTGGGTTAAGGATACTTCCTCTCCAGGACTCAGGAATCAGACTGCATGCTATAGCTTCGATAAAAAGAGGAGTCTGGAGACAAGACCAAAATGAGGGGTCATGACGAAACAGGGCATTTGGTAGACCATTGGGACCTCGAGCTCCCTCATGTTTTACATTTTTTATGATTTTTAGTACTTGTTCTACTGAAAATGACTCAAAAACTTCAGGTGATTCATGGATCAGAATGTCGTTAACTTTTCCTCCACCACTCGCCCCCTTCCCTGTTGATGTTCCGCTATTTGGGGCAATTGAAGATAGAGTTTTGTTATATAAGCGTTCGATATGGGCTCTCCACGTGGCCTCCATTTTATCAGAGTTATGATGTCAGTTCCTGCAGTTAATTAGCTGATTGATATGTTCCGAAAAGAGCTTGGAGTCCCTTAGTTTACTTGCACAGAGTGCAAATATGTTCGTGGTACTCTTTTTTGGCCAATTTTATGTCCCTTTTTTGCTCCTTTCCTGGTGGTGTTCTTGTGTCCGAGTTCGTAGTTGTCTATGTTACTTATTTAGTTTTTTTTTTTTTGTTTCCTCAGGCTGTTGGTGATCCAGACTGCCCCTTTCGGGCTTCCTGCTTAATGGCCGTGGGCATACTTGGAATTTCTTTTGTTTACGTCGTGGGTGAAAGACTTCTAGGCCTTTATGCTGAATGTTTCGTGGTTCAATCTTTCCAAGAGACTGGTATATATACTTGTGATGTCCTCAATGTTGTCCTTTCTCCCCGCAAAGGCGTTTTAGGTTATAACATTGTATTAGAAAAGACATCGCCTTTGCTTTCTCTGGAATTGCCAAAGTTACTGATAGAGTAAAAGATTGCGGTTGATGATCGCTTTCCGCCCTGTTTTTTATTTGAAAGTTCACCATGTATGGGAAAAGGTCATAGTCCGTGAAGGTGTAGTCAATGGTTCAGCGTGTTTTTTGCGTGACCCTTGTGTATGCTGCAGGCCAATCTGTTGGGCTTCGACCATTGAGTACACACATTGAGAGGTCATTCAGGCGGGCTGTGCATCTCTTACCGAGTGTGTCCTGTCGATTAGGGGCTGGTGTGGCCTCAGTTGTATCTCTTGTTGAAGTAGCCCGACAATATGATGTTGGAATCTGGATAGGCAAGTTTTAATGTTGTTAATGATGTAATTAGTTGTTCAACTCTTGGCCTCTTTTGTTTGGATGCGGGGTGGATGTAGATGTTGAGTATAAGCAGACTGTGGGACAACGAGGCATCAAGTTTGACACATAGCATCCAATAGCAATCTAAGTCCATAATAGAAACATGCCATGGGATTTCTGTTGAAATAAAGGTGGAGAGGCCCCTTTTTCTCTTCTGTATTTTGTAGCTCTCCTGGTCGGGTTAAGGAATCCTTTGTCACCGGTTATTGGCGAGGGGGTTTTCTGCCAAGATTCTTGAAAAAGAAGAATGTTGTGCTATGTAATAAAATCCATGAAGACAGGATCTTCTAATTTTGTGCAGGCTGTGCACGTTCCAGGAACAGATCTTGCTACCTTGATATGCGTGTAGACCTGTTGAGGGGGCATTATAGTGAAATACTGCCAAATTCGTTTTTCACTATTGCAAGGACTAGCTCTCCCATAGGTTGTTATTGCTGCTGCCTTGTAACATATATTTCAATTGGGAAAAGCAAGAGATTTGGAGTTTGGGCTCCATGAGCTCAGAATTTAAAAACACATCTTTTAGTGAAGGTGGTTTTCAAATTGTGTTTTT
This sequence comes from Lissotriton vulgaris, assembly GCF_964263255.1. Classification (NCBI taxonomy): domain Eukaryota; kingdom Metazoa; phylum Chordata; class Amphibia; order Caudata; family Salamandridae; genus Lissotriton; species Lissotriton vulgaris. The sequence continues at coordinate 159,294,110 of NC_141688.1, forward strand.
GAAAATGCCACTTTTGAAAAGTGGGCCTTTTTCTTGCGTTACCATCCTGTGCCTCTGCCTGCTTGTGGAATCAATGTTTGGTTTAGACTGACAGCTTGGTTGTTTGTGCATTCACTCTAGACAGTCACACAAAGGAAGTTGAGGTATGCCCTGCATTTCCTGATGGCCCATCACCAGGCTGATGTGCCTTCCTGAGTTAAAGTGGTGGGAGTACTTGTCACTGACACCTGAATTAGGCTGTGCCCGGCCTCTCACAATGCTGTCTCTGACCTCCTGTAGTGTGTCTGGAGCCAAGGCAAGGCAGGAGTTTGTGGACAACAAAGACTTTCCTTTGAAGTAATCCTATAAGTATTTGGCTTGTAACCCCACATTCTAAGAAAACTTCTGGACCGAGGACTGCCAAGAAGAAGAGCTGTCATATAGGGTACGGCCCCTTTCCTGTGTTTTGCTTTGCTGTGTTGGCCTGTAGTTTCTGCTTCTCTCTGTGGGCAGTGAAAGTACTGGACGTTGTTTCTTGAATCCTGCTTTTCCAAGGTTCTCCAAGGGCTTGTGTGTGCTTGCCTCCTGTTGGAAGTCTCAGGGCCAACAAAGACCTCACCTGCAGCACCCTGAACTCCACTGCTGTATGTTCTGACCTGCCAAATAGTGCCAATTCCAGCTCGGGGCCCTTGAAGGTTGTTCCTGCTAAATAAGACTGCAAAACCTATGCATCACCCTTCCAGCTCTTGTTTTTCTAAACGCAGCACCGCCATGTGGGAGAAGTTTCCTTGCACCTGCCACTGTGCAACCAAAGAAATCAATGCAGTGCGTGTTCGCGGCCAGAAGAACTACTGCAGCCCGAGTTCAGCACACTGTGCCTTCGACATCCAAGACCACCGCACTGACTCCAAGGCAGGCCCTGTTGAACGGCTGAAAGAATTGATGCATCACCGATCCACAGCTGAAAGAATTGAAGCAACACCTGTATACTGCTGCCGCATCGACCTCCAGAGCATCTGAATTTTACACCTGTGCACCAAGTTTTCCACTGCATCACCCGCAGACCAGACCACCTCCAGATGTCGACCCATTGCATCCTTACAGTCTAAATGGACACAACACCTCTCCTGAGTGCAGCAGAACTGACGCATTGCTTCCCCAGGGACTCAAGAAAAAACACATTGTTGTGTTTTCCAATGCTTCCCTCCTTTGCTGCTGTTTTTCCTTGTGAGTTTTGACACATCAAAGACAGTCTGTACTAATATCACTGCATCCATAGAGTTCTGTGGACAAAATTGCTTACACCTTTAAAAGTGTCATTTTGAGTTACGTATGTTGGATTTTTGTTGTTTTGGTCTTGTTTGGCCTAGATAAACTTTGTTTATTTTTCTAAACTGGTGTGGTGTCCATTTGTAGTGCTTTAACTGTGTTACTCTGTGTGTTATGTACAAATACTCAACACATTGCTTCTAAGAAATGCCTGACTGGAAGGAAAGGTCCCTACTTGGATAAGGTGCATGCCACTGCCAGCATGAGACCACCATTTCTATCGCTGGTATGTTACATGTACTATGTTAAAAATGGGGTTTAGGGTTGGCTAGGGTATGCACAAAAGCCAGGCATAACCCACCTCTCTAGTCAGGGTAAGGAAGTTACACATACAAGATAACCCCTGCTCACCCCTGGGCAGCTTGGCAGTGAGTCTGGCTTATCTCACAGGCAATGTGTAAAGTATTTACACAACACACACACACACATCAGTGCCACACTACACACACCACTAGAAGAGACTCAACTCAGTGGTATATAAAATATCTCATATATTGTATATAAAACACATAGACCACATTCACATAAATCCATATGCCAACGAGGCAAAGATCATAACATCATATAAGTTATACATCATTTTGCCAACAAGGCAACTGTCATTACATCACACCTAGTTCATAAAGTAAATATTTTTAAGTTGCACACATCACAACAACATTTTCACTGTACATAATATGCAGATCCTAGAATAATGCTCACCATACTGTCAGTGCAAGGATTAAAATGACTTCTCAAGATATTCAGGTCATATATTGCAGCAGATAATTAACAAAAACACAGGTAGAAATACATACATCAATAGCACCAGGGCATGAAAGGCAGTGCTTATGAAAGCATCCATAAATCTCCGATTCAATTACAGGGTGCCAAGACACTTGTGCTCCATTCAGGCGCTACATGGTAATTAAAATCAGAACATAAGGCACAGGGATGCCTGTGCTCCCATAAAATACAATAAGGTAAATGATGGACTCAGCAGGATCGAGACCTCCATCGAGCATTCCTTCCCGTCCTACCAGCTTAGTCGTAAATGCACCTCAAAAGGTAGGCCACAAGAGGAGGGAGCAGACACACTTCCCCTGTCAGAGGATAACCTCTGAAAGTGGAACACTCAAAAGGCAGCTTCCCGCAAACATGCAGTGCAGGTGCTGACGCCAGGGACTTCCTGCCATCGCAGCATGTTTCACCTTCCCAACACAGTGAATTGAGCACGCCGACATGCCCAATACTCTCCTTCTCCGATAGGCAGCTTATCCACCGGGGCCGCAGTGTGGTCCTAGCACCTTCCATGTATCTGTGTCGCACAGAGGACCGTGATTGCTACAGCAAATCCGGCGGGCCTTGCACTAGAATCCTGGTTGCCAGTACAGCAAAGCTTCTTTGCACATGGGGCCCCACTGAGGGGGGTATTTACAGTGCAGCTGGTGCTTCTAAATCAACTAGAGCCCACATTCTTGGGGGGTGTGAAAGCAATCAGTTGGGCTCAGTTTTATCACCAGGAGCACTTGCCCTTGATACAGAACATACCCTGAAACACGGGCCACAGTTCAGATCGGACTCAGGATAAATCACTCACTATACGCTGACTTGAAGCACTACAGAGCACTCACCCCTCAAGGTATGGATGAGAACAATACACATTTTAGGTTTCTGAATCAGGGTGAAGAACAGTCCAGTCCTTCTCCTGCAGGAGCAGTAACTGCAGGCCAACCCACCCCTCACACAGCAGGGGCAGCGCTCCTCACAAAGCTCTTCAGCTTTCCTTTCAGGCAGGTTCCTCTTAGATCCAACAAGGATCTTTCTGGAAGTCTTATCTCCCTGAGACTTTCAACAGGAGGCCAGCATACACAAGCCCTTGGAAATTCTTCACAAGTAGCATACCACATGGAAAAAAGAGTCCGTCCTTCTCCTCCACCACAGACAGAAACAGGAATTGCAGGATAACCCACCCCTCTCACAGGAAAGGTAGCGCTTCTCACACAGCTCCACAGCTGTTCTTCTTAGTAGGGTCCTATTATTTCTTGAAGTAATCCAAAGTCTTGGGGTTTTAAGTTCAATACGTATTCCCCATTATGGCATTGCTCTCTGTGTGACAGAGTCGCTGAGCTCAGTCCGAACCAGTTCTGTCCACTGTGGTCCTGCATGACCACAAGCGGTAGAGACGGCATTGTGCAAAGGAGACACAGCCAGATCAGGTGCTAGCAAAACTCATCCCACCACTCTAAATGCAGACTAGGTCTATTCAACCATCGACAAGTCACCTAGGCAAGACAGGGCACACCTCAACACCCCTTAGGAGTGAATGTACATGCCCAGCTCCTATCACTCCAAAACCGGACGCTGGATGCACAAAGAAGCGCACAGAATGATAAAGTAAGGAAATGCCCACTTTGTCAACGTGGCATTTTCAATTACACAATTTAAAAACCACCTTTACCAAAATGTGTGTTGATGAATTTTGAGTTCAGAGAGCCTAAACTCCATTTTTCGATGTTGCCCACTTGAAAGTTACACATGTACAATCTTACCATGCAGCTCCAATGATAACCTATAGGACAGATTGCCATTCAATAGTGAAAAAGGACATGCACAGTATTTCACTATCAGGTCATATAAAACACACCAGCACATGTCCTATCTTTGACACAGACTGTACCCTGTCCATGTTGGTACCTAGGACCTTCCAGAGGTGTGCCTTACATGGGAAAAAAGGCAGGTTAGGGCCTGGCCAGTGGGTGCTTGTGCCAGGTCAACATGGCAGTTTAAAACTGCATGTGCAGACACTACAGTAGCAGGTCTGAGACACATTTACAGGGCTACTCCCGTGGGTGGCAGAACCAGTGCCTCAAGCCCACTAGTAGTCTTTGATTTACAGGCCCTGGCACAGTCAGTGCACTTTACTAGGGACTTACCAGTAAATCAAATATGCCAATCGCGTCTAACCAATCAGAATCACAATTTACCCAGAGACCATCTGCACTTTAGCACTGATCAGCAGTGGAAAAGTGCCCAGAATCCTATAGCCAACAAAAACAGGGTCAGAAAAATTGGAGGCAAAAGGCAAAATATATGGGGATAAGCCTGCAAAAAGAGCCAATCTAACATACTAGAATTTGATTGTGTCTATCTGTAAATAATTTCCAGAGTATGTAGTTAATTTCTATAGTTAGTAGGACGTTGTTTCATTTAAAGTTTTGCAGGTATTCTCTCTACTGATTGAGTTGTGGGAAATTCACAACTCTTGAAGTTTGTCAGACTAGCACAAAATAACGAGAAAGCAGTTTGGGACCATTACACCTGCCATTTTTTTCGGAATAGTTTTTCCATCATAGTGGTTCTAGGTGTTATTCCACGAAACTATCTTTTGGTGGGATCTTTATTGCCTTTGGTAATTTTTTTCAGTTGGTGAAGTTGAAAAAAACAATAATGAATAATGAAAAAGTTAATTTCCCAAGTGCACGTTGCTTTTCTCAGCAAAGGAAAATTAGGGGCAGGTTTTTTTTTTATTTGGTATGTTACTTAGGCCTGATTCTCAGATCGGAGTGATAGTTACCGTTTTCAAATAAGCAACAATACCCAAGGGTACGTTATTTATCAGTTGCAGACTCACTGCAGTAAATAGTGTCTATTAATACTCTTCGGATAAAAACAGGCAGATGTTGGTAGTTATCACTCTAAAATCCACATGGTACAGCAAACACTCCACTCTTTTTCTCCATTATATCCCGGCAGGGTTGAACGTTGAAATTTGAGAAGGATAAGATAGTTAAAGCACCTGGAAATTATTGATTGTGATAAATACCACCCAAATCGAAATTTCGGGCCGTGCTCAAACATGGGTTCATGCAGGGGCCAGGAAAAGGAAACACTGACCCTCTCAATCAGGGCCTTGGAGTGTGCTAAGGAATACATAATCACAAAAGTAAAATCTGTGTTTGATCAACCCGAGTTGAAAATTGCATTTTACTTTCATCTGACATTTTCAGCAAATATCCGAAACTTGTTTCAAATAAATAACACAAAAACAAGATTATTTGGGAAAAGCAGCATAACTACAAAATATGTTGCTAATAGGGAGCCCACAAAAAATAGTTCCCATGTTTCCACCCCCCAAAAAAGGTCGTAAAATGTCTTCATTGTTAAAACAATCTAAAAAATGTTACCATTATCCTCTAGTTCGTTTTTTTAACACCAAATTCTTCATTGGTCTTTTAAACTTTTGTGTGTATGCATCATTAAATAAACAATTAGCCAAAGGATGCATAACATTTACAAACAGAAACACAGTGCACACGTAAACAATATATATTTAGGATGTGAACACAGCTTTCTAAATATACTTGCTAAATATACTTGTAATAAGCTTGTTGTTTACCGTCAAGAAACATCCGCTGCAAAAGCGTTTTTGCTGCTGAAGTCCTGCTTCAAGGGCAGATTGTGTAAATAGGGAATTTATATTTAGTATTCTAGTATAATGAAAGGGATTGTTTATATCACCACAATTCGCAGTAAATTAGTCACCATTTAAGGTACGTTAATGTTGCCTAATACATGTTAAACATTGCCTTGAAAAGCACAACATTAAAAACAAAGCACATGCGTCTACCCAGGGTCGGATTTAGGGCGGTGCGACCGGTGCCTCTGCGCCGGGCGTCAAGCTCTGCGATGCGCCATAAATTGCCACCCGTTCGCACGGACCAAAGACTTGCCTTAGACACCACTGTCCCTCTTTCATTTCACCGACGTGAGTCCAGGTGGAAATAAAAGAAAGACACCTGTTTAAGCTGTTTACCAAAGATCAGGGCAATAGGGACTGGTCAGTATATGACTCTTAGGAGGGGGAATGTTCGGAAATGGTATACCTCGTGGCTCCAGTTTTGAATTCATATGAGATGTACAATATCAGGCAAATGCTAACTGCTGTAATTTTTTTCTCCCTTTCTTAAAAGAAACGGGTATAATGAATTGTTGGTACAACCTAAATTTTTGTAAATCAATGCATTTGACACACATTCAGGTACATGCATCATTGAGAATTGCATTCGCAAACGGTGCGAATCGCAATTTTTGGCCGTTTGCGAATGCAATTCTCAAATTTGGGATGCATCATGCTTTTCGCAATTTTAGGAATCGCAACCATGTTGTGATTTTTCAAATTGCGATTGCATTTAAGAAATCGCAATTTGAGATTTCTTAAATGCAATGCATGAACATTTTTAAATTGCGAATTCGCAAATAGGAAGGGGAAAATTAGCATGAAGTTGACATTCATGCTAATTTGCGAAAACTTTCAAAAATGCACAAAAATGCATTTTTGAAAGTTTCATGTTACACATGTTACACACACACATGTCCTTGGGACATGTGTGTGTGAAATTTGCGCTTAAAGTTACATTTCAGGGGTGCGGGGGGGGTCTTTTGGACCCCCCTCTGCACCCTTGAAAATGCATTCACAAATTGCGATTCGCAAAATGCCAATCGCAATTTGTGAATGCCTTCCCATTCATTCCTATGGGCCTCTTGGCCCATAGGAATCAATGGGAAGGGATTCCTTAATTGCGATTCGCAAATTGTGAATCGCAATTAAGGAATTTTTAGAAATCGCAAATAAAAATGCGATTTTTTGATGCATAGCAATTTGCGATTTCTTAATTGCGATTCCTTAATTTTTGCAATTAAGAAATCGCAAATGCTAACTTTGATGCATGTGGCCGATAATGTTTATTTGTACCTGTATGAATTTGATAATTATTGTACACTTAAAGGATGTCTTTCTCTCCGCTTAACGAGCCCTCTGGGAGACAAAGAAAAGTTGTGCTTCTTTCTATGGATTAGGACCATCACAGAAAGTGAGCTTCTCGATAGTTCATTGAAGGTCAGTTTGGTCACATTAATTGTCCTATCACAGATCACTTATTGTTTTATGTTCTGTTTTTTTGTTCACAAACCACTGGGGACACATTGCACAATTTTTTGTATATATGTCGCTGTTATAACTATTAGACTGAGTGTCTTAAAGTTGAAATACAAAAAATAATTTCTTTAAAAAATTGGTATATATGTGTGCTTCTTTCCTTGCCAGACCCTTTTCTGTTATAATTTAATAGTGCTTATCTAAGCTGTTATAATAAATATTGTGTCAAATAAATATGCCACAGGAACCACTGTTCTTTGGATAAACATATTGCCCTGGTTCCGCTGTGAGTAGGGTTCCCTTGTTTCCCCCTTTCGCCCCCTCAAGGGTAACACATATCTCACGTGTCGCGTGTCAGTCTGCCTGGCTCTGATCTACCGACCCCTGCCCATCTGACAGTGCAGGAAGCCCCTCCAAAGCAGAGGCGGTGTCACCATGGTCATTCCTAGAAGGCTCAACCCTTAAGGCTGGCCCCTGACCCACGGTTTCTTCCACTGGGAATCGCATCCCCCTCTCACCCCTCCATCTGGATATCTGTACGCTACACTCAGGAGAGGTACCGTCAGACACTAGAACTGGTGGAATTCTGCTTCCAGATGCTCCAAGTTCTCCTTACACTAGGATATCTCCCTCAATGGACTGCCTTTCAGTACAGCCAAGGATCACCACCCTGTGTTTCCTTAGGGAACCCTCCAGACCCAGGGACTGGGTTTTGGTCACCTTGGTATGTGTCATATTCTCACTACTCCATAGAGACAGGACGTGAGTCCCTACACCCCTCCCACTACACCGGGACCTATCTGGGCTACTAAGAACTTTTCCCACCACCCTCTGTAGGGCAATAGATGAGCCACTTCCTTTAGGGTCACTACATAATGCCTTATATGACCCTCTGGCACTCACCCAGAGGTCTGCCTCCCGTGCCTGTTCCCTGGGATCAGAGAACTCACATCCAACAGGTGTTGGCATAGCTCTGAAAAACAACAACGGAACATGTGCTCACTAACAAACAGATTAAACAGCCCTTCAAAATTGTTTGCTGTTCTACCCATCACCCACCAAACAGGTCAGAAGAAATACAGGAAGAAGGCAAAAAAGTTCTGGATGACCCTGCAAAAAGGGCCAAGTCCAACACATCCTATGTTACATTGATAGATTTTGTCTTTGTATTGACCTGCCTCTGTCTTGCAATAGCAACACCAAGCACAAGCATAAACCAAAAGGTTTGCATTAGCAAATATCTAAAGCCCTTTGTTCCTCCAGTGCTACATCCACAGTCTGAACTGTAGACCTAGCACTCAACAACAGAGACAATGCACACCATACTGGTCTTTAAAAGAGTTATCATGATTTGATGGACCACCAAATTCTTAATCAGTTCCACAATGTTGATGACATGCTAGCCTGTCATGATCAACAGAATTAATAAGAAAAGCACAATTTAATGAGAGCCGCTGATATCTAAAACTAAAATTGTTAAAAAAACACAACACAGAATACATTTTTTCCTATGAAAATGACAGACGTTTCAGAGAGTGCTGGGCATTGGATGAGTGGTTTTGTAGGGCCAGATTTTGAGTTTGATGTATTAAAAGTGTATTTATTCCTTGGGAACTTGTAATATGGCAAGCACAATATCAGTGACATTTGTGGTGGAACACCCTGTCCGCCGAACTCTCAATCTGGTCCTTAGTTTTGTGTTTGTGATGGTGCATTAAAATAACCCAGTGCAGCAGCTTGCAATGCTTATACTCCTAAAGAAAAAATATAAACAGCCCTTTGAACATACAGCAAAGCCTCCCTTTTTTGCGACTCTTCATAGTCATAATATTTCTACAAGGACTGAGGGGCATTGTCTCTCCACAATAGGGCCGAAATAGGTGACTTTTCACCTGAGATCTGAGCTCTTCGACCAGGCTGTTTAAAAGTAAGATCATCTCTGAGAATCTGAGACAGTGCTCTGTGGAAGCAGCACTGACCTTAGAGTACCGTGTGAAACCACAGATCACACCACAGCAAGGATCAAGTGAAGATCAGCACTGGAACACACGTTAGAAGTCCAAGCTAAGGTGGCACAGGCCATCTTTTTTGACAGTGGAAATCCCTAGCAAATAGGAAATGCATTTTAGCACCTCTTGTTGTCATCCACAATATGATGGCGCCCATCCCTTTCAAAATTGTGATACAAATACTTAGCATCTAATGGTCATGGTAGCATTTGTTTCTACATGGCCATATAAGGCAGGTGCTGCATGTAAGGAGTGCATGTGACTACTTAACAAAAAAATCGCTGTTGTTTTTAAATATTTACCAAAAATAAAATGCTAATACTTGAGAACATATATGTATGTATGTCTATGATATTTCTGTAGTATCAACTGAGCCAAAAGGAATGCTGTAAATGGTCGGAAACAAGGATAAAGTCAACAAGTAAGAGGACATGGAGTTAGTTGAAGGATGGTTAATGCTCTGTGATGCAGTTTTTCTTTTTTAAGAAGGTAGTCTCCAACTGGTTCCTAAATTCTAATTGCAATGGGCCATCCCGATGGACACAGTGCTGTTGTTCTAGATCCTGAGTGGAAAGATGGAAAAGGTATGCTATCTATTCTCTTCTTTTTTACACCTCTTGGTTAACAGTTTGACGGTGTCTTGTCTGTGCATGTGCCGATATCCACCAGAGATGGTGAGCTTGTCTACCAGATAATTGTGGTTGCTAGTCATGACGGCTTTATAAATGATGCAGCTTGTTTTGAAGATTGCATAGGCTGGCAAGGGCAACCAATGGAGTTCGATCAGACTGGATGTGATGTGATCGTAATACATAAGGCCCTGGATGATGGTGATAGAGTTCATAATCCTAGATAGAAAAGCTTGCAATTCATAGCAAACTAAGAATATTTCCCATATCTGACCAAATGAAGATCCCAAAAAAATTAAATTTCCAGTACATATTTGAAGCTGATATTGAGGTGAATTGCTGGCTTCTGCTTGCTGATAGTAGACACTTACAGCAGTGACTGTTTTCACAGGGCTCCTGTGGAAGCATAACATCATCATTGTTTGGGGAGATTGTATAATATTATAACTAGTACTTGTCTGAGGTCTAACCTGGAAAGTGTCAATTTAGTTTTTGAAAGAAAGTAGATTGTTATGTAGTTCTGAAAATTCTGGACTCATGCAACAAACTTTGTCGTAACATGACGATTTTTATATCAAAAGACCGATAATGGCTAGTACACCATGTACAAGCATTTGCGTCATATTCGAGTGACGATTTTACTTCTAAATCGTCATTCTCGTCCTGAACCCTTGGCTTCCATTTTACTCTTGGCAACCATTTTGTGAGTTGCCCTTCACATAGGCTTGTAACTACAGCTGAATTCGATATCAAAGGACACATACACCTTAATTGACTTTTCTGTGACCTGGGCAAGCTGGAACCATTGCCCCAAGCCAAACCTGTTTGGTCAGTTCCTCTCCCGGTGGCCGAACAAGATAGCATCAAAGCACAACAGGCCATAAACTGTTCCCATCGCACACCCCCGACCAAATCTTGCTCCTGTAAATCCAAGAATGTTTGCACTGTAAATCTAAGAATGCTTGCCTGAAGCTTAATATTCTGTATAAAAAGAGAAGCCTGGCTCTGTAATGTTGAACAGTCTCCTGAGAATATACACACCGTGCTGTTGTACTTCTAGGACGCTTGTTACTTGGTTGCAGCCAATAAAACTTGATCCTTGACATCACCTAGAAGACTCTGTGTTTCTGTGGTCCAGAACAGGAAGAACTCAAGAGGTCTCTGGGTGTTTCCCCTGGCACCACCGGGTTCCTAAAAACCCGGCACCTCAGTTGGCGCCCAACGTGGGGCGGTATCAGCGGTACCGGTCTAAGCCAGAGGTTTGTGAGGATCTTCGTGTGAAAATTCCGGAGGACGGCCAGCCACTTCAGCGACCCTTGTATGTCGACGTGGTTCCGAAGGTCTTTGCTGCGAGGTTCCCCACGTCCCGACGGCTACAAAGGACTGCTGCCCTGACTATTGCCCTGATTTGGACCCTTGATGTTTGGTAGAGCGAAACGTTAGACGAGTCTTCTGGTGACGTCATCGATACCTAAGTTAAATATATAGGAGCGTCTCCCAGTCCTTAGTTTGTTTGGGGTTCCCTTTTGGGACCGCTTTGATTTGGAACTTGCAAGCGCCAAAGCCGAAGGACTCGTGTATTCACGAGAAATATCGTAATCGATAATCCTTTGAAGTTTGAAGCTAGACTAGAGAGCAAAGATGCCTGGTCTTAGCAGACTTGGAAATTTGTTTTGTCTTGGTTGTAATAATAGGGACTCCCGACTGGAGGACTCGTGTCCGGTTCCTCCGATTGGAACTCCAACCTATGAATTATATGTAAAACATGGAGTAGGCCCCATCACATACAATGAAGTGTGGATAAAATACACCAGAAAAGATGGTGTTTTAAAATGGCCCCAATATAGTAGTACCTAGATAATCCTAGATAATCTCGAAGTTAAACTTTTTAAGAAGAAAGCCCGGCCGGCAATGTTTGACTCTTTCCGCCTGTGGCTTAAGGAGGCCAAACAGAAGGAAATTAAATTAGCGAAGAAAAATAAGAGAGAAAGGGGTATCTCAATAATTCAAGCTGCTATGCAGTATAAAGACAATGAAGAAGAACAGATGAGTGAGCAGTTGCACAGGAAACGTAAAATGGTAATAGATAAATGCTACCCAGTTTTGCCGCCTCTTCAGCAAGAAGCAGCAAAAGAACTTGAAAAAGATCCCCTAATATCGCATTTGTTAAATTCGCCACCCCCCTATGCGCAAAATGCTACAGCACCTCCACAACCTTTAGTGTGCAACCCACGGTTGTTATACCTCTTGTTCCTCCACAGCACCCACCAGCTATTCTACAGCTGGCTCCTATTCCTCCGGTGCAGCCTTCCCAAGGGTCACCGGCCTTTACACCTGCTCTTCCTATACTTCCTGCAACCTTAACTACTGTATCGACTACTACTCCTGGTATTCCTCCTGACACTGCCTCTGCATCTGCCTCATCTCATCCTGCCTTCCCACTTGTCTTTTCATCGACTTCTCCGTCTGTCCGCCAAAGAGTGGCAAGCACTGTTTCTAGTCTTCTATATCCTTTCTTTGGAGCTGCAAGTCCGGCTCCTGCCTCTGGGAACAAACAGTTGCGCAGCCAACAGCCTGATTCTAGGGAGAAAGAAGTATTGGATCGTTTGGCACATAAATGGGTTACTGACCCGATAAGATATGAGCTAGAATCTGTTATGGATGTCTTCCATCAATGGGAAGCATCAAAGCAGGTACGTTTTCGAGAAAATGTGTGTTTTTCTATGCGAAGACTTAGAGGAGAATGATTTGGACTCTAACCCGCCTGAGTTGAGCCATGTACGGTTCGAATTTTCAAAAGGTACAATTGTGGGTTCAGATGTTAGGAAAGCCGTTGCGACATTGTTATCACTTAGAACTGAAGGTGTTTCCAAGTCGTTGTTTGATTATGATTCTTCTACCAAGAAGAAAGGAAGACAGTATCCCATGAGAGAAGTTCCCCCACAATGGAGGGAGGGGGACCTAGCAGCTAACCCACCTATTCAGCCTCATTTTCAGCGTGTGTGGGTACATGTCCCATGGAAGCGAGCTGAAGTATTAGCCCTCTAGCAGACATTGCCCGATCCCCGCAAAAATCCTGCAGGGTATTACAAGGAATTGTTGCAGACTGCAGGTTCATGCATTATGAACTTGGCCGATATTGATATGTTATTTGGGTATGTTTTCCCGCAGCCTTTATGGGGAAAGATTCGTCATACAGACCATAATCAGGAATTAGGCGACTCTTGGGCTAATATTACTGCCGCAGATGCCCTACGAACTGGTGGTGCTAAACCTGAGCCTTTGGTAGCAGAACTCCCTGGTAGGATCATTGATTACATGAAAACTATAATGCCTGCGATGCGTGTAAATTGGGATAAGTTGTCTGCGTGTAAGCAGAAGAAAGATGAAACGGTGTCTGATTTCTTCACCAGGTTTTAAGAAACGTTTGTCGACCACAGTGGTCAAGATATGAGTACAGAAGGTGGTCAGCGACTGTTCGTCGATAAATTCGTGCACAATCTACTTCCAGATTTGTGTAAAAAGTTGAAGGATTCAGAGAGTTCATGGGCAGTTTCCTCTTCAGCACAGATATTGGCTACTGCGCAATATTATGAAAATAGAGACAAAGATGAGAAAGACAGAGCAGAAAAGAAAACTAAAGAGTAAAAATGAAGGTCCTGTTACAGCAAGCATATCCGCCACGTGGTGGTAGTGGCCAGAATAATGGCGGTCAGAATAACTATCAGAATAATTATCAGAAACCTCAACAGTTTCAAAAGCCAAGAGTAGAGTATACTCAGCCACGCGTTCCTGTGGGTCCCAATCAGTGTTCGTATTGCAAGGAAGATGGTCATTTTAAGTATAGTTGCCCTATCCTGTTACAGCGCGCAAATGGTGTGTCAAACACAAGAGGTAGAGGTGTTCAGCAAACACCTAGAGGTAGAGGACGTGGAAACGTCCATCAGAATGCACGCTCCCTTCCGCCTCAGGATTCTATGAATAGGTTTGATCAGCAGATTAACGCATCTGGTAGGACAGCTCAGTACTACGCTGATGATTACTATGCAGAAGATGAGTATATGGAAGGTAATAATTGCTAGGACAGCCATAGACAAAGAGAGGGAGTTGTTTCAGTTCCAGTAGATCAGAGTGGACCATACGTTGAGGTGGATACATCAGGTTTGTCAGAACCTTTTCTGTTGGATACTGGTGATACAAAGAGTTCTATGATGCACTCAAAACTCCCTGGCGCACCTTTGTCTGGCGAAATGAATGTTTCTGTAGGTTTTTCTGGCGCCCCGGTTAGGAACCCCATTTCATGTCCTATGTCCCTGTCTGTTGGTCCTTGTGAATTCGAAGCACCCCTTATTCTAACAACAGGTTGTGGTGAAAACTTGTTGGGATTGGACCTGTTAAAAAGATTGTATGCGACTTTGTATTGTTCTCCTTCGGGAGTACAACTTACACTAGGTAAGAAAGTGGTTTCTCCAATGTATTTGTCGAGGGATAAAATTCCGACAGAATTGCTGTCTCTCCCTGATATTCTTTTGGCTACTGGTCCTAACGATGTGGGTCTCTTGGAAATACCACCATACGTTGTGACATTCAGGGCCGGACTGGGAACCGAAACCGGCCCTGGCAAAGTGCCTGGCCGGCCTCCCCCTCTCCCCCAGGGGGAGGATTGGGATGCGAACTTGCTCTTTGCCAGGGCCGCAAAACCGGCCCCCACCCATGCGGCCGACCGGGGGATTGCCCGGTGCCCGCAACGGCCAGTCCGGGCCTGGTGACATTGAACGTTACTGTTAGGATGCCAAGAACTCCCCAATACAAAATTTCTAGTGAAGGTGAAAAAGCGTTGTTAGCGATCATTTATGATCTGATTGAAAAAGATGTGATTGAAGAGACAAGAGGCAATGTTTGCAATAATCCTGTTCTGCCTGTTTTGAAAAGAACTGACCCCTCTCAGCCACCTGTGTACAGATTTGTGATTGAGCTTAGAGAGGTGAATAAAATAGTAGTGCCACAATTTCCAGTTGTTCCTGACATTACTGCCCTGTTGACTATGATCCAAGCCTCTGCAACCTGGTTTTCGGTAATTGACTTGATGATTGCTTTCTTCAGCATCCCAATTGCTGAAGAAAGTAGGGATATTTTTGCCTTCAGTTTAGGAGGACGAAGCTTCCGCTTTAAACGCGCTCCCCAGGGCTACTGTGAAAGTCCATCAATATATAGTCAAGCTCTAAAAACGCAGCATGATACGATTGTTTTACCTGAAGGCGCTACACTCATTCAGTATGTTGATGACTTGCTCATTGCTGCAGATTCTGAGGAAATCTGTAAAGAAGCCACTTTGTCATTGTTGCGTCATTTGTGTGTTCTGCATCACAAAGTGTCCCTGTCTAAACTACAATATTGTCGACAAGAAGTGACCTACTTAGGTCATCTCTTATCGAAGGAGGGAAGGAAACTGACCCCAGAAAGAATCCAGGCAATAGCAAAATTAAGTGTGCCAAAAACACAGAGAGAAGTGCGTGCTTTCTTGGGTATTACATCGTACTGTAGACAGTGGAATCCAAATGTTTCTTTACTGGCCAAACCATTGGTGGCATTAACATGTAAAGATACACCCAATCCTGTGCCTTGGTCTGAAGAGTGTCAGAAAAGTTTTTCTGAATTGCGCACAGCACTATGTTCGGCTCCTGTGTTGGGTACCCCCAACTACAGTACGCCCTTCACATTGTATGTCCATGAGCAAGAAGGTTGTGCATTATCAGTGTTGACACAGTTGTTTGGAGACAAGCAGCGTCCACAGGTGCATATTTTTCGTCGACTTTGGATCCAGTAGCTAAAGCATTGCCAAGTTGTTTAAGAGCAACAGCAGCAGCAGCTGTTTCGATTCGACAGTCCGCTGGTTTAGTAATGAATAACACGTTAGTGGCCATGGTTCCACATGCAGTGGACACATTATTGAACAGAACCAAGGCACAGCACTTAACTAGTGCTCGATTGTCAGGTTACGAACTAACTTTGTTAGCGAGCCATGTGCACATCAAAAGATGCAGCACACTAAACCCAGCCACGTTATTACCAATTCCAGTTGAGACATAGAATACTGAAGAGCAGCATGATTGTTTTCTTAGAACAGAAGAAGAGACGAAAGGAAGAATAGACCTCCAAGATACTTCACTTGTTGAATGCGATGGTACCTTATGGGTGGATGGTTCATGCTTCAAGCTTCGGAATGGTGACACAACTGCAGCATATGCTGTCACCACTTTGCATACAGCTGTTGAAACTGCACGTATTCCACATAACTCCGCTCAGGCAGCAGAATTGATTGCACTTACAAGAGCGTGTGTGTTGTCAAAAGGAATGAAAGTGAATGTGTACACTGACAGTCAGTATGCATTTGGTGTGGCTCATAGTTTTGGACATCTGTGGCGTGAACGTGGGTTTCTGACTTCGCATGGAGCCAAGATCCAGCATGGTCAGTTGGTGAATGAGCTTCTTGAATCACTGACTTTGCCTCTACAAGTTGCGATTGTAAAATGTAGTGCCCACAAGAAAGTGACTGATGATGTTGGTCGTGGGAATGCATTTGCTGATGAAGTTGCAAAAGGAACAGCTAGGAAGGTGACAAGCCGAATGTACGTTGCAGGTCCTGCAAGATGGGTTGGTGATGTTGGAATGTGTGAGGACACGATAGAGAGTGTGAAATAGATCCAATCTGAGGCCACAGAGAAAGAGTTGAACATGTGGAGAGAAAGTACGGGCAGAATGGATGCAAATGGTTGTTGGGTTGAATTGTCAGAGCATCAGAGATGGTTGCTACCCGACGCATACGTGCTTGCAGTAGTTACAATGGCTCATGGAATGGCTCATATCAGCGTGAAAGGGATTTGCAAGTTGTTGGCTCCAGTATGGCAAAATGCTGGAATCCCTAAGTGTGCAGAGAATGTGGTCAAGAATTGCATGGTGTTTCTGAAACACAACCCTGGTAGGGGAACCCCAACTCCAGCTGGTCATTTTGCACCTCCTACGTATCCGTTTGAGGTTTTGCAGCTAGATTTCATACACATGGAGAGGTGCAACAATTTAAAATACGTACACGTTGTTGTCTGTGCCTTCTCAAGATGGGTAGAAGCATATCCCCTAAAGGACAATACTGCCTTGTCCACAGCAAAAGCCCTTGTCAAAGAATTCTTCCCCAGGTTTGGAATGCCGAGAATGGTCTGGAGTGATAATGGGAGTGAATTTGTGGGACGAGTGATGAAGGAAGTGTGTGAAGGGCTAGGCATCAGACAAAAGTTCAACGCTGCAAACCACGCCCAATCAGCTGGATTAGTAGAATGCTACAACGGCACCCTAAAACTAAAATTGGCCAAGATTCAAGCGAGCACTGGTCTTAAATGGCCTGACGCTCTGCCCTTAGCACTCCTATCCACCAGAATGACCGTGCATTCCAGAGTGAAACTTAGTTCCTATGAAATTGTTTTCGGCCGTCCGGCCAACATATGGGGGTGCCCAGACCCACCAGTTTCAGTGAGAATGAACACCCTGTTTTGCTTGACTATTTGTACGAATTGACGGCTAAATTGCGTGTTTTACACCAACAGGTCCATGACTCTCTGCCTCCGGTCTCTGAAGATCCAGGCCATCAAATCAATCCTGGATCCTGGGTGTTGGTGAAAAACTTTCAACAAACAGCCCAGGTGGACCAGCCCACACCTCGTCCTTCTTTCCACAAGATCAGCCGTTCGTGTGGAAGGAAAGAAGAACTGGATCCCCGGGATCCACTGCAAGCGGATCCCCTTGCCTTTGCCCTATGACCAGTAGGTCCAGGAGGGTGTCGCCGACTCAGAGACTGAATCTGTGCCACGGTTCATACCTTTCAGTGATGCTCGTGTGAAAGGAACAATTACAGAACAAGAGAGTGACAATATTTTGCAACCAGCCGTACCATCATCCGCCCGATTGGACACTACAGAACCTGAAGTCTTGTTTCAAGACCATACAATACCAGGACAACGACGGTATAATCTGAGGCCGAGAAATGCGAACTAATAAAAATGGACTAATAACATTTTTCCCTAAATAACTATTTTTGAAAGTGCAGCTCTCCCATCTGACAAACTTGCTCATTTTTGATTTTCGAACCGCCATCCGGTTCTGCTGCTAGGGTCACGGTTGCCACAGTCTTTGGAGTGCAGCTGGAGACGGTTAGGTCGACAGTTCTGGTTGGTCTAAGGGAGTTACCCTGGACTGAACAGAAGCACTCCTTAGCAGAATCAATCTCCAACCGCGGGCAGCAACTTAGAGAGGATGGAGTTTTTCAAAATGGAGAGACCTGCCAAAGCTGTGAACTTTAAAACAAGAATATGTGGATTGATGACAAAGAAAAGTTTTTTATTATTATGCATTTTCCTGTTATTAAGTGCAATGATGTTTTTAATAGGATATGTACTGTTTTCTTTACAAGTGACCTTTGCACCGACTACATCGCCCATACCTCCTCCTACTGTCTCTACACATTCTTTTCAACCCCTTCCTAAACATGAGTCAGCTAGGAGATTAGAGTTTATTAATAACTCCTTCATTCAGCTCTTGCATCAACACCAACTAGTAATGAACACGACTAACTGTTGGGTATGTGGTCTTATGCCTCACACAACGGATAAAGGTATCCCTTACCTTGTCCTGCCATTCAGTCACAATGGTTCTGTGTGGGCATACAGGACACTGTTCATCAATGCACATGAAGTCTATCCCCTACGTTCTGTAACAGACAATCCTAAGAATAGTGCTCTAGTTAAGGGTATAGTAGATATGATTAAGGAAGATATTTCCTATGAGACTATCCCGAGAGATGAGACGCTAGTATACATAGGATGGAACGTGACCGGATATGGAGCTACCCTGAGTGAGAAACAGCAAGCTAAGAGATCATCCCCGATTTGGATTGTACCCCATCAGGGTCATCTGTGTCTGCAAGGTACTGGCAAGAATCCCAGAGCTCAGTTAGGGAAGAGTGTCTGTACTGAAACGTATGTTTTTGCATCTCAGACTTCCCCTTCGTTTTTAGCAGCTAAGGGCACCTATTTCATCTGTTATGATAGAGCCTATACATGGTTGCCCCCTGACTTTTCGGGCACATGTTTTGTTTCATTCCTGTTGCCCCCACCTACACAGCAGCGGCAGATTACCATAAGACAAGGATAGTTAGAGGTGTCTTGAATAAAGAAGACACCGCAGGACAAGAATTTGGGGATTTCGCAAAGGGTTTTCTGCCATTCTGGGGACCGATGGTTAACAGCAGAAACATAAGGCAATTAGCAAGAGTGGTTGAGTCCACCGTAATTGAAACTGCTGGTGCCCTTAGTAACTTGACTGCTGAGCTCCAATCGGATCGTCATATGACCCTTCAGAACAGGGTCGCATTAGATGTCATACTTGCAGACCAAGGTGGGGTATGTAAACTGATCCAATCGAGTTGCTGTGTCTTTATTCCAGATAACGCTCCAACAGTGTGCCAGGCCATCTCCAAACTGCATAAAATTTCCGAATCTATTCATATGGATAAAGGGGATTGGTCTTTTATGGGATGGCTCTGGGAACTGATATCCAGCTGGGGATGGAAAATTCTGATGGTCATTGGGATGGTCTTAGCCATTCTTTTCCTGTTCTGTCTGTGCGTGCAGTGCGCTCCTGCAATATGTGGCCTCTGTGTTACATCATGTGTAAGGAAGCCTGTGTCAAAAGACGAACTAAGTACCAGAATGATGTTTCAGCAACATCTCAATGACTTTAGGAATATAGACCTGGACTCAGATTCGCATGAGATTAGGTTAAATTGCCTATGTAAGGGCAAAAGGAGGGTTTGTAGTTCTGAAAATTCTGGACTCTGAACAAACTTTGTCGTAGCATGACGATTTTTATATCAAAAGACCGATAATGGCTAGTACACCATGTACAAGCATTTGCGTCATATTCGAGTGACGATTTCACTTCTAAATCGTCATTCTCGTCCTGAACCCTTGGCTTCCATTTTACACGTGGCAGCCATTTTGTGAGTTGCCCTTCACATAGGCTTGTAACTACAGCTGAATTCAATATCAAAGGACATATACACCTTAATTGACTTTTCTGTGACCTGGGCAAGCTGGAATCATTGCCCCAAGCCAAACCTGTTTGGTCAGTTCCTCTCCCAATGGCCGAACGAGATAGCATCAAAGCGCCAGGATGCCCTTTGGGTGACAGACGCGCTATATAAGTATGCCTACATACATACAACAGGCCATAAACTGTTCCCATCGCACACACCCCCGCCCAAATTTTGCTCACACCTGTCCCTGCTCTTTTCTCTTCTTCTGCTTTATGATGAGGAGGAGCCCAGTTTTATTGGGGGTACACCGATATCTGATGAAAATATTGGGCCTTGCCGGGTAATTGATCACGAACTGGACGCACTAAATGTGGACTTGTCATCATGACTCTGCTTTTTCTTTGTAATGAAAATATGTGAATAGCTCACTGTAAATCCAAGAATGTTTGCACTGTCAAAGGACACATACACCTTAATTGACTTTTCTGTGACCTGGGCAAGCTGGAACCATTGCCCCAAGCCAAACCTGTTTGGTCAGTTCCTCTCCCGGTGGCCGAACAAGATAGCATCAAAGCACAACAGGCCATAAACTGTTCCCATCGCACACCCCCGCCCAAATCTTGCTCCTGTAAATCCAAGAATGTTTGCACTGTAAATCTAAGAATGCTTGCCTGAAGCTTAATATTCTGTATAAAAAGAGAAGCCTGGCTCTGTAATGTTGAACAGTCTCCTGAGAATATACACACCGTGCTGTTGTACTTCTAGGACGCTTGTTACTTGGTTGCAGCCAATAAAACTCGATCCTTGACATCACCTAGAAGACTCTGTGTTTCTGTGGTCCTGAACAGGAAGAACTCAAGAGGTCTCTGGGTGTTTCCCCTGGCACCACCGGGTTCCTAAAAACCCGCCACCTCAGTTATTTGGGATTGATGGTCACCTACCTCAAAAAATAATAACACTAATATGTCATGGTGAACCTTAAAGCCACTACATTAACCAGAACTCACCCCATGGAAGCTATGGCACAGAGCAGACAGGCTTAACTAAGGGCAATGGATAAAG
Source organism: Lissotriton vulgaris (assembly GCF_964263255.1). Classification (NCBI taxonomy): domain Eukaryota; kingdom Metazoa; phylum Chordata; class Amphibia; order Caudata; family Salamandridae; genus Lissotriton; species Lissotriton vulgaris. The sequence continues at coordinate 159,315,119 of NC_141688.1, forward strand.
TGTTTATGCAACACCATAAAAGTAATTAAGTCAAATCATCAAAAAATAAAAATCACAACCGAAGCTAGAAAAAAGTAAGAACATTTTAATAAATAAAATTTCACTTAAATCAGAGATGCAAATGTTTAAACTTGTAATTGGAAATAGCACCTAAAGTGCTAAGAGCCAATTATAGTCTATAATTTAGTAAGACCAGGACCTGGCGTACAATGAGGCTAACCACAATAGATCCTAAGGGTAGATACACTAACCTGGATGGTACATTCAAGGTATTTACCTTCTGACATAGGGTCCAATTATATTTTTGGCATATGGAGTCATCTCCAGTGGCCTGGCAGGAATAGGCTCCTCTGATAGCCACATTTAGAAATTACCACTCTTTAAAGTTTGACTTATGGCTCCGCCAATGTGACAGCGGCATCCATCACACTTATTTACTTTCAAAAAGGAAGTTACCCGTCGGGCTGTCGAGGGTTGAAGCTATGCCGGAGACGGAGTAGTCATACAACTATGGCTCGCCCACATCTAAATTCGGCATACGGACCATTATCAGGGCCGGACTGGGAACCATAACCGGCCCTGGGAAAGTGCTCGGCCGGCTCCCCCCTCCCCACTCGGGGTGTTGGAGGTGCCGCCGAGCTCTTTGCCGTGGCCGATTTTCGAACGATTTTGGTACTGGGCCGATTTTGTAGCTATGCTGCAAAAACGGTCCTGTAACAAAAACGGCCCCCAGGGGCCCCAAACCATCCCCCACCCGTGCGGTGACCGGGAGATTGCCCGGTGCCCGCTATGGCCAGTCTGGCCCTGACCATCATCCATCGTATCTACAGAGAAACTGTACCTTTTTAAAAATTATCTCTTGATCACGATTCAAAGAAATAGGATCACATTACTATTTTTTAGGCAATTATACATATCCCTCCTTCCAGCTCACATCTGCTATAACAGCGGTAAAATTGTCAAGCTGATAGATTCAATAAAACCAAATACCTTAGCAAATAAGCTCAAAGGGCCATATGCATCAAGCATTTATTTGCCTTCGCAAACAGCCAATTCACAGCTGATCAGGGGCTTATGCAGCATACCCTCTTTTGCGATTCAGTAACCTGTTGCCGAATCGCAAAATGGGTTTGCGATCCACTATTAGGAAGGGGCGTATTTAGGGCGTCCCTTCCTAATACCGAATCGCATTAGTATGCATGAATATTTTGCGACCAAAATGCTGTTGCAAAACATTAGCATTTTACCACCTACTTCAAGTAGGTGGTAACCAAATCGCAAAGAGTAAGGGGTCCCCAAGGTATCCCTTTCCCTTTGTGAATGTCTTCAAATGCATTTTCTAAGAGCAGGCATTGGTACCAGGGACCACTGCCTGCTCTCAGAAAATGAAAGGAGAAGTTTTCATTTCCTCTTTTGTAAAGCATCCCATTGTCCTTTACGGAAACTGGGTTGCATTGCAAAAAAAAAGATTGCTTTATTTAAAAGCAAACACAGACAGCTGGCCTGCTGACCCCAGCAGGCCACCATCCCCGTGATTTTTGAGATTCCTAGGGGGTCGCAAATTGCGTACCTCATTAATATTCATGATCCCTAGGAATCGCAGAAAGAGTTTACATGCATTCCATTTTCCAATTTTCTAATTGTGAATCGCAAAAATTCGCAATTAGGAACTCACAAAATGGATTGTTGATGCATCTGCCCCAAAATCTGGAGATTTAGCTGTACATTTGGTAGCTCCGTGACTGCCAAACTTTAAATCCATAAACCTAACACACACAAAGGTATCTTCAAATAGGTCTTCTCTTCATATGACCTGGACTACAGAATGACTTACCCCATACCTAATATTGGTTGCAGAAAACAGTGGTTCAGTATAGATCTAAAGATACATGGTTTCACCATCAACCACCCACAGAAGAAGGAATGAATAAAATAAAATGCTGAAGCAACAACTATTGGAAAAGACAGCAGTCTAAACTCCCTGCCTTAAAATGTTACTGTCCTGTTACTCATGTTACTCCCCACATCCACACTTTGTATTGACTGGTGAATGAAAACACAGGGCAAAATTGCTCCAGTCGTCTGACCTGCACCTTTCGACCCTTCCACCCTTCCATAACATGGGAAATACTATGTAGAAGTAGGCATTTTCATTCCAAACTGAATAAATGTGGAACACTTCCATGGTACATTTAAAAATCAAGGGAAGAAGGTATCTGTTCATGAAGCAACCATGGCTTTTCTGTTCCCTGCCTAATGAGTGTCATTCATGGTTGTGACAGCTGCTCTTAATAATTAACCATTAACAAGACAACCTAAAATATGACCCAAGCAATACATAGCAGTATTTTACATACCCTGACAACACCAAATTCTAGAAGTGCAGCAATTGAGGCAGAGTTTGATAACTTCAAATACATGTTCTAGAATTGTCTTTATCCTCCTTAAAGGTTATATAATCCCGCGGACGCTAAGTAGCCCTTGAAGAAGATTCACAACAGATATGATACTTTTAAATTCACTCAGTCACTGCGCCACCGACTTAAACACCTGTAGTCGTCATTTTCGTGTTAAAGGGCACGAGTGTTTGCCTCATCGAGCATTATTAAACCATGACCTTTAATTACTCACAATTGCAGTGGACACTGTGTCCTGTTTCAGTGCCCGGAGAGCAGATATATTCTTAACATCGAGAAACATGTTTGTGTATGAATTTTTATGTGATGCAATCATATTTGATACATTTCCAAAGCGGCGAGTTCACATTGGCCAGGAGAAGAGGGTATAATGTTGCCTCTGCCCTCATCCCCGCTGTTTTCGCGGGTGGTGTATCGGATGGATCATGTTTTGCAGGTTTCGTCACTTCTACATTTATCCGCTCGGTATAGGGTGCAGAACAGCTACTCTATTGCGCTGAACGGCATCCCTTGTTTGCACTGTTCTTCCACACACAGAAATGAAACAACACATTAATCACAAAATAGAGAAAAAAAGTATTATGGTCCACCGACAAAGATTACATTTCATCTAACTTTTAAAAAAAATATTACAGTTCAAATCTGAGTAAAAAATAAAATCGTTCTGCGGTGCTTTAATATTGCAAAGATGTAGCTAGTCTCCCAGCCAACTTCTGTTAAGAAGAGGGTTTGTGATCTCACCTGCAGCTCTTATATAAGGCCCTGTCTCTTTTCTTTAATAAATGAGCATGCCTCTCCTCCAGCAGGCATTGCAACCCGAGGAGGCACGCGCTCTGTGCTCGCCCATTGTGCAGAACACAATTAGCGGGTGGGTTGATGAGAGGCGGCTTTTGTAATTAGTCTGCTGGCTAGTGGCACCCAAGCCTGATGGATTATGTGGTGTTATGAGAGACTGATGGTGCTGGGTGTGGGAAACTGATACGAAAGAAGGAAGCCAGTCTAGTCTAGTCTTGTAAAAAAACAGCCATGCATTTTAACAGTGAGAAGCACTGGTCATCACGTACACTTGCAAAGTCATCCTGTGCCCTGTGCTCCTCCATATTTTTTTGCTGACTGGTACTGGTTGTAACTAGCTCTGACTGTCCCTGGGCTCTGCCTAACCAGTCCCAGGGCCAGTGCAATGGTGAAAACACTGTGAAAATACACTCATTCACTAGGGTACACAATGGGTTTGCGTACCCCTATGATTGGCACACCCTACCCTATAAATTCCTAGTTCATAAAAGGGCTTGGGGATTAAAACTATCTTTAAGGCCCTTATATAAATATAGGGCAGGGCAATTTAGAGGCCAACAGCCCTTTCTACACTTGCATGTGTGCACTGCTGAAACCTGAGGTATGTTTAAAAACAGCCCTGTGTTGCAGAACTGCTTTTAAAGGCAAATTGTGCTCAAACTTGACTTTGGTGTTCGTGGCACTTTGTAGGTATTTTAGGTTCCGCCAGGGTCTCCCCTAGGTGTTCCAATGGTTGAGGGTCAGGTACTTTTAAGGAGGATCCTTATACAATATGTTTTATATGCCCTGGGGAAAAAGAAATTGCTAATTTCCATTCCCTCATGTGATTTGATTTGATTTCAGATTTGTAAAGCGCGTAGCTACCCAAGGGCCTCCCAGCGCTGACATTCGACCTGTATGATCCTGATGGTAGTTTTTATGGGAAGAGCCAGGTTTTTAGTAGCCTGCGGAAGACCAGTAGATTGGTTTCCCATCGGATGGGAAGCGGAAGGGTATTCCATAGCTTTAGAGCATTATATGAGAAGAGACGTCCCCCTGAACGTGCTTTTCTTATTCTGGGGACACTGGACAAAGAGAGGGAATCTAATCTCAACTGTTTGTTGGATTTATGAGGTTTAATGAGAGGTCTTAGGATGGGGGGCCTCTGCCATGAAGTATTTTGTGTGAGATACAGAGGGTTTTGAAGGTAATCCTTTCCTGAATTGGGAGCCAGTGCAATGATTTGAGGGCGGGTTTGGCAGAACATCTGGATTTTGTCCCGGTAAGGGGCCTAGCAGCGGCATTCTGGGCACATTGTAGTCTGTTGATGACTGATGTTGGGGCACCTAAGTACAGGGCGTTTCGGTAGTCCAGTCTGGAGATAACTAGACCCTGCATTAGCAGTTTCCTGGACTGGAAGGGAATTAAGGGAAGGATTTTCCGAGCTATCTGTATGAGGCCAAAGCATGTGCCGGCGGTTTTTCTTGCTTGGACGTTAAAATTGAGGTCCTTGTCCATCCAGATACCAAGGCTCTTGATTTCATTTTTGGGTGTTGGGGGAGATCCCATACAGGGTGGCCAAGTGAGGGAGGGGGGGAGTTTGCGTGGGTCACCAAGTAAAAGGATCTCAGACTTCTCTCCGTTCAGTTTGAGGTGAGAGTCGCACATCCAATGTGAGATATTCTGGAGGCAGGAAGACAAGTTGTCCAGACATTTGGTCGACTGGTTTATAGAGACGACCAGTTGGGTGTCGTCGGCGTACATGACTACCTTCATGCCAAAAGGTGTTACAATGTTTTCTAAGGGAGACATGTGTACGTTAAAAAGTGTGGGGCTCAAGGAGGAGCCCTGAGGAACCCCACACTGCAGAGGGAAAACTCTGGAACTGACCGAGCCATCAGTCACCTGGAAGGTGCTGTTTTCTAGGATGGACTTGATCCAGGACAGGGCGGTACCAGAAATTCCTGCCATGTTAAGATGGTGGATAAGGATGGCGTGGTCCACCATGTCGAAGACGGCGCTCAGATCCAGGAGGATCACTGCCACTGATCCTCCTGCGTCTAGGATGGTTATGGCCTCTTCGATCACGGCCAGGAGTGTGGTGTCTGTTCCCTGTCCTGGTCTGAACCCTGTCTGGGAATGACGAAGAAGGTTGTTGGAGTCTAAGAAGGAGGAGAGTTGGTGATTGACAATCTTTTCAGCCACTTTGCTAATGCCCGGGAGGAGAGAAATTGGTCTAAAGTTTGACAAGTCAGCGGGATCGAGGTGAGGTTTTTTTTTAGGAGCGCGCAAACTGTTGCTTTCTTCCAGTTGGTAGGAACAAAGCCTTGGGTGAGAGACACGTTGATAAGTTTGGTAAGGGGAAAGGAAACTGCGGAGGCAACCAATTTTAATTTGTTCATGCGAGCTGGATCTGTAGGGGCCCCACTCTTCACCGTATGTAGGGTGGCCAGAAACAGCTCTGTGGACACAGGGGAGAAGGCCTTGAGGAGAGGAGCCTCCGGGCAAGTGGGGGAGGTCAGGGAGTATGGGGGGTCTGCTGTGGGTGGGGAGAGTTTTGAGAATATTATTAATTTTTGATGAGAAAAACTCGGCTAGCTGATTGCATCTGACGCCTGATGGATCCAATTTGGGCTGTGGTTCCGGGGCTTTTGTCAGCAGGCGGACAATGCGGTAAGTGTCTTTGGCGGAGTTTGCTGCGGCTAGTATTTTTCCTTTGAAAAATGTTGCTTGGGTGCTTTTTATGCAGGTTTTGTAATCCTTCATGGCCGACCTATATTCACTTTTACTCTCGTTAGCCCAGTCCTTTCACCAAAGATGCTCAAGCTTTTTGCACCTTTTTCTAAGTTTGCGCAGTTCTGGTGTGAACCAGGGAGATTTAAAAGTTCCCTTCTTACTGGGAAGTAGTTTGTTGGGGAGGATTTCGTCTAGGGATTGTTCAATCCAGGATCGGAGTTGGGACTCCGCTAGGGAAGGATCTGGGTCGATGTCAGGGGTAGTGGTTGCTAAGTCATGTGCCCAAACTACTGTGTCTAATTTTGGCCATGGGCGAGATGGTGCTTGGGGGGGATCTATCCGGGGCTTTGATGGAGGATTGAAGCTAGAAGGGGATTAAGTGGTGGTCTGACCAAGGCATGGAAAGGGGCTCGCCCACTGTTAGTGAATATAGGGTCCAACAGGTGGCCCTTAGAGTGTGTTGGCTGATTGACTTTTAAATGGATGTTGAGGGAGGCTAGATCTTCCCTGAGGTCCTCCGCTGTTTTGTATGTAAAGTCATCAAAGTGAATATTTAGATCTCCTAAGACTGTAAAGTTGGGGGATAGGCAGGCGAGGGAGGAGATAGTTTCCACTAGGGATTTGCAGAATAGACCTTGCTGCCCTGGAGGGCGATAGACGTGGATGCCCGGGAATGTTTTTAAGGGGGATAGGTGGATGGAGAAGTGGATATTTTCAAAATCGGACTGTCCTTAAAATGGCTGGACAGATTGTTTCTGAAAATAATTGCGACTCCAACCCCTATCCCGGAGGGTCTGTCCTGGTGTTTTATTAGTTATCCGGGAGGCAGAGTTTGAACTATATCAGGGTCCGATGTTGTATTGATCCATGTTTCGGTGAGGAAGAGTACCTCAAGTTCTGATTCCAATAGAAGCAGATTGATTTCTGCACTGTGTTTTGGGAGGGACCTACAATTAAGTAAGGCCATCTTGATCCAGCGCTTTTTGGGAGGGATGCGTGGCGTCAGTCTGTAAGGACAATGAGTACAACATGATTGTCGTTCCTCTGGAGAAATTTTATGGAGACAAGGAGTATGAGTGGTATTCCTGAGCTATAGGAGGGTTTCGTGGGAGTACCTGATTGAGAGAGGTATAGGTGTTGCAGAGATCCCTGGCTCGGGGCTCGGTCTGGCGCGGCGGGCGCAGACAGGCTTGCCTTAGGTGCGCCTTCGGCACGCTGTCGGCGCACCCGCTGCACTTGTCCACTGCGCTTCCTGGTGGGTGTGGCCATTTATACTGGGATTGGCGGGAGGGGTAAGCACTAGTCTGCCGACCCACTCCTCATCAAAGATGGCGACCCCTCACCTGACAGGACACCAAACTCGGCTGCGGCAGTGAGGGAGGAGCGCAGGGCACATAGGAACCTGTGCAGCCTAAATCGCGGCAGCAGGTAAAGTGCGAGTGCGAGTGCAAGTTAAAAACAATGAAACAGTTTTTTAAAAGACAGGTTTAAAATTCAAGAGAACTTCCCCGGCTTCCTCCTCAGGGAATTTGTGCAGGCGAAGCAAAGTGCTTCCCAAAATCGAATTTTGTGCTAGGAACACCCTGGAATGTGGGTCTATATTATGTTTGCATATTTAGGACCCCTAAAGTCGCCCCTAGGTGTTCTAGGGGTGGGGGATCATGTAGTTATAAACAGGGTCCTTATAACATGTGTTTTATAGGCCCTGGTGTTGGAGAAATTGTACATTCCATTTTCCCCACTGTAGATCCCCAGCATATTAGGTTAACACCAGTTTATGAACGCATTACTATAGTTAAGGATAACCAAAAAATATCATTCAAGGATTTAGGAGAATGGTACTCATAAATCTAACTCTATGCTATTGTTAAATTAATCCTGAAATATACAGAAAAGAAGTTATGAGACATTTTGGTCTGTAAACCAAAATTTTGCCTTCCTGCGATCTCCATTGATTGGTCAGATTTAAGAGGATTAGCCAGGCTGCTCTGATGAAGTGATAAGAGGCACCCAGGAGGAAAGGCTATCTGGTAGGTGAAACCTCTGCTACACAGGAATGCCATAGCACCAAGAAGGGGTCGTAAACCATGGAGCTTCAAAGGAAGAATTGGACAGTCAGAAAGCCAGGTCCCTCTCTGAACTCATCCACATGGCAGGCATAAGGAATGAATTTGCAGATGTGATGGGGAGGAGAGCTATCAAAATGAGCCATACTGAAGGTAGCTTTAACTAATTTTCTCCTCTGCTGACATTTCTGCCATACTGAGGTTTGGAGGAATACTGCTTTCTGGTAGACTATAATGCCACACTTTGGAGGAAGTGGGCATGCTTTGGGGTGTTTCCCTGCACCTCATTGTACAGGAGTGCCCTCCTGCTTGACCCCAGAAAACCTCAGATCTGCTGCTTGTAAAGAAGAGAAGATGAAGGGTCCATGCTAGAAGTCTGATTTGCCCTAACAAGGCCCTGCACTCTGACTGATTGCGGCTGCTACACATTCTGGAACTACAGCCCTTTGGACCTAACCTACAGGTTACCAGAGCTCACCTGGATCATCACCATCAGGGATCGACATCCTGGAGTGCGTCCAGTGGCTTTGTAAGGGGTTTGTCTGAGTGGATTGTGGGAGCTGAAGATTCAAACTTTCTAGGACCTTCTTGGAGATTCCAGATCCTTGGAATGTGTTTTGGGACTCTTTGAAATACCCAAATTACCTTCAGAAAGAAGTTCAAGAGGTTTAGAGAAGTTTTGATCAACGTTTGATACAGCTCCATCAGTGGACTGACTCAACCTAGTAAACAAAGCCTGTGACCCTCAACCATGAGCCGGCCTGCCCTGCTGGTTCGTCCCACTAAAAAGCTCTGGCCTGATAAAGAGCATCGAGGGACCCCGGCCGAAAAAAGCTCCAGAAGGGTTTTTAAATCCGTAGGTAAAAGTTTGACCGGCTCCACCATGAGAGTCAAACTGACAGCTTTCAACCTACGAGCCAGTCTGGATCTCGGGTTTTACCCTGGCAGAAAAAGCTCCAGGAAAGATTCTAATTCTGAAGGTAAAAACTTAAACCAAGACCTACCGCAAGGGGTAGCCACGCAGGGCTCCATTGCAGTCGGCATGACACTTTGACTTTGACTTGGTCTAGTATGCCCAGATGTCCTAAAAGTTGCAATGGGTTTCTATGTGCTATATAGTGCTAAATATTTAAAAATTCATATCTTGAGTTTCCTACATTGGATTGTTTCTGATTTTGTGTCATTTTAGAGATAACATATTTCCTATTTTTACAAATTAGTGTTGGATTTTTATTTCGTGTTGTGTCTTAGTGAATTGGTGTTTTTGAATGCTTTACATACTTGTCTCTAAAGTTAAGCGTGCCTGCTCAGAGCCAAGCTACCAAGGGTTGAGCATGGAAATAATGTTCTAAGACCTATTCTGAGCCCTAGACAATGTTAGTGTCCTTATTTCCAGTGATATATATGTACCACTGCTAATAATCCACTTTCCGTCTTCCCAAAGTAAACCTCCATTTTGTGTGCTATACCTCTAAAATAGCAACTTTAATCTATCATGATTTCTATTCAAAAGAGCTGTGGAAAATCAACTTTCTGTGAAATTTTGCAAACATTTTACACAGTTATGTGCAGTTATGAAAGGGTTACAAAATGTGGTTTACTGGTATCTCACACTAACTTTTCGCTACCTCCATCAAACATTATGCAAAATTATGTTTAGCTTAACTTCATAGTCACAAACTTCACAATTTTATTGCACATAGTTAAAATGTGACCACAGCCTCATATTCAGACCTCGCTCAGCCAACATAACATTGGTGATGTACAGTGTCATGGTCCCTGCAGTGAGAGGTATGTTAGTGCTCTGTTCTGGTAATGCCAGTAGACTAGAGTCTAACAAGAACTGGCTGATTTCCAACTGCAGTCAGTGCAGGTAACAGCGGTGGGGCGGTAGGACCACGTGGGGGGGATTTAGAGGGACGTTGCCAAGGGAAATTAAATAATTATTTAATTATCCCTCTGTATCATCCCTCAAAATCCACACCCCCAAGGTCCCGCCGCCCCACAACAGTTACCTGCAGGCGGCTGCTGATTCCAAACAAGATGTGTTCCAAAAGCTGTAGGAAGTATAGAATACATTCGCACCAACAGCAGAAGAGCTGCACGAGTATTCCTCCCAGTACATAATGATAGAAGGAAGCCTAACAGGGCTATTTCAAAGAGCAACATTTGCACAACATGCAAATTTAGAGTGAGATTAGCTAGTAATATTATCATTGATCAGAATAATTGTAATTTCCCACTGAACAGTGAAAGAAGAAAGTCAATGTCAGGCAAGTAAGTACAGAACAGCAAATAATGTTTTAGTCTAGATCTGTACCTTGAATAATCACCCAGAATTACAGGCGTACAGTGAAAATAAACATAAATATTTCTATCACCTCTACTAGCTTTTTAAATGCTACTGTGTCTCTTTGAGAACAGTATGTATTGAGACAACTGTATAAAATACAGGCAATTCTATTAGTTGTAAAATAATGCATTTTTTTACACCATTCATACATAGCACTCACTTCTAATACATTTAAGTTTCCTTGAGATGATCAGATATGTAACACCACATCTCCAATGCATATTTAAGTTATTATTCCGTAGTAAAACAGATGTAGGATCTTGACATATGTTAGGACCCCACAATTTATCTTTTGGAATTAAGTGGTCACTGCAGAAAAGGTTAGCCATCCTTTGTATACATACTTGTAGCAAAGGACATACAATTGGGATCCACCCATACAATATGCCTGGATATTCTAGCTTTTTTGCTTTTTGGAGGCCCCTGTTTTGCACTTTTTACTATGGGTGAGTCTTACTACATGAGCCTCACTCACAGTAATGACATGGCAAATGGACTGCACATGTTTACCTCCAGTGTCTGCCTTTTAAGACAAGGGCACATCAAGGGTAAGGGGTACTTGGATGGTTAAACATGGACATTTGCACGTGTGAGGGTCTCACATGATATATTACTGTTGTGCACAGCCTCATAACTGCACACAGGTAGCCTGGCACAGAAGGAACTCTACACGATTAACTATGACCTGGAGTAGGCCCTATATTGTTTGTGTACACTAATAGGGAAATTCAGTGTGAGAAACATAGTTTGGTCTGTAGTGACACTGCCTTGAGTGCAGTTTTGCTTCCCTTTGGCCTACAGAGACCAGTGTCATATCGAAATGGGATGTAAGCTGTGAGAGAAAATAAAATCTGCAAAGTTCAAAACAGATTCCTGTACAAATTATGGGTCATCCAGAAATGTCTTATTTATCTGCCTCCCCTTAATTCCTCCACCTCGAGCTGCTCATATTTCCCTATATCCCTTTCTTTTCTGACAGTATCGAATTTTCTCCTGGTGATCTCTGATTCTACATAGCGCCCTATTCAACCTGCTAATGCTGGCATACATGGCAATAGATCTCTCTCAGCCATTTCATATTTACCCTCATCCTGCGTGAGCCCCTGCTTACTCGCTTCAAATGTCTCCACAACACACCCATTGGCACATAATGTGACTATTCTGAAGTCCGAACCCACAATCCCTAATAACATCAGTACTCTTTTATTGGACTTGGCCTTTTTGGCAGGTTCAGCCCTGAACTTTTTTGCCTTTTAATATGACATAGTGGTAGTGATTTCTGGCCTCTGCGCACTTTAGCACTGTGGCCCATTGTAAAGTGTGGGCACTCTCTGAGTGCGTGTGGTGAGATTGGCCTGCCCTCCCATAGGAATGCATGGGGGATATGTGTGTACAAGGTAGTTCTGGATGTGAGAGGAGTGCCAGGGCGAGTTTGGTATGTGCGAACTTGTGAGATTAAATGCTGTGCCATTTTAATGTGACTAGTGGAAGTTGGCATTTCTGTGTGCAGTGAATGTGAATTGACTGTCTGGCTTGTGATTGACAGGAGCTGGCTGGTGTGCTTGGCTCCAGGAGCCAGGATGGGTCTGCCCGGTGGTGAATGGGGAGATGTGCATGTAGATGGGAGGGAGGAGTTGCACCTGGGACCTGAATAGGGCCGGGCCTTCCCTCCACAATGCTGGCTCCACCCCTTGTGGTGCGTCTGATGTCCCTGGCCTGTCCTGTGAATAGAGGAGAGGAGCTGAGCAAAACAAAGTGCTCAAGTGCTCCTGAAGCAGTTGTAACTGTTTCCCTCCTAGCCCTGTGCTCTGTCACAAACGGAGTGTTGTGTTTAAAACAAGGGGCTGTGACCCCATAAAAATGTTCTTGTTTTTGCTACTTGAATCTACCAGGGACATGCTGCTGCTGGGGCCCAGGGAAGGCTTGCCTCCCTGGGCCCTACCCTGCCCCTTGATGCCTGAAGAACTTATTGGGACCCTTTTACTTTGCTTCATTATTTCCAGGACCCCAGAGAGACTTTTTGGGGCTGCCCCAGTACCGTGTGAGTGCTGGCTTTGTTTTTTGGGCCCCTAGCTCCTCCTGCGCTGCATTTCCTTGAGGGAGCGCTTTGTTTTGGCCCTGCAGCGCTGGGCAGCAATCCTCTGCAAGGGATTCCCGACATAGGGGCTCACCCACCCGTGCTGCCTTCCTTGCGCGTGCCCTCCCCACTTATTTGATTATTTTGGTACGTAGGTGCCTACCCTGCGTCTTCGTGTTTGGTGGTGAAATTGCTGCAGGTGCATACCCCGTGTGAGGAAGGTGCCTATGCTTATTTAATGGATCCTGTGCGTGGGTGCCCACCCCGCGACTTTGCCCGGATTAGTATTTAAATTAAGAGCGGGTGCCCACCCCGGGTCACGCCGCCGCAGCCCGGAAGGGGCACCGGAAACTAAAGTCCGGCCAGCCACCTGGTTGTGGGCGGGCCGATGACGCCAGCGGGAGCCTCGCGGGCTCCACTCCCACTTCCTCCCCGGCCGAGGAGAAGCTGCGCAGAGCCGTGCAGCCTCTGTTTTCCATTCCCGATCCTGAGAAGGGGGACCGAGTGAAGAGGCACCTAATGCGCCCCATCCTGGTGCGAGGCATTGTGGTTGCAGGGCTCCCATGAGCGAGGGAAGCTCCGGAGGCCGCATCAAGAGAAAAGAGACCGCGGCCTGGGAGAAGTCGTGGCCCTAGGAGTGGGCCGGGTGAAGAGAGAGTCCCCCGAGCCCGTTAAGCGAGGGTTAGGGGGGGTTGTCGCGGTTGTTCTCCAGAGCGGACCCACTGTTGCGGGCCGCTCTGGCATGGTACAGTTAATTTTGGCGGCATGAGCGGACCCGCTGTTGCTGGCCGCTCCATCGATGGCTCGCTTTTTGTTTCAAGAGCCCCGTGGGGGTCCTGAGGTCCCGGGGGCCTGTGTGCCCCCAGAGCCAGTACGCTCCAATGCTTGTGGGGCCTTGTTGTCTTTAAAGCCCCGTGTGGCTCCCATACTTCTGGCCACCATTTAGTTCCTTTGAGGGGCCGGGTATATATTTCACTTAGAGCCTGTGTTGGCCCCATTACCTGCCGAACCTGAGTGGCTCCATCATGGCATTTAGTGAAAGTGCCAGTGTTTGGGGGCCAGTTCTCCCTCATGAATTGGGGCACATAATCATTTCAGGAGCCGGAGTGCTCCAAGGCCCATATTTGTTTTTAGAGAAATGTGGCTCCAACCTTTGACGCAGTGTGCTCTAAGGGCCAGTGAGAGCCCCTGCGGCAGTTTACCCTTTACAGCTGCCCAGCAAGTAGTGGGCAGCTGCACCGTTTATTGCAATTTGAGTGGGAGTCCCTGAGGGGGACAGAAGTGGCACAGAGGTGCCAGGCCTTCCACGACTGTGCAGCACTTAGTGCCAGCTGCAACGTTTAGGTTTTGCGCAGTGGCGCACCTTTGACCTTCGCTGCTTAGGCAGCAGCCCTGATATTATGGACAAAGGGCATTTGAGCCCCCTTTTTTGATGGCTAGTTGGCCAGGGGATTGTTACATTGATAGGGTGCTTTTGGTGCTAGGAAATTTATTGTGTATAGTATGTTTTGCGCACTCTATTTGATACCTCTAAATATGGGTTATGATTATGAGGTTGTTTTACCTATTTTGATTTTTGTTAGGGAGATTATACTTCCCTGTGTGATTTACACCCCTAGTGTGATTTATACTTAGGTGGTTAGGGTCTAATGTATTTAGACTGGTGGGATACTGTGCATAATGTAGTTTATGTCACAGACTGTTGCGAAGGACAGTGATTACCAGTGTTTACTGGTTGTATGTCTTACGACCTATTTTACTTTTACCAAGTTATCTGTTTAACTTTTACCAAGGTCACCTTGTGATGATTCTGACAGCGGTCCATGTGGTCCTGTCAGGTGTACATAATCCCTTGTAAATATTGCCTAGTGCCAGTTTGCATAGTGTAGAGTATGTGTTTACTATTCAAATGTGTTTTGAGAATACAAAGGCTATTTTTGATATAACATTGTGTGGAGTTCCTTTTGTATTGTGCCTGGGATGATGTTTCTGTTGTGTACGTGCGCAAATGCTTTACACATTGCTTCCGGGATAAGCATGACTGCTCGTGCCATGCTACCAAGGGGGTGAGCAGGGGTTATCTTTGGAGTGGAACTCCCTTGCCCTAACTAGAGTTGTGGTCTCAGCCTGGCTTTGGCACAAGCCTCAGCCACCCAGAGATCCCATTTCTAACATCTTTCAACCCCAGAGTCTCTAAGAAATCAGCTCATGATTTCTTGCATGCTCCCTGGCAGGCTTAGCTACCTTTCCAACTCAACCTACTCATCTCATGAACTTTCAGGAAAGCAGCACCTGATCTCCTCTATCAGTACTCCCTCGCCACGTACTGGCTCTCTTATACACCTCATGGCATCTCATCACCACCCCTTGCCTTCATCCAACTTAGATGATATCTCTTGGGATCTTCATCAATTTAAGGCTGACTTACAATAGCTTATAATCATCATCTCAGAATTGACTAATGAAGAGTGGGCTAACAGGCCATCAGGAAAGAACAGATACAATCTAGTGCCTGCTACTAACTACTACACTAAGCTGTCATCTCCCCTTTCAGTTAAGGGACTATCTCTCAACTATGCGTGCCCCCTCTGGAGTTGGAGATCCATACCCTGCCCAAACCCTCCATCTAGACCCTTTAGATTTAAAAATCCCTTAACAGTTAGTGACATTGACTCCCTCCTCCTTACTTACAATTCCACCCACATAATCCAGCTAGATTAAAAGGAAAATATTAAATCCATTCCCCTGAACCCACTCAGAAGACCCAGACACAACCATAATGCTATAAACACCTCAAACCTCAAACAAGTTCTCATCACAATTTACTTCCACCGACTTCATTACTCACTTAAATTGCATGCTTATTACTTGTAGATCAGCAGTGAAACATGCCATGGACATCACTGACCTCATCCTTGCTCAGGATCTTGACCACCTAATACTTACAGAAACCTCGCTAAAGGATTCTTCTGGTCTGGTACTTGACAACCTAGTCCCTCAATGTCTTAACATCATCAGATTTGACAGACCTGTTGGAGGCATCGCTTGTATATATCAGAATAGTCTCAAAGAGTAACAGTACACACACTGCTGTCGTCCCCTCTTGCGTATACATGTGCATAGACATCACAAGCAACCACAGGCCGCTATTGAAATTGCACAGATAACTTCCCCTTCATTGAACAAATTATGGAAATCATTTCTTCCACTGTCCCCAATTCTTCCTCGGAGATGTCAATTTTCACACGAATGCCGGGAATGTCTCTGCAGTAAACAGCCTCAAAACCTTGGTAGCCCTAACCTGATTCAAATCTGTGACAGCCCCACACACATTTTGGGCTTGATCCTGGACCTAATTATTGCTGAACCCAATTCTATTAAACTGGGATCGATTGTCCCTTGTGATTGGACTGATCAACACTACTTCACCTTCCTAATCATTGCACCTTGGACTAAGAAAATATCACAAGCAAAGAAACCCAGGCATGTGAAATGATCTTTCCAAAATGCAAACATGAATGAAATGATATCCTTTAGCATTAAGACCTTGTCTCCACCTTTTGAAATGTCTGAGGTACTGCACCTCACGGATCATAACAACAATTCCATATTGATCATTCTAGATGCAATTGTCCCCTTACAAGTAAAAAGGTCTACCAAAGAATCCAAACCTTGGTTCAATGATAGTTTAAATACCAATAGACGCAATCTGATACTAGCTGAATGATCCTGGAAAGGCCATCCATCCCTTAGTTCACCTTGTGCTCCTGAGAACTAGGAGGAACACTTACAATAAACATATCAAAAGTGAAAAAGCAAACTTCTTCAGAACCCAACTACATAATGCCATAAACAGACCTAAAAAACGTTTTGAATTAATCAAACTCCAATACAAGTATCTTCCAATTCTTTCGCCAAGGGTTTCCAGTACACAGCCAAATTGTGATGATTTTGCCTCCTTCTTCCTTGAAAAGACAATAAGATTGAAACTGATCCCCGCACCTTGATGAACCAACTGTCTGTCCCATTCCCTATCAACCCCTCATTTCCTCTTTGCCCTCATCCTCTGCCTGTTCTAGGCTTTACCCCCCCCACAACAAAGCTCTTACTGGAGCGCAGTTAATACCCTTTGACGACATCTCTATACTCAACTTGCTTACAACATTGAAACCTTCAAACCATTTCATTGACCCTTTACTCTTAAGTTTCTTCTACAAGATAAAGAGGTCCTTAGTCCCACTTTGGACCGACATAGTAAATGCCTCCCTACTGCATGGTATGATCCTAGATTATCATGGTTTCGGGCTGCGGCTCTAGGGGCAAGGGCAAATGCTCACGTAAGCTCTGCGGCAAAATGCATTTGGTTGCTACTATGGTACACTTTTGGTGTAATTGTTTTCGCTCCTAAAACGATGCTCTGTAGTGTTTCTAAGAGTAACTGCGCTGGGATTATTGCACTGTGTCCTCTGTATGTCACCATATCATGTTTAGTCATACATTGCTTTTGTAAACAGTACATAGGTATTCTTTCATGTCCTTCTGATGATTTAGCTCTTACATGCCTTAGTGATGCCTTTTAAAGAAAACCCTTCATTTCAGTATTGAAAAAAGACTTACATTCAGTAGTAGTGAGCCACACACACTTAACGTCAGTCTGCTCCCGCAAGTAAAATGGCGCGTCTGCAGGCATCAGGGCGGATCCCTTCTATAAAAGGGGACCATGCCCGTCTGCAGGTGCTCGCTATTCTTTGCTGTTCATCCGCTGGTGCTTCACTGTAGAGTCGGCTGCTGGGTACTTCTTTGGCGGCTTTCTTCGAGTTGATGCGGTGTCTTCGGAGCCAAAGGAAAGCTGAGACGGCTCCAGAAAATAAAACAGCTTGGACCTTGGAGCCTCAAAGGTTAAGGCAGAAGTGTTTTCATGCCTCAGAATCGCGGTAAGACATTGATGTCAGTTTAAACAAGCGGCATTGAAATTAACCTTCTATTAGCCTTACGATAATTTTTTACATTAAAATGAGATCACTGCATGGAATTCATTTAGTACAATTGTTTAAAAGACAATAGAACAATTTTTGGAAACTTTTTGCCTTAAAAGGACCAGAGGAACTTTACACAGATTGCGTGGCAGGTCCAGCAACTTGATTAACACTTTCATTATTAAGAACCCCCCCCTTGGAAGACAACAAGGAAAGGTTGAAAGTAGGGGTGGGCGGAATTTGCGTAATCGCGCTACGCGAATCTCCGCGAAACGGTAAAAAATCTCTGCGAACACGCAGAAATTCCACGAACACCCAGAATTGCTTGTTCGCAATGCTTTTTTACTGTTCCCGATCGCTGTTGCCTGCTTGGGGGAAATATCTTGCGAACACGGAACGCGAAATTACCCAAATTCCACACATTCCGCAAGCGGAACGGAAATTGCCGCCCAGGCCTAGTTGAAAGGTCGGTTAAACTGTATTTCAAGTCAAAGGTAACTCAAACTAAAAGAAAAGGAAAATGTTTTCAATGCATTAATATATCTTATGCTCTGTTCCAGAAAGCATTACAAAACCTATGTAGATCTGGCAGTAGGGAAGCTCCAGGTGATTATAGCTAAAGATACTTATATATATATATATATATATATATATATACAAATTTTCACGGTCTTCCCCGAAGGAAATAATTAGGTCGCACTCCAACTTTCGTGATGTTTATATAAAGTGCAGAAACATAAAGGTAAAATGCATACACTACAACTACCATAATGCCCTCGAAAAAAAGAAACAAACAGGAAATTATGTAAATCAGTGTTTAAAACTGTGGGAGAGAAAGAGGGCTTTACCGTGAGCAAGGTCCTCGGCTGAGACTGAAACGTTGGTGGTTTGTTGTCATGCTAGTGAGCATGCTTGAAATTTGATAAATAAATCATAGCACAAGCTTTGGAATCACGAAAGTTGGAGTGCGACCTAATTATTTCCTTCAGGGAAGAGCGTGAAAATAACTAGCAACCTGGCTCGGTTGCAAGGCAACGCACTGTTCACAGAGTGGGTGTCAGCAAAAGGAGCCAAATGTTTGGATATATAAATACAGCTCTCCTTCCCCGCTATTCCTTTCCTAACACCCTTTCTGCCACTTGGCCACTCCAACACTATGGACCTGATTCTGATGCGGTTAGGAAGGCCTCCTAATGGCATTTGCTCCTTCCAAATCCGATCGGGAATGACCCAGGGCCCAATTATGATGCAGTTAGGAAAATATGCTCCCATTGAAGTCAATGGGAGTCCAACCAAGTCGTATCAGGATGCATCCGGATACATTGTACTCCATCGGTCGGACAGTCCCGATCCGAGTGGGTTGGAAACCATTTCCAACCCGATTCAGTCGGGAAGCATTTCCAACCTGCACCAGAATCAGCCCCTCTGTGTCATAATGACAACTCGGAGTTAGAGGTTTTCTCATCGCGCAAGTCCCGAGGAATAGCAACTCTGACATAGATTATCTAAAGTCAGGACAGGTTATGCCCATTCTTATAAAATCCACCGCAGATCAAGACGACCTTAACAACTTCTGCCCTATCACTAGCATTCCAACTCTGTCGAAGCTGCTAGTGAAATGTGTGCATGTCCATCTATATAGTCACATTGATCAATTCTAGCTTCTAGATCAATTCCAATCTGGCCTTTGTCAGAGCCATAGCACTGACACAACCCTTACTCATTTAGTGGATGGCGCTCTTATTAAGCTGGTTGGAACTAAGCCTGCCTCTCGTCAGATTTTATATAAAGTAAAACAGGATTGGTCTATCAGGTTCAGTGTTAAACTGCTATGTCTCGTTTCTTCATAACAGAATGCAAAGAATTAAAGTCAATCAATCGCTCTCCAATTCTACTTTATTTATACTTAGTGTCCCTCAGGGGTCCGCACTTTCACTCATGCTCTTCAACTTGTTCATGGAGCCTCTAACGGAAATGCTGAAATCATCCAACATTCACTATCACGTGTATGGGGATGCCACTCAACTGTAGTTGGAAATCTCATATCCAAAAGATATCAGATCACTCAACTCAACCCTACTCAAATCCCAATAATGGCTAAATTCAACCATCTCAAGCTAAACTCCTTCAAAAAGGAATTCTTCCTTATCTCTCCACCTAAACAGGCCCCCATTATTGTTGAATACATGAAACACATAACAGCTATCAAATGTATACCACACATCATTGAATCCACATGATATCTTGATAAGACCTTGAGTATGCAGGAGCACATCAGCTCAGCCACCAAAAGAGCGAACTTCCAAATGAGATTCCTTAGAAAGATAAAATCCTCCCTCCCCCTGGATGACTTCAAGTCTGCTGTTCAAGCACTAGTCATCTCCAGTTTGGAGTATGGTAGTGCAACGCTCTGTGGTCTACCTAGTTTCAAGTTGGAACTACTCAGGCCCTCTCTGAATACGGCTGCAAGGCTTATCACTGGATCTAGAATAAATAACCACATTGCTCCGGATCTGAAATCAGTAAACTGGCTTCCATTTGAGGCTAGGATACATCTTAAAATTGCCTGGATGACCCACAAAGCCGTAAACCTTAACACTCTTTTGAACCAAGCCCAAAAACTGGAATTCTCTGGTGGTGGTAGATCTTCTAGGTGTTCTAGCACATTGCTACTGAAACAACACAAATTTAAAAGAAATAAAACCTGTAACTGAGCCTTCTCTGATATTGCCCAGAGAATCTGTAACTCCTGGCCTCAGGAAACCAGACTGAATCCCTCAACGGCATCCTTCAAAACAGAAGTGAAAGCACTTCTGATGAATACTTTCTGAACTGAAACATACCTATTCCGCCCTTGGTACCATGTTATGATGCTTCCTCAACAAACTTGCTTTTCCTCCATTTACGGACTTTCTCTCCCAGACTGGCGCTTCTACATACTCTTTCACTCCTGATCATTTGATTGTTTTTAACATCCCTATTTGTTTTTGCTCTTATATGTTCATGTATATTCTCTATGTGGTGTTGCGATATATGTTTTCTCTTGTGTACACATGAATCTTTCATACTCTTGTTGCTGTTCTGACCTACTTGTGTCCCCCTCTTTTGTCCTTGATCATTTGTAAAGCACTCTGATACCCACTTGGGTCATGTTCATGCTATATAAAACTCTTTAAATAAACACATAAATAAATGGCCACTAATTGTCTTTAGAATTGGTTTACCTTGAGTAAATTCTTGATAAAACAGTGAGCAATGGTGAAGACGAGTTGATTTATGAGATTCTGTTGCAGCAGGGCTTACCTCATATTCATGGATTTACTATCTTTGCCACTTAATTTCCCACTCGTACAATTTAAATTTTTCTCAAAAACCTTTGATTCAAGATCAATTTAGTCATCTATGTCACATATTTTATTTCTTTTTTATTTATACAGTTTTATATAGTACAAACGTGACCCTAGAAGGTTATTAGAGCACTTTAAAAATAGTTCAATAAGTGGAAAATAGATAATCAAGATACAAATATGCTGAAATTGACAGTTGCAAATCAAGAGTGAGACAGTGAGTTATAAACCAAGACTCAGACGGCATGTGTAAGCTCTGGTTGGAGAACTGCGTCATCTCAGTATCCAGAGGAAGAGTCAGTGGGTTTAGTTCAGGGATTTGCTCATCAAAAGCAGTTTGACTTCTTTTTTGACTGAAGTGATTGAAGGGATCAATCTGATTGCAGGGGGCAGGGAGTTACAGGTTCTAGGGGCCAATCCAGAGAAGGCTCTGTTGTAGGTTTTCTTTTACTGAAATTTTTAAGATTTCAACAGTAACGTGCTGGTGCTTCTTAATGATCTGCAACTGCAGGGCAGTTCTAGTTTGTCAGCTAGATACTGGTGTGTTGAAGTGTAGGGCTTGTGGGTCATGCAAGCAATTTTCATCTGAATCCTTGCCTCATAAGACTAGCCAGTTTAGTGCCTTTAGATCTAGAGTGATGTGGTTGTACCTTTTCGATCCAGTGACAAGCGTTGCAGCAGAGTTAAGGGATGCACTTATTGAAGCCAACTTGGATCTCTACAGACCACATAGTGTAGCACTTCCATAGTGTAAGCTGGGAATCACTAGAGCTTTCACTGCTGATTTAAGGTTGTCGAAGGGGAGGAAGGGTTTTAATTTTCTTAGAATGCTTATTTGAAAGTTTGCTCCTTTGGTGGCTGAGCTGAAGTGTTCCTGCATGTTGAGATTCTTGTCAAGTGTAATTTCTGGTGATCTTGTCGAATCTATAATGTGTGGAAGGCAGTTGAAGGCTGTTAAGTGTTTCATCCAATTTTCAATGTTTAGGGATCTCTTTGGTGGGGCAATTAGGAGGAATTCGGTTTTGAGCGAGTTAAGGTTAAGGTGATTTCTGGTTAGCCAGTTTTTTTTTTTGGAGGGTTGTGTTGAGTAGACGGATATCCTCAGGGGAGGGGATTTTAAGGTACAGTTGGGTGTCATCTACATACATGTGTTTTTGTACATTGGAAAATTTCAGAATTTCCATTAGAGGATCCATGAACAGGTTAAAGAGAGTGGGTGATAAGGTGGACAACTCAGGGACCCCTAAAGTGACCGTAGTGGTAGTGAACAAGGATTGGTTAATCTTAATTCTTTGAGTTCTGTTGTGTAGAAATGGGGCAAACCAATTTAGGACAACCCCTGCTTGTCCCATTCTTTGTTCAAGTCATTCAAGGGGGCTGTCATGTTTGACCGTGTCGAAGGCTGAGGATAGGTCTAGGAGGATTAGGAGGCAAGATTTTTCTCATCTAGCATTTTAAGTGTTTCATCAACTATGTCTGTAAGGACTGTTTCCGTGCTGTGACCCTGACAGAAACTGGATTGGAATTGGTCAATAAGGTGGAACTGATGAATGTGATTGCATAGTTGGGTATGTACGCATTTCTCAAGGAGCTTTGCCAGAGAGGGAATGGTGGAGAAGGGATGGAAGTTATCTGGGCTTGTAGGATCTGCTGTGTTTTTTTAGAATGGGGGTTACCTGCCCTGATTTTAAGTAGTCTGGTAAAGCCCTTTGGAGTAGTCAAGCATTCAAGCTTTCACTATCTTAGCTCAGAGAGTGAGTAAAGAAGTTTTGATCTCATTGAAGATGTTAGCTGGTAGAGAGTTGCAGAGGGGTTTTGAAAGTTTAAGTGTTGTTAAGATATTAAAAATGGCATTTTCAGCAAAGCTTTTGAGAGTATCCCACAACACATTGTTTTTGAGGGTGAGTCCTTGTAGGTCTGGGTGCTGAAAGATCATATGCAGGCCCAAGCTTTTTGGGGTTATCATCGGGAGGCGCTCAATTGCTATTTGGAGATCACTTTCAATCTTTTTAGACTTGTCAAGAAAGAAGAAGGCAAATATGTTGCAGTTTGGCAGCAGAAGAGATCCCATTGTGTAGGGATTGAGATTTTTGAGTAGACTGATGTTTGATAATTTTGAACAGTTTTCTTGGATGATTTCTGGCTTTGTCTAGTTGAACTCTGAAAAAATTTGCTTTTGAGTTTCTGATGTGAATATTGTATGTGTTCCTTATTGACCGCAGGTACTTGAGGTGCTTTAGGGATGGTTAGTATCTCCACACTCATTCAGCTAGTCTCAAATTGCGTCTTTCTTCACTAAGGCTCCTATTGAACCATGGTTTGGATTCTCTAGTGGATAGTATTTTTAGCTGTAAGGTTGCAGCTGTATCAAGAATGATCATCTTGGAGTTGTTGCAGTGGTTTGAAGGTCATGGACATCTGACATGTCCACCGGAGGAGGCAGGATGTCATTGCTGGGGATGCCAAGTCATTAAGGTTTATGGGGTGAGAGATCCTTTTCCATTGTTTGGGTTTCTTAAGTTGCAGTTTATTTGTCCTCACTGATTCGGTGATGAGAAAGGTGATACAGTTGTGGTCTGTCCAATTGCATGGGACGATAGATTTGAGTTGAATGGAGTTTCCTTTAGCAATGATGAGGTCTAGGGCCACATCCATGTTGTGCGTAGGGCTGTCGCAGATTTGATTTGGGTTAAGGAACGCTAGAAAGGGTTTTAGGCTGTTAACTGAGGGGTCTTTCAGGCCGTTCTTATGATGGTTGAAGTCTCATAGGAAGATCTGGGAGCAGTGTTGTCTTACGTTAGTAGTGATGAGTTCCATGATTTGTTCAATGAACAAGAGGTTGTCGCGTGGAGGGTGGTGGATCACATGTAGTGTACATAGTATTTTGTTGTTACTTGTAATATTTATGCAAAGGTATTCACAAGTGGATTACTCGACAGTTTGTAACTAATTCACAGTGAGGTCACTGTGGTGTATACAGGCAATGCCTCCACCCATTCCGTTTGGTTCGTCTGATCCTAAAATGTCATAGCAAGTTGGGACTAATATGTCTAGGATTGATGTAGAAGAGTTATTTAGCCATGTTTCTGTTAGGAGTAAGAGGTCAAGCTTTTGGGCAAGGATGAGGTCAGCAATGTCCACTGCATGTTTCACAGCTGCTCTGCATTTCAGGTGGTGCACAGTCTAAATATCGAATCCTAAATATCGACATACACAAATATCGATTTGGTAATATCGAAGGGACAGAATATTGAGGTCAAGAATATCGATGGACAGAATATTGACACTAAGGTAAGTAATATTGAATTTTTTATATCGATGTAAGTAATATCGAAGTTAGTATTATCCATATCAAATATATCGGTGTCACTAATTTCGATGTTACTAATATCGATATTTATATTATTGTTATGTATTTTATTATGTATTTAATATGTATGTGTTAAATGTTTTTGTTAAGTGTTCTACTGGTTTTAAATTATATGTATACTATTTGTATATGTTAATAATGTTTTTTTAAGTCAATTTTGTGCTTTAGTACCGGAGCGGGTTGTGGGTTTATAGGGGAAAAGTGTGGGAAGTAATTTAATTATACTAATTTAATTATTAATTTTTAGGAATTAATAATTAATTTTAATTAATTTTTACGTTTAAATTCTGTAGCAGGTTATAGGTTTATAGGGGAATTGGGTGGGAAGTAATTTAATTGTAATTAAGAAATGATTTATTTTTATTTATTGGTATTGATAATTATATTATTGTTAATTTATTATTAATTGGCAATTAATTGTTTTAATTGGGATTTTTTTTATTTACTGGTAATTAATTTTTATTAATAGGTAATTCACTTTTATTAATTGATTAATTGATAATGATGTTAAGTGTATTATTTTATTATTGGAGTGTGTTGTGCGTTTATAGGGGAATAGTGTTAGAAGTAATTGAAATCTAATTAAGTCATTATTACATTTATTGTTGGGTATTGAGCATTAATTAATTGGACATTAATCATTATTTGGTAAATATTTTACATTATAATTTTTTGGTTATGAAAATTAATTTATTGTCGATTATTCATTAATTGGTAATTAAATATTATTAAATATTATTTATTGATATTTCTAATTAGTGTATTAAAAATGAATTATTATTGGGAATTAATGTTTAATAAATATTATTTTTTGGTATAAAAATTATTTAATTGTTCAATATTTTTAAATTGTTAAATACTTTTTAATACTTAATTTTTTTTGTTCTGAAAAATATTTTATTGTTCAATATTTATTATTTGGTAATTACCATTTCTTAATTAACATTTATTGGTATTTATTATTAATTTACTATTAATTATTAATGCCTTGTTAATTACGTTTTATTAATTATTAATGAGTATTTGTAAATAATTTGTATTGATTTAAAATGTAAAACATTATTTTATTTTAAATAAAAAAAATAATAATAAGTATGCTATATTTAACTTCTAAGCTATCCAACACTTTTCCTACTGTTGCACTCTCTGGAGTGGGAATAGTAATTATTACCCCTACGCTATCCAACACTTTCCCTACTGTTGCACTCCCTGGAGTTGGAATAGTAATGTTTACCCTCCCTCTATCTAACGCTTTCCCTACTGTTGCACTCTCTGGAGTTGGTATAGTAATTTTTACCCCTACGTAATCAACTCTTTCCATACTGTTGCACTCTCTGGAGTTGGAATAGTAATTTTTACCCCTACGTAATCAACTCTTTCCATACTGTTGCACTCTCTGGAGTTGGAATAGTAATTTGTACCCCTATGCTATCCAACACTTTCTCTACTGTTGCACTCTCTGGAGTGGGAATAGTAATTTTAAGCCCTACGCCATCCAACAATTTCCTTACTGTTGTTTTTTTGGAGTTGGAATAGTAGTTTTATTCCCTCCGCTATTTAATATTTTTTGTAATATTTTAGCTAATGTAGTACATAATTAATTTTAAAAATATTCAAAGTAAATATAAATGTTTTAATTTATTACACATAATTATTTATTTTTTATGTATGTTTTATGTGTATATATGTATTTGTATTTTAAATTATGTTTTAATAATTTATAAGTTATTAAAATAATTATTAACACTGATTATTAAGTAAGTATATATATTATATATTATATGTATATGTTTAATTAATGTTGTAATATTATATATGTATTACTTATTAATTTTAAACATTATTACATATGTTTAACTATGTTTATTTTATTTATAATTATTATTTAGTTCATGTTACATATTTTACTTTAACAAAAAAAATGATATTTTTAATAACAATATTTTTAACATCAATATTTTATTTTCAATATTTTTGTACTTACCATGTTGTAAATAGGATGTCGATATTCTTGACAACGATACTGTTGCTCAGATATTTTTGTAGGTCGATTTTTTTTGACCTTCGATATTTTGTCAGTGATTCATTTCAGGTGTGGTTTGGTGTCTACTGAGGTTGTCAGTACTTATTCTCTGAAGTTAGGCCTAGCTTCTCTGTGTGGATTAGAGGCAATTGTTAGTAGGGGAACCAGGTTGTCTGAGTATTCGTGGTGTGCAGGATTATAAGTGAGGAGAAGGGAGTGTATGCCATTGCCCGATAGTGGATTCTTAAGCCTGACAGGCCATGTGGATGCATTGTAGTAGGGTATAGATTGCCATCTTGTGAGAGGGGGTGGTGAGATAGTTGCCAACCTGCTATAAGGAGTCCCTGTTTGTGTTAGTCGTGAGTGGTATGTTTTGGGTTGTGGATGAATGTGCCTATTATTTTCTTGAGCCCTTTTTGGCCATCTGTTATAGGCCAGCTCCGATGGGATATGTATTAGGCTCTGTAGATCAGACTTGAGTTGGTGTTTATCTTGTTTTAAGTCTAATGTGGCGTGGGAGCTTGTGGGTGTGGTTGGGGGCAGAGGGGCTGAAGGTGCTCGGGATTGTATAATTGGGTAACTGCTGGTCTGAGGGAGATGGTGATGGGGAGGTATGGCTGGACATTGTTTCAGGCTTGACTTCTGAGATCGTGGGTGGGGTCGGGGACCGGGTGGGGAAAATATTTTCTTTGCTGTGTGACTCGGTGGCCCTTGTTTTAGCAGTTATTTGTGGGTGCGTATTGGTTTGGTGATTTGATTGGAGGTGTATCATTAGGATGTATCATTATGATGAGGAAATCTATAATTAACAGGCAACTGTGAAATATTTTCTATATGTCACTGTTTCCATTGAAATATGGATTTTTGTACGATTGCAGTTTGTGCAGTAACATCACTAACACACAAACATATCCCTCCTGTGAGCAGCCTTTGGTTGTCCGCAGAGTGCAGGATTGCTGCTGGAACAGGTATTGGCTAGGCCCTGCAGTCAACTCCCAATGGGTGCACACTCCCCATTCCCGACCCCTCATAGGTGTCGAATCCCCTATTGTACACAACCTTAAGGTTCCAATCCTTCTATGGTCACGACCAAACAAATATATTTATACATTTTTTATTTTTATGTTTTCAGGTTATAACAGCAAAACAGAGTCACACTTTCTCTAATGGTGGTTGCAACATTTTTTTTTCAAGTTGTAGCAAGTTGTAGCTAGCCAATCAGATTGTTGAATCCTGCGAGACTGAAAAAGCTGTAGAGAAAGCTCCATGTGTCATTCAGAAGCACATATATTTTAAAATGAAGCTACATCAGGACACCTGTGGCGCAATCATCCAGATATCACTAAATGTTTAAAACTTAGTGACCACCTCAAGCACCTCCTTACAGGGAAACTTCTTAAAAACAACTGAAAAGATTTACACCAAATAATGAAAGGTATGCTTTCTCAGTAATTTAATTCCTCCTCTATCCTTTTATTTTGCCATTGTTTTCCCCTGACCATCTTTACTTACCAGTGTATGTGGAAATATTCTACAATGTACTATCTTATTCTAATCTAAATTTATAAGATAGTAGGAAAAATAAATCTAACTATGTGCAATAAAAGGGAATCAATGTGTTAAGCTTTCCCTTTCAGTAGGATGGGTTGCTCTTACTCATTTTTATTTTTATAAAATGGTTCAGATCTGTCTTCATTTTCTTATTTCCCTCTATCGTCCGGATTTGTGTTGTAGAAACAGATTAAGGTGAAAGATATAAATGTAATGCAGCAGTCTTTATATTTTTATACAAAATCATCTATCCATATCATACACTTGAAAAAGTGACCACACAAGGACTATTACTGGCTACTCTATTATATTTTTTTCAACATGGCATTTAATATGTTTATTGGACATCTCTGTAACTCTTAATTTAAGTAGTCAAAAGATAGGTATTTTGGAATGTGAGCACAACTTAATATTTCTACTTGCAAATGTGGAACTCATATTTTTCTATGGACCAGATTCTGCTTTTTATTATGTAGTAAAAATTCATACACTTGCTTAAGTATAAAACCTTTGCAGGGAAGTGCTTCAGTGAAACTCCTGGAATTGTCATTTGGAAGTGTAATATTGAAAGCTATACAAAGTTGAACACTTGCCTTTTATTCTCCACTTTAAAATCGTCAGCTATCTCTTTTAAATTATTCAGGAATAAGATTTCAATTGCACCCAAATGATCAAAAATCCATTTCAAGACATTGATCAGTAGCGAAGATTGGGTGCGTCATTATCTGTGTCAAACTACATCAATGCTACATAGTATTTTACAACTGATGGAATCTTGCACTGATATACCAGACTGTAGCAATTACGAGGCATATTTATGACCCCCTTGCATCGCCGTAGTGTTACTTTTTGTGATGCTCTTGGGGAGCAAATCAAAAAATCATTTTTATAAGGTCGTGCAAAGCCACTTTGAATGGCCTGATAGCAAGCGCAAGGGAGGCATTCCATTTGTCTTGCAGTGGGTGTTCGTTCTTAACACCCATGGATTTTGACGCTTCCCCAGATTTACAAAACCATGTTAACCTTGGGATGTACCAAAACCTTGGACCTCACCAGGGAAGGCGCCATAAGTAGAGATAACTTTATTTCTCCTTGTTTGTTCTCTTTCCACATAGAAAGAAGTAAAAGCCTCCCAAGATTGTTTTTGTCCAGGAAGGTGCGCCTTCCTGCACAAAAACAATCCTGCCAAAAACAGAGGCACCATTGCACATGGTGCAAGGGTGCTTGCTTTGGCTCTAGATGCCGAAATGGCACCAGCGCTGGGGGAAAGAACTGACATGCACCGTAATACATAAATATGATGGAGTTCTGCCCTTTCACTTTGACGAAGGGCAGCAAAGCAAGGTGGTTACTTGCTGTGCTCCCCTGCGCCAAATCCCCATAAATGAGTCCCTAGGTTAAAAGTTAAATTAAAGAGTATCCTTCTGTGGAAAAATAGATGGCTAGAATGGGGGTATGTGCTAAATTACCAACAGTTTTAGGGCTCAGGTGCACTTGGAATGGGAAAAGATAGTAGCAGTGGATATTTTTTCAGAAAGAAAGAAATTATCAGTTCTCTCCTACTGTGAAATAAAAATCATGATCACAGATGATGAGAAGGAAAAATCATTATCCCACATATCAAATAAGGCAGACATCCATAATCTATTCTGTAGCATATTTTTGATGCAGATCCCTTTATTTATTAAATTAGATGATCTTGATCAGAATGTTTTCCATGGGTATATTGTTTATTAAAATACATACATGTTATTTGAGGCTTACTTAAGATGGACTCATTAAGTGGCTAAAGTTTTTTTATTTAGCTTTAATATCTCTTTTGAATATTCGGAATGAGGTTTTATATAAACCTTACGTAGTTGTACTTAATGCAATTTGGTAAAATGAAGGCTAAAATCTTCTTGGTGCTTGGGTGTGCAAGTAACAAAAACACAAGGCGACATAGAGGAAGAATGATATTGTGTTTTTTTACCCAGGAATTCCAAAACGCCTTTGAGGGAATCCTTGACTTTTTTGAAAATAAAATCAAATTAGCAGATAATCCAGTGATATATAACAAATAAAAACGTAAAAGTGAAAATTTTTAATCCTTCGTTAAATGTGGAGGAATTTGAAATATTATGCTAAAAATTAAAGTTGGTATGCATTACTTAATTTGTGAGAGTGGGAAATTACAGCATATGGAGTGTGACACGGACAATTGGTGACCTCAACTGAACCACTGGCATTCGCTGACAAAGGAAAGCAGTTTCTGGCAGCAAAACAGGCAAAGTCATGTACTAGAGTCTAGCATATTGCAACTTCATTTATGAATAAAATCTAGAAAAGCTTAAACTTTCGATTTTTTTCATGTTTTCATATTTGAGAATTAAAATAAATATTTCATAATATGTGCTTTTGATTGAAGTATACTTATTTCGCATTTTTTTTAACTGTTTTTATTAACGCAACAATGGCCAGCATTTGATGACATATACATTACACATAACAAAGTTACCTTTTTGACGCAAGTTACAGTATTAACAAGCCATATCAGGGAAGCACATGCATGTACTGGTGCATCTCGGAATGGAGTCATTACAGTGAGCTGCTGTTGTCCATCTCCTGATTATCCACCTCAAGACCATAATACTTTAA
This sequence comes from Lissotriton vulgaris, assembly GCF_964263255.1. NCBI lineage: Eukaryota > Metazoa > Chordata > Amphibia > Caudata > Salamandridae > Lissotriton > Lissotriton vulgaris. Next base: position 159,345,446 of record NC_141688.1, read on the forward strand.
CCATGGGCCCAAACCGTAGTGAACTTTTTGGGGCAACCTCTGGCTTTGTACGTTACTTTCTCTGCGGCCATATACAGGTCCATGCCCTCCCTCCATTCCGCAAGCTTTGGAAGGTCTGGTGCCCTCCATCGTTTTGCACTGTCCCTCTTGGCCATCGCCAACCCCAAGTTACATAGTAAAAGTTAGTGTCTGGGTAGGTCTATCTCGGTGGAGACACCTAGTAACACTTGCTTGGAGTCTTTCTGTAGGTGGTATCCCACTATCATTCTCATTTTCCCCATTATCTGTCTCCAATATTTCTCTATCATATGACAGTCCCACAATGTGTCTATGAATGTACCACTTACTGATTTGCTCTGTAGACAGTTAGACGTATCCGCTCTCCCCATTGTGTGGAGGCACTCTCTATCAAAGTATATTCTTTTACCTTTCTGGGGTGCATTAGGGCGGCCTACCAGTCTATGTTTGGTAGCTGACCAGTCGTAGCTTCCCACTTGGATCTAAGGGTCATCAGTTGATCTGGAATATTATTAATTAGCATTGTGTAGGTCCACGAGACCGGCTTCTCAGGAATTTCTTCCAGCAATAGCCTATCCTCAAGTGGGGCTAATTGGGGGACGGATGTGGGGACTATTGCCTCTTCCTTCCAGGCATTTTGCAGCTGTAAATATTTGTATCCTTGAGAGTTGTGTAGTTGGAAATCATATTTGAGTGATTCAAACGATATTAGGGGGCCTACCTTAAATATATCCCCCAGGCAAGAGATCCTGGCCATCTCCCATTGTCGGAAATCTTGGAGCTTGTTTATTTCAGGTAGTCTTCCGCCCTCCCACAGTGGTGTTTCCCTCGTCAGCTTCTTGTCCCATTTCATCTGTCTTTCTGCCCCTTTCCACACCTCTACAACCCTCTGAGTGGCCGACAGCAGCCTTTTAATCCCTTTACCTCCATATATGTAGTGTAGATGTGTGCGTTTTTTAAATTGAAGCTGTTCCATGGCATAGATGGGGTGATCCCTGGGCATATGTCCACATTTATTTATCACTATCAGGTGGGCCACTCTATAGTAAGCTTTATGTTAGGTAGGGCTATTCCTCTGTTAGATTGATTGTGCTGCAGTGTCTGTAAAGCTATGCGCAGTTTATGGCCATCCAAAAGAAGTGTGTGCACTTCCACATTGATTGGGGCAAATATTGCCTCAGGTATTCGGCAATGTGTGTTCTGCAGTATATATAATAGTTTTGGAGTGTTATCATTTTGTATAATGCGGCCCTCCCAAGTATAGTCAATGGATGCCATCTCTACCTTGCCACATCATCTCGGAATTCCACCAAGATCAGTCTATTATTGTGATTAAAACATATTGCGTCATCAGTGGAGATGTAAAACCCCAGATACTGAAAGCCCACCCTCGCCACCGTAAGTTGCTCGGGTATAGTCTCTGTATCCAGAGAAGCCCTTATAAACTAGACTTATGCCAGTTAATGTTATATCCTGAATGATTCCCATACTCTCTAAACAACTGGAGTATCAATCGAAGTGTCTTTTCTGGGTTGCTGACATATAGTAGTACCTTGTAAGCATGTAGTGAAATCTGCTTGTTGCTAAGAAGCTCAGCGCTGTCTCTAAAGCCCCTCGGGTCTGGGTGGGCTCTAATCTTGCATGCAAGTGGCTCCAGCACTAGTGCAAAAAAAAGTGGGAAAGGGGGAAGCCCTGCCTGGTGCCTCTCCTCACCGCAAACTCTGCCGACTGCGCCTCATTAACGTGTACCCTGGCCCTGGGATTAGTGTATAACAAGTGTATGTATAGGCATTTATATAGCGCACTACTTACCCGGAGGGTCCCAAGGCGCTTCGACCGCTGCGAAACCCTTCCTGGCTTCCCTGAGAGATGGTCCCTTAATGGGTATCTCCAGGGTGAGACCAGGCATCCCCGGCGGTCTGGTGGGGCCGTTAGTGAAGATGAGGCAAGCTAATGCCCAGAGTTGCCGAGTGTGATCGCTGATCAGAGTGGGCACCGAGGCGAGAGAATTATCGAGTCTGCTGACCCTGGTCCACAAACCTGCCGCGCCGGGATTCGAACCCTGGTCCCGGGCCTTCCTCTGCTCTCGGGTCTGCTGCCTCTAACCAGTGAGCCACACTACTCCACCCATGCCATAAAGGTAGGGCCAAATCCAAACTTTTGTAGATCTTGTCGCATATATGGTCAGTGCATTCCATCAAATGCCATTTCGGCGTTCAAGGAAAGGAGAGCGTGGGTGGTCTTTCTGTTTTTAACCAGTGGGCCAGGTGGCGGAGGTTAAGGAGTGTGGCGCTTTAGGCATGAAGCCGGATTGGTCTTTATGTATCAGTGATGTGATCACCAGTAGTAGGCAGGTTGCTAGGATTTAGCCAGTATTTTGTTTTCAACATTAACTAGTGATATCTGGCAGAAATAACAGCAATTTGTGGGGGGCTTACCAGGTTTGTGAATCACTAATATGGTCACTCGACAAAGGTCGGGTGGTAGTGCTCTCTCCTCTCCTGCCACCTGGAACATATTTAGAAGGTGTGGGGCCAGCAAACTGGTATGCTGTTTAAAGAATTTGGGTGGTAACCCGTTTGGGACTGGGGATTTTCCCAGTTTCTCTGTGCTGATCGCTTCAGTCACTTCCTGTAGCATCAAGTCTGGGGTTACACGGTCTCCATGAGTGGGAGCGGGAACATCTATGGTATTGAGATAGTTATTTATCTATATCGTGTCTGCCAGGGGTCTGTCTTCATAGAGGGTCTTGCAGCAGCAATCAAAAGCGTCAGTCACGTCTTGCGCTGTTGTGTACATCTCATCTGCTTCATTTATAGACAATACCCATCTTGCCTCCCTTTCCCTGTTACCCAACCATGCCAGTAGTTTACTGGCCCTGTCACCCGATTGGTAAAGTTGGGTTTGTACGGCCAGAATCTGGGCACGCACTTCGTGCTCCACTAGTGCCCGATATTTCCCCTGCATCAAAGCAATCTGGTGGAGAATTGCATGTCTGAGCTGGGGTTAATACGCCTTTCCAGATCTGGAATCTGGTGTTCTAGGGTTTCTACTTGACAGGGGTTCTTTTTTCGATTGTGAGCTATTATATTTTGCACCCTACCTCGCAGTACCACTTTGTATGCCTCTCACAAAGTAGCTGCAGAGAGTACAGAACCCTCATTCGCGTATCTCTCCTGCAGATACGAAAGGTGGTTCAGTTTGGAAAATACTCTGTGGGCCCCGTAAAAGTATGAGTAGCAGCATGTTGTGGGGTTGTGTCTTCACCAAAGGTCAGTGAGTCCTAGGGAACTCGCAAAGTCAGTAACTGGGTGGGCATGGGTGCTTCGGCCCCTACTCTTGAGCGATCCATGTGAGGGTCCAGTACGTCATAAAAAAATCACCTCAACTATATGTCTGGATGGCCCAGACCCCAAGAGTATGTCTGCTAATTTGTTGAGTGTTTGGCTTTGTCGTTGCGGTGGGGTGTACGAGCTAATCAGGGTAAATTCCCTCCGACCCCATGTCCCCTGCACTTAGGCATAAGTGCTATATGCGTCCGTCCATGTTTTAGTAATGTGAAAGGGGGTGATTTTCATAATCAGGATGGCAGCTCCTCTGGACCCTGAGGAAAAACCTACATGTGTCAGTAGTGGTCCCCTCCCCATAAAGGCACATAGTATCCCAAGGAGATGCCTTGGAGGAGAACAATGACAGGCCTAAGCTTTTTAAAGCATTTAGTAATCAGCCCTCTCTTCACTTTGTTCACGATTCTGTTGACATTCCGTGTCTGCACCGAATAACTCTTTTCACCCATTTACAGACTTGTATCTTTCTCGTCTGCCACTTAGGCATGTCCTACAACATATACGTGTACTGCTAAACTTTAGTACAATTTTATGGTCTCCCTGTCTGGCTGAGGTCTTAAAAAAATCTTTTGAAACACTGCAATATATCTTACATTCCCCCTCCCCACTCTCTCCCACTCCCCATGCCTAGAACCCCAAAGGTCAACATGATAAATCTTGCATGGGTAAAGCCTGAGAGGTCTGTACACCTGCCCCTCTTCCCCATATTCAACTCAGTAGAAACAAGAAAAAAGGAGTTGGAGTCCGGACCAGTCTCTGTTATAACAAGATTTTACCATTGTTCAGGTGGCTCCCTCAGGTCATTTGGGGTTAGGACGGTCCCTGGTCAGCCCCAGATTATCATTCGTCCTCGCCATCCGGAAGGATGCTGCAGAGGAGTTCTTAGGTCAGTGGTCTGTGAAGTCTCGCGCTCCAGAGCAGCGATGTCATGGAGGAGTGGGTTGTCGCTGCCTTCATCTGATAGGTTACCTCCATCCGACTGGCCAGAGACACTGCGATCCCACTCCCTATGTTGCTTCCTTCGGGTCTTCATGTGTGGGGGTTCCTCGTCTGAGTTTGAGACTTGGGCTCTGTCCTTATCTTGGGTTAATGTATGAGAGGGAGTTCCTTCTCGTTTCCCATGAGTCCCAGTTGCCAGACATATCTTTTGGTCCTTTCTCTGGTTGGATCCCACTCTTTTGCAAGCGTCCATGGGTGGGGGACTACCCGTCCTCTAGCTCCGTCTTAGTGTAGGATGCTCTTCTATCCATGTCCATGCTTCTTCGGGTGTCTGAACAAAGTAGGACTTGCCCTGGAAGAGAACCTTCAGCTTTTCCTGGAAGAGCAGCATATATTGGATGTGGAAGTTTCTCTGTTTCACCTTGACTGAGTCAAACATGCTTCAAAGTTTTAAAACTTTCCAGGAGTAGTCTGGGAATGCCATTATTTGGGTGTTGAGATGCTTGATTTCTCTCAGTTTCTTCCACTCCCGGAGAATTAAGTCCTGGAAGTTGATGAATCATGCGATCAAGGTTCACAGAGGTGCCCCCGGTGGCAGAAGCACACTAAGCATCCTGTGGGCACTTTCAAAAATAAAGCAAGTTGAAAACTGGGCCGACGGCAGAGACAAGTAGTTAGGAACGTTCCTGGGTCCAGCCCCTGCGCACCCTTTGGAAAACTAATGAAGCAGAGATTATTTCGGCGTGCCCTGTTTTCAGCATCGTCAACTCACCAGGAGACTTCTTTTTGTGTTGCCGCAAATCCAGAGACTTCCTTACTCAGGGTATGGGATGTGTCCTCCACCTCCGAGATAAGACTCTCTGCCTGTGGCAATCTCTCAGCAACAGTATGTGTGTCCAGGCACAAGAGGGTCACATGAGAGTGGTGTCCGCCTTTCTTCCCTCCAGCACATCTCTCGATAAATGTATGGCCTGGAGGAGGATTGTGTTATCTGGTGGCCCGCCTGTTTCACCATCTGTCTCTGTTGGTGAAGGCATTACCTTGGTATATTTGTCTATCTTGCCTCGCCTGGATGCCTTGGGATCCTTGTCTCTGGCCATATTTTGATCAGGCCTGCAAGGCAGTTGCAAAGTCCTTGGTCCTCAGGTTTTCCGGTCTTGAGGGGGATCACCCAGTTACCTTGTATTGCAGCATGTGGCGTTGTAGCACACGGGGGCTCTACTAAAAAAGGGTGGCTTCCACAGAATTCTGTCTCCTTCATTGACTGGCCCCCACCTCTGGCCGTCTCACCAACCTTGTCTCCATGTGGGCCACCTGCGTTCATCCCAGTCTTTTCTGTAGGAACTAATCACTGCCACTTCCAGTTCGTCTTGTGGGGCCACGTTTCTTCGATGGGCCTAGTCAGGAGGCACCCAGCAATTGAGTGGCCGCTGGGCTCCTACCCCTGCAGGAGGGTGTATGGCAATTTGTTGTATTGAACTACATATAAAGATAACTCAAAAGTATTTTTTGTTCATATTCTGCTGATGCGTTTTGTGTCCAAAGGTGTGAGTTTGCGCCCAATTAAGTTGCATTTTTGTATTTGTGGGCTGTTGGAAATGGCCCTTTTTGCAGGGTTATCCCCAAACTTTTTGCTTCTTCTGCCCTTATTTTTCCTGACCTGTGGTGGTTGGCAATAGGACTCTGGGCACTTTACCACTGCTGATCAGTGCTAAAGTGCATATGTTCTCTGTGTAAATTGTGATTGTAATTGTTTATCCATGATTGGCATATTTGTATCCCCCAGAAATCCCTAGTAAAGTGCACTGAGTGTGCCAGGGCTGGTGATACAAATGCTACTAGTGGGCTTGCAGCACTGGTTGTGCCACCCACATGAGTAGCCCTAAAATGGTGTCTCAGGCCTGCCACAGCAGTGCCTGTGTGGAGTCTGTGAACTGCCATGTCCTCCTGGTTACTGTCCCCACTGACCAGGCCTTACCCATCCCTTTTTGTGCACATTTGTCACCCCTATGGAAGACCCAAGGTACCCCCTTGGGCAGGGTGCAGTGTAGGTAAAAGGTAGAGCATGTACTGGTGCAGGTGACATGCTCTGTTAGTGAATTATAGCCATTTTCGTTTTTCACTATTGTACGGCTATCTTGTCCATAGGCTATCATGGGGAATGCTGGCTACAGTGGCTACAAGCATATCTTCCCATAGGAGCAAGATAGGACATAAAAGTCTGGTATAGCTGACCTCAGAATTTAATAACGCATCTTTTAGGAAATGTGTTTTTTAAATACTGTGTTTGAGAACAGTACTTTTAGAAAGTAGCTGTTCTCTTTTCTGACCTTTCTGTGTGCCTTGGCTGGTTTGTGAGTGACAGGGCTGGGGGATTCCAGGAGACAGAATGAGTCCGCCCAGTGGTGAATAGAGAGATTTGCATATAGATGGGAGGGAGGAGTTGCACCTGGGACCTAAATAGGACTGTGCCCGCCCCCCACAGTGCTGGCTCCACCCCCTGTGGTGCGTCTGATGTCTCTGCCCTGCACTGTGAAAGGAGAGATGGAATCATGTCAACAAAGTGCTCCAGGGCTGTGCTTCCCCTCCACAATGCTGGCTCCACCTCCTGCTGGAGCGGCTGACAACCCTTCCCCTCTCTCCAAAAGGAAGGGAGAGGCCAGCAAAACAAAGTGCTCAAGGAACACCCAGAACTGGTTCAGACAGGGCTCAGAGCCCTCCTGCACAAAGGGAACAAAGACTTTTAGGGGTATAAGTACAGGACCCTTGACTACAGAAAATTAGATCATCCTGGAATCAAGAAAGAACCTCTGCCAAGGAGAAAGCTGGAAGACTGAAGAAGGAAGACTGTCCTGATGTGTGATGCTGGACTGACCTGCAGTTGGTGTGCTGCCAAGGAGAGGAGAAGGACTTTGCTTTGTGCTGTGTCCCCTTGCTTGAAGGAATCTTCAAGGGCCTGAGAAGAGCTGGCTCCCAGGAACAAAAGGACTTCACCCCCAGCTTCCCTGAGCTCTGCTGTGAGAGGTCTGTCCTTCCTAGAGTGCTTCGGCCAGTTGTGGTGCCTCTGGAAGTTGTACCTGTGTTGGGGAGCTGGAAAATCACACTTTTAAAGAACTTTCTGCAAGTTTTGTCGCAAACCCGGCAGAGCGAGAAAATTCCAGCCGCTACGAAGACCGAAATCGTTGCAGAGCCTGTCGCCGCTGCCTGAAGACGTTGCACCCTTCGTTAGCGGGAAGAATTCCGCCGCTGCGAACATCAACTCAGAGCCTGTTGCTGCTGGGTGAGATCACCGCATCACGTCGCTGCGAGAATCGTCGCAGAGCCATCGCATCGACAAGCTGCGAGAGGAAGATTGCCGCTAGACCGCGCCTCGTCTCCTTGGAGATCGTCGCAGCCCCCGAGAATCATCGCATTGTGCCTTTGCGGGAGAAAACTTGCTACGGAACCTACACACCGGGATCCATACAAGTCATCGCCTTCCTTCCCATACAGATACGCCTCCCCAGGGTCTCAGGAGCAACCCATCGCTTGTTTTCCACCGCTACAGCTTCTGTGCTTGGAACTTTTTATCGCTAACAAAGGTACTGTGGCTAAACGTGACGCAACTGTGAACTTTTCAAGCAACTGTGGATTATTTCAACTCTAACATTAAGAACTCTTTTGCAACCATATTCTTGAACTGTGTATGTTGGATTTTTATCAATTTTGTCTTGTGCAGTTTAGATGAAATACCTTCATTTTTCTAAACTGTTGTGGAGTCAGTTTGTGGTGTTTTCACTGTGTTACGGTGAGTTTTGGTACAAATACTTTACATATTGCCTTTGATAAGCCTTGACTGCTCGTGCCAAGCTACCAAGGGGGGGAGCAGGGGTTATCTAGGAGTATTTCCTCCTTACCCTGACTAGAAGCAAGGGTCCCTATTTGGACAGTGGTACCTACCTCTGCCAACTAGAGACCCACAGTTCTAACATGGCCCAAGTCACAGCTTTTCTCAAACGCACTTTACTGTCATGGAATACAGGGATGCTAAAATGTGCAGAAACATCTCCTGTTCACTCTTTTATACCATGTTGTTTGTGCACAGTTTCAAATTACAAGTCATCTCCAACATTCCTATGATTTCTTCTTCTTCTGCATGATGTCAACAGGATTTGATTTGATAATCCTCCTTCCCCCGTCACAGCTACCTGCAAAATTCAGTGGAAGGCCTTGGCCTGGAGAAATGGTAGGTTTGAGAGCATAGATGCTTGTCACTTTCTCAAATTGTCAGCGGCAGCAAAAGTGTCATCATAAACCCTTTAACATTAATGATATCAAAAGAAGTGACACCATATGACCTTTTTCCTTGTATGCTAGAAAGAGAGGCCACAATAAGCCAATAATTGATATCATTGAAGCATAGCTTGTACTTCAAAAAGAAGATGCATTAATAAATCGCCAAGAAGAGTCACACAAAAGAGATTAAAAAAGACAATAGTGATCATGTCCTCCTGTATTAATTCATTTGGAACCTGTTTTTAATATGACTTTGCATCGTCTTGAATTGCTCTATATTATATTTAATTATTTTTGTTTTGTGATCATTTAAAAGGAGCTACCGCTTGTGTGAGTAGCTCCTTATAAAGTGCTTTTGATTCAAAAAAGTACTATTCATGTATTCACAATGTAAACATGGAAACACGATACAATGTGTGTGCTTTCTCTAATGTATTTCATTTTATAACGAATTATAAAGTGTTCACATTGCACTTCTGAATGTACTTATTTTATAACATGAAAGTGTGCAGTTTTAGTGAAAACTGCAGAAAAGTAAACATGCTCACGTGGATACTTGCCTCCTTCTACTCTTTGCACTGGTTTGGCCCCTAACCCCACACCAGTGCCAATGGTCACAATAGGCAAGGCAGGGGTAGCAGCAGCTTCCCTCGGCGACCCCTAAGTGCCATCTTGGGACCCCAGGTTCCCTTGGTCCCCCCTCTAGCCTAATTACCACACATTTGTCGCCCTCCTTGTCCACAGTCCCAAATCGTCCCTTCACTGATTTATAAACAGAACGCATTTGCTTATTAAGGTAGCTCTATAGCAGCCCCACTTCAAACCTTTATACTCTTTTTTGCTTCTACATTGGAGACCTTTATTGACTGATTGAATTGCAGCTGAAGCCAGATACTGATGTTTAGGTTGGAGAGCGAGCTATACAATAATTTGGCAACACATAATATATCCAGCCCCAGGCCATAGCCGCCCATGCATACATTGCAATGAAGTTAAGCGCAGGCCTGTGTGTGGGCAAGTGTCCAGACAACGGCCTCCACCAGTGTTAGAGGATGTTCTAAAAATATCTAACTTCGTACAGTCCGGCATTAAGCAGACTAAATAAAGCGTCCGGATAGCTGATTGTTGATATGTGCTTAAAGGAACCTGCACACGGATGATTCAGCCTTTAGTTTGGCACCAAGTCCGCGACTGTTGTCATAATCTGGGTCAGTGTAGACACCGGACTACGCATTTGGGAACTACATGTAGGGTGCTTTCCATTTTCGGTACCCCCACAGCTGGCTCCGATATTTCTCTAGGGGAGAAGGCCCGGCTCATGTTAAGGAAGGTTCCCCTTAAGGAACCCCGTATATGGCGATCGGTTGGAGACATCAATAAATATCCTATATGGCCCATAGAATATGCATCGGGATCATTGTAAAACGTAAGACCTGCGTATTAACTGATGCAAAGTGTAAGGTTTGATTTGTTTTATTAGAGTGAAATACATATAAAGAATAACTCAAAAGTATTTTTGTTCACATTCTGCTCATGCGTTTTGTGTCAAATTGTGGTTTGCCTCAAGGTGTGGGTTTGCTCCCAAATGTGTTGCATATTGTGATTGTGGGCCCAGTCACGGCTTTTCTCAAGCACACTTTACTCTCATGGGATAGAGGGATGCTAAAATGTACACAAACATCTCCTGTTATGCGGCTAAAAAAAGCATTGGAAATGAGTTCTGAGTGCGTGACGTGCGTCACATACAAGGACGTTTTACAATAACGTGACATTTCCACTCATCTTGCTGGAAGATTGCTGGTGACATTGTTTAATTACTTTTCTTGAACAAAAATGCAGTTTGGCGCCCAATCTCCCTGACACCGGTGTTGTTTATCCTCCTGGTCTGCCGCATTCCGTCTTCACATCAGCACCACAAGGACAGCTGGAGCAGAATCATATGAATTACGACAAAGCAAGCCAAGGTGTAAACACGACTCTCTTTTTAACTTGGCCTCAAAATAAACATGATAAAGAAGAATCCGCCCTTGAGCAAAGAAATTACAATGTCTTCAGCACTTATGGGCATATTACCAAGGGCCATTATTGTCGCATTAGCGGGACTTTTTCCCGCTAAAGCGGCGATAATTTTATTGCCCTATTACCAAGCTGTCGCTAACACCAGTTACCGACAGCTTGTAGGTGATAGCGGGCATTTTGGGGCCGCTTTGCATGTCGGCAATAATTATCGCTAATGATATGCAAATTGGCCGTGCCAAAATGTCAGCGACTGAAAACAGTCGCTGCAATCGCTATCGCCTATGATCAACACAGGCTTAGTTTTGGAAATATTCACGCTAAGCGCGAATATCTCCAAAAGCTAACGCCTGCCGTGACCAGTTCTTAGCCATGTTATCCAATGAGAGATGGATAACATGGCTAAGAGCATTGTCACGGTAATGCCTGAATATTGCTGTATTGACAGCGATATTCACGCATTTCGCCCATTTTTTATCGCTTCTGAGATAAACCTTGATAATAGCAAGGTATCTCAGCGATAAAAACAGGTGAAGGGCAGCGATAGGAATGTTCCCGCTAAGCCAACATAGCGATAATTATCGCTAGTTGTTGGTAATATGGCCCTTAATTCTAGTGGGTCGCTAATTTCGAAACAGCCCGATTTGAGTGTAATAGTTGTGCAGTAATGCAGGCACTTCTAAAGTTTTCCTCTATGTGTGTCTTCGGGAAAAAAATGGCGAAATATTTACTGAGAAAACTGGAGAGATGAAAGTGAAATCTGGGGTGACTGGGTGGGCACAGTCAAGTACCAAAGGTTGTGCCTCATTCTGATCAATTCTGATCATGAAGGCTCAGAATGAGACTAGATAAACTGCGGTGGGGGGTGCATGGCGTTGCACAAAATATATGCCGTCTTGTTATGTGCTCAGAACTCCAGAGGTAACCATTTTACCAATTTTAAATGGTACTGGTAACGTCATTGTTGCTTTTCAGGCGATGAATTGGGCACGGCAGTGGAGGACAATTTGGGATTTATATTTCGGCAGACGGAATATCCATCAACTTTGCGATAGAGTAACCCATCCGCAAGAATCTAAATTCGGCCTTAGTCAGGCTAGTGTACAAAGCATTGCTGTATTCGATTCTGAAAGTGACCAGGGCTTGGACTAAGTTTTCATTTCCGATTTGTGGAGGATGAGTCGGATGTTCCTTGCAGTGCCGAGATAAAAGTTGATAAATTTAGCTGTTGCCTTAATGTGTAAACCCAGATTCCGATTAAAGATAGGACAAATAGTGATATTTTCTGATGCAATGGACTATTATGTTATGTTACTATGATTTGTAAAGCTCACATACCCCAGTTTCCTGGAGCTGAGGTAAAAAGCCCAGCACAGCACAGAATAAAATCATTAATGTGCCTGCTTAAAAAGGCAGGTCTTCAGCATCTGTCGGAAGTTCCTATAGTTCAGCGTAGTCCAGAGTTACAAGGTCTAAGAGTTCCAGATCCGAGAGGCATTGACTGAGAATCTGGCTCCACCTGTCCTTTTATTATTCAATTGAGGGATCACCAAATAGCGTATATGGGTCGATCTAAGATTTTTAATGGAGGTGTACTTTTGGATGCAAGATTTAATAAAAGCCAAACTTTTCATGTGAAGGGATTTGAATACTATGAAATATGTTTTGAATATTGATCATGGGCAACTGAGAACCAGTAAAGATCTTATGTCACTTGAGAAATGTGGCAGTGTCTGTGGAGTTTGTAGATCAGCCAAGCGGCTTGGATTTGAACTGGAGCCTATGGGTAAGAAAGTTGAGGAGGCCCAAACAAAGACAATTGGCTTAGTCAATTTTTGACATAACCAATGCAATTATGACTTGGACCAAGGCATTAACAGTGGGAAATTTCCTGATCTTCTTGATTCTTCAAAATAGGATAGAGCAGGAGAATATCACAGAACTAATTTGCAGTTTTAGGATAGATCCTCTCAATGATGAATCCAAGACTTTTTACTGACTTCTTTGGTGGGGGGAGGATACCCGTCTTGGAGGGCCAGAAGGAAGGGCTCCAGAGCTTGAACAATGCTGGATGAACTGCATGGTGATTTGGAAGTGCTTCTTGGAATTGGGGGTATTGTGAAGAGAAGTTGCATGTCATCAGCATAATATTTATATAGTTAAATTTGCACATTTTTGAGAAAGCGAACCAGGGTGTGACCATATAGGGTGAAAAGGTGCAGACAGAGATACCCTGTGAAACATCACAATTTAGTTGAACTTTAGGGGCATTGTAGGGGGCGTCAGATCGATTGTGATCTGACTTTTAAAAATGAGACAAGCCAATTGATTGCTAAATCCTGTAGTCCCGCTGCCCTGACATGGTCAACCAAAAGGTTACTAGTAGGTTAATAGTAAAGAACTAAAAAAATCTTTACTTTTCAGCAATTGCGGCACCCGCACTTTAGCTTAACACGTTCAAAGTCTAAGCGCTGCTGCAGTCATTATAAAAGAAAAGTAAACAAAAAAGCATGCGTGCTTGTAGGCAGGCGCCAACCTTTTTTATCTTTATTTATTTACTTTTCTTTTACAATGACGGCACCCGCGCTTATACTTTGAACATCTTAAATTAAAGCGCGGGTGCCGCAATAGCTTTAATAGTAAAGAACAAAAAAATCTTTACTTTTACAGCAATCGTGGCACCTGCCCTTTCGCTTAAGATATTCAAAGTCTAAGGGTGCTGTCATTATAAAAGAAAAGTAAACAAAAAAGCATGCGCGCTTGTTTGTACCCTGCTGCGACTTTTAGTTCTCTTCCCAAGAAAGGCAAACAATGCAATAAGGAAGAAATCTGCAAGGGTGCACTTTGCTTTCAACACGGCAGACTTACTTAGCCGTCCCCCGAGAGCCAACGTGAGAGAGGGGCTGTGATCTGAACCGTATTGCGACGAACCGAAGGTGTTTTTTGCCCGTGTTGCTGGAGTCCTTGAGAAAATAAAACAGTGCACTAGTTGGCCTGGACCAATCAACACACTCCAAAAACGTGGGCTTACCTCCGCCTAGTTAAAAGATTGCCCCACAGACCGCCTGAACACTTTTATGCGGCCCTTTCTAAACACTCTCTGGGAGTTGTTCACAGCATTGAAACATAACATCGTCCTGATGAAGGTCTTATTGATGAACACAACCAAGACCGAAACGTCGACATCTAGTTATCATCTCCTTTAAATGCTGTCGTCTGACGCCATCTTACAACCACGTTTTATTGTTTAATCTGGGTTGTTTGTTTGAACCATTTGGAGCTGATACTTAGGGTTATGAATTATAGAGAAATTGATTGTCTTTCTTAGTTCATGACTCTTATTGCTTGAATTGACTTATGTTTCCATCCCTTATCATTTTTACCAAGTAAAGATTTATTTCAGAACAAACCCACTTTCTCTAGCTCTTTTTTATCTTTACCTTCCCTGCATTTATGTTGCTTTGAAACAAACCTGATATCCTGTGGATACAAGAGGGTGGAAATTGTTAAACCACTCGCTAACTAAGAGTCAACGTCTTTGAAACAAGTCCCTTGTAGCACCTTATGTTTTGAACTAGAAACTGCCCAAGCCTACAAGGGTTTATTGGGTCTCCCCTGTGAGAAAACTTACGTGATCTGAAAGGGTCTACTGGTTTAAAGAGAGCACTGCCCAGACCTCGCATTTTTCTGGGAAATGAATTGAACTGTGGCTGATGAGACATTCGTATTTGTTGAGGAATGTGGCCACGCAGGGTGTTAAGACAGGGGCATTATGGCCTGTCAACGCCTCTGTTCACTGGCACTCTGCTGCTACTGCCACAATAGAGCGTGACCTCGCCACCAATAAGTGTTGTTTTGTTAAGAGGTTTTGGCATAGCGCAATGGTCACCAGGCCCTTGGCCCATAGTAACTGGGGATGGAACAGGTTAGCCTGGGAAAATGCTCTGACTCCCATTTTGCACTGGCTCGATACGTTCACAACATGTTTTTGTCTTAATGCCCTATGTTATAAATTGGTATTTTTTGTGAAAAATGCTGTTGTTGACGAATTACACAATAGTACATACTTAGAATGTGAACCTTTTGCGATTATCGCAATATTGTTTCCTATCACCTGAGTGCTACAGAATGTGCCATTTGTCTGATATAACAGCCTGAACACCCTGCTCATCTGTCAGCAAAAAGTGCCTTCATGTGTTATCTGAAAATGTCTTATACAGTAAGAGACTCAGGAGGAAGAACGGCGACATACAGACAACATCAACAAGTACCTTTAGATTGAGAAGATGTATGTGTGTATGGCTCAGTGACTAAATATCGAGGTGCATAATATAGAATGCCCAAAATATCGACTCCAAAATATCGAAGCACAGAATAGAGAATCCCTATCAACAAACAGGTAGGTACTAAAATATTGAAAGTCAAAGGTCGACTGACAATGCACCTTGGGCGGATAGATGAGCAAGTTGATCCCTGTCTTTCCTTGGTTCTTATTGCAGTTTTTAGCTATTAAGTGTTGGGCTTTTGTTATCTGGGGACCTCTAACCTCACAACCAAAGGCCCAGGAATGGAGAGGCACCACGTGGGGGTTTAGAACCAACTCAGACTGGGTCCTGGTGCAAGTTCAAGGTGGTTGGAGCCTTTATGTCTCTGAGAGTCTGATCAGGAGGCCTTTCAAGTAGCCCTTGAAGTCAGTCTGGTAGCCCTGTGTTCAAGTGGTGAAACAGGACTCAATCTGCAGAGCGGGCCTCTTAAGATTCAAGGCAGTGTTCACACAGCAAAGCAGTCCTTCTAGTGCAGCAAAGCAATCTTGTGGAGTCCTCTGTGAGGTCTTCCGTCGGTCCAGAAAGTGAACTCAAGAGTGGGTCTAATGGCACTATTTCAATACCTGGTAAATACTTTGAAGTAGAGAATTTCCTTTAAAGTGCTTAAAGTTTCCTGGCTCACATGCCCTGGCTCCAAGCTTGATGCATGAACAATGCAGGGGTGACAAGTCCCCTGTGTGAAGCCAGAGGACAGTCTATTCAGTTGTTTCCATGTATCCTTTCTGGAAACTGCATCGAATTTAGGACTTATGTTGTCAGTACCCCACGACTGTGTTGCCCACCATGCGAATAGCTGGTAGAACTTGAATCTTGTCAAAGTCCCGCCAGTCAAACCGGAGATTGACTCCCAGCTAATCAGTTGTGAGTCCTTCTGAAGATCTCCCCAAAGTCTGATACCAGGTGATCTAAGTGGTTGCTAAAGTTGGTCCTGAAAGCATTCAGGAGTGCCGGGGGAGCCCCAGATTGGGGACTGTATTGCGTAGTATGGGACTTTCAGGGCCCTTCTGATATAAATCCAGCTGTTAAGTGCTGCTCACAGGATCTTAAGTCGGACCTTCTTGTAAAACTTAGGATCGCCAAATTTGTATAGAAAAAACTCCTGTTCCAGCAGTACATTGTGTAGCAAGGCCTGAGATAATAGGCCAAGAGACGAAGAGTCCATTTTATTAGCCAGGATTCTAAATTTCTTAAAATTGAGTGCATGGTAGTACAAGAGTAAGTCATGTAAAGCAACACCACCCAATCTTAAACCTCTCCTGAGTTTCTTCCAAGCAACTCTCTGTGTTTTTGCGGCCCATATAAAAGACCCAATTTTGCCTTGGAGTATAGCAATGTCCTTAGTACTAAAAGATAATGGACTTGAATTAAACAAAAATGTTAATTTGGGCAGGATTATCATTTTAACGAGGTTGACCCTCCCGTAGATATTCAATGGGAGATTTTCCCAGCATAGCAATAAGCTGCCAACCTCCTTCGACACCTTATTCCAGCTGATCTTTACTGTATCTGACAGAGTCTGAGCTAGTTGGATCACTAGGTATCTCATTTGACACCTTGCCCCCTGTGGTATATTCGCACAATTCCATCCCATTATATCAGTCTTCTCGTTATTGATTTTGTAACCAGAGGCTTTGCCAACTTTTTCAGCCAGGTCAAACAGCCTAGAAATAGATTCTACAGGATTTGAGGTATACATGAGAAGGTCATCTGCATAAAGGGCACACTTTAGCTCCAGTTCTGCGATTTTAAAGGGCCTAATGAGGGGATCTGCCCTGATAGAGCATACGAAGGGTTCAATATAAATATTAAATAATAACATTAACAAAGGGCACCCCAGCCTGGTGCCTCTTGAAATACTGAACCACTCCGTAAGGGCACCATTAACTAAAACTTTTGCTTGGGGGTTAAAAGATAGAGAGATTTAACAGCCTGCACAAAATTTCTTGGGAAACCACATTTTTGCAGAGTCTCCCAGAGATAAAACTAGTTCACCTAATCGAACGCCTTAGCGGCATCTATTGCAACTATCGTAAGTGGCAGCTTTTTATCCATTGCAACATCTATTGCCCCTATAACTTGAAAAGTGAGCTTGTTTAGCTGCCTACCAGGTATAAACCTTCTCTGGTCTGGATGCACAACGACAGTACCCCAGCAAAGATTTTATGGTCAGAGTTTAGAAGTTAGATGGGTCTAAATGCTTTTTCTGTTTAATGATTAAGGACACTGTCACCTCTGACCACGATAGGGGGTGAAAGTCCATACGGACCAGCTGCCTTACCCCTAGTTATTTTCTTTAACTGTGCTCTAATTTCTCCCTAATTGATGCTGGTGAGCAGAAACAGCCTATTGGCTTCAGACAGCTGGGAGAGATCCAAAAGTTATATTTACATATCAAATCTTTTTCATTAGAATGGACCATGCCCTATGGGCTATTTGGAGTTTACCATCAGGGTAACGTATATGCAATAAAAAGTGAGTTTAAGATTTGGCAAGGGGGTCTTAATGTTCCAAGTCGCATTTGCAGATTATTAATGCATTCAGGCTGCAATTTCATGCTTGGGGCATATTTTAAGGGGCTACCTAAGTGGGTGGCACAATAAGTGTTGCAGGCCTAATATTAACATTTGATTTGCAGGCCCTGGGTACATGGTATATCTCTTTCCAATGGACTTATAATAAATTACGTACACCAATCAGGTGTGAGGCAGTGTTGCCATATTTTAGGGAGTGAGTCCAAGCACTTCAGCACTGGCCAGCAGTAATAAAGAGCACAGAGTTTTAAGGATGGCAAAAATTATACCAGCCAAAAGCTAGAAGGCAAGGCAGAATATTTTAGTGAAGACCGCCCTAAGACTGACAGGTGTAACAATTCTTGTGTGCACTTGAATTGTGACAGTAGGCCTTATCTTAGTACGCAATAAATGCAATCAACACAACTTCATCACTACTCTGGGGTACACCCAAAAGGACAAATACTTCTGGTTTTATAAACAACTCTTGACCTTTTGGGTGTTACCCTATTATGTATTTATTGTGAACATTGCCTACTAACCTTTTGTTGCATATTATTAGTCTCACTTTTGTTCACTTGCACTGAGTCATCACTAAGAACACCTATGTTGTTTATGCTGTCCTGCTGTGTGTTATTATCACAAATTATACAATAACACAGACTATTGATGAAATGTTGTTGATTACATATGTTTTGAACTAACTTAAACCCTATTTTAACCATTTAGATACACTAAAGAATGTTTTAGTGCTTCTTAGGAGTACATTGTTTTTTGGTTGCGGATGAGGGTAACATTGTAAGAGAAAAGAGGGGTATTTGTGTGGAACCAGTCAACTATAAAAGATTTTTTAATTTCTATGACCCATTGTCTAAATATGGTGAAGTCAATTATGTAAATGTTTTTGCTGGATTAGGTGTGTGTAATGAGCTTTTTATCTTCCAGAAAGGCCTCCAGATGAGTAGTGGACTTCTTTGTCCCTTTGTTCAAGGAAATGTTGAAATCACCAATGTGCAGTAGTTCAGTTGAGAGAAGCAGTTGTTCATGTCAATGATAATTGGAAGGTCTTGTGTATACCTCAGGGTTGCCAAAGTTACTGTTAGGATAATGTAGATTGGGTAGGCAGGTAGATAGGTGTAGTAGGATAGACACAGAACATAGGTGGCTGAAGTACTATTAGATGTTTATTTATGGTGTTTATCCCCTGTTCAAGGTGAGTGTTTTTGCTTAAGAGGTTAAAAGATTTGGATTGAAGGGCATTGTCTAGTTGAAGGAGCCTCTCTATATTATTGGCAATATTTTCTCAATTTGGAAATCGTGAGAGCAGTGTATATAGGATGGATAGACGTGAAGTTAAGGAGTGGGATTGGAGTTGTATACAGGAGCGGTGGACTTCCAGTTTGATCATTGGCTTTGATGAATGTCAAAGGAACAAGGTGAGCTCTGAACCGATTCATTAGGAATAGTGAAAAGGTAGTTACTACAGAACAAAGACAAGGAATATAGTAGGATTCTGGAGAAAGTTAGAGTGATTATATGGCGTTGTGCATAACAGAGGTGTAGGGGAGCCAGAGAGGTTGGAGAGGTATGAAGTGGGACTAGTAGGAGGGTGGTTTCTGCAATTGGTTGATTTCATTTAATTCAGTGTATTAAAATGATGGTGCACATATGAAGAATAACATCAGTAGTTAACTATACTGTCACTTTACTATTATCACAAATACCTATGTTAATTTCACATAGTTGGTCATGTGAGCCATTAGTTTGGGATCTTTGTTCATGTTGTATGTACAATGTTTTTGTTATGGTGAAAAAGTCGTAGTGGGTATGAATTCTGTCATCTTTTTGAGTCGAGAAGAACAGAAAATCACTCTTAGTAATCCTTAAGCTTAGGCTGTGACATTTGTCAGTGAAGAGAGTTTATGGGTGTATGGTCAGCAGGACGTTGAACATGAGGTGTTTACATGAGGTCGTTGACTGCTTTTTTGTGAGTCGGTAGGGCCAAATATTTCATGATTGTCATTATCAACATTGTTTTTCGTATTATGGTTTTTAAAGAGAGATCTGAATTTTTAGTCATTGTGTCTGACAGAGGCTTAAATTAAAGGGAATGATAACCTTTTGTATGCATGTACCAAAGATATTGTTGATTGCATGTAGATCACTAAAAATGCAGCCATACTATTAAGTGGTACCCAATAGGTAATGAGTCAGTGTGTATAGGAAGCAGATGTATTTTTACACTGTACATCTCTGCTATTCAGACAATCACTCAGTAGAATCAGTTGAAAATCATTTTATGAGGAAATCACATATGAAGGGCAGATAGTGGGGCTAATGCATTGAATTAATATTATGTGAAATAAGTGTTATTTAGTGGTGGGCAGTGAAAGTAACAAGAGTTTGTGTTTTGCTATGGATCATCTAATTTGGAATTAGATCATGGATATAGGTAGCAATGACAATGAAAATAAGAAGTTATAGTGCCATGAGGCAGGTGTAAGGTTTTGACGCATTGGCATCCTAGAAGTGATGCAGTGAAATCTTATAGATGTATTTGCGCCACTTCTACTACCCTTTCTTGCGGGGGAATACTCACCCTGCATACATTATACCTGACGAGGATATAATGTTGTGCAGGGTTCTACAAAGTGACACATCTGCGTAGATGCGTCACTTCATAACTATGGCGCAACATGGCGCATTATTTACGCCATCACTGCATCACAAAAAATGACGCAACAGCGGTGCAAAAGTGAAGCATGGGCTCATAAGTAAGGCCCATAGTTTATTATAAAGAAATTAGGAAACCACGCTCATGCATACACATCTAGATATGAGCTAATATAGGCACTACAAAGGAAATAAAAATCAGTTTCATAACAGCACATGTATGTTGGTCAATTAAGCAGACATAAGAATCTGGAGTCAGAGTGATGTGCTTAGTCTGAGAAGTCCAGGTAGTGAGAACATGTTAATATATGTAGTGTAAGACCTGTAGTCTTAGGGTGGCCTTCCCCCAAACATTTTGCTTCCATCCTCAATTTTTGCAGAACTTGTTTTTTGCTGGCTTTAGGACTTTGGTCATTTTACCACTGCTAACCATTGCCAAAGTTGATCTTCTCACTCCTTAAAACATGGTAACGTTTGCTTATCCCCAGTTGGCATGTTTAATTTACCTAAAGGTCCCTAGTATGGTGGCCTCAAATGTGCGTAGGGCCTGTAATTTAAATGCTACTAGTGGGCTTGCAACACTGATTGTGTTATCCACTTAAGTAGTCCTTTAAGCATGTTTCAAGCATGCCATTGCAGCAGGTGTGTATGGTTTTTAAACTGCCATTTCGGCCTGACTAAATAAACGTTTTACAAGGTCCAAACCTTCCTTTTAATGCATATGGATAGGCCCAGCATCTAGATCTGCCAACTATAAATCTACCCTGTCAAGCGGTGCTAACTCCCTCCTGGACCCTTGGAAGTGGGTGAAAGGGGCTCGGCCCGCCTCTGTGTGTCCAGTGGACCCAATGGATCCCTTCTGCAGTGTGGCGCAACCCCGAGCAAAATTGACACACGACGGCCGCTGCATGGATCAGTAGCACCGCAAAGACCAGCAACGCAGCCCGTCTCCCATATCAGAAATGGCTTTCCACAATGCATCCTCAGGACAGATCCTCGTCAATGGTAGCCTCGAAAATAATGCCAAACTCCATATCCCAGCCTTACAGCCCCTTGGAACTGGTGTATCACCCCAACTGTGCAAGGCATCCCTGACTCTGGACATTGCACATCAGTTCCTATTCGACAGGATCCTCGATAACAAAGCAGTAACTCGCACTGCATCTCAGAGCCCCCATTACCTTTTCATGATCCCTTCCTGGTCCTAGTCCCAGCGACACAAGTTTGTAGCGTTTTTATTAGCACAAGTGGCCTAATGCTGAGTGGTAGGATTTGTGTTTTTCTTGTGGATTCTGGAACTTTCTATCACAGAAATGAAGGAAAAATATATGAATTCAGGCATAGTTTGAGGTTTGTAGGGCATTCTGGATAAGAAAACATCCTGCTACAAAACCAAACCAATATTACGATAATTTCTGGACACTCATATATCATAATAAACAGAGATTCATCATTATCTTACATTGGCTAGAATATTCCTGCGCTTCTATTTGCCGTTCAATTTGTTAGCACAGGCTTGATATACGTTCCAGATCCGCAAGGTGCACTTCAATCTTATCGCAGCTTGTCATCAAATGGTCCCTCAATCCATCTAGGCAGTCTTGTAGCACATGATCAGTTATTCAGCAAATTTTAGCTTGCTATCTTAGCTCGTTTGGAATACAGATACTTTGTCTTGTACCGAACATCAAGTGATTCTCCTGAAGAAGGTGGCCCATCGCCGAAACGCGCGTAAAGATTGATCACGATATTAAATCTATTGTTTGTACATCTTGATTACCACTGTGCTCATATAGTGTGATACTTTGTATGAAATGGTTTTAAATAATTAAGGGGCCATATCACATGTCTAGTTGCTACCTTTCTTAACCCATGTGTTTTTCTATGTATTATGTCCATTGTTAAAATTCCTAATAAATATATATATATATTTTTTATAAAATTGTTGTCAGTATATTGAGGCTTCTACTTATCAAGAGTTTATGTTTAACCTGATTCTCAACAGGTCAGTTGTTGCCTAGGAATATTTTTTACTACATTTGGAATCAGGGGGTCCTGTTACTCTAATTCATTGCACCATGTCCACAGAGGGCACCTCAGAGGTTCCCCTCTGAATTCGTACTAACCCTGGTGTGGTCTCTGACTCACTGTAAGCAGCCAACCACCATCAGATCTGTTTCTGGACCCCTGGGTAGAGAGCCCCTGCTCTCTGGCACCCGAAACAATACACATCCTGGGCAGAGGTGTCATGCCTCCTGCCCCAGGATGGGCCGGTGCTCAAAGACAGGAGCTTCAAAGTCCTGTCACATATGACCACCAGCCTCTACTGCTAGTAGTTGATGTTAGCCCTTGGGTAAGACCCCTATTTGGGCAGAAAAACCAGCGTTAGATTAAAAATGTTCGGAGGTGAGCCCACCTCTGCCAACAAGCAGGGGAAAGCGAGATGAAGCACAATTTTCAATCCCTGCCATCTTGATAATTGGGGGACCCCTCCAATCAGGGATAGGTCTATGCTCTTTCCCCCAAGAGAGTGGCATACTAGAGGACGTAGACACCCTAGGGAATGTGCCCATTTGCGCTACCTGCCCCTCCCCTAAAACGTCTCCTAAATTTAGTATTTAGATGGCTCCCCAGACTTAGCCCTCAGATCTGTAAAGAAGCAAGAAGACCGTCCTGCAGAGAAGGCTGGAGACAACAACTGCCTTGGCCCCAGCCCTATCAGCCTGTCTTCGGATTCTGCGAACCTATGATCTGTCTTGCAGCAAACGACCTCTGAAACTGTGGGAGGACAGCAGCTTTGAACAAAGACTCCAATCACCTGTGGACAGCGGATCTGTCCAAGAAGAAACAAATTCCAAGGACCGCCACAGGGAGGACCGACAGTTGCCGACGCATCTACCTGCTACAAAAGAACTCCGAGAACCACTGCAGTTTTGGACTGACAGTGCTGTTGATGCTTCTCTCTGCTATCAAATATCACTCAAAGACTGCAGTGTTAATGGACCGGCACTTGTGTCCACTGACTCTACCCTACCCGAAGAAAGAACCGCAATTGGACGACCGCCATGACCTTGAAGCATCCTCTCAGCCCACCACACGATTTGCCCACTGCTCCGTGCCCGAGCCTCTACCCTCATGCTAGTGACCATGTCAGTCACCTTATGCACCGCCTACCCAACAGTGATCTCCCCAGGTCGATCTGCTGATGGCGAACCCCAACCGATCTACAGCCACCGACTCCCAGCGACCGCAACGGTAACTGTGCTGGCCGCTTTCTGAAACCTATCCCGCCCATTGCCCCCGCCAACCCGTGGCATCGACCGCTTCAGCGAAGATACTGAAATCCACACCTTATGGGTGCCTCAGTCCCCCACTACCGACCCTGCACTCAATGTTGGTCTGACCACCCGAGGACTAGAACTTTAAATTGTGTATTTGCTTGATACATCCTTCACCTGATTTCCTTCACAGGATAATCTTGAACTGTTCGAATATTGCACTGTTGACTTTTGAACATGAAAAGTAACTTTAATTGAAACGTACCTACCTTAGCAAGAAGGTCTTGGCCTTCAAATAAAATACCAAGAAGGTCTTGACCTTAAAAAAATATTTACAAAGTATAATTCTCTTAAATTGGTCTGGATCTTCTTCTTGTGTTGTGTGTATGTTATTTATCACTGTGGTGTAATATTTGTCTTACACTCCTCTGTGTTAGGCCTAAGGCTGCTCTACCACACTACCACAAATAGAGCACTTTGGGTTATTTACTCGTTTGGGGAACTCCTGAACTCTGTGCACAGTAGTATGACCACCTAGTGGCAGTTTCGTCTACAGAGCCACCTTCCAACAGTTATCATTTGTGTTTTCAACGTAGTACTGGCCTGGACCTATCAACAGAGCCCAAGGCACAGACAGAGTCATGAAACCGCTGGGTATACGTGCGCTATAGAAATTCTTTTAAATTCAAATTCAAATACAGAGTCAGTTACCATCAATATCCCTCAGCAACAAATAGGGGTGCACAGGGCCCACATGATGAGTTTACAAAACAAAGCAGTAGAGCTGCACATCATAAAGAAGCAGCCATGCAGGAGAAAGTTAATGTGAGAAGGGCGAAAACCCTGCAGAAAGAGAACGATGCAGCAGGACAAGGAATGGGTTCAAATGTTAAATGAGGACACAATTTTTAATGCAACCACTACAATTGAAAATCATGACAAGGGTATTAAATATTTGCAATATTTTATTAGATACTATTTCTACTTTCCCTTTAAAGTGGAGGACTCAATTCCTTGCATGTATTATGAATTGACATTTGCTAGTAGTATTTTGCCTCCTCTTTGCTAAGAAGAAGAAAGTGTTACAAATACAGAATCAAATTTATGGGATTGTTACGAAATGTGCTTAGTGTAATACAGCAAATAGCTGACCTTATGCTAAAAGCAGTGAATTATACTGCTTTTGATCTGCTATATGTATGTAATAAAACAACATTGGGCAGAATAGCACTGGAAATATTCTAATGCATATTAAACAGATTTAAAAAGTCACATTAGCATTAATATTGCATATTTTAAGTGCTTTAAAGTGAAGGGTAATCTAAAGATTTTACCGGCTTCATCATCCACAGAGGAATTGCAGCAATGATTGCATGTTATTAAAAATATTAGAATAGTTCCCAATCAATGAGATAGCAATCAGAAGTTCTTGCTGCTACATACCTACTATGCCTTTAGCAGTTATATGGCATGCACACAGTTAAATTCTTCTATGTTGTAATTTGGAAGTAATAAATTATAAAGAGGTGCCAAATTTCCTTAGGAAAGATTGTCTGGCTTCCTAAATAATGTTTTCTTGAAAATCTAATCATTTCCTTTAAACAAGGGTCAATTCATGTTTAGCTCATATTAAAGAACACTGTTTTATACCAGAAACAAATGGAGATATTAACAGAGAAATAATAGATTATTTTTCTAAATAAAGCAAACTAATTTTGCACTATATTTTCTAATTAGATAACAAAAACTGTTTTCCCAATACACCGGCCCATAATATGCATTTGAAAAGTGGATGAAATATACTTGATGCAAGCACCAAATAAATAGCATGAGATCAATTTCCTTTATAGTGTGCTCTAGTAGAAATGGCTTTAGCACTAATACCTAATAATAAAGGAACGCAAAATATGTTTGACACCAGTTCAAAGTTTTTGTTATAATCCAGAACATTTGGAGGCAAGGTGTGACCACAAATTGTTTTTTGGGTCCGGCATTGATACTAGGGTTTCTCCTTCACAAAGAGTAACATACTGTGATGTTTTTTAGCTGCCTCGCTAGAATGACATGAGATTCGCGTCCATGACTCTGAAAAGTCCGTACATTCACATTATGAAGACACTATGTAGAAGATTGAACTAAAGTCTATGAGAGCAACGTATAAAGGGGTAGATTTACTAAACACTCATGTATTGCAAGACAGCAACTACTGAGTTGTGTGAGAAGAAAAGAAAATGACAATTCCATATCTAATAGGATGTAAAGCTGTCCTGCTCTCTCCCTAGTGCTAGCTCACCATCAGGTGCCACACACACTTACACATTTGCAAAGATGGTTGTGTCATGCATGGCATAGGTAGTGTACTGGAAGAGGACCTTTCCGATACAAAATGCAATACCTATACAAATTTGAATCTTTTCCTGCTTTTGTTGTGTGGTGTACAGCTAGCGTGCATGCAAATTCAGAAAGGTTTGAAGTAATAAAAATCTTTCTCTTTTTAATGCCTGCTTCAAAGAGACGTGTTTTTTGACGCAAAACCCCATCTTCTATTCTTAGTAGATAGAGCTTTGCATCAGTATCCATGGGTGTTTGCATGGACACGCCCATGTTTCATCCTTGAAATGCCCCATTGATGAAAAGTAATACAAAGCTGAGCAAGGCACTTTCTTGTGTTACTTTGGGAAAGCTTTCCAGCAAAAAACAGGTTTCGCACTGGGAAATAAGTTACTAATAAACATTTACATTTTACACTAGTTTTCATCACCTTTGTTACAAAAATGTTGGTAACTCTACGCCCAAAGTTGCAAGAAGAAGTGGGGCGTGGCCAAGATGGTGCATTTTTGAGTCGCAGAACTCAGTGCTCCCTAATCCTTGGCCAGTAATTAAGTATCCTGGATGGCCCTGTGGCTGGGTCTGAGAGGGGCCTGTGAGGCCACGAAGGGAGTGGTCAGTGGCTCGAGGCCATCTGTGTAGCATCCTCCAGTCCTGTGCACTGCAGCACCACAATGGGGTTTCTGCTGAATTGGTGAGCACACAAATGCAGGTGGGACCTTCTCTGCGCAGATGCACTACATCAGATAGCTGCTACCTGGACAACAACAGTAAGCAGTATCCTTGGCGCTCCCTGCAAGAACTTGAACCCCAATCATACAAGCAACCGTACGTTCTTTTTTTGTCTATTTGGTTCTCTACCCGGGTGTTACGCCTTCCTCCCTACGAAGACCAGAACCTGGGCTCATTTATTCCTGCAACTGGCCCTCCCCCTTCAAGAGCAACTGTGACTGTGGGGTGTAGACTACATAGAACATGCTCACTGAATTGGCAATTGGGGTCAGCGATGCAAGTTGACAGTTGTCCTACGACGTCCTAAAACCTGGCTACATGACCCATGCATGATAGTACGCCCCAAAACCGACGAAACCTTGGTGACAGTGGTTGGCTACCTAGAGTGGTGAGGAAACCATAGATGTTGCTGATTCTGGCAGCCCGTCCCTGGCGGCCACGCTTTCTGAGCACTCCCCTTATTTGTTGACTATTAAATCCATCTTTGAATCCAAAATAGATGCCCTATACACGGGCCCCCTCTGAGAAGGTAACAAGAAAGTGAAAAATCATGTTGAGCACAGAGTCAACACTGTCTGCCTTAAGGCCCATGGTGGCAGACTTTGACAAGGGCCTTTGGGTTAAGCAGGAGGAGATAGACTATCTATGGTGAAGAGTGGATGATCAGGAAGGTAGATCAAGGTGAAACAATGTGAAGACTGTGGGCCGCCCAGAACAGGCAGAGGGCCAAAATATGAAACTGTACCTTGAAGACTGGTCTATTAACACAACCTTGCAGGCTAAACAATTTTCCTTTTCTGTCTAACGTACCCATAGGGTGCCTGGGAGATCCCCCCTCCATGTTGCAATGTCCAGTGGTTGCGCACTTTTTCAATTACAGGGACAAAGGCCATATACAGCAAGTAACATAGGTCATAGGTCCTTGGACTGTCAAAAATGCCCAAGAACACATTTATCCTAATTACACATTAAAGGTTCACTGCTGCAGGTCTTCCTTCATAATAGTAAAGTAGTGCCTTTGCGATCATGATTTAAATATGCAATATGCCACACTCCGGATCGTTTATGAGGGCACCACAAGATGCTTGGTCTTGGCTGCTATGCAGAGGCATTACATTCCCTCCTGGGGTTAAGATTGATCCTCCTCATGAATGGAAAACCAAAGGCATGGTAAATCACCCTCATGGTCCAAATAGAAAACAAGCAGCTAGTTAGGGGGCTCAGGCGGTTGAAAGACGAGTGAGGGCCTCCTCCCCCACAGGATCAGAACCATCTAGATGACTCTCTGGAAGTGACTGCCTTTCAGGTCGGTGAACTGAAAACGGGAATACGAGTGCAAATCAACATTCTTGTCCACAAAATTGTGACTGATGTGAATCTGATTCTGGCACCGGATTTGCCCAAGGATAATGTGTGCCAGAATGGAAGAAGTTGTTTGCAAGGAAAAAATGGGGTTCTCAAATTAATCTCTGCTAGTAACAATTACTCAGTGTAAGAAAGTGAGTTATTAGGGGATTGATAAGTTTATAAACTTCCTTCTCTGGGAACAATGTACCCCATTACAGCACTAGAGTCTGTCAGGATGTTGTGGCAGAGCAGTCCAAGGTCTACTCAGTGGCGGTGGTGTGGGCTGGTACCCCAGTCCAAGGGCTCACAACAAACAACAGCCAATAACTAAATATTGTGCATTCATTTACAAATATATAAATGGTGGCATGGGGAAATACATGCAGTGTCTCCCTCTTAACATTTAACATCCTCAGGACACCCTGTACTGTATAATCACAATATCCACCCAAGTACACTAAACACAATACAATAGGGTTTAGTTGTCAAAAAGGCACACCCACCGGCTTTTTCAAGTCGTTGACACATTTGTAAAATCATAAATATTTCATAATAAACCAATGCAGCACAGTTCAAATCACTAAACATGGTATCATTTTACAATAACAATCCTTAAGGCATAAAACAACTCACTGTAACTCTGTGATACATAGTAAAGCAGCTTAACGCATTTCAATGGCTTTCATTAATACATGTAATGGTTCACTGTAATCTTTGTCATTGTAAATAAAGCACTTTAATTTTAAGTAAACTGTGTGCATTAATCATTATTTTATTCATGAATATACTGCTATACAGCCTTAGGACATACCAAATGCACTGCAGACACTTTTTGTTAAAAGCCCCAACTCGAGAAGGGATTGTAACTACCAATACAGCCTCAATGTCATGCATCTTCTGACCTGGGAGACCTAAGGTCACTTCCTCACAAAAAAATGAAGAGAGGATTTTTGCAATTGGGTTCTGCCGATTTAGCCTGCCAGGAATGTTTCGCTTTTGATAACCCGTTTTTTAACCCCTACTATCAATGAGTCCCACTACCCACATCTCACTTATGCCAGATACATGGTAAATGAACAGAGGGTGTTTACCTCCAGTGTCCACCTTTTCAAATAAGCCAGCTGCAGCATAGTTAGAGTAACTACTCTGAGCTGGTAACATGTGAACATGTGTGTGCACAAATTTGTGAGCTATGCGTGAGAGACTACTATCGTGCTCAGCCTGGTTGCTGCACATGGGTAATGTTCCTGGGACAGTTTTAACCAGCAAACTCGTCCTGTCAAATGACCCATTTTGACAGGCCTAAACTTTCCTTTTAAAAATTAACATGTCAGTCCTAACTGGGCCTCTTTGCCCATAACGGCAGAGTGCCTGGTATTTAGAGTTAGGACATGTAAATGTCTATGTTCGACATCCCTTTACAGTGAAATACCCCTCAAAAGATATTTTCAGAGTAGCAAGTCTGGCTGCTTCAATAGGGAATCTCTGGAATACATTTTTACTTTTAATAAATGTTAAATTTTGATTTGTAGAAGCTAGGCAAATTATTCAAGAGCATGTTATTATAGGTATCCAAATAAAATGTAATGGTGACATCAAATTTGGTTTGCCCCTTTGAGCAATAGGCCCTTACTAAAGGCAACATTTTTCAGACTTAAGCTCCCACACAGGACAAAAAACAGCTTGGGTGTGGGGAGGCGCAACTCTTTCCTGGACAGGACGAGCTGGGGGCTGAGCCCAAGGGCTAGTTCCACTTTAAAGTGGCCTGCCCAGTGACAAGCAGATGAACCTGACACCAGGTCTGGTCCCTTCCAAGACGTGCCCCCAACCCTGGGACACAAAGCACAGAAGCTTTAAGGTGGAGGGGGCCAGGAGGCACTGCGCTCATGCCCTCACAGCCACCCTAGTTGCTGGCTGTGGGCAGAAGGACCCTCTTGCTCTTTTTACCCACAGGAGTATTAGACTTCTAGAATGGTGCTGCAGTGCTTAGGTCCTCCTGGGCACTGCACAATCCTAATTCACATTAGGCAGCCCCAGTGAGATCAGGGACTGGTCTTTGCCATTAGCCCAATGTTATTTACTGTTGACTTACACAGCCATAAATATCCTTTCTTTTTATTACAAATATTTGTAAATGTGCTCTCAAGCATGTTTTGTACCCGGCAGATGCCTGACCCCAATCGGGCACCTGCAATGGTTATATGGCAGCGACCCTATATGGTAGTGGAAAATATACATAAGTTTAAACATGGTCCTGATTCATAGCCAGAATCCTAAATCTGAATTCTTACACATACTATGCCTCATGGATACCCTTACAAAACTTGTCAGTAGTACATGTGAAAGGTTCCTTAATTTTCAACTTCAGGCGTACCACTGAGTGATTGTTTTTAAAGGCTACTATTCCACTGTTACAGAAATGTACAACACTTACAGTTCTGAACTGTAAGAAGCCAGCCTATAGTGTAAATACACAATTGTTTTATTTTTTCTGTACAGTGGATACATATTTCTACTGAGGTGAAACCCCTTCTAAAAACTCCTGCTAAGTTTGGGGGTTAACTATTATCCTTCCCACTCTGAAAGAGCAGTTACTCCTGCCCTGGAGTAAAACTATGACCATTTCAGTCAGATAAGAATTTATGGATACCCAAAAAAAATCATACGTTTTTGGGCTTTCATACATTTACAAAACAAATCATGTCTTCATCTGCCCACTCATCCCACTTGCTGATTTCAAAGCACTCGTGGCAGAGAACTTCACAGGAGGACAGCCAATTACACCTAACAGGTATCCTTTGTGCAGTGGCGGCTCCTCTGCTCAGGCACAGGAATGTTACCCCACAGCTTTAACCACATCCATGCTCAGGACCGCTTCCAGCCTTCATGAGTCACAGTAGACGTCTGCTCATGATGGCCGAGAGCCGTCGGAACGTTACCACTCCGCCCACGATCGGGTAATTCCCCGCTTGTGCGGTAGAATTGATCGGTTGGCAAAGTTCGGACGGCTCCCGGCCGTCATGAGCACACACCTACTGTGACTCATGATGGCCGGGAGTCGTCCTGGGTACCCGAGTTCCACCCACAGCTCTGCCCACCCTTGCACCGCGGCAGAATTTGCCATGCGGCAAAGGGGTTAAGAGCAGTGCAGTGGAAGTAAAATTTATAATAATGAAACATTATCATTTTTTTCCATTCCTAGGTACAGGCCCAAACAGTCATGCTCACTTTGCACAGGGTCAGACTGATTTGCATATGGCCATGTCTGAACTGGGGTGGCAGAGTGGTCTAAAAAACGGTGATGGATCAAACTCAGATCTGTTGACTGGGTGTGAGTGTTTGATTGGTTCAGATGCTCCATCCATCACCACCCTCTTTTGTACCGCTTTGTTCGCCATAAGTTGGCAGGGTGTGCGCAGACGTGAGTCCCTTGCTCACTTTGCCACTGGATTCATGCAAGCCGGGCTGAAGAAGGCTGAAATGCCTGAAACCAGTCCTCGGTAGCTTGTTTCCGGTCCAGAGAAGGCATGGCTTGGCAGTTCGGGCTGGACTGTTCTCATGAGGCACAGGGTCAGACTGATTTGCATATGGCCATGTCTGAACTGGGGTGGCAGATTAGGCTAAAGAACGGTGATGGATCAAACCCAGATCTGTTGACTGGGTGTGAGTGTTTGATTGTTTCAGATGCTCCGTCCATAACCACCCCCTTTTGTACCACTTTGCATATTACCCACCAGCCTGCATTACACAGCCTGCTGGGGAACATGCAGAGGCTCGATGTCCCCATCTGAGCGCCGAATCATGGCACTCAAACCAATCACAATGCTGCATTGCAGCATTGTCATTGGCTTAGGGAGTCTAGGAGCCTGGTTTATTCCTGTGAAGGAGGAGAGACAGCAGAGAAGCGGAGGCTGGCAACGCGACCAGCAGGTAAGTTTTCCTTTTTTCATTTTCTAACCCCCCTTCACACCACCTCCGTTCCCTACCAGATGCCATTGCCTTTGTGAAGAAGAACGGGTACAAATGTCACATAAATGGTTTTATAAATTGGCCCCTATGTGGAAAAGGGTCAAACTTTCCTTCCCTTTCTTACGTGACTTCTGCTCTATATTATATATGTGTTTCCATGAGTGATGGTGGTGAAGGAAGCTGTTAGCATAAGATATAGTCCAAATGACATGTTCTTTAAAATAAATGACCCATGTATCAACGGAAAAGTGGAGACCTAGAAAACTCTGCAGTGGTCCTAATACTTAAAATATGTAGGGTGTCACCTCTACATCACTTAATTTCACTCATTTGCAGAAATATGTACATAAATAAGCCAAACTCACAGCTCGTGTATGTGGGTGGAGTGTGTAAGGTATTGGAGTAATTTAGGCGCCCTCAATGCAAACTGCAAACAGGGCATTCTCAGCTTGTGACTTTGGTCTCAAATGGACATACACAGACAGACCAAAGAAAAGTGTTAAGAATCAATAAGGGGGTTAAGAATCATCCGTCTCATTGATTACCCTTTATGTGGGCTCCTTTGCATTGAAGTTGGTTGTCGTAATTTCCTTTCGTGTGAAAAGAAACCTACTTAGCATTAAGCGTGTCTTCTTTGACGCCAATTACTGCTAGTATTAGCACAGCGTGTGTACTTTGTATATATTTTGTATTTAAAATAAATCAAAATATTGTTCAATGTCTTTCGTAACTGATACATTGAAAATGATTTAATGTTTTTGTACATGCAATATCCAATGACATTAAACATTTACCGCTGTACGCCTGCAATTCAATGAAAGCACCTGTCTTTTATCAAACGATGTAGGAATATTGTGACGTCTTTAATGTTCAGTCACTTTTGAAGTTTATTTACATGGGCCAATGTTTGAGATTATGAATCAGGGAATTGAAAAACACCAAAACGCGTTGAAAAAATATATATATCAAACTAAAATCTCATATCCACTGCAGGATTCATTACATTTGTTTTGTTTTGTATTACCGAAACTTATTGCACGAAGCTTGAGATTGTAATAGTGGCTTGTAGTGAGATGTACATCCTACACAGAATTGTGTAATTTCTCACTATGCTGTGATCCGTCTCTCTACTATACCAAGTGGGAGATGTAGTCTTGTGTAGGGGCTAAACCATGGTATGGAACATTGGAACTTGGGTTCTCATCCCTGCTCTGGTACCTGACTATACATCTTGTGATTCTAGGAAACTAGTAATGGGAAATAAATGTAGTGCACTTTTGCATTTTTGATCTCAATATTTTACATTTTTAAATATGTGAACATACATTTCATTGTGACATGAACACCGCAACAGATGTATGACACTCTATTTCTAGATTTGTGTTGTGTTTCTGTTGTTCAAATGTCAAAGCATACACATATTAATTTCAGATTTATTGTCCAAAATATTACTTAGGTGAAATATTAATGATTGAGGTCCTTGAGTTTGCCACTATTTCCATCCTCCCTGGAGAAAGAACTTCCTCCTTTGTTATTCCAGGCCCGTTGAGCAAGTTTAAAGGAGAGGTGTTGTTTACCTCCTGGTGCCAGCCTCTAGTCCCAGGACTGTTGATTGTCGGCCTCCTGAGATCCAACAGTTTAAAATTCTTTGGGGGTGCTTATTTTTACTTCTGGTTCATGCTCACCCTCCTCCTGCCCTCTGTTCTGCACCTAGAGATCAGCATGGGGTTACTTTCGGTGATATGTCTCTTAGGTCCCATAGCCTCCTTGGCTACTTGAGGGGGACTTGTGTGATAGCAGAAGTCAAGGAGACATTTTCCCACATTTGGGCCTCAGTCCGGTACATCTTTTTCCCGTATTCAAATAAGACTTGCAGTTACAATCAGAATCATCCACACGAATCCAGATGGGAACAAAGAAATTCTGTACAAGCAAATCTGATCTAAGAGGTGGGTCTTTTTTATTAAATCGATTATTAAATTCACCCTGTATGGCTCCTTGTTGTTGCAACTGCAAGCATTATTGGAGTCATACTCTGCCTTTAAAATATGTCTTCATGCTTTACACACTTACAAGCATGAATTTCCCACAGCAATTTTTGTTTGATTACAGTCAGATTACAGTGGTCTCCAGATGGGGCCCAGGATGCTTTAGACCTATACTAAAGGATGACTGAGCACTGAACCCTTCCTGGTTTACAGAGCTGGTGGCTAGAGCCCCATCAGTAAATAGGAGTGTGTGTGAACTTTCTTTTACCCCGGGCCTAATGTAATCTGATTGGCTTCTGCACACAGTGTCTTTTCTCCTGCAAAATACCTAGAATTGTTGCAAATCCATTTAAAAGATTACCCTGAGACATCGGTATCATAGGTGAAAGCTGAGCTATGAACACAAGAATAGCTATGTAAAGAGTCTAGCAAGCCTTTCATTATAAGAGAGCCCTGACGAAGTTCCAAAAATTGAAAAACATTTGTTGGTTTGGCTGATAACGATTTTAATAATGATGTCTTTCTTCAATAAAGTACTTTTTTTCAGCGTCAGAGGAGAGGATTCCTATGTCCTGTAATTGTGGAATTGGAACAACTTGCTGTTTTTCACTTGTGCAAAGGAATCTGTGTTTTGTGTAACATAATAGATGTTTTCTTTTTCTATACCTTTGCTCTAAAGTCATTACAATTTGGGGTCATTAGGTGACTGGACCTGGAATGGTTAAGCACCTTGAACTAATAATACCAATGTTTACATGGACAATGCGACTTCGCCACTTCCACCTCTCCTGTCGGTTTTATTAAGAAATTAAACATTTACATTCTCGAAAAATTATACTATTAATGTGTGTACTTTTTTCAATAGGACCACATCATTTGCACTGCTAGTAAATCAATAACAGATATGCTTCAAACATAACTACACATTATATCTATGCCACAAACAAAATAATATTACTTTTTCAATTGATAGTAAAAGAATAAGTACAACTGGCCACAATGGAATGTATTGGAGAACAACAAAGACAACACATACACACACACGACCAAATGTGTAAAAAACGAATTCAGTCACAGTAAACAATTTAGTTGACCATTTGCGCTGTTGGAAGCAGCTTGCAGGCTCCTATACTGGAGATAAATGTTTGCCTCCACCGCCCTCCCATCAGCCCGCCAATCCCATTTTAGCGGACCAACAGACTGTTCAGAAAGTCATCAATTCCCATGCAACATATTACCATTAACATTAAACATGTTAGTACAATTGGACAAAATTATCCTCGTTCTCTGGCTGCTCTTTATTCCACACCAATGAATAAAAAACCTTGATTTTAATTACTAGGTTTAAAAAAATCACTCTTCCTGCACTACCGTACAAGCAATATACTGATTTGATTGCTGTCCGCATAAATATGTTCCACGTGAATGTAGCTATTGCATAATCCGTGTCCCACATGGACTCCGAAGGAGCCTCAAGACATGGCTCTTCCAGAAGGAACAGGCATCATCTCCTCTCGACTTCTGAGGCCTGCCCTACTCAGTGCCTGGGTACGCTCAAGGGTGAGTATCTGCGCTCTACAAATTCACATAACATAACAGATATACCTTGCTTTTATTTAAAACTACACCTGTTCTGCTTGGGAAGAACAATTTGACAGTAGCCTACATTTGCTTCCAAATCTTTAAAAACTTTCACTACTACCTGTTTTTTTACTGACACTGTGGGAAAAAAAGATGCCACTGAGGGTATTCTCAAACTACCAGAACTCCCTATTAAGACACTTTTTAAAGGAAGAAATATCCATAAAGTGCAATAAATGGAAGCATCCATAACTAAATCCTCCATTTTCCTTTGGAGAGCCCCGTGCACTCAAGAAGGATGGCAAGAGGTTTCTTTAAGAAAAAAATGTTGCAAATCCAATTTCTCCTGACATACAGCGTAAATACGGTGGTTTAGGAAAACGAATAAGAGAACTGTTAGTAAATGCATATGACTGCATAACCCATGGATCCAATTTTTATCAAAGAGAAGTTGATCCCACTCCTTTGCAAGATTGAGCACCTGAACTAGTCATTCACCATGTCCAGATATCATAGGTGGCCATGAAAATAACATCAGATAGTTCCTCTGTCAGACAAAAGGTAGATGTGCAATAGTCTATACAATTGAGTGACTCACAGCTAATTTTAAAATTATACATATATGGCCTCCTTTTGCAGAGGAATGTAATTTTATCAGTAAACAATTTAGTTTTTTCTGACCACCAGGATCACTCGCTAACACTGATGCAATCTAATTTACTAACCAACTATCACTAAGTACTGTAGCCACCCTCGTGACTACCTATCCGTGAAATTGC
The DNA here is from genome assembly GCF_964263255.1 of Lissotriton vulgaris. NCBI lineage: Eukaryota > Metazoa > Chordata > Amphibia > Caudata > Salamandridae > Lissotriton > Lissotriton vulgaris. The sequence goes on from NC_141688.1 coordinate 159,381,551, forward strand.
AAATTGTTGAACATACACACACCCTTAACAAGGGTCCAAATACAATTTAAACGTGTGAGTTGACTGTAACAATACATTTAGCTTCATCTAAATAAAACATTGGCTTTTATATCTTCCACATTTGAAAGCATTGACACGTTTCTGAAGGCAACCTATTCAATTTACATTCAATAACAGGATCCTAATTTTGAACTCAGGCATTTTTAAACCTACATAATGAAATTCAACATTAAACCATGCTCCTCGCTATAATATTTTATGATTTTCACTCCATCCCGAAATTAGTCTCCCCATCTAAAACAACACACACTTTCTTCTTGAAGAACAAATTTGCATCAATGTTTGGGACTCTTCTTAGAAGTAACAGTACTTTTCAAAGAGAACATTTTAGTAAGGAGGCAATGAACAAAATAGACAGTGTTCATCTATACAACTGAAACATCATTTCAGTGAGGATAACCTTTGAGTGTAGTACATAACAGGCACAGTATTACTGCCTTATTCATATTTTTGTTACTGTAACTTTGCTTTTTTTTGGGATGATATTGTATATTTATATATTTTAAAACTTGTATTGTATTTTCTATTGGTGGTGATGAATTGTGCTTTTATGGATTATTTTATCCAAATAAAGATTATTTGACTTGACTGCCTTATTCTGAGTTATGCACTTCAAAATTACATTATATAGAAATACAACAGGTTTACTCATCTTATAAGGTACAAAACTCAGAATGATGTACCTTTTTGCCACATAGATTCTGCCAGGTCTTCCCTTGCAGGCTGTGGGATTTTGGCACTCTTGGATCCCCAAATGGGTCATGATTTGATTCTGCATACAACCGGGACTACTGTGGTGCTTAGATACGGCCTTATGGTCCTTGCTGACTCCTGTATTATTTTGTCATCGATTATATACACTCAAATGCATGCTTATTGATTATGATACTAAGATTGTATAAACTAAAAAACTAGGGCATTTTCATTTTTGTCAATGCATTAGAGAGTACCATTGAAATATGACCTAAACCTTAATGTTCAAAAGATGGTCACACTAGGCAGTGGTCTTGGGGGCTAAAAATCATCAGAGATCACTAAATGGAAAGGCTTTGAATTTTGTACAGTCTTAGTATTATCATCAGAAATCTTCAATTCTGAATGCATGAGATAAGTAGTAAAATTAATCAGAGAGCAACCTGCACATTATGAGATTATTAGTTACTATTTTGTTGTGACCTAACTCCCCCAAAAACCTTCTAAAAATGCAGTAGTTTCCAAGAACCGTTTTTTACAGCACCATGATGTGGTTCCCCTAAACCTTTGCTTGAGGGCCTCAGCAAGGGAGTATGGTGGCATTTTGTTAGGTGTCTAAAAAGTTTTAGAGATCGTATTCCAATCAAGTGTGGTATATTGTGGTATTTATCATTATCTTATTTAGGTGTGGGTGGAAATCGCAGGGTTTCACTCCGTGGAATTCCGCTGAGTTACATGAAAACTCTGCGAGATTCCGTGGAATTCTTAAAACAGGCGGAACTCAGGATGTCGCGCTGACAGTGGTTAATTCGTTAAAAAAATAAGGGCCTGTGCTCTTGTCAGGGGGGAGCATGCACCAGCCTGTTGCACCTATTAGCGCTGTCTATAACAGAACTAACTACTAACCACAAAACCCTAAAAGTGGGGAGAGGGTGTGGGGTAACGGTGAACCTGTCGACTTTGGAGGTGGGGAACCTGACTTGAGTCTTGCCATATTGTCAGCATCCTGTGATTCTTGCCTCCAAAAAATGAATGTGTACGTAACTGTTGCTCATGAGCAACGCTCAAATGCCATTGGGTCGAGTTCGCACTATAAGCGCCGGTGTTGAGGATTAAATGCTGGTGACGAGCACCGGAAACCACCAGCTCAAATTAAGCACTGCACGCTGCTGGCCCTTATTTTTTAGCTCCGGTTCCTTGTTCTGCACTGCAAAATCAGCATGAATGGCACGACGCAGCACGCTAGCGGGCACTGCATCTTTGCTGCTGCTCCAGTAATTTTCTACTCGAGAGGCAGCTTTCCCACTGCGAACGGGTGCGGCCACCCATGTTCAGAAAACTTTGCCGGGTGTGGAAAATCGCATTTGGGGATGCTAATCCTCACTCGCACTTGCCAGTTTACCAAGGGCGAGCCGCATGCGATAACAAATTCCGACACCCGGCGGAGTTTGGACAGAACTAAACTCCTCAAACTCCACCAGCGGACCATAAATTTATCGCCCACCCCTAATCTTGTTATGTTCATTAAGTTTTACAAATCACTCACTTTTGTCTCTGCAAAGATGTATACAAAAAATAAACATTGTGAGAAGGCACTTTTTAAATAAAAGGTTTTCAGACATCCCTTAAAATTAATTCAAAGGAAATTTTGATTTGTCACGCATCATGCGTGACTGTACTGAGAACCTACGCACCTGTTGGTGTTTTAAGAATAAACCATCTATCAAGGTAATTCCAGTTCTGTAGACAAGAAATAAGACTGTCGGCACTGCAGTCTCGTAATGAGACAATCCCTCACAGAGCTTATCACTCAAGCACTTTTTCACGTGAGTATCCATGCGCCGCGCTCATCCCAAGCAGTAATGGAAAGCAGACACAACTTACCGGCAGGTAACGAGCTCCCGGGCTGGAGCTCAATGAAGCAGCTGTCAACATCCGCCTCGCTGATATTGGAAATTAAATCCTCCTTTGAAAATTCCTCACACTCTATCTCTTCTGCAGAAACCCCATGCAGTTCGGCTTTCAGCCCTGACATTGTGAAACCGACTCAGTCAAGACTTCCGATTACTTTAGAACGCAAGCAGCCAGTTCACATATGGAAGAGGACCAAGTTTAAATGCAGAGCTCTTTAAAGACCTTCCTTGCTGTAGTAAGCACCAGAACGTTATTTACTCTTTAATAAAATGAACAAGGCTGATAAAGGCGTTTACGGCTTAGCGCGCAGCATCCGCCCGTGTCCTCGAGTCCATCCACGCTTCACAACTTTCCGCCTGCAGATCTTATTCACTTTTATTGTGTGGCACAATGGGCCGAGCGGGCGGGGCTAAGTCATAGTGATATGAATGCCAGCACGTTCCACGTGAAGTCACATATCTTACCTTTCAAGGGCGTGGCCGTCAGTTGTTTAGCAGGTGCAGTGGCGCCAGGACCTTGGCGTTTCCGCGAACTGTGCACCCAAATAATTTTCTGTATTTTACAGGTACCAAAGGGCAGCGGGGTGCATTTTCTGTGCTTGCACAAGTGTCAAAACATTGGCAGGCAAAGCGTAGGATTTATCCCTAAACTGTGGCTCGTAAGTGACAGCACGAAAACACTGTTGTTGCAATTTGTTTGTGTCTCACAAGCGAGAGTGAGCAAAGTGAAAGATTTTCCCACTTTTCTCTGCGTGTTTGATTTTTAGAAAAAGAGGTACGTGAAAAAATACTTCCAAGTATCACTTTTTGTGCTGACAAAATAAAAATAACAATATGGAAAATCGTTATAATTTCCCTACATAGAGAGTGTCACAAAAAATTGACCACAATCTTAATAGTTATTGCCATAGTATGACAAATGCATTGAATGTGCTGCTTTAGTAAGCGATGCCGTCGCCTTGGTTAGAGTTTACATTTTGAACTGACATAAGTGATAAGCACTGTTGTTGATACTTAAATCATATTTTTACGTAACCATCTGACAATATAGAATCCTAATTAACAAGGTCGGTGGAGGCATCTGCTGGTGATGATTGGTGCTGCAGGGGGAGCGGAACTCGTTGCAGCAGGTTACTTGTTTCACCAGAGCTGTGCCAGTAGGTCTGGGACCCCCATGGTAGAACGACTCCACTTGTTCGAAACAACTTTGTCTCCCAAAGTCAGAGCGGAGAAAATGTTTCCTTTGGTAATGTGAAGTTGTATTTATTAGTAAAGAACTCGAGGATTGCATTCCCAGCTGAGATTGTGAATTACAAGGCGCACATTGTAAACTCTTCTGATGCACAATGCGGTCTGAAATTGGGCACTCACCCACCTCACAATATCCATGGAAACGTGACAAGGCTCCTGCAGTCGCTAGGAGGACCACCTGGCAAGAAGGAACATTCTGGAGAGTGACAGTAACAATTCAGGACAAAGGAGGCAAAATTCAGGGCAGAATTTCAGGAAAAAAGGTCACTTATATATGCACACCTGAGGACGTTGAGCGGTATGTGGTTCTGGATAAGCGCTTAGAGACCCCTGGGTGATAAGGCGCTCTATAAGTCTAAATAAATAAAATAAATAAATAAACACATCCCTACCAACTCACACTGTGCCACTGTGTGACACACAATATTGGCTCCCATTGCATGCTCTCCCGGTGAGGCGCCAATAGCACACATTGTCAGGGGAAACCAGCTGAAAGCTACAGTAAATAGTGGTTTTCCAGCTTTTTCGGAGGCTTTGAACTGCCGACTTCCATCAAGCGGTGTGAAAACACCCCAGGACATGGCACCAGCCTCAGCAAGTTTTTTTTGGGGGGGGTTGGATGCGAGGGTTTGCGGGCGGACTGGGGTTCAAAAGTGCCTCATAGGTACTACTTAGCACAAGGCCCCACCCCTTCAAGGCCTGCCCCTCAACACACCGTGAGATTATAGTGTAAGTTGGCAGGTATGTAAAAAACTAACAAAAGTTCAAGCCAAAACAGGTTTTTATTGTTTAGTTTACATTACACAATGGAGTATTTAGCAACGTTGGACAAATAAAATGATAAAAAAAGTAGCAAATGTACACACATATGGCCTGGTAATACCTTTACCCCCTCCTACCTTTTCAAGACCCACATAGTATCAAAAACAAGAGTTTCTTTGGAAAAGGGGGTCGTAGATAACCCCCTGGCTGTATTTATCAACATAAAATTAAAAACATAACGTAATTTTCAAAATTTACAAATAATACGCAGAAAACATAACAATTGACATTGATTACATGGATAAGGACAGATGTCAGATAGGTAACCTTAACATCACTTTAATACAAGTTATTACTTTCCGAATCTAAACATATCATCATCAATAATCATAATAGTTACTTTTCTGCGTATCCCTATTTGAGCCTACGGCAAGGTCAATAACTGGTGTCAGATTCTCATCAAAATTAAGCCTGCCCTCCCGCCAGAGTGCGTATGCGCAAGGGGCCCATTCACCACGAGGGTACTCCCACCCCCCCCCCGGTTAGCCCCGTACGCTCTGTGTACTATCTCCTTAAGGGGCCCTTGCAGTTCTGCGCCCTTTACTGGCGCCATTGTACACGTGCGGGTAGCCAACCAGCCTAGGTAAAGCGTAACTCCCCCGCACCCATACAGCCAACCAGCTGTAACTGCCCCTGGAGTTCTAGGAGAGACCACTTGTCCCTCCCCCTTGGGCGTCCCCATTTATGAATGGCGCCACCCTCTAAGGACCTTAAATTTACTGCTCACCAATCATGACCTTACCGCCTGACCAAGGAATAACACTAAATACGACGATAGATGACCTGTAGAAGAAAAAACACCATATCTGAACATAACATAGGGAACGAAACAAAGCATACACTACAAATCTTTGCTCTAGGAGATAGTGGGTAGGGAAATAAAATTACAGTCTCCTAACGAGGCGGTCTGTTAGGCTGGGGAGCGCGTGGAGCAAATAGTCCAATTCCTCTGCTCCTCAACCTTTTATGGGCCTTTTCCAGCCAGGCCAGTTCTAACTGGCCTGGTGTTGTCCACAAGCGTGACCCGGAAGTGATTCTAATCACTTCCAGGTCACGCTCAGGACCTACGACAGCATCACTACTGACTGCGACGGGCCCGCCCCTAAGGTCATCAGGGGCTGGCACGAATGCCATACTTTCGGCGGGTCCGATGCTGACCCCGCCTTTTCTCTATGGCCTGGTATTACCTATACCCCCTCCTCCCTTGTCAAGACCCACATATTATCAAAAACAAGAGTTTGTTGCAAAAAGGGGGTCGTAGATAACCCCCTGGCAGTATTTATTAACATAAAATTAAATTTACAAATAATACGCAGAAAACATAACAATTGACATTGATTACAAGGATAAATACAGACTCTAATGCAAGTTATTCCTATCTGATCCTAAACATATCATCATCAATATTCATAATACAGTCACTTTTTCTTCATATCCCTATTTGAGCCTACGGCAAGGTCAATAACTGGTGTCAGATCCTTATCAAAATTAGGCCTGCCCTTCCGCCGGAGTGCGCATGCGCAGAGGTCCCGTTCACCATGAGGGTACTCCCCCTTCCCCCGTTCACTCTGTACACTCTGTATACTATCTCCATAGGGCCCTTGCAGTTCTGCGCCCTTTATTGACGCCATTGTGCACGTGCAGGGTGGCCAACTAGCCTAGCTAAAGTGTAACTCCCCACTCCCAGGCACCCATCCAACCAACCGGCTGTGACTGCCCCTGGAGTTCTAGGAGAGACCACTTGTCCCTCCCCCTTGGGCGACCCCATTGAAGAATGGTACCGCCCTCTAAGGACCTTAAATTTAGTAATTTACTGCTCACCAATCATGACCTTACCGCCACAGGCCAGCATAGTTGCCTGAGGGGACATTCACCTTAGTATTGCCTGAGGCTTGAGCCGGGCTGCTGTATTTTAATTGCTCCCAACAAATTTTAACTTGCTCTTGTGATTGCCCTTTGTGTCCTACCCCCCCCCCTGCTTGCAAACGCGGATTTATCGCGCTGCTTGACTCTACCAAATTAGGGTGGAGATATTGACCGCTTGTGAGGTTTTAAAACTGTGGGAAGAGTCACTGGACTGAGCGCTGCATTTTCGCTCAGTTACCTCCTCCACTGGGTGTACAGCCGATTCAGGGCTGATTCATCTGGGCCACGCTCGATCTGACGGCGGCGGCCATCTTGGATAGGGTTTGTGCATAAAAACAGTAGTAGGACTATGCTTGCGAGGACATTCACCTTAGTATTGCCTGAGGCTTGAGCCGGGCTGCTGTATTTTAATTGCTCCCAACAAATTTTAACTTGCTCTTGTGATTGCCCTTTGTGTCCTACCCCCCCCCTGCTTGCAAACGCGGATTTATCGCGCTGCTTGACTCTACCAAATTAGGGTGGAGATATTGACCGCTTGTGAGGTTTTAAAACTGTGGGAAGAGTCACTGGACTGAGCGCTGCATTTTCGCTCAGTTACCTCCTCCACTGGGTGTACAGCCGATTCAGGGCTGATTCATCTGGGCCACGCTCGATCTGACGGCGGCGGCCATCTTGGATAGGGTTTGTACATAAAAACAGACGGCCATTGCTTCGCGCAGCGAACGCGTACAGCGGGCGCGCCATAGTCGCGCCGGAGTTCAGCCAGAGTTCTGCCCGTCTGCGCTCGTCCGCGCTAGGCCGGGCGTCTGGGCTCTGGCATAATCTTGACTGGTGAGTGAAGCCATCCTTTCATCATGGTCATCACTTACTCCTTCAAGGAGATATATGCCTTACGTTACCCTCCTAATTTTAATTGCTCCTTATACCCTATCCCCCCCACCAAGTTTCGCTGCCCCCACTGCAACTTCTATCTAAAAAATCCTACCATGTGCAGATCCCTATGCCCACATGGTAGACGTCACAGACAGGTGCCTTCTAGGATAATCCCGCCCAGTCGTCCACTACGCTTCTGGAGCATAAATTGTAGATCCCTACCTCAACACAGATACAACATACATGATTTTCTAGTGGAACATCAACCTGATGCGATATTCCTAACCGAGACTTGGCTTAGGGACTGCTCAGGTCCGGATATTGCAGACGCCATCCCCTCCAATTACGCCATTCTTCGCCAAGATAGAGTCTCTGGCAGAGGAGGTGGAATTGCAATTATCTATAAGAACTCATATAATTGCAAATTGGTCGATGTCTCCCAAAAAGACTGTGAGTCTGCTCTATTCCAACTATTTATAACCCCTCAATTCACGCTATCGGGTCTACTGGCATATCGTCCCCCGGGGACAGCGAGTCCATGGATAACCTCATTACCGGACCTACTCGCTCCAGTCCTGCTTAAAGCATCCAATTTCACTATTCTAGGAGATTTAAACATCCACCTGGATGATAATGAATGCTCACATAGAAATCAGCTCCTTTCCACCTTAGAAGCTCTTAATCTTCAACTACTGAACACTGGTCCCACACATTGTGCCGGCCATTTACTTGACCCCATTTTTTCTAATTTGCCCTTAGACTGTTCCCGTGAAGCTCTACAAATTACCTGGTCCGACCATTCTGCAGTCCCTTTCTCCTTAGACTTGGCTGATACAGTAACTAGACCTCTGACAATAAAACCAGGGCTATCCCGGAATTGGGGGAAGGTCAATATTACAGAACTCAACAAATTATTGATTAAAACTCTTCCGTCAATTGATGCACCGGTCACTATCCTTGATAATGCTACGAAACATTGGCTTACTAGTGCGATAGAACGGGCGTTACCAATGACATCTAAGCCTAAGGCCATACACCATTCTCCTGCCCCATGGTACTCGGAACAACTTAAGAGTCTTCGCTCCCAATGTAAGATCTTGGAACGTAAATGGAGAAAAGGCTACTCTCCTTCTCGAAAAATCATATACAAAGAAGCCTTAAAAAAGTACCATAACAGATGTAAAACGGCTAAAGCAAATCACACCACTAAAACAGTGACTGAGGCCCAAAACTGTCCTAAAGTATTATTTTCTGTTGTGAAAAAACTGACAGGTGCAAACTCTACTCCCCCCCCCCCGGCCCTTGATGCTGCCCAATGCCAATCTCTGGCAGATTATTTCATAAAGAAAGTGGATCTCATCTATGACCACTTCTCCCCAAGTTCAGAGACCATCAATGCTTTTTCTAGTGTGGCCACTGAACCAGTGAATACTATCTCCAAGGATATCATTACTACCTGGCAGCCGCTAGATGCCTGCTCTTTTGTGTCCTGTCTAAATAGCGTGCAATCTGGCTCCCCACAGGACGCGCTCCCGGCAAAAATCCTAAAACAATTAGATCCCCTCACCCATCCCACTTTCATCAAACTACTTAACACCTCACTGAGCGAGGCCCAGGTCCCTCAACCTTGGAAACACGCCATGGTGGTCCCTTTATTAAAAAAATCAGGTGCTGATTCTTCCAACCCCGCCAACTTTCGCCCGATATCCTTGCTGCCGATCTTTTCGAAGATATTGGAGAGACACATAAACTCGCAGCTCTCAAAACTGGTCGAAAACATCGCCTTTCTCCATCCTTCGCAGTCGGGATTCCGGCCTAGGCACTCTACTGAGACAGCTCTCCTGGGGGTTACGGAGAGTCTAAGGCACGGTGTCGACCAAGGTAACACCATGGCGCTCATCCTGCTGGATTTGAGCGCAGCGTTCGACACCGTGTCACATTCCATCCTTATCGACTCTCTGAAATCTCTAGGAGTGGGCGGCCAGGCCTTGGCCTGGTTGGTGTCTTTTCTTAACGACCGTAGTTTCCAAGTGTTCTCCCCTAAAGCAGCCTCCACCATTTGTCAATCCACCCGTGGTGTTCCTCAAGGTTCAATCCTTAGTCCTTTATTATTTAATATTTATGTTAAACCATTAGCATCCATTGTAGAACAGGCTGGACTTACCCTGTACTCGTACGCGGATGACACCCAGATTGTCTTCTCCCTATCAGGGAGAGACGAGAACAACATCTCCGCACTCAAATCAGGCCTCACTCTTGTGGCCGATTGGATGCGGAGAAACTGTCTCAAACTGAATGGGGAGAAGACCGAGGTGGTCATCTTGGGCCGGAATAAACATCTCTGGGGTCCCTGCCATTGGCCCACTGAACTGGGTACTGCGCCAACACCTTCCACCACTGTCCGCAACCTGGGTGTTATCATAGATGATAGATTATCTATGCGACAACAGGCCACCAAGGTTGCAGCCATCTGTTTCTCTACGTTACGATGGCTCCACAAGATTCTGTGGATGCTTCCTCTCTCTTCCCGCCGAACCGTAGTCCAGGCGTTGGTAACATCCCGCCTGGACTATGGCAACATCCTTTATCTGGGCGCAGACAAAGCCACCTTACAGGTGTTACAGGTAGTACAAAATGCAGCCGCACGCCTTCTAAAAAACATTCCCAGACGTTCCTCAGCCAAGGCCGCCTTACAAGATCTTCACTGGCTGAGTATCCCTGAACGCATCAAATTCAAAGCACTCTGCTATATGTTTAAGATTAAGCAAGGAAGTGCCCCAACCTACCTCCAAAAACTGATAACTCCGTATAAACCCCTACGGCCACTAAGGTCATCGGACATGGGAAATTTTACCATGCCAAGATGGAAGTTGACAAAAATGGGAGGTCGCTCCTTTTCCACCTTGGGGCCCAAATACTGGAACTCACTCCCACTGGCTCTAAAATCAGAGACCAACCTGTTCCACTTCCGCAAGGCCTTAAAGACATTACTTTTTTCACAACGTGTCATATAGTCTGTTTGACTCATTTCAGGTGAAGCTGCCTCCTTTCTTCTCTAGTCTATCCCGTGCGCCGGGAAACCCATTGTGGGTAGCTGTGCGCGATACAAGCTTAAATAAATAAATAAATAAATAAAATAAACTATCTGCCCCCCACCCCCCAATTTGCTAGCTAGGAGGTCAAATCCTGCTACTGAGGCCCCCTAACCATGCCAGCAGATTCCCTAAAAGGATTTCATTACCTACTTTTGACAAGTGGACACTGTCTTTTCAGAAGCACGGCTCCCCCCCTGATACACCTGTGGGCGATTGTCTGCAAGTGAGGGGACCTAAACAACCTCTCTATCTTATTATTGATCCTCCTTACAGAGTGGTTCAATGCCTTTACAGACCCCCCCTCTCTATTGAAATCTGGCTAACATCTGTGAACAAACTATTGTGGATCCCAGGCATGTCTTAGCTAAACCACCCACCTCCGTGATTATGGCTTCCACTAGCCCCCTTCTACCCAGATTCACCAGATCATTCCCTCCCAGGTGCAAGATAATTATACTAGGGAGAGCCCCCTCCTTACTCAACAGGTCTGTTAAGAAACCCTTTAACTGACTGAAGCGGAGACCCCCCTTTCCATGAAAAGACAATGTATAACCAGCCTGCTCAGCTCTGGACTTGTAATTTCCTGAAAAGAAAATTGCATTCAAACTTCTCACATGTGAATGGCCGATTATCGAAACGACATATGGTCCTGCTTTCTGTGGATGTGCACGTCCTTGTGTTGATAGTAGCTGCTGTTGTGCCGCCACCAGTTTCCCCCCTGCGTGACAGGCTTGAGAAAATGTAAGTGTACGCAGAAAAGGAACATGCATCAGTACCAGGCACATGTCCTATTCTCAACGTGTGCAGCCGCACGTAGCGTTTATAACAATTGGAGGACCACCTATGAATCCTTTTCACATTGCTACTATGAAAACCTCTCTCTGTCGCCTCAGTGGCAGCCCCTATTCTAAAAGAATGGGTTCCAAAGGAACTAGGATCCAAACTTGTTTTCTGCACTGCCATATCCATGACTCTTTTGGACTGAAATCTAGTGAGGGCGGTACCGTCAGCATGTATTAACAATGTCCCCCCTCTTGTACTTGGTCTGTGCCGTAAGAATGCTTCTAACTGTGTTAGGGGGCAGGAAGGGTTACCATGTGCCCGATGTAATACTACCCCCTCACCCTGGGCTTCTTGGTCTGTTTTGGATTTCCTAATGGATATTAATTAGGCATCACCTTGTATCTTTGCATGTTCTAACTGCAGACCACCTTTTATATTCTGTCTATTCTGGGCAACCAATTCCCCTACCCTAAAGGCACCATAGAAGGAGGCTAGTGAAAAGGCTGCTCTGAAAGGCAGAGCTTCCTTTGGGGTGCTGCAATTTATAACCAGAGCCCATAGTAAAGATGTTAGCAACTCCACCCCTATTGGACGTCTTGTGTTTGGTGCTTACCCCTGGATGAGTTGCCACCTTTTTAAGGCTTTCCTAACTGTGAAGCTGTCTCTAGTTTGTGCGAAGAAAGAGATTGCTGCCGCATGCCACCTGGCTGCTGCTGCTGAGAGCCCCTCTTTGTTCCAAACACCCAAGTAACATACAAGTGACCCTGTATCATGCCACTTCTCCACCCACTCTCTTCCCAAGAATGTACAATATGCCCAAAACGCCCCTTCATAAGCTTTCCTGGTCCTGGGAGATAGGCTAGTTGCCACCAGGTTCAGTATTTGGGGGCACCAATCTGCCAAAGAACTTCTGGGAAGTGTGTCAGAGTCGCTTCTGCCAATGCGAGGTGTGCCCTGAAATTCTGCATCTTGAAGTGAAAGAGTGTGTCAGCAGCATGATTTAATACATAACAACATTATCTCTTTCAACAGGCGGAGAATCATTTAACACCATGCTGCCTGTTGGTTGATGCATTCGACCACAGTCATGTTGTCTGACCAGATCACCACTGATTGATTGCGCAGACATTCAGGCTAAACTATCAATGCCACCCAGATGGGAAATATTTCCAAGAAACCAATGTTGGCTGTCACACCATTCGCCACCCACAAAGCTGGTCAATGCGGAGCCACCCACTCATTACCGAGTATGGCACACTACCTGCAGCTCAGAAGTAGTGGGTGGACCGGGCCACACTACCCTGCCATTGAAGTCCTGCAGGAATGCCATCCACATCCACATGTCCTGCCTAACCTCAGCCGACAGTCTTGTGTGATGTTGTTTTTCTTGGAGACCTGTCATGGCCTGGGAGATGGAGATAGAAAATGGTTGTGTCATTGGTATGACTCTCAGAGCAAAATCCATCTGTCCTACCATCTGTTGTAGCTGATGCAAGGTCACCTTATCCTCTGCCAGGCATTGCTGCAATGCTGTTCTGAATTTCATAATCTTTTCTGTTGGTAACTGAAAACACCCTCGGACTGAGTCTAACTCGATGCCCAGGAATTCTATTGTAGTTGTTGGACCTACTGCCTTTCCTGGTGCCAAGGGAACCCCAAAATCCCGCATGAGCACGCAAAATTCCTGCAGTGCCCCGCACACTCCCGGGAGCCATCTGACCCCAAGAAAAGAAAGATCACCCAGAAAGTGCATGACAAACTGATGCCCTGTCGCCTGCCTAAAAACCCATTCCAAAAATGAACTGAATTTTTCAAAGTATGCGCAGGAGACAGAACACCCCATGGGCATGCACATATCCATGTAGAATTTGCCCTGAAACTTAAACATCCAGGAGGTGAAAATCCAATGAATGAACCGGCAACAAAGGAAAAGCAGACTCAATATCTGATTTTGCCAGCAGGGCACCAGGGCCCAGTCCCCTTAGCATCTCTACCGCCTGGTCAAAAGAAGCATATTTCACACTACAAATCTCATCACTGATGGCGTCATTCAATGAATTGCCCTTAGGTGCCGATAGATTATGAATTAACCTGAACTTCCCACACTCTTTTTTGGGGACCAATCCCAACGGGGAGCAGACAAAATTGGGTACAGGGATGAAATAAAATGGCCCAACTATACTGCCCAAGTGCAGTTCTTTTTCAATCTTTGTTGCTACCACGCCTGGATTGGTCCTAACAGAAAGCTGATTTTTGCATTCAGGTGTCCCTACATAGTCAAGTGCAGGGATCCTAAAACCATACATGAAACCTTCCTGTAATGTATTAGCAGTGGAGTGATAGGGGTACTTGTTCAACCAAGGGGTCATAGCCGTTTCATCAATGGGTGAGTGTGCCATATGTTGTGTCCTCACTTCACTCCTGCTTCTTCCTTCCCTTATATCCTGATTTCTTGAGACATTTGGACTCTGGGTGAGATGGGTTGGCACAGACAGAGCATGCATGTCTGAACTTGCACGTGCATGTCCGCCTATTAAGGTCCCTACATGTCCCCTTTCGCCCTCCCCCGCTACCTGCACTAGGGGCAGGGCCTGTGGTTTGGGGTGGTTGAAAGGATTGGAATGCCTGGCCCCTTTTGAAGGATTGCACTGGGTTAGTAGTTTGCACTGGGCCAAACTGATCTAACCGTGAGATTGTGTCAACGTGGTCCCAGGAAATGGATGGGTCAGATGCCTTAGCCTTCCTGAAGTGCTTATCGTACTCCTTCCACCCTATGCCCCCATATTTGTCATGAGCCATAGGAATCCTACTCTGGTAACATGCCATCTCTGCCCGTATGTTAGGAAAACGTTCCGTCATCACTGCCATGAATACTGAGAAACCTCTAATTCAGTTATTCAAATTCTCCTCAATCCTGAATTTCAACAGTTCACTCGCCCATTCTCTAGGGAGCATCCCGTCCTTCTGTTTCTTTGCGTCCTCCCTTTCTCTTACATCCAGGAGCAAAGAGAACATGCTAACATAACTACCTGACCATATAATTTCTTTCACCTCTTGTGTTATGTGTCTAGCTAAATTCTCCCTCCCGGTACGTGATTAACCCACGCCCAATAGTGGCAACGTCACCTGCTTACTTACTGAAGTCGCTCCAGTTGGCTCTGTCAACTTCTCCTTCGCCAGGCTGCTCACTAGCACTTCTTTGTTGGTATCAAGTGGGGGAACCCCCACCGGTTGGTTTGAAAAGAGGAGGAGTAACCAGCCCTCCACCTAGCACACCCCCAGGTGTTGCAAAAAAACGCGCCACCATCTTCTTTGCTTCAGCCAATGGGTCCTTCCCTATTTTTTTTGCCCCGACTGATGTTGACAACATACCCGCCTTTCCTAACCAAGGAAGGACTGCCACTAACTGGGTCACAAAGTCCTGTGGAATCGGGTTAGAGCCCGCAGGAACGTCCTTTGGGTCCCACCTCCATGGCCACTGAATCCTGCATGGCGCTTCTTGCCGGAACCACCCCAGCAGGAACAACCATGTCAGGGCACCTAATGGAACCCCTCCCAGAGGGACCCCCCTGCAGGAACCACTGGGACTGGGGCACCCAAGGCAACCCCTCCGATAAGAACCACATCCGATGGACCAGGCACTTCCCCTTCCCCATGATCTGAGGGACTGGCACGGGTGCTTTTGGAAAATTCTTTTCTTTTATTACTCCTTTCTTGGGCCTAGTCCACCTGGGAAGTGGGGCTTCTTCCCTCCTGGGCTTGGGGGTCACTATGGTTTGCCTAGGCCTTTCTAAAGCCCCACCTTGACCCTCTTCCCTCTCTCTGAGATCTGCAAGGCTCTGCCCTATTTTATCAACCTTCTTCTATCTTCTATCCATAGTCACACTTTTGCGCATCATTTTCTCCATCATATGTTTCATGCGAGAGCGCTTCTCCCCACACTTTGCCTTACTGGACATAGCTTCCATCCAATTGCAGGGTTACTTTGAAAGTGCCTGTCACTAACACCCCGTAAACAATGCTACCCGCACGTAAGTATTTTTGTCTTACACTGTAAGACATCTCACCATATTTCCAGGCCTGGTACACTGTCCAGGTCCTTACCTTAGAACTGTTGGAGGGACACAAACCATCCGTCAGCACCCACGCCACTGGAGCCGCGCCACACTAGCTAACCTGGGGGTTAGGCGAGTAATCTCAAGCCTTTGCGGCTCACTGAAGCTGTGAAGTGCAGGCCTGTCTGTGTCCTCTTGGGCAATGCCCTTCTGTTGGCCCTGATACGCTACAGAGATAAGTCTATTTTGTGCTTGGACTCTATAATCGGGACAAGGAGAAGATTAGTTCACTGTAAACAAAGCAATCTGGATTCTGCTGATGTATTTATTGTACAAACTATGCCCCACACTTATTCAACTTGGTGCCAGAAATATTGCCCATTAATTGCCAGTGCTAGCCCCAACATGCAGAACTCCACCCAGAATACAACCGCTTCCAGATGCACTCGGTATTTACTCCAAAATTGCCAGGCCAAACTTGCCACACACATGGTGTCACAGTCCCCAGTGCTCAGCCCGGGTAACCGCTGAACTTAGATTCACACGCTGCCCCTGGTTTATTTAATAAAAAGTTTGGCCCACACGTAGCGCTCCTCTTAAAAACACAGCACCCACTCAGTACCTTACCAGAAGCGCTGTATGCTCCTCTCAACACAGGGGGAAAATGTAGCTTGATGTCCCTGACGCTGCCACGCTCTCCTCAGCCGTATTGACTCTGTGCTTAATCCAAGTTTGCCCATACACGCAGATTAGATGAATGTGCTTGCCCCACACGTAGCACTCAGCTCAGAAAACACAGCCCCCGCGATACCTTATAGGAGCGCCGTACGCGATTCCGACCAGTAATTACCGCCTCCGAGTCTGATGGAGTGTGGGTTGGGTCAGAGCTCACCAGCGCATTTCTTGGATACCGCGTCGAGCTGTCTTCAGTCTCACCCAACTGCCAGATATCGCGTTGCACTGTCCTCAGTCTCGCCCACATGCAATCCTCAATCTTGCCCACCTGCAACAAAACAAAGAAGTAGGAAAAAGAAGCTGATGTCACGGGATGCCTCTACGAGTTCAAAGCAGCCCAGGAAACGAAACCGCACCGCTTTCCTCCTCTCTTAAACCTGAAAGATAAAGACAAGAAATAAAATTACAGCCTCCTAACGAGGCTGGTCTGTTAGGCTGAAAAGTGCGAGGAGCAAAGAGGACAATTCCTCTGCTCTCCAGCCTTTTATGGGCTATTTCCAGCCGGCCAGTTCTAACTGACCTGGTGTTGTCCACAAGCGTGACCCGGAAGTGATTCCAATCACTTTTGGGTCAGGCTCGGGACCCACGACCTATGAGGATCAAGGCACACCTGTCGCGTCACTACTGACTGCGACAGGCCCGCCTCTAAAGTCGTCAGGGGCCGGCACGACCACCATACTTTCGGCGGGTCCAATGCCGGCCCCGGGTTTTCTCTTCTGTAGAATTTGACAGCTGACATAAGGATCAGTTTTCACAATTCTTCCATGTTCCATGAGTGATAGTGTCATACGTAACTCTGTGTTGCTGTACTTAAACTTTGAGATCACAGGCAGAAGCACCAGGAATCACTGACAAAATATTGAAACTACAAATGTCGACATACCAAATAATCATGTACTAAATATCGATAACAAATACATCAACATTCTATATTTAAGCAATAAACTACAAAAATATCGATGACACATTATCGCAAAACAAAAATATCGACTCAAAAAATATCGTACACACACATATCGATTTTAAATATATCAACAATCATAAATAAAGATTGCACCTAACAAAAACATCAATAACACTAATATCTACACCAATATTATCGCTATAAAAAATTATTGACATCACAAAAACACCTAAAACATATTTATTTACACAACATAAATGTTAAATATAATAAATACACACATATAATACTTAAAATACATACCTAACACAACTTTAAATTAAAATATGCCCACATTAATTATTTAAAAATTATATATCAAATTAAACATTATAAACAAACAGAATTCAATTATACACATTTCTAAAATAATATAACACATTTTAAAATGCAAAACTACTTATAAAAACGCTTCGAAATAAAATACACAAATAAAACAAATACCTCAACATTAGAAGTTCCCATACAACTAACACATTTAATTAACTGCAAAAAAATTCTAACTAACCAATAGAAAACCTTTGAAAGTGATCTAACCAATGAAAAACAAGAAACAATTAAATACACACTATATAAACCAAAAAACTCTAACCACTAACACCTACAAAGAAAATTCAGGAAGAAGAAACTCTACTCAATTTTCGACAAGACCACATACTACACTAAAAAGAAATCTACTCCAGATTACAAAAAGTAAGTAGACACAACTTGGTAAAATAACTAGATAACTAATACCAAACTACTATGCTTAAACAATTCTAAATGACTTAAAATGTCTTTTTTTTATATCTCCACAACAGATCCAACTTTACAAATAATCTAAACATTTAAAAGTAACGAAAACTACAAACTACAAAAGTAAGTATACTAATTTATTTTTCTCTACACTTAAAAAATGCAAAAATAAATGCTCACATTTTAAAAGGAGCAAACTAAGACAATGGTATATTTCCACAATATATAAAAATGTACAAACCTTTTTTAAATAAAGATATTAGAAAACCTGCCTTAAAAAATCCCCAACTTTGCATTAAAAATAATACATTAAATAAAACATTCTTTTATTTCTTTCCACAGACCACCTTAAAAATTAAAAAAACAACAAAACATCTACATTCATCTTTAAATGCATAACACTTGGTAAGTATAAAATAAATAGAAATGTACAATTGTTCTATTGAAAAATAGCATATTGTAACATTTTACTTAGATTAAATAAATAACTTATATTTATAAAACATGTTTAAAATATTTCCTAATTAATATCACGTATCCATAATGAAATGTCTTATCCTGCTAAGTGTTAAAGCAACATACATATGTAAACATTGACTAAAACATATTTAACTTTATTTTCACAGAGCACTAAAAGACAAAAAATCATCAACTAAAGAAACACATATCTACTTTCAAAGTCAACACATCGATAATTGGTAAGTACATAAGTAAAGTAGAAATAGAATAAATTAATCCTATTTTATAAAAACATTTTCTAATTATGTTTAATACATCTTTCTTAGATCAAAGAAATTCACTATGACTGAAGATGCAAAATTTATCACTTCTCAAAAAGGGAAATTTTTGTTATGCTATATGGGGTATACTTATACCCAAGAGAAACAAAAAGACCTTAAAGTAAACTGGAAATGTACAAAGTATTACTCTAACAAATGTTATGGGAGAGCAACAACTAGAGAAACTAGTGTCATAAATACAACAGAACACAACCATCCACCTAACATTTCTGAAATAGAGGTTTGATCTACTCTAGAAAACATTAAATAATCAAGTAGCACCTCTGATTTACCAACAAGTGTAATATTAAAAGAATTACTTCCTAAAGTACCTAGAGAAGCAAGAGTCAACTACCAACAATTGCTTCCATAAAAAGAACAATAGCTAGAACAAAAAAATCCAGAAGGCCTACAATACCAACACCTAAAACCTTTGAAGAGGTAATAATTCCACCTGAGCTTACCATAACCCACAATGATGAACCTTTTATCTTCTACGACAATAATAACAAAGATAAAAGGATAATAATGTTTGCAACAGTAACCACTATTAGAAAGTTAAAAGAAAGCCAAACATGGATGATGGATGGCACATTTAGCATATGCCCTAAACCATTCTATCCTATATATACCATACATGGACAATACCATAATACTTGCATACCTTTTATTTATTGTTTATTACCAAACAAACAAGCTTCAACATATGCAGAAATTTTAAATACATTAAAAGAAAAAACCACAGACTACTTTCTCCTAAAAATGATAATCGACTTCGAACAGGCCATGATACAGTCCATCGTGAAAATATACCCTCACACATCCATACAAGGATGTTACTTTCACTTCAACCAATGTGTCTGGAGACACTTACAAAAATCAACACTAAATGTTGAATATGCAACCAATATAACATTTGCATATCAAATCAAACACACAATAGCACTAGCATACGTGCCAATAACAGACGTGGCTGAGCACTATAACATTTTAATTGAAAGTGTATACTATACTAAAAACGAACAAAAACTAGCCCCCCTTCTAGATTATTTTGAGGACAACTGGGTGGGGAGGTTACACAGGTCAGGCCACAGAAGGCAACCTAGACTCCAAATACCTTGCTGGAATGTATATCTCCCAACATTAAATTAAGAAGCCAAAACAAACAATGCAGTTGAGGGTTGGCATAATGCCTTCCTAGCTTCAACAGGCCATACAACTCCTACACTACACAAGTTGCTAATGGCAATACAAAAAGAACAACGTTTTTAAGAATTTAGAATGGAGCAATCAGCCTTGCAATTAAAACCAAAAGTATCAGGACAAACAGCTCAAATGTACCAATATTTACACAACAAGTACAACTTTATCCTACAACAAACGGATTAGAATACTTGCATATGATTGCCAAAACACTAATCTAACAATAGAAAGTCTATCCAATTAAAATTAAATAAAATAACCCTACCATATCAACAAACACATTTCCGTTACAAAATACAAGTATTTATTTTGTCTACTTATTTATGAAATTTAAATAAATAGACAAAATAATATATAATAAACAACATCAGCATATAAACAGTACATTGCCCACCCACAAGAAAAACAAGATAGAACCACTTACCTTGCACTGCAATTGAAATACCAAATACAAGTGATGGAAAATAATCCACATCCAATTAAATGTTCAATGAAAATAAAAAGCCCAAGAAAATGTAAAAATACAACCGCAAAAAATCGGAAAACTTGAATCCATTAAAAACCCAAAAACGTGTAAAAATTTAAAAAACGCTCCAGGAAACCCGAATAATAAAGGAAGTGTAAAAAAAGTTTTAATTTAAACAAGTAAAATACACTTCCTTTAGTTAAAAAAACTGAATACTTCCGTGAACGCAAACGCTGTAACCAAACACCTGTAAAAAAAAATCAACACTCCCACCCTACTAAAAATATACATTAGTCACTAACAATAAATAGATATTTAACACTAAAACTAACAAAATATGCCCTAAACAAACAACTCAAACTAGGCCTAATTACGTGCAAACGACGATCACACTTAAAACGTAAATAACTAACTACAAACATCAAAACTCCTAAAACACTAGTCCACGAACCACAAATAACAAACTACTACCTTCAAAACATACTTACGATACTTAAGTTTAAAGATTACAACTCTTACCTTCTCAGACGCGAAGTAGCTGCCAACCGCGATCTTAAATCTCCCAAATGACCCAAAAAGACTAAGAGCGGTTACAAAATAGAACACCCAAATAATAATGACTACATAAAAATAGTTAAATAAATGAATAAATAATTTAACAAAACAAAAATTATTTAAACATTAAAAAACTTATATTTTTTTATATGTGCATTTTTATGCTTTTGTGTTATATACAATATTATAATGTGTAAAAATTGTAAAACTATAAAATCATAAATTATTAAAATATAATATTTAATATTATAATTATAAATATATATATATATTTGTAAAAATGATAACAAATGTATACTTTTTATGTACTTTTTATATTAATATTTGAAACATATTAATATTAATAATACAATATTAATATTAATATTCCTAGAAATAAAAGTGACATTATAATACAAACAGTTTTTTTAAATATTGTATACAATATTAAAATCAATAAGTTATGTAAATGTTATAATTTAAAAATGGATCTACATTTATAACATATCTTCCTCAATAAAATATTATATTAATAATATTATACAATGTACAGTACTAAATATTTTGAAATGTGAAATATAAAACTATTTACAACAGTATGTAAAAAATATATTATTATGTTAAATTTATGTTTTTTTACTGTATTTTTTCAATATACCTATTATTTACTTTACTCAACAACTAAAAAAAGATATTTTTTTGTGTGTGAAATAAAAAAATTCAAAAACTTATACATTTACACTTTTTTAAAAATTATCTACTTACAATTATTTATTCTCTAAATAATAAAGATAAAAAACAATATGAAATACTGTGCATGGTGTTTTTACTTACTGTAAATTTAAAAAAATGTACCCATTTCTCTACATGCATTTTTTCAGAAAATAATCCCACTACAATGTACAGTAAATTCTAGTTGATGCTGGACACTGAACCTATTTTAATTTACTATTCAAACTCCAATCTACATTTAATTAGGGTAGGTGCTGGACACTTAACCTAATTATTTACTATTCCAACTCCAATATGCATTTAATAAGGGTAGATGCTGGACACTGAACCTAATTAATTTACTATTCCAACTCCATTCTACATTTAATGAAGGTAGGTGGTAGATACTAAAACTACTTAATTTACAATACCAACTCCAATCTACATTTAATTAGGGTAGGTGCTGGACACTGAACCTATTTAATTTACTATTCCAACTCCAATCTACATTTAATAAGGGTAGTTGCTGGACACTGAACCTAATTAATTTACTATTCTAACTCCAATTTACATTTAATTAAGATAGGTGCTGGACACTAAAACTATTTAATTTACTATTCCAACTCCAACATACTAATTATGGTAGGTGCTGGATACTGAAATTATTTAATTTACTATTCCAACTAAATTCTACATTTAATTAGGGTAGGTGCTGGACACTGAACCTAATTAATGTACTATTCCAACTCCAATTTACAATTAATTAAGATAGGTGCTGGACAATAAAACTATTTAATTTACTATTCCAACTACAATATACATTTAATTATGGTAGGTGCTGGACACTCTAACTATTTAATTTACTGTTCCAACTCCAATCTACATTTAATTAGGGTAGGTGCTGGACACTGAAACTATTTAATTTACTATTCCAACTCAAATCTACATTTAATTAGGGTAGGTGCTAGACACGGAACCTAATTAATTTACTATTCCAACTCCAATCTACATTTAATTAGGGTAGGTGCTGGACACTAAACCTATTTAATTTACTATTCCAACTCCAATATACATTTAATTATGGTAGATTCTGGACACTGAACATAATTAATTTACTATTCCAACTTCAATCTTCATTTAATTATGGTAGGTGCTGGACAATAAAACTATTTAATTTACTATTCCAACTCCAATCTACATTTAATTAGGGTAGGTGCTGGAAACTGAAACTATTTAATTTACTATTCCAACTCCAATGTATATTTAATTAGGGTAGGTGCTGGACACTGAAACTATTTAATTTACTATTCCAACTCCATTCTACATTTAATTATCGTATGTGCTTGACATTAAAACTATTTAATTTACTATTCCAACTCCAGTCTACATGCAATTAGGGTAGATGCTGGATACTGAAACTATTTAATTTACTATTCCAACTCCAATCTACATTTAGTTAGAGTAGGTGCTGGAAACAGCAACTATTTAATTTACTATTCCAACTCCAATCTACATTTAACTATGGTAGGTGCTGGACACTAAAACTATTTAATTTACTATTCCAACTCCAATCTACATTTAATGAAGGTAGGTGCTGGACACTGAACCTATTTTATTTACTATTCCAACTCCAATCTACATTTAATTATGGTAGATGCTGGACACTGAACATAATTAATTTACTATTCCAACTTCAATCTTCATTTAATTATGGTAGGTGCTGGCCACTAAAACTATTTAATTTACTATTCCAACTCCAATCTACATTTAATTAGGGTAGGTACTGGACACTGAAACTATTTAATTTACGATTCCAACTCCAATCTACATTTAATTAGGGTAGGTGCTGGACACTGAAACTATTTAATTTACTATTCCAACTCCATTCTACATTTAAATATGGTAGGTGCTTGACATTAAAACTATTTAATTTACTATTCCAACTCCAGTCTACATTTAATTAGGGTAGGTGCTGGACACTGAAACTATTTAATTTACTATTCCAACTCCAATCTACATTTAGTTAGAGTAGGTGCTGGGAACAGCAACTATTTAATTTACTATTCCAACTCCAATCTACATTTAATTATGGTAGGTGCTGGACACTAAAACTATTTAATTTACTATTCCAACTCCAATTTACATTTAATTAGGGTAGGTGCTGGACACTGGAACTATTTAATTTACTATTCCAACTCCAATCTACATTTAATTAGGGTAGGTGCTGGACACTGAAACTATTTAATTTACTATTCCAACTCCAATCTACATTTAATTAGGGTAGGTGCTGGACACTGAACCTAATTAATTTACTATTCCAACTCCAATCTACATTTAATGAAGGTAGGTGCTGGACACTGAAACTATTTAATTTACTATTCCAACTCCAATCTACATTTAATTAGGGTAGGTGCTGGACACTGAACCTAATTAATTTACTATTCCAACTCCAATCTACATTTAAGTAGTGAACCAGAGGGTGGCAGTGGTGAACCACAGGGTGGCAGTGATGAACCAGAGAGTGCTGTGATGAACCAGAGGGTGCTGTGATGAACCAGAGGGTGGCAGTGGTGAACTAGAGGGTGCTGTGATGAACCAGAGGGTGCTGTGATGAACCAGAGGGTGGCAGTGGTGAATCAGAGGGTGACAGTGATGAACCAGAGGGTGGCAGTGGTGAACCAGAAGGTGCTGTGATGAACCAGAGGGTGCTGTGATGAACTAGAGGGTGGCAGTGATGAACCAGGGGGTGGCAGTGATGAACCAGAGGGTGGCAGTGGTTAACCAGAAGGTGGCAGTGGGGAACCAGAGGGTGGCAGTGGTGAACCAGAGGGTGGCAGTGGTGAACCAGAGGGTGACTGTTATGAAACAGAGGGTGACAGTGAGGAACCAGAGGGTGGCAGTGGTGAACCAGAGTGTGCTGTGATGAACTAGAGGGTGGCAGTGGTGAACCAGAGAGTGTCAGTGATGAACCAGAGGGTTGCAGTGGTGAACCAAAGGGTGACAGTGATGAACCAGAGGGTGACAATGATGAACCAGAGGTTGGCAGTGGTGACCCAGGGGGTGCTGTGATGAACCAGAGGGTGCTGTGATTAACTAGAGGGTGCTGTGATGAACCAGAGGGTGGCAGTGGTGAACCAGAGGGTGCTGTGATGAACCATAGTGTGCTGTGATGAACCAGAGGGTGGCAGTGGTGAACCAGAGAGTGGCAGTGAAGAACCAGAGGGTGGCAGTGGTGAACCAGAGGGTGACAGTGATGAACCAGAGGGTGGCACTGATGAACCGGAGGGTAGCCGCGATGAACCACAGGGTAACAAACAGGCTGGCACGTAGAAACAACATGGTCTGGACCATTGCGACCACACAAGTAAGTTTGCGTTCCCGAACTTGTAAAAAACCCTCGCAAACTGGCAAAAATCCTCGCGAACTGGCAAAAAATCAGCAAATTTGCACGAATTTGCGGATTATGCGAATCGCGAATTCGCTTTCGCACTAATTTGCGGAACGCGAATTCGCAAATTTTGCCCATGCCTACTAGTGATAACGAGCTCTTGAATCTGCTTTAAGGCACAATAGATTTACTGACATAAATTACATCCTTAAATTGTCTTATCGCTGAAACCAAATGGCCTAATGAAAATAGAACGTTCTTGTTTTACCGAGGACTTAAAGACAACCTTAAGTAAATTCTTTCTCAAATATTTGACCTTTCACACTGATTGTGCTGAATTTATTGATCTAAACTTTGTTTAGACCACAGGTTATGAGAATAAAAAGGAGAATAAAGTGGGAGGACTTTCCGAGGTTACAATTTTTAAAACAAGAGAAACAAGAAACTACACATTCTCCCATAGATAACATAGAACCCATGCAAATAGGTGGAGTTAGCGGTCCACTTTTGAAAGACGAAAAGGATCGTAGGCGTCGATTAAAATTGTGTGTATATTGTGGGAAACCCGGACATTTTGTCCGGGATTGTTCAATAAAACCATCTACACCTCGTAAGGTAGTAGCATGTAATGACTCTAAAACTGTTGAGACTGATCAGTCGGGAAACGTTTAAGCCCGGTAAGGAATGAGACCTCCCTATCGAGCACATCTAACCCAAAGGTCTCTTTTCATCAACTAGCAAATTCAATGACCTTCGTACCCGGACATTTAACTCTTATTGTGACCTTCCTTTTGGCAGCTCAAACTAGGAAAGTAATCCCGATCCTTCTTGATTCAGAAGCAACTGGTAACTTTCTAGATATCAGCTTGGCTAACACGTTAAACATCTCTAAAATTAGAAAAACCATTCCTGAACCTGTTATAGCCGTAGACAGTTCTGAGTTGACCACAGCACCCTTGACAATGAGATGTGCTGATGGCCATTCTGAACAGCTTCAATTCAATTTAATTGATACCCCAGTTTTTTTAGCCATTTTAGGAATACAATGGCTTCAGGTGCATAACCCTAAAATTGATAGGGCAAAAATAACTTTTACCCTTGATTCCACTTACTGTACTCAGTCTTGTTATTCACAACATCAACAACCCTTCACTCCCTTACACTGCACTTTGGTTTGTGCAAATGTTGACACACAAGAGTCTAGTATTCCACAATCGTATGAAGATTATGACGTTTTCACTGAAGTTCAAGCTACCCAACTTACTGCACATCGGTCTTACGGCTGTCGTATCAATTTACTTCCTGTTTCCACTCTGCCTTGTAGCAGAGTGTATGCCTTATCTGATCCAGAGACACGTTATCACAGAGAATATCTTGACAATTTGTTGATGAAAAGGTTTATTTGTCACTCAACTTCCCCTGTAAGTTCTCCTCTGTTCTTCATGTCTAAAAAGAACGTGGAACTACGCTCCTGCATCGACTATAGAACCATTAACAAGGCAACAGTTAAGAACAGAATCCCTCTCCCTCTTATACCAGTCTTATTAGATCAAGTACGTAATTCTACTATCTTTACAAAACTAGATCTAAGTGGTGCTTATCACCTTATCAGGGTAAAAGAAGGGGATGAGTGGAAAACGGCATTTAGAATACAATTTGGCCTGTTTGAGTACACTGTGATGCCGTTTAGTCTTTGCAACGCTCCTGCAGCATTCCAAGTTTTTATTAACGAAGTCCTACAAGAATTTCTAGACATCTGTGTCGTCTGTTACATAGATGATATTCTGATTTATTCAACTTCCACTGATGAGCATATTGGTCATGTGAGAGCTGTGTTACAACGATTGAGAGAACATCACCTGTTTGCAAAGCTAGACAAATGTGTGTTTCACGCCACTACATTTGACTTTTTGGGCTATGTTCTTTCTCCACATGGCATAGCAATGGACCAATCTAAAGTACAGGCCATATTACGTTGGGACACCCCAGGGTCGGTCAAAGACATCCAAAGATTTCTTTGATTTGCCAACTTTTATCGGTGCTTTATCCCAAAATTCTCTACTACAGTGACTCCTATTACACATCTACTAAAAAAGGAGTCCGATTTCATTGGTCTACCGAAGCAGAAAAAGCTTTTTAACACCTCAAAAGACCTTTCACTGAAGCACCAATCTTGCACCACCCTGATCCAAAACAACTATTTTACATTGAGGCAGACGCTTCCTTGGTGGCTTTAGGAGCTATTCTGTCTCAAAGAGATCCTGGCTCTAGTCATCTGCATCCTGTGGCATATTTCTCTAAAAGTCTGTTGCCAGCAGAACAGAATTACAAGGTAGCAGAACAAGAGCTTATCGCCATTAAGTTAGCTTTTCAAGAATGGCGTCACCACATGTTGGGGGCTTGTCACACTGTAACCATTTGTTCTGACCATCGCTACTTGCAGTTCTATCAAACTGTGAAGGCCCTGGCACCTCGCCAGCTTCGTTGGCTTCTGTTCTTCAATTAGTATGATTTTATAATCACCTATAGACCTGACAAGGAACAACAGAAAGCAGATACATTATCCCATCTGAGATATCATCATCCAGAAGTGGATAACGAACAGCCAAAACAAGTAATCCCAGAATCCAAAGTTGTGGCTCTTTGTGTTCCTCAAGAGTTTTTGACACAAATACAAAAAGCACAATACAAGACCATGGTATTACCCGAGTTGGCTAAGAAAGGGAATTTCTTATATCATAAAGTTCGTTTATATGTACCAGCCCAAGAATTACAACAGATAGCTTTATTTGGACTTATGAGTCAGTATTTGCTGGGCATCCTGGTGTAAAAAAGAATATTGAGTTATGTCAAAAACTGTTTTGGTGGCCTACACTCACTGATGATGTCAAAAAATACGCTCAAACCTGCCCTATTTGTATACAATAAAAAAACCATCATCTTGCTCCAGCTGGTTATCTTCAACGTATGCCTATACCACTTGCACCATGACGTACATTAAGCATGGATTTCATCACTGATCTCCCAATTTCCAATGGTTACTAAATTATTTGAGTGCTGGTAGATTATTTGACTAAAATGGCTCATTTTGTTCCACTTAAACGTATGCCTTCAGCAAAGCAACTTACTGAACTCTTCGTCCAACATATTGTCAGATTACATGGACTTCCAACTGCTATCATTTCCGATCATGACCCTCAATTTATTTCAAGGTTCTGGCATAGTTTTTATTCATCAATGAGTATAGACGTACGCTTATACAACCATGCTTCTAGGGCCTTTATCAACTCTGCTTTCCTCATGGTAGTTACAGATGGTATCTCTCCAGCCCTAATCAACCAGTTTGGGTAGGTTAGCCAGATCTAGCTCCAAGTTGTCCCTAACGTTTGGGTCACAACAACTGTCAATAACAGTTAGAACTGATTTGGAAAAATCTAAAGTTTGGATTAAACATCAGTTTAGCCCAAAATTTTAAAAAATCTAAAGTATGTTCCAAGACAATTATCTTGCTTTCGCTCCTCAGATAATACAGATTCTTCCACATGTTAGCTCAAACCCATAGGGCGAAACAGGAGACATAACACTGCACCTTTAGAAAAGGGTTTTATTTTACAAAATGCAAGGACTCTCTCTTTTAGAATAAGGCTTGGGGTTTTATTTTACACAATGCTCTCTAACAGAAAGGCTTTCCCAGATGCCAAATGCACAAAATTCAAATGCACAAAGAGATATATATCTTTATATGCAAGCAATAACTGCATGAATAATATGGATGAATAAACAAGCAACAATTATTATGAAATAACACTCCGGAAAATATAGTATGCTGGACGTCCTGCAACAGATTAGGAAGATATATTCAATGAATACACCAAATGAGTACTTTGGAGGTGCACCTTGACTCACTCACACATCACAAAGAAAACACATCAAATGATCGAAGCCACTGGCCAAACATCGCAATGGCAATAATCAAAACCCAACACTTAACCTGGTACAAACACTGTATCTGCATCTTAGCCCACTCCTGACCGGGGGATTCAAAGCCAGGGATATGAGCTCAGCAATCAGGTTCTGTACCGAAGTAGATGCATCTGTCCCTGTTCAATTCCAAAATCCCGGTTTCTTAATCAACAACCCTCAGCTTTATAATCTCAAAACACACTAGAAGTTTAGAGAGAGACCTCCCCCCACACCAGAGGAATCTTACCAGAACTGGCCAGCTTCCAAGCAAGCATTCCAATGGCAAGAAGGAGTTCCCATGTTCCCTACTCCAATCTTGCATGTCCCAGCCTTTATTTTGATGAAGCTCACAAAGACTTCCAGGTACGTTAAACGATCTCTCACAAAAACAATCCTTGAACGTGAATAACCCAAACAACTTGCAAGTTCTGGTGTGCATGCAGAAAAAGCTGAAGAAAGGCAGAGTCAGAATACAGGATGACATGAGGCCATGTCAAAGCCATTAGTAAGAACATCACTATACTTATCAATGTACAATACAATGCACATTTGAGAACACACTGCTTATAGATTCACATACTTCATCTCTCAATGTTCAACACTGAGCACATTTGTGCATCACTGCACTTTGAGACCAAAAAGTACACTCCACACCTCTCTCTCCCTCTCATGCTTTCAAATGCGCATCCCACACGTTCTGTTCTTGGCAAGGCTGTCCTAATCTGTGACAGCTTCCACTGAAAGACAGCAAGATTACAAGAAATAAACCTGTAAGAGAAGCAAGGCATATGCAGGACGTTGTACATCCAGGCTACAGTAAAATAGGACACCAAAGTCAGTTAAAATAATGGTAGTCAAAGGTCATCACAGGATATCAGACCACAAGAGTGTCTCTAGCACTACAACAATGTAGAGGACTTTTAAAGATCTTAACTTAATTACTGTATAGTGTAGTTTAAACACAAGTATGTATCCTCACAGCTGAACATCAAAAGTTAGAAACTGAACTATTAGAAGCGATAAGTAGTGACTTACCACTAGTAATAAGGCCACAGACTAAATAAAAGGTTCAGTCAAGGTTTCAATAAATTATTCCCTTGCTCAACCCTTGGTAGTTGGCAACGAGCAGGTAGATGAACTTAGAAGACTTGCTGCAAAGCATTTAAAAACACCAACATATTAAACAAGTAAGACAAAACACACAATAAAATCCCACTCCAATTTGTATAAATAGATTATATTTTAATGAACAAATTGACACCAAAGAGACAAAAACCCTATGTAGGGAAGCAAAGATATGAATTTCTAAGGAATAAACACTATCCAGTGCTTAAAAACATATACCACCACTTTGGGACATCTGATTGTGCTTGTCCGGGACGAAGTCAAAGTTTGAGACAGACCGCGATGGAGCCACCCTGGTCAGATACACTAAGCAGGAGGCCTCAATCAAAATGGAGCTTTATCTAAAGGGTGCTCCAAACTTCTGGAACTTCTTCCTGTAGTTCCTCTTGAGGGTTCAAATTGTCCAAAACACAAATCAAATGCTCTAAAACCTCACATGCATGTCTGGACTACAATTCCTACAATGCACCTGATCAAATCTTTAAAAGTCCACTGGACGCAATCCAGGATGGGGACTCATGGTGGAGATGATGTAGGTGGGCTCAGCTAACCCGCAACTTGCAGGGAGTCCACTCCTTAGACTTTCAAAGTTGGGCAAAGTCCTTCTGGTGCTAAGTCTCACAGTGTATAGCAAGAGCAAGTGCAATACTCTTGTTGCAGGCCAGGGAGATAGCAGGGCAGTTCTTCTTCTTCTTCAGGTGGCAAATAGCATAGCTATGCAGCTCTCCCATATTTAACCATGGTTTCTGGGCACCCCTGTTGGGAAACAACCTTTACTATGCAGTCATTACATTGCACTACTTTTACATATCAGTCATTACATCGTAACATCATTTACATAGCATGTCATTACAATGCAGCCATTACATTGCATGTCACTATAACGCATGTCATCACAACGCATGTCACTACAATGCAGGCATTACATGGCAAGTCATTACAAATCATACCAATACAATGCATAGTACCCTTACACTTTCCAACACGTACCCTACTGTTGCACTCACTGGAGTTAGAATAGTAATTTTTACCCCCTACACTATCCAACACTTACCCTACTGTTGCACTCACTGGAGTTAGAATAGTAATTTTTACCCCTACACTATACAACAATTACCCTACTGCTGCACTCACTGGGGTTAAAATAGTAATTATTACCCATATAATATCCAACACTTACCTTAAATGCATTGTAATGGTATGCATTGTAATGGTATGCATTTTAAAGGTATAATGTGATGTGATGGAATGCGTTGTAAAGGTAGTTTCTGAAAATGCAATGTAATGGCATGCAATGTAAAAGAATGCGTTGTAAAGGCTGTTGCGATGTAAAAAAAGCATGCTTTGTAAATGTATGTGTTGTAACGTCATACATTCACCCCTGACCAATAGGATGCAGGGTACTACCCCAGTGTATGACCCCCTTACTCCACAGTGTGGCATATTCCTATCCCAGAAAGCATAGTTCTTTCAAAATCCAACATGAGAAAAGTCTCTCCAGGGGAGCTGTATGAGGTTAACCCAAGCCACTGGTGGGACCAAGTTTCCAACACTCTCCCTAATCTACTTACAGAGGCTCCAGTGTGGCTGATAAAGGAGGAAGTGGGGCAGGGACAGTGCTGTCCTAAAGTGACAATCTCTCTTTGAACACCAAATTCGCTACCCTTCCCATCTTCCTGCCATCTCTTTTAACAGCTATATAACACACCATTCGCATACACACACACACAAATAGGACTATATAGTTTTCTTTTTTTCTTACCAAAAGTATTTTTTATGAGTTCAATGACTGCCAGGGAGTAGTACATATATGGTTAGGCCTCTCTCGCTGGATCCTTTGTGTGAATGTGGTAAAATAAACCTTTTGCAAGGCCCATACATTCCTTTTTAATACACATGAGTCACCCCTAATTTAGGACCTGAGAGCCCAGAGGGCAGGATGCAATGTGTTAAAAAGTCGAACATGTACTTTTACATTTTGCATGTCTTGGTGGTGACAAACTCTTCAACTTGTTTTTTACTACTGCAAGGCCTACCTCTCTCATGGGCAAACAATAGAGTTACTTTAATACATTTAATAAGCTGCAATTTTCAAATGGGAAAAGGAAAAAAGTTAATGTCTGATGTCTTTGGAGTTGTAATGAAAAATCCTAACTTAAGGTGAAGTCACATTTTAAATTGCAATTTTGAAAATTGCACTTTTAGAAAGTTGTCATGTTCCTGCCTTAGCCTTTCAGTTTCTGCAGCCAGTCTCTGGGTCAAATGTGAGTATAGTTGACAGTTGGGCTTTTTGTATTCCTCCTAGATAGCCACTCAATTAGAGCTTAGGTGTGACTGGATGGGCCATCAGTGGAAGGTTTCTGCCTCACTTACACTTGAATACGTTGTGTCCTGTCTCCATGCAAAGGACTGCATACCCCCCTGCGGTTAGTGTGAAGCCAGGACAATGATGTCAGGGCATGGTTGCAGCTCAAAGCTCTGCCTCCTGAAGCTCCTCCCCACTTAAAAGGCAGAATTGCATATAAGTACTAGATCTAAGACACCAATTCTGCCAGAAAGGACTGCTGTGCTGTTGATATGACTGCCACTCTGCTGGACTCTTGCTCTGAAGGACTGATTCTCTGCTGTGCTGACCTGTCGCGTGAGATCCGCTTCCCTGGATGAGAGGGACTGGACTTGCATCTCTTGTAACCAGAACCCAGAGGGACTCCAAGGGCTAGTTGGCTTGCCTCCTGATCTGAAGACTCAGGGGCACAACAAACTTCCAACAACCTTGCACCTGCACCTGGACTCTGCCATCTGTGAGTCAGCCCTGCCAAGTGATGCCACCTCTGTCTTTGACCCTTAGAAGTGGGGATAAAGATGCTCTGCTAGCTTCTGTGGATCTAGTGGAACCAAAGCATCTTCTCTGCTGCATGTCGCAAACCAGAGCAAAACTGACACATTGTCACTTTTGCAAGGATTGAACCTGTCACAAAGACCTGTATCTCCTTTGCAAGCACCATCGATGGTATCCTTTCCAACAATGCGGGCCCTTGAAGCTCAGCCTCTTTACATCTCAAAACGGATGCATTGCTTAGCTGCGTGACACATCTTTGCAACCAGAATTTAAGGTACTCTGTTCAGCAGGACTAACTGGGTCCCTGTATACAGCCCATGCTCCATCATGGTTGGTCTGAATTGTTGACTTTGTTCCAGTCCGGTGCAACCAGATATTCACAATTGGAGCTTCATGCTATTGGGTACTATTTTTCTTAAAATGTATAAAAGTGCATGTCTCCGGTTCCACTGATTGGATCTTTGTCCTTCTGATCATCTTCTTTAATTTATTAAAGGAACTTCTATTTTTCTAACTTGGTGTGGGATCCTATTTATTTCGTGTTTACACATTAGTACTTTTGAAGTGTTGCACAAATACTTGACACATTGCATTTAAGTTAAGCCTGACTACTTCATGCCAAGCTACCAGATGGTTCAGCACTCTGGCAAAGAGTGTGATTGTTGCTTGAGCATGGTTCATACCCCAGTCAACCAACAAGCCAATTTCTTACAAGGGCGTTTCTTAGCCCCTTCGCTGCGCGTGTCGGCCAACGGCCATCACGAGAACTACCTCGGTAGTGCTGCGCACATCCGTTGGCTAACGCGGCCACGCTCACTCCTGCAAACCGCAGAACCAACTAGTAAGAAAAATATAAGGGCAAGCCAGGTTAGACAGCAGTTAATGTAGGGGATTTATATACATCTCTTGGTATCACATGGAGTTGTAGCGCAAACCTATGTTGCATTTTGTTATTCGTCTTAGAATCAACAGGACCCCACGTAGGCAGGGCTTGAAGGTATTCTCAATACGGAGACCTGTTGCTGTTCTGAGCATCTGCAGTACCTCTGTACAGTATTGCTAAAGCCTGGGACAGTCTCACGTCATATGTAATAAGTTACCGGCCTATGATTGTAAATCTTTAACTTGGAAAGGACTCACATTCTGCTCAACTAATAACCATGTTATTGCTCCACATCATTATGAACTAAACTATGCAACTTCTGAAGATATAGTTCAATAATGTAATCTAGATCAGAAATATATCACATTTTCTATTGTCAGGCAAACTGTTAGAGTATACTTTCAAAAAATGTATGTGTAATCCCTTTACCATGTGTTTACTAACCCGGATCATCACAAAATACCTGTGGCCATATTATGAAGAGCACCACTTGGTCGTCGCAGACCTGTCAACCTTGTTTTTTCTTTCCAATTGAATTGCCTAGAACTCCTACATATAGCTTAGATTTTTTTCGGTTAGTGCATGGATTTTAGACAGCATAACCCCAGTGACAGATGGTGATCTTAAAAAGTGGTGGGGCATAATACTTGCAAGGAGTACGCCCATTTGTTTCAGAATTTGCTTTGAGTGTTCACCAAGAATTATCCTCATTGTACCAAGGCCAGCATTTTGCATGGGTACCCCCTTATACCAACAATAGCATACAATATTTTGCCATTGATACTGCCTGTATGCCATGGATGACCTCTATGTCAAATATTACCTTTGGCATTTCAACGTCAGCATTTTATCATGTTTTGAGTCCCCCAACCCATCTCCCCAGCTCCAGTATGTCATTGCTACACTCTCTGAGGAAGAACTATCTTCAGTATGCCAGAACCAGCAATTTGTCGTAGGTGTCTCCATATGTCAAGTATTACTTTGAGTATTTCAGTCTCTGCATTTTACATTCGCTGCCCTCCTTTATGCCAAGAATTACCTCAAATGTTGCAGCACCAGCATTTTGCCATGGGTCTCAAATATGCCAGGATGTTGCTCCACTATGCTAGTGCCAGCTTATTTCCATGAGTGCCCCTATGCCAAGAATATGCTAGAGACCATAAATGCCATTCGTTATGCCAAGAATTATCTTTAATATGCCAGCGGCAGCATGTTACTTTGGGTGCATAGGCAAGATTTTTTTGGAATATGTCTGGCCAAGTCAGACTCATAATAATAAAACATACAAAAAAACTCTTATTGGCTACTCACTCCTTCTCTCATTCACTCACTTCCCCTCTCTCTCACTCTAACACACTCTCTTACTTGCTCAGTCTCACTCATAGTCACTCCCATTCACTGTTACTTACAGACAAACATACTGACGTTCATTGGTTCTCACTCTTACTTACAAACACACTAAACAGAGGAGTCTGGGCATAATTCTCTGTCCTATCTCTTTCTGTGCAGAATTCTCACCTCTGACTGTGGAATCTCCGAAGTTGTAAACTAATATTAACTCATTCAAAGAGCTGTCAATACCACAACAATTACACAAAAGGAAAGGTTTAACTTTATGAATGAGGCCCAATACATCCAAACTGGGTTCAAACACTGTTAATGCTCAGTTTCACATTTACTGGCACATTCGGAGTTAGGGGGTAACATTTCCAAAATACACTAATCAGAAAGATATGATACACACTGTACTTAAACGTTGGAACAGTTTTGAATATTGTTGCATCTTTAAGGAAGTGAATTTTACTGAAAAATAGCCATGATTAGGAAATTGGGTTTAGAAGTGCTAAGTCACTGGTGACATCTAAACTGAGGCATCACTATTATTTCTACTCGTACAAAATTTCAAACATTAAACATCAATAAACATTTTATTAGCAATACTGAAAAATAGTCCGCATATTATGATCTTTTAGTAGCAGTAGAGGGAAGTTGTAAAAATGCGAGAGTATGCGAGACAGGAAGAACACTAAAAAACAATGACAACCTTTTATTGATTTGATATTTAAGTTATATGAGCTGCCTATACAAAGAGTACCACATAACATTTGCAAAAATGTTTGAATACCAGAGCTGCAACACCTTAAATAAATAATCAATGAATACGTTGTTGTTTAGTTTAACATTTGAACATTAGGCATTCAACAACAAAATGTATTTGTTCCATTTATATATCTATTTTGTGTATCTGAGCAGATGAAATGCCTCAGAAAAATGCTGCAGGACTTTCTATTCAGAGCAAAGCAAATCAATAAATAATAAAAATGAGTGTGCAGCTTGACTGTTCATAGCTCACAGTAATGCTAGTTTATTAGTCCCATGAAATCAATAAAAGTTTTGCCTGGCAGTATCCCAAAGATTTCAATTTACAAACAACTACAGGAAACATTTTGAGAAAGTTCAATTTTCGCACTGTGCTTGCATCCCTTGGCCCAAGAGCTTTCTAATTATATGCCCACTTTCAAAAAATTAATACTTTTTTCATTCTTCCAGAGGTTGGAGTAATGGCTCATTTGTTTGCGATATCCTAGAAAGTAAAACAATGAATAACTGTATGAATGGATTGTGAGCAGTAGAGATAATGGTAACCTGCTACTGCTATAACTTTATAAACAACAAAACAAAGATGCCAGTGCTGATAAAAGTGAATAAAAACTGGGGTAAATTCTCCACTAACTGAAAGTCAAATTCAGAAAAGGGAATGCTTTTTAATCGCAGCTTTATTGTGTATTCAATAATATTTTATAAAATGCATTTGTACATTTGGGAATGAAACATTAAAGGAAAAACAAGGATGCAAAGGGGACACATGAAAAAGCAATCAAGTTAGAGCGAACCACCATTCGTTCCTACAATCATATCACTTTCACCAAGCATTCAACAGCACACAAGCTAGTCTCACACATACCATATATACATTATCTACAACAGGAGAAACAAAAAACACTGGAGCTGCCTTAATGTAAACACACTATTTGTACTCCGTAGTGGCAAATGGGACATTAACAAAGGTTTAGCACTTTCGAACAGTTTTTCGCAAATCCGATAGGAATTAGAAAGTGTCCAACAAATAGCTAATGATCTATGTAAAGTTGTAACTCTTAGATCAATGGCAGAACAGTGTGAAGAAGGGCCCTTCGAAAGTGCTAAACCTTACCCCAGTTTTTATTCACTTTTATCAGCACTGGCATCTTTGTTTTGCTGTTTATGATATAGGCTCAGCCTTGCTGATTAGAGCCAGCCCTATTTTGTTTTTCATATTCACTGCTATAACTTTAGGCCCTCCTTTTGAGCGGGCCAGAATTACTTTTGTGGTACTTTGGAAACTCGGAAAATCACTACAACTTCCTCAGCATGAACTTTCTACTGTGTATTTTTGGGCAGAATCAGAGGCGCACTGATGCACTAAGCCCTAATACATGTAGAAATTGGCTAATCCCTGATTGGAGTATTTATCTTTTTTGTAATATCATAGTATGTATTGTTGAAATATGGAACGGTAACTGTCACCTGTGTACTGCAACACTTATTGTGACATCGACTAGTGTGACAATGGAAAGCATTTCATTTTGGGCCTGCCTGCAGTAAGGCAAACAGAAGCTACTGAAAAAGGAGTGTAGGGCAGGGGCGTAAACCAGGCTAATAAATTAAATGGTGCACGGCCGCGTTTGCCTGCTCTTCACCCTTAGGGTGGAGCTGGTCATACTCATGCGCATACCACTTTGCGCAATTGAAAGTGCGTGTGAGGCGGTTGAGAGGGACCGTGTGGCCTTAATCAAATTATTGGCTAAGCGTGCCCGGTCTTCTGCCTCCCACTAGAGCTTACCAAGCCTTGCCTACCTCCACCTTCAGCCAGGAAGCTGCAGCCTCCATTGGTGCAGATGTCTCCATGGCAGGTAGTTCAAACATTTCTTCAGGTAGGCTTTTCTTCAACGTTGTTATAAACTTTGAACGCTCTCCTGTATTCAATCTACCTCACTAAATTGTGATATTCCACTCGCTATTCGGTACTCTTTTTTATTTTCTTCCTTTCAACTCATGTACTCCCCTCCATCGCGTTTCTTCCCCCTTCCATTTATACCTTCTTCTCCCGGGCTTTTCTCCGACTTTTCGGCAACTCCACCGCTTTTCTACGTCCAACTCTCTGCTGCGGTTCTTGCCTGATTACCCCACTTGTGTTTAAATGTATTTCTGCTTCCTTTCAATATCCGGCCTTCTCTCATCCATTCTATGCCCCCTCCTGCAATCCAGACCATTCTTCCATTACTTCAAGTTTCGCACATTCCTATATATTTCCCGCATTTTTCCCTCATCCCTGCGTCCCCAGGGGCTCAATTATGATCCCTTGCGTCAATTTTACGCCGCTGGTGCGTCACTTTTTGCGACGCACCAGCGGAGTAAAAAATGTGCCTTGTTGCACCCTATTTACAAAGTGACGCATCTAGGTAGATGCGTCATTTTGTAAACCCCTGCGCCACATTATACCTCCCCCAGGTATAATGTATGCAATGGGGGCATTTTGGCGCAACAAAGGGTCATGGAAGTGACGCAGTGAAATCTATAAGATTTCACTGCGCCACTTCTAGGACACAAATGCGTCAATTTCTTACGCCTGCCTCACAGCAGGCGTAAGACTGACGCAGGCCCTTTCACATGGGGCTTGCCCCGTGTGAAAGTACACATTGCTGGAGTTGCATCACTTTTGTGACACACTCGAGCAATGCGTCACTTTTGCGCTATACAGATACGTCAGAAATACTGACGTATCTGTAACTCCTTGCGCCCTGATGCGTCATACTGTAAATATGACGCACCATTGGTGTCGCAAGGAGGGCACAGTGAAAAGTGACGCATCGCTGTTTTAATGCAGCAGTGCGCCACTTTTCATAAATGAGGCCCCCAGTCTCATGTCTTCACCCATCTTTCTTACATAACTCCCTGCCTCGCGCAGCCCTTTCTTTCTCTCCGCTGCAGGCCCCTTTTCTCCTGCATTTCTGTCTCGTGTCTGCCCCGGCTTCCCCCAGGTCCAGGAGTCAGGACTCATGTGGCTCAGAGCTACATAGCTCTAGTTTGGCTTTAGCATTTCTGATTGGCAGTTGCTAACCTTGCTGCTTTATTCACACCTCTTAGATTTCACAGACTTGAATGTGTATTTTCCTCACATATATCAGCACGGACCTGATCTCACACAAGCTGATGCCCAGGTTCGGCTAGGGCGCTGGTGGCAACCGGTGGGCCAATCTTTGTTCGGTGCCCCCTCACTCATGACCTCCTTCTCCATGGATTCCTCCCTCCCACCCCCCAACAGTGCCCATCATCTCCCCATAGCCCCTCTCACACATGCATTTCATTTGTTTGAAAGCGCTGGTTGGGGTTGGTTTTAGTTATAAGAATAACATTAGGAATGAATAAAGAAACGCGGGGATAAAATAAAAACATAGCTTCCTAACCTATAACATGCAATTTACTTGCAGCTCTTTGATGACAGTTCATACCTAAGTCAGCGTTCTATATTAATATTGTAACTCATTAACTTCTATGACATAAGGTTCTCAGTGTCAAAAACAGTAACCCACCGAGCTATCTACATAAAATGCAGTTCTGTGATCTGCTTTGTACCAGTGTCCTAAAATTAGCCCAAGAGTGCGGGCCCTGAACTCCAGGGACACTGTGCAAGGGCGGCAGCCCCTGGCCTGACAGCTCTCGACTGGTTTCGGTGCCAGGGGGCCCGCTGTGGACTTTTGCAGGGGGGTCTCATCAAGTTTCGTTACGCCACTGGTGTAGGGTTCACTCTGTGGTCTTTAGCCCCATTGGTTAGGAAGTGCCCAGGAGTTATCCCACCCTCTAGCTAGTTGTAGGCATAAACTTTGCACTTTAAGGCTCCCATTAGAACACTGATGACCCTGTGAAAAGATATCAGTCAGACTGAAACTGCTGCAATTGGCAAATGTCACCTATGGGTAGGACCATAGGAGGTTGGACCCCCTTCATTTGAAATCAAAGGAAAGAAAGATCTCATAGGAACATAAAGCTGATTTCCTGGGTAACTTCCAGGGGTGGCTCCTCTGCAATGACAGAGGAGTGTCGCCCCACTAACTCAGAGCCAGCAGCTATAAAAGAAATAAATATTCTTTCATTATTTTATTTTTCACCAACAGGCTCAGCCAGTGTGTGTAGGAATGGGTGGGGCCGGGACCACTGAAGGGGGAGAAGGACTGGTCGTGCACTTCTAAGTGTGCATTTGTGTTTGGCTGGCCATGTTTGGCCCGGCGAAACACACAAGTGCACTAAGGTTTCTTCAACTAAGCTGAATTGCACAGCTGGGTTGGAGAAACAGCACATAGCTCCCGGAGCAGAACACCAAACCAGCCCACTGAGGCCAATCCTGTGCTGCTCTCATGACATGAAAGCAGCACGGGATTGCACAGGGAGTCTGTGATGATGTCCCAGTGTCTACTGGGACCTGGAAGAAGAACACCTAGGTGAGAAGCAGGAGGAAGTCAATACCTTCAGGTAAGTTTTCCTTTCTTTTTTATTATTATTAAACTTCCCCCGCGCTCCCCTGTACCCCCTCCACCCGCCCACCACTTTTTGTTTGTGGTGACCACCACTTGTAACTTTAGTAAGATAAACAGCTGCACTCAATCATTGTTGGCCTCATATCACTTTTTTGGAACTTTGCATTTTATGGTGCAATTTTCACGTTTGTAAAAAATTGATCTCCAAACCCCCTTTTTTGTTTTTTTACTTTTTTAACTTGTTTGGTATTTCTAAATGCTTTATACTTTATCTGTAAGTTAAGCATGTCTGCTTTGTGCCACAGCTATCAGGGATAAGCTCAGATTTAAATAAATTTAAATTACTGAAACCTTTGACTGCACCTAGCGAGATAGTGATGGAGCAAGATTTCACATGTAAAGAAACTTGCTTGGATTCAGCTCTCTCGAAATAACATGTAATAAGTTAACCAAAATGTTTTGTGATTACTAATTATTGCACCTCACGACATTTTCTTTATGTATGGGAATCTTTACAATGTGCTTTACTAACAAGTAATAAGAGTGTCTTAAAATGGCTGCTAAAAACACGGGAACTGTTTTGCGCATAAGTTTACTGCATCTGCGTAGTATGACGTCCTTTGCTTTTGGTGGGAATTCTTTGCAGCTGCACAGTAATACTTAAAATGGCCACTTTGAACCTCACATGCTAATGCAGATGGCTATGGTTAAACTAAACCTTGTATGTTTGCTTAACCGCTAATGCAATAGTTAAAATAAATGTATGGGATTAGAGTAGGAATAAGTGGTATACAGTGCATTCATGTATTTTCGTACTCTAACATGTATTTCTTTGACTTTAACATTAGCTCGTATTTGGGCCTGAAGGGTGACTGAAATCTCCATCTTGGATGTCAGTACGCATGCATCAGGGACACTGAAAGACCTCGAGCAATGACATTGAAGAGTTGCCAAATCTCATCCTACCAGCAACAGGCCTGAGAACTTTACCTCTTGACTCTGAGAGGGGAAGCAGATTCAAATAAAATATTATATATTGTATATGAAATAATGTGAATGTTGCTGGGTGGAATAAAGCATGGGAAAAAAAAATAAGGGTGGGAACATAGAACAAATAAATCAAAGAAGATGACTTCATATTAGTATGGTGTGATGACCTCTCCCTGTGCCACT
The DNA here is from genome assembly GCF_964263255.1 of Lissotriton vulgaris. Classification (NCBI taxonomy): domain Eukaryota; kingdom Metazoa; phylum Chordata; class Amphibia; order Caudata; family Salamandridae; genus Lissotriton; species Lissotriton vulgaris. The sequence goes on from NC_141688.1 coordinate 159,423,014, forward strand.
GACCAATCTAATGAAGAGAATACACAAATTTGAAACATTGGGGTCTGGTACATACACCGAGAATAGTATAACTAGGGTAGGTTCAGTCAGTTGGATTGTCTGACTTGTCACAGACCTGTCACTAACCCAGCGTTGTGGGAGAAGATCGTGGATGCCACAGAGCTCAGAGGGCTGGTCGAGCACTCTGAAAGAAGAATCGGGAGATTGCTGATGAAGAAGAATCAATCCATCTAGAAGGGGAAGAGAGTAGCACCAGAGAGGGGTGTAACGCTGGCGTTGCACTTAGAAGAGGTTACCTGCCCTGTACTGCTGGCTCCTGATTAGTCGGAAGCCCTTTCTTTTCCATCCCTTGGCCAGGGGTTGGTCCTCGCAGCATTCTAGGTAAATATAAATATCCTTGTACCGTTTTCCTTTTCCACCCTTCCCAGGTACCACTGTGTAGAGATATTGCTAAGTCTTTAAAGATTATTGCTTTGATCATTATTATTATCCTTGAGAAGTTGGGGATTGACATGTATTGGTATTTGACATAGATAAAGATTTTAAAACTCTCCAGAGTCTGTGGTCATTCAGAGAAAAGAGTAAAATGTCATTTATGCCTGTTATGCTAACAACCTGATCTATCGACCAGAGGAAATTAAACACTGAGGTATTAATTATGGTAAGAAGGTGTACAGGTAAATATATATTTCAAGGTAGACAAAGTCCGGAACTTCAGTGGAGGATTACCAGCTTATCGTATGAATGTTTTATGGGCCCAGGTGAGTATGGTGTTTTAGAAATAACCCAAGTTGGTAATCCCGCGCCATCAATAGTGATTGTATTACTTGTGCTGGAAACAAATCCACCCCAATGAACAAATCACTTTCTCACATTGGTTATTGCACCCTATTTCTAAACAGTTTCCATCTTTCAAACCTGTGTGCATGGTACACATGTTGGTGGGTATTGAGGGGAATTGTGCAAAGGCAAAAATTGTAGGTATGTGAAGCTACCACACTGCCCCCCTTTAAAAATCTAAATGTCACCTTTGGACTAGAGCTCTTATGCTTAAGTGGGTGCCTAATGGAGTTGCAGTCCACAAGTGACTTACAGCCCGTGGTTATACTTTGTACCATGTAATATTCTTAGTAACCCTGGGCGAAGCACTACGCTACTCTTTGCACAACTTCGTGAGACGCGAGCTGCACGTAGCACAGTGCGAACACGCGTAGTGCAGCGTAGCGTAGTGCAGCGGCAATTTTTTGCTTGTTCGCGGTCCTCAACGTCATGTTCGCAACCGCGAGCAAGCAAAATGACATCCCGGCGAGATTATCAAAGCGGGGAGATCAGGTTTCTCATTGCGAGTGGTTGCGCATGCTCGTGACCACTCACGATGAGAAACTACCAGTTCGCGTTGATAAAGCTGCCGCTCGAGTAAAAATCTACTCGAGCAGCAGAAAACTACAGCTAGCACTGTGCAAGATGCCGTTTTCAATGATTGCACAGTGCCGGATGCTTGTCCGCACTGTGCAATCATTGAAAACGCATCTTTCACAGTGCGAACATGCTACTACGCAGCTCACGTAGTGCTATGCGAAGTGCACTTTGCGTAGCTTCGTGTAGCGCTACTTCGTGAACTAGCCCCACCCTTAATTCTTAGACATAAGTTAAACGTGCTAAATAAGAGCACAGCTAATTTCGGCAGCCTTTAGGACAGAGAGCACAATCAGCAGCATCAGTCCGAAAACAAAATGGGATTAGGTATTTTCCTACATGTCCAACCCTCCAGATGAAAGGGGATGAACAACTCAGCTATTCCCGTAGAAGTCTTTGTTATCCAAGTGAAAGAAACTGGAAAGGCCGTGGTCAGTACCAGGTCTGTGCTCCACTGTGAAGCTTATAACCTAAGATAGCAAAACTAAGCCGTAGAACAATGTGGCTTCTCTTGAGTAAAGCTCAGCCAACCCTAGGGTTAGAGTGCAGTTGAAATCAATAGTCACAGCACAGAGCTCAACATCATCCTCAGAAAATCAACAGAGTCACCAAAGGGTTAAATGAACTCAATAGTGAAGTAGAGAAATTTCCCATAAAGAGAAACTTTACCCCCAGACACTGTTGAGCGCTGCATCTGAAAGAACAACAGTGGATGGTGTTGAAAAACACTTACGCTGCAGTATCAAATTTTATACCTCCTCATTACTGACAAGTGAGGTACTTCCCTCCTCCACTACACTAGCTTTTAAGCTTTTAAACATGGCCCTGCAATATTGTAGAGCTGGGTGTTACTTCCTGGTGCCAGTAGACCACAGATGCAGCAACTACAGGAGGTACTGAAGGCATCTAAGGATGACCAGCTTTACTATACCTTTGTGGTACAGTACACATAGAACAGGGGAAAATACCTTAGTACAGGTGTGGCATGTGCTCAACCTGCAAGGCCCTCTAAGCACTCCATCCAGTGCTTCTTCTTAGTGTGTTGCATGTAGCACTTTCAGCCTCAGCAACACTTCAGGGAAAGGTTGCTTGCACTTTAACATACCTGCTTTTACTGTCATCCCCACATCTTACATGCTCTATTGCCATTTAGTCAGGAAGATAGATAACATAATCCTTCAATAACCAACTGCCTGTAATCGTAAACTGTGGTAGGTAGAATGCCCAATGCTGGGTGTCATTGAAAGAATGGCACCACCACAATAGACTACACCTTACGATAGTGGAAGAGTGCAGTTACTGGTGGTGAACCCTGTTAGATTTGGGGGTCTCTAGTTTGCATAGGTTGGTACCTTTGTCCAAATAGGAAAGCTTGCGTCTAGTCTACTAGGTTCTTCCACTGGGGACTTTTTCCCCCTCTCACCCTCCATCTGGACTTCTGCACCCTCCACTTAGGAGTGGCACTGCCAGACACAAGAACTGATGGAGACCTGCCTACAGACACTCACAGTTCACCGGACACTAGGGATCCCCCTCAACAGGCAGCCCATCATGACAGCCTAGACTCCCCATTTGGTATTCCCTTAAAGAATACGCACAATGCACACAATACCAAAGAGCTCTTCAACATCTTGAAAGAACTCTCCAACCCCAGCTCCAACACCAACGACATCCCACCATCACAAGACTTGTGCAACTCCCTGGCCACCTTCTTCCACCGCAAGATCACAGACATCCACGACAGCTTCAACTCCAACACCCCCGCACCCACCACGAGTACACCACCCCTGTGACCACCACCCGTACCAGCCGCCTGACCGCCTGGTCCAACGTCAGCGGCGAAGACACCATCAAAACCATGAACTCCATCCACTCCGGATCCCCATCTGACCCCTGCCTTCACCACGTCTTCAACAAAGCCAGCACAACCATCGTGCCCTACCTCCGAAAAACAATCAACTGTTCCTTAGAGACAGCAACTTTCCCGGAAAGCTGGAAGCACGCCAAGATCCACACCCTTCTGAAGAAGCCCAAGGCGGACCCCAAGGACCTCAAAAACCTTTGGCCCATCTTCCTGCTCCCGTTCCCAGCAAAAGTAACAGAGAATATTGTCAACAAACAGCTAACCCGCTACCTCGAAGACAACAACATACTGGACCCTTCCCAATCTGGTTTTCACAGCAACCACAGCACCGAGACCGCCCTCATCGCCGCCACTGACAACATCAGGATCCTGATGGACAAAGGAGAGACGGCCGCCCTCATCCTCCTCAGCAGCCTTCGACACAGTCTGCCACCGCACCCTATCAGCAAACCAGAATTCAAGAGAAGGCCCTGGCCTTGACCACATCCTTCCTCTCCGGCAGAACCCAAAGCGTTTGCCTCCCACCCTTCTGCTCGAAACCCACGAGATCATCTGCAGCATCCCACAGGGATCCTCCCTCAGCCCGACGCTGTTCAATATCTACATGGCACCACTCACCCACATCGCATGACAACATAACCTCAACATCATTTCCTTCGCCGACGACACCCAGCTGATCATATCCCTCACAGAATACCCCCACACCGCCAAAGCCAAACCTCCACAGAGGAATGAAGGCCGTAGCCAACTGGATGAAGGACAGAAACTGAAGCTGAACTCAGACAAGACGGAGGTCCTCATTCTCGGACCCACCCCATCAGCCTGGGACGACTCTTGGTGGCCCACATCGCTAGGCACACCCCCGGAACCCACAGACCACGCACGCAACCTGGGGGTCATCCTCGACTCCACCCTCTCCATGACCAGGCAAGTCAACGCCGTCTCTGCGTCATGCTACAACACCCTCCGCATGCTCCGCAGGATCTTCAAATGGATCCCTCCCGACATGAGAAAAACCGTCACCCAGGCCCTCGACGCCAGCAGAATCGACTACGGGATTGCCCTCTACTCCGGAAACAGCCAAGCTCCTGAAACTACTACAACGAATCCAGAACGCCTCGGCACGAATGATCCTCTACGTCCCCCGACGCAGCCACATCACATCCCACCTGAGAGGCCTGCACTGGCTCCCCGTCAACAAGAGGATCACCTTCAAACTCCTCATCCATGCACACAAAGCCCTACAAAACCCCGGGCCTACATACCACAACAACCGACTTAACTTCCACACCCCCACTCGAAGCCTCCGCTCAGCCAACCTTGCCCTCGCCACAGTTACTCGTATACGGAAAACCACCGCCGGAGGCAGATCCTTCTCCTACCTCGCCAGCAAGACCTGGAACGCTCTCCCCACCAGCCTACGACAGACTCAGGACCTACTGGCCTTCAGAAAACTCCTCAAGACCTGCCTCTTCGGTCAGTAGCGCCCCCCCCCCCAGCACCTTGAGACACTCACGGGTATGTAGCGTGCTTTACAAATGCAGTGATTGATTGATTGATTGATTGAAAGAACCATCCAGGCTCTGAGAATGGGTTTCGGGCACCTTGGGACATGCAGCCCCATACTCAATCAGTCTCCACTTAGACAGGAGTTGAGCCCCTACACCCCTCCAACCATCCCGGGAACTTGCTGGGTTACTCTGCCTTTCTTCCACCACTCTAGGTTGGAAGATACCTGAACCACTCCTGTTAGGATCACTCCCAATGCCTCTCCAGACCCTCTGGAATCCACCAAAAGGGCTGCCTCCAATGTGAGATCCCTGGGGTCAGAGAACTGACTCTCCAACAGGTGTTGACATAGCTCTGGAAAATAGGGACTTACAATATGCTCTCCCACAATTGGATCACACAGCCCCCTACAAGGGTTAACCAAATTATCCTTCACCTCTCCATCCATTACCTCGCACATGTACTGCACACCACTCTCCTGACATTGGCAAGACAGTATCTGACTGTCTCTGTCACTCAACCCTCACTCTTCTGGGCGGTCTTCATACTCACATACCAGGACTTCAACTTTGGGGGAACCTCTCTCCCTGCACCTCTCACCTAGAGTCAGTAGAGTGTCCCTCCCACCTCTAGGACCATGAACCCCTGTGTCAGTTTCCCCATTTTCCTCAGAGACACTGCACACTACTGTAGCTACCTCATGTCCTAGAACATCCTGGTGTATGTTAACCCCCTCCTTCAAGTCAGGCGCCAAATCCTTGGGTGTGTGCACTACTCCCTCAGCACTAGAACATTCAATGTTGCTGCCACCATCTAAGCTGGAATCCACCTCCAACTCAGCAAAGCTCACTTTCTGAGCTACAAACATTTCTTTTTCTGGGCTGAGACATTTATGGCCTCAAGCCTCTTGAGCTCCAAATCAAGCTTCTTCATTCTCAGCTCATGCTCAAACTGCATCCTCCTTTCCTCTAGGGCCAATTTCCTAGTTTGCACACCAATTCTAACTGCCCACTCAACTTGAGCTTGGTCAGTTTCATCTCTTACATCCTATTCTTCTCCCTGTCCTCCAGCTCTTCTGGGGACAGGTCCTTGGCAGAAACACTGCTACCTGCTGGGGAATGAGCTCTCCTCCCCCTGGACCCAATGGGCCTTCTAGCTGCTCCTCTGCATTTTCAGCCCCCTCCTCATTCTCAGGGGTATTCCTTGCTTCGAGCTAGGCCCTCAGAACATTTTGGGACACATCCTTCTTGGAGAGACCGGTCATAGCAACTTTAAATCTCCCGCTGAAGTGCTTCAGCTGTTTCACATTGTAGCCTTCTAGTTTCTACTCTTCCCAATCAAAATCAACAGATATGATGGACACTGCTTTACTCACTAAACTTGGCAGTTGTTTGCAAAAATAGTAAATCCCAGAAAAAACAATCTACCAAAATGTAAGTGATTGTGTTTGGTCTGCACTCACTAGTAGTGTTGACCAATCACTCCAAGTCCAGAATCCTCACCGCTGAACACCAATGTTAGATTTGGGGGTCTCTAGTTGGCAGAGGTAGGTAACTTTGTCCTAATAGGGACCCTTGCGTCTAGTCTTGGTAAGTGGATACACTCCAAAAATAACCCCTGCTCACCCCCTTGGTAGCTTGGCACGAGCAGACAGGCTTATCTCAGAGGCAGTGTGTGAAGCATTTATGAACACATACAGTAACCTGGTGACAACACTACAGGTGAACAACACACAAGTTGTAGTATAAAAAGAAGTATTTTTATATAGATTTAACACAAGACCCCAAAACAACAAAAATCCACAATACTGTACTTCAAAAATTGTAGAATGAGCTTAGTTCTTTTTAGATGTAAAATACAACACTTTAAGTTCAATGTACCTTTGGATGTGTGACGCTATACAATGATAGTGTTGCAGGGAAGGTGATGCATCGGTTCCTTAGATGCAAGAATGGCGATGCGTCGGGTCCCTACTACTGCGTAGGGGATGCGTCGATTCTTCTCTGCATGGGGAGGTGATGCGTCGGTTTCTTACTGCGTTTCCGTGGCGATGCGACCAGCAGCGCCGTGATGTGATGAAGATCCAGTGCAATGAAACAAAATGGCATCTTCCTCTTGATGCAACAACGATGAGTGCATGCCCTACGGCGGATCTATGACAGAATTTCGACAGACAGAATTTCGACCTACACAAATATCGGCGTAATTATATCGATAGCAAAAATATCGACGCCCTATGTACAACATGGTAAGTACCAAAATATCGAAAAATTAATATCGATGTAAAAAATATCGTTGTTAAATATATCGATTTTTTTTAAATTTAAAATAACATTAAAAAAACTGTAAATAATACTTATTAATTACTTAAACATATTTAAATATATGTAATAGTTGTTAAAAAAAATAATAATACATATTTAATAAAAAAATAAAATGATAAATCATATATAATATATCATTACTTAACAATAATTACTATTCCCACTCCAGTGGGTGCAACAGTAGGGAAAACTGACCCTGAACACTAAAAATACCCCTTTACCCAAAAACCTAAAACTGACCCTGAACCCTAAAAATACCCCTTTACCCATAAACTGAAAACTGACCCTGAACCCTAAAAATACCCCTTTACCAAAGAACTGAAAACTGACCCTGAACCCTAAAAATAGCCCTTTACCAAAGAACTGAAAACTGACCCTGAACCCAAAAAATACCCCTTTACCAAAGAACTGAAAACTGACCCTGAACCCTAAAAATACCCCTTTACCCAAAAACTGAAAACTGACCCTGAACCCTAAAATTACCCCTTTACCCAAAAACTGAAAACTGACCCTGAACCCTAAAAATACCCCTTTACCCAAAAACTGAAAACTGACCCTGAACACTAAAAATACCCCTTTACCCAAAAACTGAAAACTGACCCTGAACCCTAAAAATACCCCTTTACCCAAAATACCCCTTTACCCAAAAACTGAAAACTGACCCTGAACCCTAAAAATACCCCTTTACCCAAAAACTGAAAACTGACCCTGAACCCTAAAAATACCCCTTTACCAAAGAACTGAAAACTGACCCTGAACCCTAAAAATACCCCTTTACCCAAAAACTGAAAACTGACCCTGAACCCTAAAAATACCCCTTTACCCAAAAACTGAAAACTGACCCTGAACCCTAAAAATACCCCTTTACCCAAAAACTGAAAACTGACCCTGAACCCTAAAAATACCCCTTTACCCAAAATTAATTAATATTACAAATAAATTACTTCCCACCCTATTCCCCTATAAACCCACAACCCGCTCCAGTAGTAAAACATATAATTTAGTTAAAAATATACATAAATTATCAATTAATTAATTAATTAATCAATTAAAATAAATCATTGCCAATTAATATTTAATTGCAAAATAAATTAATCATTGAAAAATAATTATTTAATTACAAATAAATTACTTCCCACCCTATTCCCCTATAAAACCACAACCCGCTGTGGTAGTAAAACATATTATTTACTTTTATATATTTTTAAATTTTAAAAACATATTAAACACATATTATAACAATTAATTTAAATACTTAACTAATATTTCTAACACATATTAGTAAATCGAAATTACTTACATCGATATATATGCTATCGATATTGGTGATTTCGATATTACTTACCTTAGGGTCGATATTCTGGCCATCGATATTCTGGACATCGATATTCTGTCCCATCGATATTAGCAACTCGATATAAGTGTAGGTCGAAATTTAAAACTCGATATTTTGACTGTTTACCCCCTACGGCAGGCTCAACAATTCTTCTGAGCCGAGACAGGGCCTGCCACACGCTTCTCCGGCGATACGATGGCGCCTGCTGTGACAGCGACACTCTGCTCCAGTGATGTGAGGCGCTTTGGGTGATGCGATGGCGAAAGCGGCGGTATGCTTCTCCGGTGATGAGACGACACGGTTCCGGCAGCAACACATTTCTTCGTCTTGAGTCGCGCTTCCAGCTCCCAGCAACATGCAGTGTCTCAGAAGGCCCAGCTGAACAGCAGGCACTTCAATCCCCAGCAGGGGAAGGCAAGGTAGCTGGTTGGTGAAGTCTGTTGTCCCTGAGACTTCAGCAGGAGGCAAGCTCAATCTCAAGCCCTTGGAGAACTTTATAGGTTGATTTGAAAGTAGCACAAAGTGCTTTCTCCTTTCTTTGGCAGTCAGGTAACCACTGCAGGCCAATCCCCCAAACAGCACTCAGCTTAGGGATAGTCTCCTCCTCAGTTTCCCTGGCTCCTCTCCTCAGAAAAGGTTCTTCTTGTTTCCAAAAAGTGATCTAAAGTTCCTGGGTCTGGGTCCCAATATTTATACTAGCAAATCTTTTTTCCTCTGAAGGCAGAGGGTCCTGTACCCTGTCCAAACCAGTTCTGTGCAGTCCTGGAGAACTTTGTTGATAAGACTCCTTATTTCCTTTGACAGTGTGGGCCAGGGACATCAGACGCACCACAGGACGTGGAGCCAGCATTGTAGAAGGCAGGCCCTATTTAGGTCCCAGGTGCACTCCTCCCACCCATCTACATGCAGATAGCTCTATTCAGCCCTGTGTTGACTCACCTTGTCTCCTGGAAACCCCCAGCCCCTGTCACTCAAACTCCAGACAAGGAATACACAACCTAGCAGAGGCAGGCTTGGACAGTTAGGCAAGAAAATACCTACTTTCTAAAAGTGATATTTTCAAACACAGAAAGTTAAAACCACCTTCACTAAAAGATGTCTACCTGGTTCCCTGAGTCAGTTAGGATTATAAGATTTTATAATCAAACTGACCTTTCTGGCCTATGGGGAAAAGGTAGCCTTGCAATAGTGAAAAACGAAAATGTCTGTAATTCACTATTAGGACATGCCACACACACACACCAGGGCATGTCCTACTTTTTACCTACAATGCACCCTGCCCTTGGGCCTACCATAGGGGTGACTAATATGTAGGGGTGGGCAAAACTCTGCGAAACAATAAAAAATCTCTGCGAGCACGCAAAAGTTCCGCAAACACATGGACTCATTTTTTCTGCCTGTCCGTGATGCTTTTTTCCTGTTCATTAACGCTGTTTGCGTGCTTTGGGAGAAATATCTTGAAAGCGCGCATTTTTAAAGAGCAAACAACCAAAAAATTCTGCGAAGCCGCAGATCGCGGATATGTTGGCAATTCTGTGTTCTCCGCGGAACGCAACATTACCCAAATTCAGCGAGCAGAACGGAATTTACCACCCAGGCCTACTAATATGCAGAAAAGGGAAGGTTTAGGGACTGTTGAGTTGTTGCAGTTGCCCAGACAACATGGCAGTACCAGACTGCACAAAGGCTCTGCGATGGCAGTCCTGAGACACACTATGCTTCTGTGGGTGGCATAACCAGTGCTGCAAGCCCTCCAGCAGCATTTGATTTACAAGCCCTGGGCACACTCAGTGCACTTTACTAGGGTCTGACAAGTAAAGCAAACCAGCCAATCATGGAGTAACTATTCCATACATCAATTTACCATAGGGAGAGCATATGCACTTTAGCACTGATCAGTAGTGGTAATGTAGTGGTAATGTACCCAGAGTCATAAAACAGCCATCAAAAGGTCAGAAAAATACAGGAGGAAAGCAAAAGGTTCAGGGATGACCCTGCAAAAAGGGCAAAGTCCAGCAAATCCTGATAAGAGAGTGCACTGACCTCAAATGAGGCAATCCCTGCCTTCAATTCACCACTTTTCAAGTCACTATGAATGTCACCTGCATGAACACAGTTTGCCTTCAGCCAGTGGATGCCTGCTACAGCCTACTGTTATGGCATCAGGTAGGGCCTTCCTCCAATTCATTTTCACTGACGAAGGGGGTGGAATCAATCCCTCAAATTCCCCCTCACTACTGGAAGTGGCTCTAGAGTTTGGTAGCCTGGCCTTCTCTGCAGGGTCACCCCCAAGCTGTATGAATTTTTCCCTACAGTTTTTGCAGAATTTTTGTGGGGCTTTGACTTTGTCCACCGTAACACCACTAACCGGCGCTACCATTTTTGTGCTTGCTCCGCTAAGCATGATTTGATTGGTGTATACCTAATTGGTATGTTTAATGTACTTATAATTCCCTTGTAGATTGGTATACAGTGGACCTGCTGCACTTATTGTGCCACCCATCGAAGTAGAAATTTAAAACAAGACCAAGGCCCATCATTGCAGCCTTAATGCAGTCTGCCATGTCAACTCGGCATTAATGACTCCTTGCCAAAACTTAAACCCCCTTTTAGTTACATATAAGTCATCCCATAGCTAGGTCCTAGGTAGCCCACATGGCAGCATGCTGTGCAAGTTTTACTTGTGCTGGCAGTAGAAATCTCCTACATTCGTTTTTTCACCACTTAGGCTTACCCCCCCTCATAGGATAATGTAGGCTTACCTTATTAAAAATTTTTGTGCTATGTTTTGATTGGGAACAGGTAGAAATATATTTAGACTCAAATGAATTATAATTTTAAATCCTCTTTAATGGTAAAGTTGGAGTTTAGATTACAATTTTGAAAATGCTGCTTAGAGCTCACTCAATGAATTGCCCCGCAGCCTGAGGTCTGCTTTGTTAATTAGAGGACTGCCCTGCTGTCCAGAGGACTACCCTTCTCCTTGAGTCCTTTCTTGTTCGCCAGAAGAGCGCCTTGCTGCTTGAGGCCTGTTTTGCTGCTGTAAGGAGAGAGGACCATCTCCTTGACCTCAGGACCTCCAGAGTAGCTTAAAGGTTCAGTTAACTGACATCCTCTTCTGAGCTCTACTGACACAACAAAATTCTTAGGTCTTCCTGCAACTGCCCTGCTGACCTTCTGCGACTGACCTGCCCGGACCTGCAAGTGGCAATGCCTGAGTCCCGTTTGTCTCCGCTTTTGGGAGTTACTGATCCCGAAGAGGTGGCTGCCCAGTCCTAGACCCTTGGTTGGCATCAGTGGAGCTACTCTGTGAAATCTTGCAGTTTTAGACTCTACACCAAACTTTGATAAAGTAGGTTTTTCTTCAAGAAAATCCTGGTGACTATATCTGATCTGCTCTCCATTGCAGCCAGCCTAATATTACGATTTTGTCCCTATCCAGTGTGACCAGATACCCACAGTTGGCACTGTTTGCTTCTTGACACTCTTTTTACTTAAACCTTTAAACTTATGTATCTCCGGTTTTACTGATTGGCTTTTTCTCATTTTGGTCTCATTTTATTTATTAAATTGCACTCTACTGTTCTAAATTAGCATGGGCTATTTCTTGTGATGTGTTTTTACTTAATTATGTTTTGTGTAATGTATAAATACTTAATGCAGTGCCTTTAAGTTAAGCCCAAATGTTTTTGTGCCAAGCTACCAGACGGTTAAGCTCAAGTTAATTTAGTGACTTTTGTTGTTCACCCTGACAAGGATTGTTGTTGTCACATTACACCCCCCACTAAAAAACACATTTTCTTACTATTTTGTTCCATGGTGGGAACCAATACTTATATTTGTGCAATGCCACACAGTAATTTTGTGTAACACGAAACTCCCATATAAATAAACTGGTCCCAGATTCTACTGTTTTTCATTTCTCCCTGATTGGCTTATTTTTCTTTATCCAAATACACTTCCATTCTACCTAACCTATTGCATCTGTGACCTTGCCTACTTCAAGTATGGAGTTTATGCTCAGCAACCTGGAGAGCTACACTGTGGATAAGATGCTGGAGGGTGAGGGGGCTTTCAGCAAACCAGTATTCTAAAAAGCAGGAAATCCAGAAGGGGCCCACCAGTTACAGTTAATAGTACAGGAAGATGAGGAGTGTATTGTGAGTAGAAGCAGGAGGAAATGGTAGTAGTAGATGACTGTAACGACCGGATTTTCGGACCAGATAGAATCAGCTCACCAAGACACCACCAACCCAGCTGAAACGTAACCACCTCCCTCCTCAGGACCTACTTACCACGGTACCTGGATACCTACCTGAGGACCAGGAATTAGCAATATGCAAGCTTAGATCCTTTAAAACACCACCAAATCTATAGGGATTACTAATAACAATCACTAATTGCTACAGAATTCCATATCCTACACCACACTTATACTTTATTAGTCTGACGGCAACTTAGGCCCAGACTATGCTACCCTCCTACTCATAGTGCAGGGGGCAGTTCTGATTACTTACCATTACACATTGACCACAATCAGAGCTCATACAAGACACAATCCTGTGGGTATAGGCACCATGTCCTCCTGATGCTTTCACTCTCTCACAGAAGTCACAATCCTGTGGGTATACACACTGGGCTCTCCCAGTGCTCTCACTCTCTCACACAAGCCACAATCCTGTGGGTATACACACTGAGCTCTCCCAGTGATCTCACTAACGCCGCTACACAACGACGATCACTGTCCTATTGATACATTTAACTCTCTCTCTCTCTATTGGGAAGTTTCATTATATAGTACTGGGAATATCTCATATACAATTTGATCCTTCCACACAAGAATGGCCGGATTACAATATGCAAATGTTATTCTCTGATTCAAGTGCTCCCTGCTCCCTTACTCAGTTACCACTTACACGGATGGGAAACGCATCCGTCCACATAACAGCATCTGACTAGAAGAAAGGTTAACTGTGTCGTATGAATAACAATTACACAATGGTTCACTAAGAACTGGGGTCCCTTTATTATGCAATAACAAATTATAACAACAATAAAATACTGCAATATAACATATAGCCTGAAAAGCAAAGGAAAGAATTAGAATGTGTGTGCGCGTTAATAAGAAAGGGTCGACGTCACTTTATGAGTACGAAGTCTGGACTCAGTTGTCATCTGGGTTCCCTTCTCGTCTGTGCCTTGGGTCATCTTAGCATCACCCCTGCAGTCACGGATACACGTCTGCACCGCTGTGCTCTGTCTCCTCTGCTCCCCTCCAAGTCACTGGAACCTCCCTCTTGTTCTCTGTTTCGTCTGTTTCGCTCTCGCTGTTCTACACTATTCCTCTCTCCTCTCAATCACGGACTATCTTTACCTTCCAACTTCGATCTTATAAATCAGTTTCTGCCACTCTAGTATTTGTTTGCTCCGCTAACTTCTTCACTCTGCATGCTCTGATCTCGGTATCAAAGCTCACCAGCTGCTCCAACTAAAGTAACTTCAATCTTTCTGAGAGATTTTCAGCCTTCAGTCTTTTTCGGACTTCAAAATGACGACTGTCTGCTTTAAGTTGATTAACTGCAATAATGCTAACGCCTAGCTGCCGTTTACTAACTGACTCTGTGACATCTCCGTACTTTCGCTAATATAGAACCTTGTTCATGCATGGAAATTTCCAGCCAGTAACCTGCCGCCCACCAAATTCTTGTACCACCCCGTGCCAAGGACACGTTCTCAGCCGCCGGCCTGATGTTATGTCTTCGACAAGAAGAAAAATACAGTCTTTCGATAAGGGCCAGCTCGAGCTGGTTCTCTCCAAGCGAACAACACCTTATAACTAAAACATTACATTTGACCTAAAAGCATCTCAAGCAGCTGAGGCAGAAAGAAAGATGGAGTTTCTCTCGTTCGACGCCTACTAGGCCCGAAATAAGCATAACTCTATCAGAAATATACTAGTAGCTTTACAAAAGGACGGAATAATACTAATACTAAGGCATCTATCCCCTAACATAAACTTATAGGCCCTAGAATAAAGAAAAAAATAGGGAATTATGTCAAACACCTTGTAAATAGGCCAGGTCGGAGGCTCTAATCCTCCTATTAGAATGATAGCAGGCTAAAGTCACCTTCACTCAAAAAGGGGAACGAAAAACCGGTCAGAACATTTCACCCTTAACTTTAGACTACTAATCATTCGCTAAATGGAACTAACATCTGTCGAAGAATAATATAAAACAAAACTGACAGATCTATTTCTAGTACTGCATCTGCAAGTTTGAAGTAAAGAAGGAATACACTGAATAAAACAGCAAATAGCAACTAAAATGCAAATAGTAAGCAGGATACCCCCTAATATCTGACGTAAGGAATGTAAGTCTGATAACCAATTAAAGAGCCAGCTAACTTCTTTGGTTAAGTCGTGTAATTTGTCAATGTGAGCCTGAATGGACCTAGTGTGGTCTGATAAATTGAAACAACAAAGACCATCAAAGTCAGAACAGTCATGTCCATGTTTAAGTAAAAGGTAATCTATAGCAGCTCTATTCTGTAGAATTGCTCTGCGTTCACCCTGGGCGTCCAATAGCATGTCAGATAGAATCGTGGAAGTGTGATTGATGGATTTAACCATCCAACAGGCCATTTTTCCAATAGATTTAGCAATGTAAACTGCCAGGGCAGGGACACCCAAAATAGAAAAAGTCAAACTAAGGTATTCAGATTCAGAAAATAAATGTAGTGTAGAATCACAATTGTCCTTCATTAATTACTGCATCACGGACAACACGGGAATTCACATTGGGATGTGAAGAAAACATTAGCAAACTTAATCTTGTAATAGCACAGGGTCCTCCGGCAATATTTTCAGGAATGTAAGGCCTCGATGTATTGCCACAAGAGAAAAGCCATCCGGAAGGTAATAGCATTGCACAATAATGGCTAGGGGTAACTACAAGACTTTTGCAGGTCATATTATTTTTAACAGAAACACATGACTTGGATGATCTCTGGGAACATAAAGTTTTTTCATGATCTATAAATGAAGTAGCACCTTTTATCTTCAAACAAACACATTCAGTTATGGCGCTTGGATCACATGTAAGGAAGAAACATAAATCACCCCGCGTGATATTATATGTAGCTATTTGAGAATGCATCGGTGGTACTGGATCTAAGAGCACAGTACATAAAGGACTGTATTCGTGAGTCGCGAAATCGCCAAGAATAATATTAGGACGGGCATTTGATATATTAAAAATATGGGCAAGGGTCTCCAAAGAAGCCGGGACGGCAACCAAACAGGTCACTAATATGTCTGTTACCCAACGCATCGGTGTTAAACAGAAATGTGGGAGTTTGTCACCCTCCGTGCCAGGGTTGTCCAAAAGTTAGATGATGAATCCCACGCAGCGAAGGAATGTTGCACTCTGATTTTCCAATCAACCAGAGTCTGGGGGTTCCTTCCTCCCCCGACGTAGCAGGCCAAAAGGAGTCCAACGCCGGCACATCCTGCAACAGCAGTCCAGAGAATGATCTGAAAGAAAATCAAATACAGGCATTATTCATTCTCGTAAGTAGCATTTGTCAGCTGGGACAAACCTTCCAGCTATGTTTCCCTGGTCTCATGACAAGTACTGTGTTATCATGACCGGCTGCCATATTTTCAGCTTGTTCAGGGGGATTTTTAGGCGATTGCACCCACACTCTCGCTCCTGGAGTATCAGTGGAGCCAAAACCTTTTTGTCCTCGAACAGTTAACAAGGTCGGGCGGTGCCTTTTTGAATCTCAAAACTGAAAACAGGCATTATCAGCAATTGAGCAACTCGGTCAGTCTAATGAATTGGTAAATTAACCTCACTGCTATTCAGCACAAGTACCTTAATCTCTCCCTGATAATCCCTGTCAATTACACCTCCAAGCACTTGAATGCCTTTTAAGGCCAGGCCCGATCTTGGGGCAATTAGGCTAAAATTTCCAGTTGGTATACAGACACCAATACCAGTTTCAATGATAACTCGGTCTTTTCCTTTTACAATAATGTCATTCATGGCGTGCAGGTCTAAGCCTGCGGAACCTGGGGTTGCTCTGCATGGAGCCAGGGCTCCAGGGGAAATTTCCCAATACATTACAGTATTTTTAACAGTGTTCGGTTTAGCATCAACAGCTGGAGGAAATAAACGCATTGATGGGGAATCAGCATTTAAAAAGGGACGATTATTCAAGATTAACAGTGTCTGAAATAAATATTCTCTCCAATTTTTATATTTATTATCAGTTAATTTATGCAATTGATATTTTAGCAAACCATTCATTCTCGCCACAAGGCCTGCTGCCTGTGGGTAGTACGGTATGTGAAACACCCATTCAATGTTATGCTCCACACAAAATTCCAGTACCAATCTTCCTTTGAAATGGGATGCATTGTCAGATTGAATTTGAAATGGGACACCATAATACAGCATAATCAATTCCAAAGTTTTAATGGTATTTACTTGGGTAGCTCGTTTACAAGGAAAGGCCACTAGAAGACCACTGTACGTGTCGACAATGGTGCATATATATTGACAATTTTTACTCATAGGGAGTGGAACAATATAATCAATCTGCCAAATCTGAGCAGGTAATTTACCTCGGTGTAACTGTCCTCTAACAATTTGGGGTACTTTTCGTTGCCTAGAATGTTGACAGATAGCACAATGCAATATAGTATCTTTGATCAAATTTAAAGGAATATAAATTCCTCGGTCAGCAGCCCACCTGCTAGTGGCTCTTTCTCCAAAATGTCCTTTTTTCTGGTGGGCCCATTTCGCCAATCACGCCAAATCAGAATCCTGCATGTCCACCACTGCCTCAGCAATTTTATATTTCTCATCTGCAATGTTGTGAAAGAATTTGTCAAGGGAGTCTATTGGTGTATGAGCATCCACATAAAAGATTGTAACAGTACTTTGCGGAAGCAATTCCCAAATTTCCTGCCATAACTCTTTACCCCAAAGTTCTTTAGAATGCAATTCCCAATTACGAGCATGCCATGTTGGTAACCAGACCGCCAGTCCATTAGCAGTGGACCAGGAGTCAGTAAAAATGTGACACGTACCAGGTAGTTCCTGTTTTAAGACTTGGTAAACAGAATACAGTTCAGCAAATTGACTACTTTTTCCTTCACCAGTTGTACTCAGCAATTTTTTTGTGATAGGATTATAGGACACTGCCTTCCAATGCCTCTTCTCTCCTATGTACCTCGCCGAACCATCCGTAAACCACACATGGTTTCTGTCCTCCGCGGACAGATCATCAAATGGCTTACCCCACTTAACAGGGGATTCCTGTACTATAGGTACGAAGCAATCACTCCCAGTCTCATTCGATGGCGCCAGCGCCACTTGCTCATGTAACGTCGCAACACCTTTCGGTCCCTTACGTGCCCTGTCTTGTATGTACCATTTCCACTTAATCACACTTGCCTCTTGAGCGTGTCCAATTTGATGAGTTTTCGGCGAACTCAAAACCCACTGCATAATAGGAATTTTAGTCTCAACATTACAACATGTCCCAAAGTCAATTGCTCGGTATTCACCAGAGCCCAATAACATGCAAGTAACTGTTTTTCAAAAGGCGTATAACGCTCACCAGCATCGGGTAACTTTTTAGTCCAAAAACCAAGTGCTACTTTATTTCTGCCTTGTTTTTGCCAAAAACTCCAATTTGCATAAGGACCTTCCACAGACACATTCAGATCCACATCACCATCACGTACAGGCCACAGATCCAAAGCATACTGGATCGCTTCTTTCGCCAAATCAAACGCATCTTGCTGCGGCTTACTCCATTCCAACACATTCTTTTTACGAGTGACTATATACAAAGGGGCTAATATCTGACTCAAATGTGGGATATGTTGACGCCAAAAACCAAATAAACCAATAAATCTCTGGGCTTCTTTTCGATTCCGAGGAACTGCAAAATCAAGAATTTTCTGTTTCACCTGTGGAATTACTTCTCTGTTTCCTTTATGCCAATTGATGCCTAAAAATGTTACACTTTGTGATGAACCTTGTATCTTGTCGGGATTGATTTCCCAACCTTTTTCTCATAAGTGATTAATAACCTGATCTAACTGAGTCTGAACTTGATCCTGTGTCTCACCTTGAATCAAAATGTCGTCAATATAATGGCAAATCTGTATTTGTGGGTTCATGGGTATTTCAGATAAATGTTCCGCCACCAGCTGGTGACAGATCGTAGGACTGTGTACATAGCCTTGGAGAAGACTTCTAAACGTCATTTGACGTCCATTCCATGTAAAACTGAACTGTTCCTGACACTCAGGGGCAATTGGGATTGAAAAGAAAGCATTAGCAATGTCAATAGACGCATACCACATTCCTGGATGTTTCTGAATTCTTTCAATTAAGGTAATCATGTCTGGTACTGCAACAGTCAGAGGCAGTGTATGTTTATTTAATTTGCGGTAATCAACAGTCATGCGCCAAGAATTATCACTTTTACGCACAGGCCAAACGGGATTATTCCAAGCAGAAGTAACCGGAGTTATAACTCCTGCATTCACCAAATCTTGAATAGTAGCCCTAATTTCTTCGTGACCACCTGGAATACGGTACTGTTTTTGGGAAATGACTTTTGTACCCTGGGGAATTTTTATAGGAGGCATTCTCAAACGGCCAACTCGTACAGGTCTGAATGATATATAACCTCTACCTCCAAATTGATAGCAACCATCATCTAAATGCAAAGTTTAGGATATCAATTTCAATTATGTATTCTAAAAGTGGCACAACTAAAACAGAATATTCTTTTCGGGGAATTCTACCTATTTTCATCTCAACATTTGTTTGTACTGCGGGGGTTTCTTTTCCACATAAACCAGTAATTGTAAAAAATTGTCCTTTGAATTTCTTTGATTTTCCATGAATTAGAGTGGCCTCCGCTCCTGTATCTACCAATGCTCGGGCCCCTTTGGATGTTACGATGTCTCCAAAAAATGTCAATATCTACATAGGGTCTATTATCTTTGTGAGCCCAATTGCGTACTGGAGCTTGACCTATTTCCTAATCATTTTTATTGCGTTCTAAAAACCAAGACAAATCAGGGTAAATACTCTCAAATGTTTGGGACGATGTAATTTCCTGTCCATATCCATCCCCATTACTAAACGGATTATTGTCATCTACATGGTATCGTGAATTTCGTTCAGAAAATCTGTGTCGTTCTTCTCTTCTCCTCATCTCGGGGGACTGATCCCTTTCATCTCTATATCTGCTCTCAACACAGTCATCTCTCCCCCTCTCTCTCTCCCCCTCTCTCCCCCTCTCTCTCTCTCGCCGAGGGGACACATCTCACTCATTCCGTCGTCTATCACGCCGATCTGAATCATCACGACGTCTATCATCCCCACTGTCATCAGAATATTCACGATCACATTCATTCTTCAGCACACGTCGAGCACCCTCCTTCTGATCCAAACCACGCTTGCGAAACATATCCCACAAGCGATTATTAGGTTCACCATCAATGACTTCTTTCTTCACACCATCAGCCAGCAAGGCAAGAAACATATCACGTCTAGAAAACTGCTAATTTCCAGCAGTACGACCCTCAGGTCTGGATTGACTCTCAGGTTTAAGCCATTCGCCCAACTCACCAAGCTGACGTACAGATTCAAGCACTAAGGACAACGCGTTACCAGTCTGATTTATTAACAATGTCATCATAACTTGTTTATAGGCAACAGGGGAAGAACGGATAATGCGATTCGGCACAGAAGATGTCAACAAACCATCCAACAATCTCTCAGAAGTACTCAGAAAAATGGCAGTTTTCATCACCTCCTCCTTTAGTCTCTGTGCCGCATCACGTAAAGTGTGCCACGGCTTGTCATTTAGGGGCCAAACAGATTCAGTAGGGTATTTGTGATTACAACCATCAGTCGCTAATTGAAGCAAACTAATCTGACCAATACCATTATAGTTTCAGAAATGATCTTGCACAGTAGAATCAGAACTCAAAGAACAGAATTTCAAAGCATCTCCCGCATCCAACATGATGCCAGCAGCACCCAGTTCATAGAGACGCACCATCCATGTAAGCAAGGCCTCACCGGGCCGCTGTCGGAATCGTTGCAAAATGTCACTAACTTCCTGTTGTGTAAAGTCTTCTAAACTATCCAAAGGAATACCATTTGGATTACCAGGAGCCTGCTGTAATTTTCGACGAAAAACCGGATGCGCAGAAATTTAAGTACGAGCAGCAGAAGGAGCTCGATCACTAGAATCAGAGGGACACTTAGATTGAGAAATGTCATCAGATTTAGAAGACCGACCATGGTCGCCGGAATCAACAAGTTTGTCTAAAGTATTAGATTTACAGTCACGTCCGGTGCGAGAATACTCGCGTCTGTCAGATTCCTCAGCCAAGGAGCCAGAATCATTCGAGTCCCAGATATTACCGTCCCATTCATCAGGATTGCAGTCCAGCCCGGCTTTCGCCACGACCAGACGCACTTTCCGTTTGCAAACTCGACTACGACGATTCTTATATTTATATTTAGCAATACGAACAGCAGCTCGTTCAGCAATTGTTTGATAAGTCTCGAGTTTGTCGGCAAGCAATTTATTTTCACATTGCAAAAGAGTGTGAGCATTCTGCACTTCAACAAACTTCTCTTCAATCTCTGCATATTGTTTCTGCAATTTCAAAAATTCTCATGTACAAGCCTGTACGCAGATAAAACAATCCAACCTCTGCGTCCCAAAATAGGAAGCTCATCACCCTTCACAATTGGCGCTTTTTTCAAACAAGCAATCACATTACTCGGATCCGCCAATTCCAAACAAGAACTCCAATTTTCACTTAATTCCAGTGGAATCGGCCTACTCACGGGCCAATGCCTCGTAAGGCGTTGATTCCCAGCCGGGAATTTCAACAGGGAATTTAAAAGTAGATTTCGATCTTCTCAAAATCATTGTGCCAAAAGAAAAAGAAATATACAACTATAAACAAATAATATACAAAATGTACAAGCGCAAACCAACAAGATAGAAACAACACCGCGCAACCAGGCTAACGTAAACGGTTCGTGACGCCAGATGTAATGACCGGATTTTTGGACCAGATAGAATCAGCTCACCAAGACACCACCAACCCAGCTGAAACGTAACCACCTCCCTCCTCAGGACCTACTTACCACCGTACCTGGGTACCTACCTGAGGATGGGGAATTAGCAATATACAAGCTTAGATCCTCTAAAACACCACCAAATCTATAGGGATTACTAAAAACAATCACTAATTGCTACGAAATTCTATATCCTACACCACACGTATACCTTATTAGTCGCACGGCAACTGAGGCCCAGACTATGCTACCCTCCTACTCGTAGTGCAGGGGGCAGTTCTAATTACTTACCATTACACACTGACCACAATCAGTGCTCACACAAGCCACAATCCTGTGGGTATAGGCACCGTGTCCTCCCGATGCGCTCACTCTCTCACACAAGCCACAATCCTGTGGGTATACGAACTGGGCTCTCCCAATGCTCTCACTAACGCCGCTACATAACGACGATCACTGTCCTATTGATACCTTTAACTCTCTCTCTCTCTATTGGGAAGTTTCATTATATACTACTGGGAATATCTAATATACAGTTTGATCCTTTCACACAAGAATGGCCGAATTACAATATGCAAAGGTTATTTTCTGATTCAAGTGCTCCCTGCTCCCTTGCTCAGTTACCACTTACCCGGACGGGAAACGCATCCGTCCACATAACAGCATCTGACTAGAAGAAAGGTTAACTGTGTCGTATGAATAACAATTACACAATGGTTCACTAAGAACTGGGGTCCCTTTATTATGCAACAATAAAATACTGCAATATAACATATAGCCTGAAAAGCAAAGGAAAGAATTAGATTGTGTGTGCGCGCTAATAAGAAAGGGTCGACGTCACCTTACGAAGTCTGGACTCAGTTGTCATATGTGTTCCCTTCTCGTCTGTGCCTTGGCTCATCTTAGGATCACCCCTGCAGTCACGGATACACGTCTGCACCGCTATGCTCTGTCTCCTCTGCTCCCCTCCAAGTCACTGGAACCTCCCTCTTGTTCACTGTTTCGTCTGTTTCACTGTCGCTGTTCTGCACTACTCCTCTCTCCTCTCAATCACGGACTATCTTCACCTTCCAACTTCGATCTTATAAATCAGTTTCTACCGCTCTAGTATTCGTTCGCTCCGCTAACTTTTTCACTCTGCATGCTCTGATCTCGGTATCAAAGCTCACCAGCTGCTCCAACTAAAGTAACTTCAATCTTTCTGAGAGATTATCAGCCTTCGGTCTTTTTCGGACTTCAAAATGGCGACTGTTGCTTTAGGTTGATTAACTGCAATAATGCTAACGACTAGCTGCCGTCTACTAACTGACTCTCTGACATCTCCGTACTTTCGCTATTATATAGAACCTTGTTCATGCATGGAAATTTCCAGCCAGTAACCTGCCACCCACCAAATTCTTGTACCACCCCGTGCCAAGGACACGTTCTCAGCCGCCGGCCTGATGTTATGTCTTCTTCAAGAAGAAAAATACAGTCTTTTGATAAGGGCCAGCTCGAGCCGGTTCTCTCCAAGCGAACAACACCTTACAACTAAAACATTACATTTGACCTAAAAGCATCTCAAGCAGCCGAGGCAGAAAGAAAGATGGAGTTTCTCTTGTTCGAGGCCTACTAGGACCGAAATAAGCATAACTCTATCATAAATATACTAGTAGCTTTACAAAAGGACGGAATAATACTAATACTAAGGCATCTCTCCCCTAACATAAACTTATAGGCCCTAGAATAAAGAAAAGAATAGGGAATTATGTCAAACACCTAATAAATAGGCCAGGTCTGAGGCTCTAATCCTCCTATTAGAATGATAGCAGGCTAAAGTCACCTTCACTCAAAAAGGGGAACGAAAACCCGGTCAGAACATTTCACCCTTGACTTTAGACTACTAATCATTCGCTAAATGGAACTAACATCTGTCGAAGAATAATACGAAACAAAACGGACAGATCTAGTTCTAGTACTGCATCTGCAAGTTTGAAGTAAAGAAGGAATACACTGAATAAAACAGCAAATAGCAACTAAAACGCAAATAGTAAGCAGGATACCCCCTAATATCTGACGTAAGGAATGTAAGTCAGGTAACCAATTAAAGAGCCAGCTAACTTCTTTGGTTAAGTCGTGTAATTTGTCAATGTGAGCCTGAATGGACCTAGTGGGGTCCGATAAATTGAAACAACAAAGACCATCAAAGTCAGAACAGTCATGTCCATGTTAAGTAAAAGGTAATCTATAGCAGCTCTATTCTGTAGAATTGCTCTGCGTTCACGCTGGGCGTCCAATAGCATGTCAGATAGAATCGTGGATGTGTGATTGATGGATTTAACCATCCAACAGGCCATTTTTCCAATAGATTTACAAATGTAAACTGCCAGGGCAGGGACACCCAAAATAGAAAAAGTCAAACTAAGATATTCAGATTCAGAAAATAAATGTAGTGTAGAATCACAATTGTCCTTCAACATTACTGCATCACGGACAACACGGGAATTCACATTGGGATGTGAAGAAAACATTAGCAAACTTAATATTGTAATAGCACAGGGTCCTCCGGCAATATTTGCAGGAATGTAAGGCCTCGATGTATTGCCACAAGAGAAAAGCCATCCGGAAGGTAATAGCATTGCACAATAATGGCTAGGGGTAACTACAAGACTTTTGCAGGTCATATTATTTTTAACAGAAACACACGACTTGGATGATCTCCGGGAACATAAAGTTTTTTCATGATCTATAAATGAAGTAGCACCTTTTAACTTCAAACGAACACATTCAGTTATGGCGCTTGGATCACATGTAAGGAAGAAACATAAATCACCCTGCGTGATATTATATGTAGTTATTTGAGAATGCATCGGTGGTACTGGATCTAAGAGCACAGTACATAAAGGACAAGTATTCGTGAGTCACGAAATCGCCCAGAATAATATTAGGACGGGCATTTGATATATTAAACATATGGGCAAGGGTCTCCAAAGAAGCCGGGACGGCAACCAAACAGGTCACTAATATGTCTGTTACCTAACGCATCCGTGTTAAACAGAAATGTGGGAGTTTGTCACCCTCCGTGCCAGGGTTGTCCAAAAGTTAGATGATGAATCCCACGCAGCGAAGGAATGTTGCACTCTGATTTTCCAATCAACCAGAGTCTGGGGGTTCCTTCCTCCCCCGACGTAGCGGGCCAAAAGGAGTCCAACGCCGGCACATCCTGCAACAGCAGTCCAGAGAATGATCTGAAAGAAAATCAAATACAGGCATTATTCATTCTCGTAAGTAACATTTGTCAGCTGGGACAAACCTTCCAGCTATGTTTCCCTGGTCTCATGACAAGTACTGTGTTATCATGACCGGCTGCCATAATTTCAGCTTGTTCAGGGGGATTTTTAGGCGATTGCACCCACACTCTCGCTCCTGGATTATCAGTGGAGCCAAAACCTTTTTGTCCTCGAACAGTTAACAAGGTCGGGCGGGGAGGGGGAGCGCTAGGGGGCGCACCAGCTAATGGCCGCACTCTAGTGAGGCTCTGGCTGCCTGGCCAGAAGGATCCTGAAACTATCCTGTAATCCTGCGAACGGGTGCCCAGTAATTGCAGCACTGGCGGCCCGCCGTGTGATGAAGCTCCGGTCCAACTTTGGGAGCGATCCGACCTTGGATGCCTGAGCTGTGGGGCTGGACGGATTGACCGGCGCGCGCTGCTGCGGTGCACTGCCGAGACGCCCGGACACCGGCCTGCGCGAGGCCGCGGCTCGCCACGAGGCGGCTAGGCCACTGGACTGGGAGGCCTGCAACCCTAGAGGAGGGTGCTGCTGGAAGCCCTCGGGCGGCAGCGGAGGTGAGTCCCTCCCCCTGCGGAGCCACGGCAGTGCGCGGGGGGGCTCCAGGCTGCCCCGGCGGACCACAGTGGGACCGGGAGAACATCGCGTTGCCTGGCTGTGTCTGCCGAGTGAGGCGGACCTCTCACCGGCATTGCTTCTTTCAACCCCGCTACTGCCCCTGACCACTGCAGCCACCTGGGAGCGGGGATCTGCGGCACAACAGCGGACGCTCGGCGGGCATAGATATTGCCCAACTTACGGATCCTGCTCCGTGCATTTGGCGCGCTGACCTCCTCCTGCGCCCGGTGGCGAGCCACCATCCCCCGCTGACTCTCCCTGGGCTCCGTGCTCCAGGCTGCCCCGGCGGACCACAGAGGGACCGGGAGAACATCGCGTTGCCTGGCTGTGTATACCGAGTGAGGCGGACTTCTCACCAGTATTGCTTCTCGCAACCCCGCTACTGCCCCTGACCACTGCAGCCACCTGGGAGCGGGGATATGCGGCACAACAGCGGACGCTCGGCGGGCATAGATATTGCCCAACTTACAGATCCTGCTCCGTGCATTTGGCGCGCTGACCTCCTCCTGCGCCCGGTGGCGAGCCACCATCCCCCGCTGACTCTCCCTGGGCTCCGTGCTCCAGGCTGCCCCGGCGGACCACAGAGGGACCGGGAGTACATCGCGTTGCCTGGCTGTGTATACCGAGTGAGGCGGACTTCTCACCAGTATTGCTTCTCGCAACCCCGCTACTGCCCCTGACCACTGCAGCCACCTGGGAGCGGGGATCTGCGGCACAACAGCGGACGCTCGGCGGGCATAGATATTGCCCAACTTACGGATCCTGCTCCGTGCATTTGGCGCGCTGACCTCCTCCTGCGCCCGGTGGTGAGCCTCCATCTCCCGCTGACTCTCCCTGGGCTCCGGACTGCGGGGCCTACCGCAGCCCCTCACCGCCCCGCCCATAGTTGTTGCTCCGGTGCGGGGGCTCTGGGGACAAGAGACTGCCTAGATCAATTTGTGCCTCGGGTGGGGGATACCACCTTGGCCGGAGTTGCCGCTCGGGGGGCCATCAAGACACGCTGGCTGGACTGAGAGCAGTAGGCACGCACATTAGAGCCAGACGCAGTGCCCGTGGGGGTGCTCACATTCGCGACACGATGGGCAAAAATGACAACAAGCAGCCCAAGCTCTCTTTCGAACCTGCGGCTGTCAAAAAGCCGTTACGCAGCATGGCGGGGACCAGCGGAGCCTCAGGATCGTCGGGCACCGAGCCCCCCTCTGCCCCCCTGGCCCCGGAGCTCAGGCTGATGATGGAGGAGATGCGACAGGGCTTCGCTACGATAGTTGACAAAGTCGACCGTTTATCATCCAGAATGGATGGAGTTGCGCAGAAACTGGAGGTCCACGAGGAGCGCCTGGGGGAGGCGGAGAGACGCATCTCTACCACTGAGGACACTGCCGCTGCCCACGACACGCGCCTGACTAGAATGGATAATATCCTGAGAGTAATAGCGGCAAAGAACGAGGAGTTGGAGGCGAGGAGCAGACGCAACAACATACGCGTCACAGGGGTTCCGGAATCCACCAACACTGGGCGCATGGAGGACTACGTGGAGCGCATCCTCCTCACGGCAGTGGGTAAGGAGGCCTTCTCCAGCCAATTTATCGTCGAGCGGGCGCATCGCTCCCTGGGCCCGGTCCCCAAGCCAGGGATGCAGCCGCGGCCCATCATTGCCCGGTTACTTAACTACCGAGACCGCGACACGGCACTGCGTGCAGCCCGCACGACTCGGAATCTAGCTTGTGACGGGGTGCAGTTCTCCCTGTATCCGGACTTTACACCCATGGTGCAGGACCAGCGGAGGAAATTCCTAGACGTGAAGAAAAAGCTGAGGGACATGCAAGTGGACTATGCGCTTCTGTACCCGGCGCGGCTTAGGGTAACCCACCAGGGCAAACAACACTTTTTTACAAACCCGCAGCAGGCCGAGGACTATGTCCGGAGGCTGCGAACCGCCAGAAGGGACAACCGGAACGAGGGAGACGATGAGGCGGACGACAACCCTGCCGAACGCGTGGTACCCTAACTGTGTCCTTACGAACACTTGATTGCTGACTCCTGATACTGGACTGGCGGTTGGACTCAGGTTTGAGATGCCAGCTACTGGTGGGGGACCAGGAACTGCCTGTAGAAACCCGGTTGGCGGAGTTGCCGCGTCGTAGGTCACTGGTGAGCGACAACTGCTTTTGTATATGCCTGCCCCTCTGCTGGGGATGAACTGATACTGGACAATCTGAAGGCAGAGCTGAGACTGGAATGAGCAGCGGTTGCTCCTGAGCTGGAACTCCTGAATTTATTGATGTCTTTCCCGGAGTGGGGGGAGGTGATGAGTGAAGGTGACTTGTTAAATGGGTACTAGCCCGCAGGGGAAACACATGCCAGGCGTCGCCCCACCTTCTCTGTCTTCTCCGTATGGCGCATGCGGGTCGAGAGGGGAGTGTTGGGGTGTTGGGGTGCATCCCTCTAGTGTTCTTAGGAGGGGATTCCCCAAAAGGTTTTCCTACTGTTCTTGATTGTTGGGGTCGGGGAGGGGGGGGGGACATGATACTGGCAAGATTGGGTTGCTTCAGTGGGTGGGGGGGGAGCTGGAGATCGGGGGCTGCACAGTTGTGCATGGGGGGAGGGGTGTGAATTGGATGTTGGGGTGCGAGTTGTTGTTGTAAGTAGAAAGGTTGTTGCGTATGACATGTATGACAGTGGGGCAGGTACTGGAATTCATATGTATGAACGTTTGGATGATTGTATGGGGAGAATGTTCTGGACAGCGGAAAGATTTGCATCGGGTACATTTCGATCGAGGGCTGCAGCTTTGGCCAAACGCTCCTTTCAGGGATATGGTGACAAACACAGGTGATGATACGGTAAATAATGTCTCCATAATGTCCTGGAATGTCCGTGGCCTTAATAACCCCCGCAAATGCAGGAATGTGATTGCCTACTTAGATCGGCACCATGTGCAGATAGCGATGCTCCAGGAAACCCATCTTAACCCGAATGGTGTCCCTAAGTTTGCGAGCAGGTGGGCGGGTGTGAGAGAGTTTTCCTCCTATTCCACGTACTCTAGGGGGACTGTTATTTTAGTCAACAAACGACTGCCGTTTCAAAAGCTGGGTGTGCGAGCGGATAAGGAGGGGAGATACGTCATTCTTTGGGGTAGACTGGGCACTGACGTAGTAATACTTGTGAACAGCTATGCACCTAATGTTGACACTCCTGGATTCTTTTTGTCACTGTGGGGACATGTACTGGAAATTGAAGCCACTCACATTCTTTGGGGGGGGGATTTCAATCTGTCGTTATGCCCAGTAGCGGATAGATCGGACGGAAGTACACAATACAACACGAACGCCAGAGATACACTTCAGGGCATACTGACAGAGGCTGGACTAGTGGATAGCTGGAGGCACACACACCCGACGGTTAAGGAGGGTACACATTTTACGGCACATGCACGCTCATGGGCGCGGATCGACTACTGCTTTGTCTCGCGAGGCCTCGCTGGGGGAGTTGTTAGGGTGAAACATCTGCCTCGTACCTATTCGGACCATTGCCCTGTCTTGACAATCTTGGAGATGCCGGGGTATGCTAGGGTGCGTCCGCCGTGGCGGCTTTTTCCCTCAGCCTTGCTGGACCCTGTCTTTAAACATGAACTGGGAGAGGAGATTGAAGCCTTCTTTCCGAGGAACAAAGGTTCGGTCGAAAAGGTCGAAACGATCTGGGAAGCCTTTAAGGTGACAGTAAGGGGGATCACGATCTCTAAAAGTTGCGGTATACTGAGGGACATTGTGCGCACATTGCATAAACTCGAAGCAGAGCTTAAGGCGCTGGAAGCACAGATGGTTGCAGACCCCTGCCCTGACCTCGCGGGTAAATTCAGGGCACTACTGTCGACCTATGAGGAGGAGGCGGCCAGGGAAACGAAATTTCGGGGCAAATATTGGACGGCTAGGCGCTACTGTGAGGGGGATCGACCGGGTAAGGTGCTGGCCGCTCTCACGAGGCACCAGCGCTTCCCCACCCATATCCTGGAAATCTCTGATGGGCAGGGTGGAACTTGCCAGGATTCCCAAGGAATTCAAAACACCTTCCTACGGCACTACCAGCGTCTATACTCCACGCAACAGGTGGGTGAGGTGGAGTTCGGTACTTTCCTGGACGACATCGCACTCTGTTGGCTCAGTGATACCGACAGGGCGTTCTTTGGATGCCCGTTCGAACTGGACGAGATCAGGGAGGCGATCATGTCCCTTAGCAATGGCAAGGCGGCGGGGCTGGACGGTCTACCGGCCGAATTTTATAAATGCTACATCGACATCATGGCGCCGGTACTGAAGGAGGTTTTCGAGGACTCGCTCGAGGTAGGGATACTGCCGGGTTCCATGAGAGAGGTAGCGATCACGTCACTTTTGAAGCCGGGGAAGGACCCTAGGGACACTGACGCCTATCGCCCCCTGTCGCTACTCAACTGCGACGCAAAGATCCTTGCAAAAGTACTGGCGACTAGGCTATCCCTCCTTATGAACACCTTGGTATTACCGGACCAATCTGGCTTTGTCCCGGGGAGAGCTACGTCCCATAACTTGCGTACACTGTTCTCCCTAATACCCACCATATCGCCTGACTTGCCGATCGCTGCCGTGTTTCTGGACGCCACCAAGGCGTTCGACTCGGTGGAGTGGGGTTACCTACTAGCTATACTGAGCAGAATGGGATTCCCCCGGATATTTATAGCCTGGGTGAAATTGCTCTATACCTCACCGGTCGCCAGGGTCGTCGTCAATGGGGTGCTCTCGACACAGATGCCGATCACGAGAGGGACTAGGCAGGGTTGCCCCCTGTCACCCCTGCTCTTCGCCTTGGCGATTGAGCCATTGGCTTGTAGAGTGCGTCAATTGCACAAGGCAAGCGCCTTTAACTGTCATCAGCGGCAGATAAGTATTTCACTCTATGCGGATGACGTTACTTTGTACGTGCGTCACCCACAGGATCACCTCAATTCGCTATTGAGGGAGTTCGTGGCGTTTGGCGGCATATCCGGGGTGCATATAAACTGGAAGAAGTCGCAATTCTTCCCCCTCACGGCGTCAGTGGCCCGGTTTCCGCTGGATTATCCCCTGGAGTGGTGCAGTTCCGACTTGCGGTACCTGGGCATAGCGGTGTCGCTCGATAAAGACGACACTATCCGGTCAAATTACGGGGTGGCTCTCTCGCAGCTGACTGATAATGTGTCCCGCTGGCGGGCCCTACCGATCTCAATGGCAGGAAGAGCTTCCCTGATCAAGATGGTCGTCCTCCCACGGTTCTTATATCTATTTCAAAACATTCCCTATTACCCGGGGGCCTATTTTTTTAAACGGCTCCGTTCTGAGCTTCTGCGCCTTTTCTGGGGTGGAAAGCAACCACGCCTTAGCTGGAGGGTCTTAACGCAGCCATACGATAGGGGAGGATTCGATGTGCCCGATATGGAATTGTACTATCTCAGTGCTCAGGCTCAACACTCCTATCACTGGGTTCACCCCGCTCCCTTCATGCCGCAGGTCGCTGCTGAGGACTGGATCGTTCATCCGCTCCCGCTTAAGGGCATGCTGATGGGACTGATTGGGGATGTTGAGACGCCTGCCACTACTGTCACTTGTACCATTGATGCCTGGCGAAAAATAACTAAACTGCTGGACGCCCCCATGCTTTATTCCCCGGCACTGCCCCTCGCATATCACCCGAAACTTTCACTTTTGACGGAAAACGGATTCCGATCCATGTGCAAACGCGTACACCTTAATACATGGGGTGACCTATTTCAGGACGGAACGTTCCGTTCCAAAGAACAGATGTTCCAAAACACTCCTCCGACACCAATGGAGGTGTTTTACTATATCAGACTCCGGCAGGGTATGCGAGACATACTCCCCAACTTCCCGGAAGAACCTGGGACGATACTGCCATTGCATGTCATGCTCATCTCAGATGGCAAGCACTTAGTGTCTAAACTGTATGCTGCTATACGTGGACAGCGCCCAATGATGCTACCGAAGGCTCGCACTGACTGGGACTCTGAGCTGCCTTCTGCACTCACGGATGAGCAGTGGAGCTATTGCTGTTCGCTCACGGCTAGGGTTTCCTCTAGCTGCCGGTTGAAAATTATTCACTACAAGTTTGTGCAACGCTACTATTATACTCCGGTCAGGAAACTCCGGTTTCATCTCTCGGAGGATGATAGGTGTGCTAGATGCCGGGCGAGCGGCGCGGATTTCCTTCACCTGGCCTGGGAATGTGGAGCCATACAAACGTATTGGGAACAGGTACACGCCGCGCTCCAAATAATGATCGCCGGCCCGCTGCCCATGGAGCCAATAGTGATGCTGCTGGGTTACACCAAACATGTGCCCAAGCCGGACCGCAAATTTGTCGGCATTGCGCTGCTCCTCGCTAAGCGGAGAATAGCCTGTAGGTGGGGGAGGGGAAGAGCGCCGAAATTTAAGGAATGGCTCGACGACCTCACATACTGCCAGGATCAACATGGCGTATATGCGGAACTGATGCCCGCCCGTTGCGCGCCTAGCGATTTTTGGTCTCCCTTGCAGGTGTACTGGCTATCCCAAGCGACACATGGCGACCCCTCTGGAGATGACAAATCGATCCCGGGCCTATGAGCGTGTAGATGATATGTATTGCATTCACCATACCACTTCACAAATGGTGGGAGGTAATTTACACCACCTGACATGCGGCAGGTAGCCGTTACAGCTGGGAATACACTAATGATGGGGGGACTGGGAATACCTGACGGCCTTATGACACTGTTTGAGGGTGGGACCTCTATCATCCATCCATTCCTTGGGGTTGTGGCGGTGGTCACACACACTGATTGCCACGCACGCTCATCGCTGCAGTCGACACTCGAGAAGGGAAACGTAATGCACGACATCGTTCCGTGGCGTTCCCGACCATCCCTGCACTAGACATTGGCTATGCTACCCAGCGAGAATGCATACATATGAGATACGCACGGGGCACTGCCGCACATAACGACATAACCGACTGAATGGGCAAATCGCAGACGAGTAGGTGTTGGTGGGCTGTGGTGATGCCGCCCTTGCGGACCTGTCTTAATGCCTGTATATGGACGGGGGGCAGGCTTCCGTCCTTCGTACGCCCTTGACTGTAGGGGGGGGGGGAGCTCCTGCTACGCTGACATCCCATTACTGTGCATGTGAGACTGTGCCTATATTGAAATGGACCATATGAGGCTGATGCCTCTCTATCGATTGTACCATGTTTAATGATTTAAAGGATTGCAGATGCTGTCACTGTCATGTTTTTTTGTGTACTGAACGCAACTAATAAAGGTTTAAAAAAAAAAAACAAGGTCGGGCGGTGCCTTTTTGAATCTCAAAACTGAAAACAGGCATTATCAGCAATTGAGCAACTCGGTCAGTCTTATGAATTGGTAAATCAACCTCACTGCTATTCAGCAGGAGTACCTTAATCTCTCC
This sequence comes from Lissotriton vulgaris, assembly GCF_964263255.1. Lineage (NCBI taxonomy): Eukaryota > Metazoa > Chordata > Amphibia > Caudata > Salamandridae > Lissotriton > Lissotriton vulgaris. The sequence continues at coordinate 159,455,961 of NC_141688.1, forward strand.
CTGATAATCACTGTCAATTACACCTCCAAGCACTTGAATGCCTTTTAAGGCCAGGCCCGATCTTGGGGCAATTAGGCCAAAATTTCCAGTTGGTATACAGACACCAATACCAGTTTCAATGATAACTCGGTCTTTTCCTTTTGCAATAATGTCATTCATGGCGTGCAGGTCTAAGCCTGCGGAACCTGGGGTTGCTCTGCATGGAGCCAGGGCTCCAAGGGAAATTTCCCAATACATTACAGTATTTTTAACAGTGTTCGGTTTAGCATCAACAGCTGGAGGAAATAAACGCATTAATGGGGAATCAGCATTTAAAAAGGGACGATTATTCAAGATTAACAGTGTCTGAAATAAATATTCTCTCCAATTTTTATATTTATTATCAGTTAATTTATGCAATTGATCTTTTAGCAAACCATTCATTCTCGCCACAAGGCCTGCTGCCTGTGGGTAGTACGGTATGTGAAGCACCCATTCAATGTTATGCTCCACACAAAATTCCTGTACCAATCTTCCTTTGAAATGGGATGCATTGTCAGATTGAATTTGAAATGGGACACCATAATACAGCATAATCAATTCCAATGTTTTAATGGTATTTACTTGGGTAGCTCGTTTACAAGGAAAGGCCACTAGAAGATCATTGTACGTGTTGACAATGGTGCATATATATTGACAATTTTTACTCATAGGGAGTGGGCCAATGTAATCAATCTGCCAAATCTGAGCAGGTAATTTACCTCGGTGTAACTGTCCTCTAACAATTTTGGGTACTTTTCGTTGCCTAGAATGTTGACAGATAGGACAATGCAATATAGTATCTTTGATCAAATTTAGAGGAATATAAATTCCTCGGTCAGCAGCCACCTGCTAGTAGCTCTTTCTCCAAAATGTCCTGCTTTCTGGTGGGCCCATTTCGCCAATCCCGCCAAATCAGAATCCTGCATGTCCACCACTGCCTCAGCAATTTTAGATTTCTCATCTGCAATGTTGTGAAAGAATTTGTCAAGGGAGTCTATTGGTGTATGAGCATCCACATAAAAGATTGTAACAGTACTTTGCGGAAGCAATTCCCAAATTTCCTGCCATAACTCTTTACCCCAAAGTTCTTTAGAATGCAATTCCCAATTACGAGCATGCCATGTTGGTAACCAGACCGCCAGTCCATTAGCAGTGGACCAGGAGTCAGTAAAAATGTGACACGTACCAGGTAGTTCCTGTTTTAAGACTTGGTAAACAGCATACAGTTCAGCAAATTGACTACTTTTTCCTTCACCAGTTGTACTCAGCAATTTTTGTGTGATAGGATTATAGGACACTGCCTTCCAATGCCTCTTCTCTCCTATGTACCTCGCCGAACCATCCGTAAACCACACATGGTTTCTGTCCTCCGCGGACAGATCATCAAATGGCTTACCCCACTTAACAGGGGATTCCTGTACTATAGGTACGGAGTAATCACTCCCAGTCTCATTCGATGACGCCAGCGCCACTTGCTCATGTAACGTCGCAACACCTTTCGGTCCCTTACGTGCCCTGTCTTGTATGTACCATTTCCACTTAATCACACTTGCCTCTTGAGCGTGTCCAATTCGATCAGTTTTCGGCGAACTCAAAACCCACTGCATAATAGGAATTTTAGTCTCAACATTACAACATGTCCCAAAGTCAATTGCTCGGTATCCACCAGAGCCCAATAACATGCAATTAACTGTTTTTCAAAAGGCGTATAACGCTCACCAGCATCGGGTAACTTTTAAGTCCAAAAACCAAGTGGTACTTTATTTCTGCCTTGTTTTTGCAAAAAACTCCAATTTGCATAAGGACCTTGCACAGACACATTCAGATCCACATCACCATCACGTACAGGCCACAGATCCATAGCATACTGGATCGCTTCTTTTGCCAAATCAAACGCATCTTGCTGCGGCTTAATCCATTCCAACACATTCTTTTTACGAGTGACTATATACAAAGGGGCTAATATCTGACTCAAATGTGGGATATGTTGACGCCAAAAACCAAATAAACCAATAAATCTCTGGGCTTCTTTTCGATTCCGAGGAACTGCAAAATCAAGAATTTTCTGTTTCACCTGTGGAATTACTTCTCTGTTTCCTTTATGCCAATTGATGCCTAAAAATGTTACACTTTGTGATGAACCTTGTATCTTGTCGGGATAGATTTCCCAACCTTTTTCTCATAAGTGATTGTTAACCTGATCTAACTGAGTCTGAACTTGATCCTGTGTCTCACCTTGAATCAAAATGTCTTCAATATAATGACAAATCTGTATTTGTGGGTTCATGGGTATTTCAGATAAATGTTCCGCCACCAGCCGGTGACAGATCGTAGGACTGTGTACATAGCCTTAGGGAAGACTTCTAAACGTCATTTGACGTCCATTCCATGTAAAACTGAACTGTTCCTGACACTCAGGGGCAATTGGGATTGAAAAGAAAGCATTAGCAATGTCAATAGACGCATACCACATTCCTGGATGTTTCTGAATTCTTTCAATTAAGGTAATCATGTCTGGTACTGCAACAGTCAGAGGCAGTGTATGTTTATTTAATTTGTGGTAATCAACTGTCATGCGCCAAGAATTATCACTTTTACGCACAGGCCAAACGGGATTATTCCAAGCAGAAGTAACCGGAGTTATAACTCCTGCATTCACCAAATCCTGAATAGTAGCACTAATTTCTTCGTGACCACCTGGAATACGGTACTGTTTTTGGGAAATTACTTTTGTACCCTGGGGAATTTTTATAGGAGGCATTCTCAAACGGCCAACTCGTACAGGTCTGGATGATATATAACCTCTACCTCCAAATTGATAGCAACCATCATCTAAATGCAAAGTTTAGGATATCAATTCCAATTATGTATTCTAAAAGTGGCACAACTAAAACAGAATATTCTTTTCGGGGAATTCTACCTATTTTCATCTCAACATTTGTTTGTACTGCGGGGGTTTCTTTTCCACCTAAACCAGTAATTGTAAAAAATTGTCTTTTGAATTTCTTTGATTTTCCATGAATTAGAGTGGCCTCCGCTCCTGTATCTACCAATGCTCGGGCCCTTTGGATGTTACGATGTCTCCATAAAATGTCAATATCTACATAGGGTCTATTATCTTTGTGAGCCCAATTGCGTACTGGAGCTTGACCTATTTCCTAATCATTTTTATTGTGTTCTGACAACCAAGACAAATCAGGGTAAATACTCTCAAATGTTTGGGACGATGTAATTTCCTGTCCATATCCATCCCCATTACTAAACGGATTATTGTAATCTACATGGTATCGTGAATTTCGTTCAGAAAATCTGTGTCGTTCTTCTCTTCTCCTCATCTCGGGGGACTGATCCCTTTCATCTCTATATCTGCTCTCAACACGGTCATCTCTCCCCCTCTCTCTCTCCCCCTCTCTCCCCCTCTCTCTCTCTCGCCGAGGGGACACATCTCACTCATTCCGTCGTCTATCACGCCGATCCGAATCATCACGACGTCTATCATCCCCACTGTCATCAGAATATTCACGATCTCATTCATTATTCAGCACACGTCGAGCACCCTCCTTCCGATCCAAACCACGCTTGCGAAACATATCCCACAAGCGATTATTAGGTTCAACATCAATGTCTTCTTTCTTCACACCATCAGCCAGCAAGGCAAGAAACATATCACGTCTAGAAAACTGATAATTTCCAGCAGTACGACCCTCAGGTCTGGATTGCCTCTCAGGTTTAAATTTCAAAAAACACAGTTGATGGACAGAATGTAGATTAATGTCATACATTCACCCCAGTACAAGGATCTGGGCCTAAATCCATAGTTTTTTGCACTCCACACCACCCTGGGTTAGACACTGGCTATATGCAAATCAGCTCTGACCTTGTGCCCCATGGGAACAGTCCAGTCCGAAATACCAAGCCATGTCTTTCCCAGACCGGAATCAAGCATTCAAGGACCGGTTTCTGGCTATCAGCCTTCATTCAGCCTGGATAGCTTGACTCCAGTGGTGTGGAGAGCCTGGGACTCACGTCTGAGTATACCCAGCACACTCGGGGTGAAAATTGCAAAAAACACAGTTGATGGACAGAATGTAGATCAATGTCATACATTCACCCCAGTACAAGGATCTGGGCCTAAATCCATCATTTTTTTGCACTCTACACCACCCTGGGTTAGACACTGGCTATATGCAAATCAGCTCTGACCCTGTGCCCCATGGGAACAGTCCAGTCCGAACTACCAAGCCATGTCTTTCCCAGACCGGAATCAAGCATCCAAGGACTGGTTTCTGGCTATCAGCCTTCATTCAGCCTGGATAGCTTGACTCCAGTGGTGTGGAGAGCCTGGGACTCACGTCTGAGTATACCCAGCACACTCGGGGTGAAAATTGCAAAAAACACAGTTGATGGACAGAATGTAGATCAATGTCATACATTCACCCCAGTACAAGGATCTGGGCCTAAATCCATCGTTTTTTTGCACTCCACACCACCCTGGGTTAGACACTGGCTATATGCAAATCAGCTCTGACCCTGTGCCCCATGGGAACAGTCCAGTCCGAAATACCAAGCCATGTCTTTCCCAGACCGGAATCAAGCATTCAAGGACCGGTTTCTGGCTATCAGCCTTCATTCAGCCTGGATAGCTTGACTCCAGTGGTGTGGAGAGCCTGGGACTCACGTCTGAGTATACCCAGCACACTCGGGGTGAAAATTGCAAAAAACACAGTTGATGGACAGAATGTAGATCAATGTCTCTGTGTTTTTTGTGTTTTTTGCAATTTTCACCCCGAGAGTGCTGGGTATAGGCCCGAAATAAGCATAACTCTATCAGAAATATACTAGTAGCTTTACAAAAGGACAGAATAATACTAATACTAAGAAATCTATCCCCTAACATAAACTTATGACCTAATGCTCAGCTATGTGGTGGGTGATAGATTAGATACATTGTTTTAGTCCTTAGAATACATGGGATCCCAGTGGAGGATTAGGGTGCAAGCTTGTGGAAACACAAACCCACAGTAGAGAAGGACACCCTTATGACTCTGGGGGGGGAAATCAGATGAAGTATGCTCATATAAAGTCCAATTTACTCATACAGGTTGGGCTTACCACTGAGAAGTACTGAATCAGATTGACGGACAGACAGACATTTCCAAACTAGTCTTGGGTAGATTTCTTAGACTAAACTTGCAACCTGAATGAGTGGGTGAGAGGTAGTAAAGTGAAAAATTTATTTTAATGGGCTGTACAATCTAATTTGGAGAGTGCGCATGCTCAGTACTTGCTTTAAAGAGTTGCACCAACAGCTGATTGACAGAAATCTAACTGCCTCAGGGAGTTTGCAAAGGAGGCAGACTGCTGGCTCAGCATCAAAGTATCTAAGAATGTAGTTTGGAGGGACCCTAAGAAGGGTGTTTTTGGGTTATCAGAGTGAGGGGGGGGGGGGTCCAAGGAGACACAGACAAAGTCCCAGAGTAAGGTGGGAGCAAACAGTTCCATGTCCCTTCAGAGAAACAGAAAGGAGGTTCTGGTGAGTGGTGGCATAGTGCACCCCAGTTCCATCCCCCTTGCTTGAGTGCTCCCAGTTAAGATACAATCATGTAACAAGAAACCACCCACTGGTGGAAACTCTACAGTGATGGCCAAGATGGCCTTACAAGCAAGTGGTCCCCAGGAGCAAAGGGTAGAACTTGCCCTGACCTCCCTTAGTTCAGAGATAGACTCAGAGGGTGGGCTTGTGAGACCTGAGGATGGAAGAAGTCATTTCCAGCAGATCACTGTGAATGGGTTCCCAGCTCTGAGATATATCAGGGCCAGAAAAACCGTGGTGTGAAAAAGTTGGTTTTCCCTGAACAGTACAACACACAGGTGTGTAGGGTAAGCACGGGCATTGGGCAGATCTTTGTCCATCCTATGGTTCTGGCATGCCTAGAATGGTGTGGGGAATTCACCCTGAGGAGACTCATAGTTAATCCCCACATGCCCATTGACTGCATTCTGGGACTGGGTTGTCACATGTGTTAAAATAGCTGGAAGGGTAAGTCATACAGGGTGCTCTGAAAGCTCAGGTTTCTGGAAATATCCGTCCCCAATGGAGGATAAGGGGGCACAGATTGAGCGGCAGGGGAAGAGAAGGCTCACCCATGTAACATATTCAGCCTCAGGTTAAAGACTCTGGGATGGAGATCCAGTCTGAGGCCACTAGCCATCAATTGGTTGGAGGGAGAGTGAAAGTAGGGCCCCTAACACCCAAAAATATTGCCCCCCACTCTGGGATAACTCAAAGGCCTGGGGATACTTAGGGCCAGTCAGGGAACTTCTTGTCAGCCCCAAGGTTGGAAGTGAGGCCTATCCCAGACCCCCACTTGGAGCCTCCACCTGGCAATAGATGGCCCAGGCCTGGATTTTGACACTGAGAACTGTCAGTGGCCTGTACTAGTACGGTCCCTGTGGGTAAAGTTTTCTTTGTATTGAGGACAGATACATGATTTAAGGGCCCGAATGGGCCACATCACATTGTTGCCCATGGTGGTACTGTCAGTCTATTGGGATTTATCTTTGAGCAAGTTACTGTCAGATGCTTCAGGGATGGGGTCCACAAGTGAGGAGAAGGGTTGCCCATGGGTCAATCCAGTAGTTGAGGAGAGTGTTAAACGATGGATCCAGTTGAGTTTAGGGGGGCATTGAACTGACAAATGCCACTGTAGAAGAGACTCATTGTTCACATGCTATCGTCAAAGCAGGGAAGCCCATCAAAGTTTTGGCCTTAGGCTGGAGGGGGGTCATGTTGGACTTGGACTTTATTCTTCTTGTTTTATAATCTCTATTTTGTTGGCTTTTAGAACTCTGTGCAGTTTCAAAATAGTAATATGAAATGCTAACGAATGCTAAAGTGCTTAGCTTCCTCCTTCAAACATGTGTCTACACCTGACTGGCACATTTCATTTAAATTAAAAGTCCCAATAAAGTGGTACATCATGAACCAATGGCCTGTAAATTAAATGCTACTAGTGTACAGCACTGCTCATTGTGCCAAACATTAAAATTAGCCCTTTAAAACATTTCCCAGACCTGCAATTGCAGCCTATTTGCAGTTTTAGGCTCCCAACTTGACTTGGCAAAATGAACCTTTTGCCCAGCCTTAACGTCCCTTTTTATTACATATAGGTCACATCTAGGATAGGCTCTAAACAGCCCACAGGGCAGGGTGTATTGCTTTTTAAAATTTGGACACTTAGTTTTAGGTTTTACATGTTTTGGTACTGATAAACTCCTAAATAAAATTTTCAGCTGTATGTCTTACCTCTTCCATAGGATGACATTGTGTTACCCTATTACATTTAATAAGGCCTGTTGCTGCTTGTTTGACCTCTGTAGGAGACAAGAGACAGGAGGAGGCTAAAGGGGGCCGGAGAGCAGGACCAGGAACTGAGAGAGTGCAGGACTGCTCTCCCCAGCATCCCATGCAGCTTCTAGCATATCTCTGCAGGTACCAATATTTGTGTTGCGCCACGAGGCACCTTCAAAACCTCACAGGGGCTCCTGCAGTGCAGGAAGCCCTGTTGCTGCTTGTTTGCCCTCTGTAGGGGGCCAGAGACCAGAGGAGGCTAAAGCAGGCTGGGGAGCAGGACCGGGAGCTGGGGAAGTGCAGGACTACACTCTCCAGCGTCCCCCGCAGCTCCTAGTGCATCAGTGCAGCTGTCAACATTTGACTTGCGCCAGGAGGCACCTTGAAAGCCTCACAGGAGCTCTCACAGTGCCAGAAGTGTGCGGGCCAGCCCAGGCCATGCCCGGGTGAAGCCCGGGCCCGTCGGCGCCTGTCAGCAGCAGGAAGGGGCCGGGCTGGTATTTCTGAAGCTCTGATCTAGCAAAGATCCCAAGGTCAGGGATTTCATTTTTAGCCATATGATACTACCACTCTAGCATTCTACTTGCATTGACAGGCCCTTTTAACAGGACTGTGGTACTCATCAAGGACTTAGGTGTTCCTACGAGCCACTCACAACCATGGGAAAATGAACCTGTGCAAGAAAAACCCACACTGCACCAATGCAATTGGCATCCTCCTACCAACCAACCTCAATAGATAGGATGCAACAGAGGGCAATAGGTGTAGTTGCCACAGAAATTGAACTAACTGAAAGATATCTTTCTCTAATCCCTAATGTAGCCCAACCCCTTAGCAATCATGATGAAACAGGATCTTCATTGTCCCTGGCCCAGGAACCCCCCACTTCCCACCCAAGGACCCATGCAGCGGGCTGTGTGTATAAGGCACACCCAGAAGGCACCCATCCTAAAAAAGGGAAGACTAAATCTGCTGCACCTATGGGATCATAATGCAAGAAACAAACCACAGACTATGTGATGTCTGGTGATCCGTGGAAGGCCAGGCCAGGAACATCATCCCAAGCAGGCCTGGAGCAGCCAGCTTGGGTGACCAACATGGTGGTAGAAATACAGGTCCAAGTAAGGACCATTGTGAAGGATGAGTTACAAAATTTGTGGGAACGGGTAGACAAGCTTGCCCAATTGGACTTTGAACTGTGGGTTGATAGGACAGAGACAGCACTAAGGGGTAAGGAATTGGTCAACTCTGTGAATTAAAAATCAGCCTTTCCAAGTACCAGTCCGGAACCCCTAATAACAGATAACATGCTCACTTCCAACATGGTAACCCACCTAAACCAGGAGGGCAAGGGTAAATGCTTGAGTAACTTAGCGGGTCCAGAAAAAGAATATAGCACTCACTGTCAGGGGCATAATCAAGGGGTCCAATTAGGAAGAAACAATGGACCTCCTACAGCAAGACAAAAAGCATGCAGCCTCCCTCACAAGGGGCCCAGACAGAGGAGTGCCCCACGTGAGGATAGTCAAGAAATAGGACCATCCTTACCGTGCATTAATCTTTCCCCACCCTCAACATCTTATGTAATTATATTAGCAGGAGTTCCGGAATTGAAAAAGGGGAGCAAGAAATCACATTTTGACCTAAAAAAAATAAATGTATGCACTTGCTAGCCAAACATAAACAATGTTTATAAAGAGATGCAAGTGAAATCCTTATGACCCACAGGGTGGGTTGGGTTGTAGTGTAGTTACTATATTCCCAATAGGCTCTGCGCATTGGAATAACATATACTATGGATTAGACGGTAAACAGACATACTATCGATTCCAAAATATCGATTGGACAAAATATCGACTAAAAAATATAGACTGGACAAAATATAGACTAGACAAAATATAGACAACAAAAATATCGACTAATATCGACTAGAATAGCCAAAATATCGAATCAAAAATATAGACTAGACATAATATAGACTAGATAAAATATAGGCAACAAAAATATCGAAAATAAGGTAAGTTATTAATATTTAATAATTGTGTAATATAAATCTGTAGCGGGTTGTGGGTTTATAGGGGAATAGGGTGGGAAGTATTTTAATTATAAATAATTAATTATGTACATTTAATCTAATAGTTACTTAAATAATAATTGGTAATTAATTAAAATATAATTGTTAATTAATTAAAAATGATGAATTGATAAATAATTAATTTTTAGTAATTTATTTTCTGTAGCGGGTTGTGTGTTTAGAGGGGAATAGGGTGGGAAGTAATTTAATTATAATTAATTAATTATGTAAATTTAATCTAATTGTTAATTAAGTAATAATTGGTAAATAAATAAAATATAATTGGTAATTAATTAAAAATAAATAATTGATAAATAATCATTTTTTAGTAATTTATTTTCTGTAGCGGGTTGTGTGTTTATAGGGGAATAGGGTGGGAAGTAATTTAATTTTAATTAAATAATTATGTAAATTAATTATATTTTTAAATGAATTATTAATTGGTAAATAAATAAAATATAATTGGAAATAAATTTAAAATAATTAATTGGGAATAGTAATTTTCACCCCTACGCTATCCAACGCTTTCCCTACTGTTGCACCCACTGGAGTTGGAATAGTAATTTTTACCCCTACGCTATCCAACGCTTTCCCTACTGTTGCACCCACTGGAGTGGGAATAGTAATTTTTACCCCTACGCTATCCAACGCTTTCCCTACTGTAGCACCCACTGGAGTGGGAATAGTAATTTTTACCCCAACGCTATCCAATGCTTTCCCTACTGTAGCACCCACTGGAGTGGGCATAGTAATTTTTACCCCTTCGCTATCCAACACTTTCCCTACTGTAGCACCCACTGGAGTGGGAATAGTCATTTTTACCCCTACGCTATCCAACGCTTTCCCTACTGTTGCACCCACTGAAGTGGGAATAGTAATTTTTACCCCTACGCTATCCAACGCTATCCCTACTGTAGCACCCACTGGAGTGGGAATAGTAATTTTTACCCCTACGCTATCCAACGCTTTCCCTACTGTTGCACCCACTGGAGTGGGAATAGTAATTTTTACATCTACGCTATCCAACGCTTTCCCTACTGTAGCACCCACTGGAGTGGGAATAGTAATTTTTACCCCTACGCTATCCAACGCTTTCCCTACTGTTGCACCCACTGAACTGGGAATAGTAATTTTTACCCCAACGCTATCCAACGCTTTCCATACTGTAGCACCCACTGGAGTGGAAATAGTAATTTTTACCCCTACGCTATCCAACGCTTTCCCTACTGTAGCACCCACTGGAGTGGGAATAGTAAATTTTACCCCTACGCTATCCAGTGCTTTCCCTACTGTTGCACTCTTTGGAGTGAGAATAGTAATTTTTACCCATACGCTACCCAACGCTTTCCCTTCTGTTGCACCCACTGGAGTGGGAATAGTAATTTTTACCCCTACGCTATCCAACGCTTTCCCTACTGTTGCACCAACTGGAGTGGGAATATTAAATTTTACCCCTACGCTATCCAACGCTTTCCCTACTCTTGTACCCACTGAAGTGGGAATAGTAATTTTTACCCCTACGCTATCCAACGATCTCTTTAATGTAGCACCCACTGGAGTGGTTACATTAAATTTAAACCTTTTGCTATGCTACGGTAAATATATTCTATATGTTTTATTAATAACATGTATTTATATATTATATATGTATTATTATTATTAATTTTTAAAGTTACATTAATTATGTAATAATGTTACATTTATTTAATAATTTTAACAATGTTTATATTAAATATTTTTAATATTATAATAGTTTTAACTTATTTTAAAGACATAAAAAAATCAATATTTTGACAGTCTATATTTTTAACACTTGATATTTTAAACTGGATATTTTTGTACTTACCTTAGTGAAGATTGAAAGTCGATATTATGTCCCTCAATATTTTTTCATCGATATTATGGGACCTCGATATTTTGATAGTAGATATTATTTCAGTGATCCGGATTAGACGTAGGACTGACGTCGACTAGGTCCTATCATATATATTAAACTTAATTGTGAGTGCAAGCTAGCTCAGAGGTCACCAGAAACTTTCTCGAATAAGCAAGAAGGGATTATTTTCTGACAACCGCATAAACATGACAACTTTGTTTCCCAAGAATAAGAAATCAATCTCTAGAGTCGCTGAAACAATAGATAGCTAATTTACTCAGTCAATTGTGCATGCTTCGTTTCACCAGAGGTGCTGAGAAAATAGAGAGACAGGCGTTTTCAATAAAAGTATTTATTGAACAGTCTTCTTTCTCAAGCATAAGAAATGTACAGCTACAACCGTAATACTTGTAATAAAGTACAAGGCATATAATACGAAAAGTATTATAAAGTAGTATGCCCTCTACGCTGGGACCACCGTCAAACTACAGAAAAGACTCCAGCGCATCCAGAACGCCTCAGCACGACTCTTCTTGGACATCCCCCGACACAGCCACATCTCCGCCCACCTGAGGGACCTGCACTGGCTCCTCGTCAGCAAAAGGATCACGGGCAGACTCCTCACCCACGCACACAAGGCTCTCCACGACTTGGGCCCGAATACCTCAACAACCACCTCACGTTCTACACGCCAACCCACCAGCTCCGCTCTGCCAGCCTCCCCCTCGTCCCACGGATCCGCAGAACCACCACTGGAGGAAGATCCTTCACCTACCTGGCGGCCAAGACCTGGAACACCCTCCCCACCCACCTACGACTCACCCATGACGTTCTCACCGCTGAATCAACCACGCAAAGTAAGATAGTGCCTGTCAATTTATTTCCACATTTTGGAAGAAACAATCCCAATACAAAGCAGAGAATAATGATTCAATTTTTCCACGTCCCCCATTAGGTATTTGATTGCAGGGTTCCTACATAGCAACTTTTTAAAAGAGGAGTGCTTGAGTTACACGTAAGTGGACCGATTGAGTTTACAAACAAGTACAGTTAAATGCGAAGACATGTGAGTTTAAATCTGGTCCTTTATCAACTTTCTTTTTGTAGATTGTTCAGCGTCGTGGGCGAGTCACAAGCTTTTTCTCTGTAGGAGAAAGGTAAGAAGCATCTAGCTAAGGTGGAGTAGTTAAACTAAAATATGCTGACATAAGAATAACACACTAAAGAGAGGTTTCTTTCTTTCTTTATTTTACAGCATGGTCCTGATGAAAACTCCATAAATATTGTTAAGTTCGAAACGTGTAGACCGCTATATGAGCCATAAGATTTTCCAAAAAATATTGTTATTTGTAATAAATTAGAGAAACAGTCTGATCTATGATGTTTTCAATAATGCAATTGTAATGTACATAATTTGTTGCTGTGTATGAATGTGAAAGATGGTATGAGTGAGGTATGGACTTGTGGTTTCAATGTATATGAGTGTATAGTACTTTTAGAATTTTGAGTAATATGATGAATGTATTGTATAGGTGTGTTTTCTAAATGTTAAATTGGTGAAAATTCAACCAAAATTAATGAATACGAAATAAAATGAGAAAATAAAAAAGATTTAATCAAGAAACAAGGTGTCATGACACATAATGTTTAATTCATATGAAGTCAAAAATGTAGTGTAAATAAGTTGGACAGTATTGGCAATTTCTTTGTTTTGATAGTAGTCAGTGGCTTGGCCGTGCTGTTGAGAGCCCATACCCAGTGGTGTTTTTTTTATTCAATGCATAAAGCATTGTACATAAAATACAAACTGAATGAATCATATAATTACATTTATGAAAAATGGCTCTGAAATACTACTTCAAGCAGATTAGTCTGTGCCAAAAGTTCAATGTTTTTGGAGAGAAAAATTCAATTGGTTGTGACAAAAACAGATTTCCAAAGTTAGAAGTCTTTGTTTTGAAAAAATGTCAGAGTTCAGGGAACGCTGTGTGCATGAATCAAAAGTTATTCTTGGTGTCAAGAGAAAACACCAGGTCGTCTAGGCTGGCAAAGAAATCGTCTACCACAGTAGGTGAAAGTGGAAGTATTTGATCAAGCAGATCAAATGTACACAGATGAGAAGCATTGCCGTCAGCGCCAGGTCCCGCATTACCAGTGTTCTTATCAGATGGTACCTGTGTGCCTGTTGTACCGCATATCTCACCCTCAGTTAGACTTACTGGTGAGACCTCAATGAATGCCGTCATCAGGATTGGTAGCCATTGGGGACAACACGATGCATGAGTCGTTACCGGACCTAGCAAGGCGTCGACATCCGATGGCAGGACTGATGGAAGTAAAGACAAATGTCCAACACGCATTCTTCTCCGTAAAGCAGGCATCATAGAACAAGTAAGATGCAATCTTGCCAGATTGGTCTGAACGAAAGAAACCAGGTTGTATTCAAATCTCTTAAAAGATCCAAGCCAAGAATCTGTGTAATTCTCTCACAATACCTCATGGCAAGGAGGGTCCTTTCCATGGTAGTCTGGGTATCGTTGGTTACCGGACTTGCCATATCGGAGCAGAAGGAATAAAAATAGAATTCCTGCTACGAGTCCCAAGATGAGAGGAAGACCGCCGAACACAGAGTGCACGAAATTTGAAAAAATGCTGAGGACTGCTTTATATGGTGTTAAAAGTCCTGAAAAAAACATCTTAAATACATGTGCGATGCCACTGGTATAAGACATCTTTAAGATTTGACTTAACATTTCTGCAAAATGTACTGGGCAGTTTGTTGATAATAATGCATGTATCTCTGCCGATGTCCTCACAACTTGCAGATCATACGTTTCTTTAGACGAGGTCAGTGGCACAGATTTTTGCAAAAGAATGGCTTTTATTCTTCTTAAAGTATCAATTCGTATAGAAGAGATATTCAGTGAAGGCCATAATGCCGTCCCACTGTCTGTCTTGTGCGTTGGATACAATACCTGCATACAACAAGTGACCATGGACGACACACTAACTAGATAAGCTTTTCCTGGCAACATGCCACAACAGCTGTGATCATTCAACATAACGTAACTGCCATTGGATAGTTGCCTGAAAATTGGTTCTATCACTGTGGTGGGTGTACCGTGCAGGTGGCAAGAGAGGTTATTTGCAGAACGGTCGCAGGCTCCGTGTAAATTAATACCTAGGCACAAAAGTGTACCACTTAGTGAGTTCTTACAATTTCTACCACTAAGAAATACCTTTTTCCCCTTCATCCAAATATATCTTGTCCTAGTAATTGTGGGATGGCCTCTGTCCATGATGACGTCTGCATGTAGATGGTCTAATGCTGTCTAACAAAGGTATCTGTACTGGGCTGGCTACACTGTAGTCAGGTATATGTTGGTTGTCAAAGCTATGATATCTGTAACAGGTATCACAGTTTATTCCAAATTCATAAACTTGGACGCTCATTCCTGGCCACCAGTACATCTCTTCTAATTCTATTAGATATTCTAAGATCCTGTGGTGTCCAGACCCTCACCCATATGTGCTTTGTGTACCAAAGCAGCTCTCTAGTTCTTGTTTGGAATTACTCTGTCCCCCACTCCAGGGATTCCAGCAAAAGGAACGGAGTTTGCATCAATTATGTATGTATTACCGAATGGATAGTTTAGAGGTAATGCTGCATGATTGCCTTCCATAAAGGCCTTTACTGCTAGTAACGTTTCACCATCTATTTCTCTTTTTGACCAAGCGATTGTAGCTACGGAAGCCGTTTGCACAGCTGCCTTCATGGCTTCATCAGCCAGTTAATTCCCTGCAACGTGAACGCCATCACGCTGATGACTCAGTGTATGTATCACGTGAGTCTTTTGTAGTTCTTTCTGTAAAAGAACTACTTGTTCCCAAAGCATTTTATACTTAATTGTGCCACCTTTTGAATTTTTTAACCCGTTTCTAACCCAGTTCTGCAAATTTTTGTTGTAAGATTCAACGCAGAAATACGAATCACACACTATTAGTGTGGGGAATTCGCAATCGGTATTTTTAAGCACCATCTTGAAAGCGTGTAGTTCAGCTCGCTGAGCTGTACAGTCTCTGAGTGATTGTGATTTTGTGACCATAGGTCTAAATTTTCCTACGCGCCAGCGACCTTTAACAATCGCGCACGCAGCACTATAGGCTTGTTTATCCCAAATTGCGGATTGTGCTGATCCGTCTGTATATAATATACAGCCGTAATGTTCTAGAGGCAGAATCACGGTCGGCAGAGGACATTCATGTTCGTATTGGAGAAATTCTTGTGTTTTCAAGTATAGGTCAAACACGTATTCAACGTCTGTTGCAGCAAGAGAGTTAACCCATTGTATCCATCTTGGATTAAAAGCTTTTGCATTCGGAATGCTCGCTTTTATCACTGCCTCTAAGGCAGGTACAGGTGTAACGATCATTAGGCGTTTACCCTGCGCTAGGGCTCTCTCCTTTGCTACTTCAGTTTGAACTGCTGTCAGAATTTTCTCTGTAGAAGTGAATTTTACTTCCGCTTGTTCGTACAAGTGTGATTTATATGCTATTGGTACCTTTTCACCTTAATTTAAGGTCAGGTAAGTAAATCCGCATCTCCCTGGGATGATTCGGATCATAAGGTTTTGCATATTGTCGCGTTTCTCTAACTGTGTTTTTGCTAACATGTCTGCTTGTACTGAACGCAAAATTTCTGTGTGTGTTTGAGTCCATTTTGTTGGTTTGAAATCAGGTTTAATTAGTTCGTAGAGAGGTTCAACCCTTTCTGCGTAATTCAGAACATAAGTTCTTCCAAAATTCAGAAAACCTTGAATTGACTGTAAGTTTTTCAGTGTTTTTGGAGGTTGGAGCAGCGCACATTTCTCTAGGAAGTTTACTGCCAGGCTTTTGCCTTCACTTGATAACTCTTATCCTAAGAATAGGACGTTAAGGTGGGCAATTCGCGATTCCTTAAAATTGAATTTGTACCCTTCAGAAGCAAACCCAAGTATTATGGTGTTC
Source organism: Lissotriton vulgaris (assembly GCF_964263255.1). Taxonomy (NCBI): domain Eukaryota; kingdom Metazoa; phylum Chordata; class Amphibia; order Caudata; family Salamandridae; genus Lissotriton; species Lissotriton vulgaris. The sequence continues at coordinate 159,472,290 of NC_141688.1, forward strand.
ACTCTTTTCAAGGGCCTGTAAGATGGATGTCAACGACATAAGATAATGCCTCATCATCGGACGTTTGTAGTAACTCTGTTACCCTGGATGAAAATATCCCTGGACTATTCTTGAATCCTTGAGGGAGACGGCAAAATTGTCGCTGTGTCCCCATAATTAAGAAAGCGGTCCGATGCCTGCTTTCAGGTGCAATGTTTTGATAGAAAAACCCATTTGAAATATCGACTGTGGTTTTATATTTTTTCTGCACAATGTTATTCATCAATGCTGCACTATGTGCATTTTGTACTGCAAATGTTTGCAAAGGAAGTTTAAATGCCTGTAATCCAAAACTAGATGATATGAATTGTCTGGTTTGGAGACAGGAAACAAAGGATTGTTCATTGATATTCAAGTTGATTTAAAATCTCCCTGACTTGTTTCTTAGCTTCTTGCTTAACTGGATACTGCCTCTGTGCAGTAGGTTTATTTTTTAACTGGATTTTATGGTGAGGAGAATCCTCATCCCATCCCACATGATTTTTATATAATGCTGGAGCCTGGGTCACAGCCCATTTTCTGGCATAGGTGTATTTTTTATGAATGTGAATATGATTTGAGAAGGATGGCATAATTATCTCTTCGCCATGTGGGCACTCCCTAACAAATTCAGGTGGCCTGTCTTGTTCAGCTACAAGAATGTCATAGCCCTTAGAAAGCTTCTCCCAAAAGAGTGCTCTTATTTTTCTAGTTATGTCCCTCTCCATCCGGAGTGTTACTTCATACAACTTGTGAGGTACACTAACCCTGGTGTCGGCAGTTTCAACCTGAATGCATTCATTCAAGTCCACTGTCTCCAGATGATCCTTCAGGATCCTGCGAACTATAGTGACTTCTGCTGCGCTGTCTAGCATTGTCTGAGCCCACTCCCCGTTCTTGAGTTGTGTCCTCAAGGTCCTTAGCATGTCTGATCTTTATGCTTGCTACCTTATTTTTGAAAAATGTAGCTTTTTTACTTTGGTGAACGGGTTCTTTGTCTTTGGACTTGACACGTTCTTCCTTGTGTTCTGACCGTCCTCTTCTTTCCGATTTCTGCGAGGAAATCTGAAAAGATCGAGAGGGACGTGTATCATTATCTTGATATCTGTCAGGTTTTTTCAAATTATCTGTATTCGTAATGGTATACCATTTTTCAGAGGGCTCCTGTTGGGAAGACCTACCTCCCTGTTGGGAGATCTACCTCTTGACTGAGAACGTTTATCTCTAGAAAGAGTCTGTTTATTACCTTCCCACTTCTTCTGAGGAGTAGTGAGATTATTTTTAATAAAAACGTTTTCAGGATTTTCAGTTAGTTGGGGTTTTAACGGTTTCCCACCCAAACTATCTCTACCTAGTTCTTTATAAGATTTGTCAATAATTCTACCAAGCTCATATGGTTGTTCTGCTATATCAGTGTCTTTTAACTTTTGGCGGATTGCCACATAAGCTGCTTCACCTTTAATGTTAGCTAATAATATAGCTGAGACCTGTTTGAAATCTTTCAGTAATTTCATTCCTAGATTTAATGCTGGTTCTGGACCGTATTCATTCTGAATCTGTCTTAGAATGTGTGGTATTACCGCCATGGACGGTATACCATGTGTTTTTGTGCAGATTGAAGCGAAGACTGTACCCCTAGTGTCACAGTCCTCCACATTTGGTGCTATCCCTATTGGTAAACAGATTGTCAGAATTCTGTGTTTCTCATTAGGTGGACTATCAGGGAATACTGTCTCAATATGAGTAATTTTTTGTGCTAACCAAAATGGAATTTGTTCCCTTTTAGGAGACAATTTTCCAATGATGATTGTATAGTCTGTGGTGTAATTTTGTTTGTGTTCCCCTGGTGAGGAGTGTGCTGTGGAATCCTTATAGCAGGTTGGACTGTTAAAGTCTGCATGACATATTGAACCAATTGTCTATGTATTTTAATTAACTGTTTCAGCTGTATTACCAGTTCTCTACCTGGCATATTTTCTATGTCAGGATGTGGTGTATAGCTGGCTAGTACCCGCCATGTAGCTCGTGGTCTACCTAGTGGACCAAGACTGGTAATGTGATTTTGATGTTGTAGGGCGCCCTTAAACCAGAGCTGATGCTCTTGGTAAGTTAGTGGAATTTCAACGTCCTCGAAAGGAACGTATTCCACTGGAGGTTCCTCTGCTTTGTAGTAGTGGAACTCCTGTGTTACTGGATTTGGTTGTGGAAAAGTAATCCATGAATAGAATACCTCGGTCTACCGATATTCATGTGCCTCTATCACAAATATAACTTTACCACCTCTCGATGATACCTTTTATATAAGTTTGATAGTTATGGTTTTCCTTATATTTGCCGGGATGATTACAGCATCCTCGTCATTTTCATTAAACCCTGTAATGTCTAAACACGGTTTGTTCGCATTTACTGCAGCTCCACGGGTTGCGTTGTTGTCGCCGTTATCCGACATTGTTTAATGAGGTTTGCAGAACAAGTTTCAAGGAAACAAAGTTTAGGTGCACAATATTTTGGAACACTGTATCCTTCACCGTTGAACAAACCAAAAACTAATACATAGGATTTCCGTCCTACTCAGTTCTGGCGTAAAGGATATTTACCTTTTACCCACTCCAGACGTCTTTTGGAGTTTTTACGGGAGAAAGGGGTCTATGTGAAAAGCACGACTGAGTTACTCTAGTATCTAGCATTAAATTACCGCCTTACCAAACGTTGGGCGCCATGTAGTGTAGTTCCTATATTCCCAATAGGCTCTACGCATTAGAATAACATATACAATAGACGTAGGACTGAGGTCGACTAGGTCTCTATCGTCGGACCCACAGCCAAACTTCAGAAAAGACCCCAACGCATCCAGAACGCCTCCGCACGACTCATCCTGGACATCTCCCGACACAGCCACATATCTGGCCACCTGGGAGACCTGCACTGGCTCCCCGTCAGCAAGAAGATCACGTTCAGACTCCTCACCCACGCACACAAGGCCCTCCACGACCTGGGCCCCAAGTATCTCAACAACCGCCTGACCTTCTACACGCCCACCCGCCAGCTACGATCGACCAGCCTCGCCCTCACCGGCGTTCCACGCATCCGCAGAGCCACTGCCAGAGGGAGATCCTTCTCCTACCTGGCAGCCAAGACATGGAACTTCCTCCCCATCCACCTTCGGCTAACCCAGGACCATAATAATAATAATAATAATAATAAAAACCTTTTGTATAGTGCCTGGTTACACTAGGCAACAGTGTGTCCCCGCGCTTTTAGACTAATTACTAGACCAGAACCCCAGAGACAGAGGCCGCTGAAGGAAAGCGCGAAAGGATCTTAGAGTTTGGGAAACAAATTTTCAGTTTGCGCCTAAAAATTCCTTCAGATGGCTCCATGCGGAGCTCAAGGGGGAGGTTATTCCACAGTTTGCTGGCCAAATATTTAAAAGACCGGCCACCCATCCTTGCCCGCTGGATCCTGGGCACCTGAAAGAGCATATGGCCCTGAGATCATAGATAACGATTAGGGTAGTACTTGGTAAGTAATTTTTGAAGATAGACAGGGCCTCTCTCATAAGCAATGCAGTAGGTTATGCACATGCTTTTAAATATGATGTGCTCCCGTATAGGGAGCCAGTGGAGTCGCGCTAAGGCTTGTTTCCCTGAAGATCTTCTAGAGAGGTTAAGTGCCAGTCTCGCTGCTGCGTTTTGAACACATTGAAGCCTATGAAGGCCTTTCCTACACAGACCTAAGTATAAAGCGTTACTATAGTCGAGATGGGGCGTCACCAGAGAATGGATTAGCGTTTTCCTGCTATTTGCAGGAAGCGAGTCCAGGGTCTTGCATAAGATCTTGAGGATCCCGAAGCATTTACCTGCTATCCCTCTGGTGTGATGTTCAAAAGACAGGTTCACGTCGAGTTTGACCCCTAAATTCTTAACCTGTTCCAATGGTATAGGAACGGAGCTAAGTTCTTTAGGCCACCCTGCCGACGACCAAATGGATGGGGATTTCCCCAACACTAGGAGTTCAGTTTTATTAGCGTTGAGGCGTAGGCAATTTGTGTTCATCCATCCTGCTAGTCCGCTCAAACAAGCTGTAAAGTTGGCTGAGGCCTCTTCCGGGGGCTGAGACAGTGTCACTACCAGCTGGGTGTCTTCAGCATATGACACTATCTCAACCCCGTACGTCGCAACCAGTTTGGCCAGCGGCACCAAATAAAGATTAAACAAAGTCGGGCTCAAAATTGAGCCCTGAGGCACCCAGTGTTTGAGTGAACGCACCTCAGATTTAAAAGGTGGACAGTGAACTTGAAATTGCCTATTCACCAAGAATGTACGCATCCACTCATGAGCCAGACCCTTAATACCAGCCTCGCTAAGATGAGAGAGTAGCAGGGGATGGGAGACAGTGTCAAATGCCGCGCTCAGATCTAATAAAAGGAGCGGCTGTCTTCCCCTCATCAACTCTACTCCTTAGTAGCTCGGTGGAAAAAAGGAGGGCCGATTCAGTCGAGTGGTGCGCTCTAAATCCTGACTGCAGGGAATGCAGATGTAGTCCCCTATCCAAATATTCAGAGAGCTGCTGATTAACTATCTTTTCTACCACCTTAGCGCAGAAGTGTAGCAGTGATATGGGTCGATAGTTATCCAGCTGCGCAGCACTCAGATGAGGTTTTTTCTTTAAGGGAACAACCTGCGCTATTTTCCAGTCTTGAGGTATATTACATGTAAGAAAAGACAGCTTCGCCATGTGGCCTATATGAGTAGCCAGAAGCTCGGCTTGATTCCTAAGGACGTTGGGACGAGCCACATCCCTAGGGGAGCCAGATTTGATGCTGCGAATAGTATTCAGCAATTCTGTGGTGTTGGGCACTACAAACTGATTGAGGCACCCGTTGTTAATCTTCTCACTGCTAGTGGAGGTATCCCTAAGGGGTTCTTCCAGTACCTCAGGAAAGGTTTTATAGATATTGCCCACTTTCTGCACAAAGAAATCCGCGATAGCTTCCCACATAGCTGTCGAGTGCATATCAGGAGCTATAGTTTTCTCCAATGAGGTGAGTTCTTTGTAAATAACAAAAAGTTCTTTAGTAGAGTTCTCCGCCACTTCAATTCTGTTTTTTAAGAAGTTACGTTTGGTTGATCTAATCAGTTTATGATAACTCTTTATACTCTTTTTATAATGGAGTCTGGCCGAATCATCATATTTACTGCACCAGATGCGCTCCAACTTTTTGCATTCCGTTTTGCATGCTTTTAAATCAGCATTAAACCACTTAGCTGTTTTAGAGCATCTCGCTGGGGCCTTGTTAGTCCACGGGCCGTTTCATCCAAAACTCCTGACAGCCATTTTTCATAATCTGTCCAGGCTTCCTCTGCACTATCTTTAAGTGGGGGGCTACCTCTTTCTGCTTAATTTTCCCCCATTGCCTATGTTTACAGGCAATGGGTGAAAACATAACCATCGTAACCATCTCTCCTTCAGGAGGCAACTCAAGACCTGGCTTTTCGAGCAGTAACAGACCCCGCTCCCCCAGCGCCTTGAGACCCTTCCGGGTGAGTAGCGCGCTATACAAATGTCATGATTGATTGATTGATTGATAGATCGTATATATTAAACTTAATTGTGAGTGCCAGCTAGCTCAGAGGTCACTAGAAACTTTCTCGAATAAACAAGAAGGGATTCGTTTCTGACAACCGCATAAACATGACAACTTTGTTTCCCAAGAATAAGAAATCAATCTCAAGAGTTGCGGAAACAATAGATAGCTATTTTACTCAGTTTATTGCGCATGCTTCGTTTCACAAGAGGTGCTGAGAAAATAGAGACTGGTGTTTTAAAAAACAGTATTTATTGAACAGTCTTCTTTCTCAAGCATAGGAAATGTACTGCTACAATCGTAATACTTGTAATAAAGTACAAGCCATATAATGCGAAAAGTATTATAAAGTAGTACTGTAAAAGCATGATATGGTTTCTAAGCCATAAATTGCCTAAAACTTATAAAATACATACAGAGTTAAAATGATGGCTAACAGTACTCAACTGGTGCTTCTAAAATACCCCTACTCCGGTATACCTAACCTAAGTCTAGTACAAGGGAAGAAGTAAGTGAGGAGTAGCTTAAGTTTAGTATTTCTCTGCCAAGGATCTAATCAAGAATTCTCTAAGGGTCTAATCAGCTCCGTACCTTGGTTTTAGAATGAAGGAGGTCTTGTATCTCTCTCTCAGGACTCGATTTCCCATAAGCCTGCAAGGGTAGCCTGGAAACACTGAAGCTGGATTTCTCGGCAAGAGAAAAGACAGCGTCTCTCAGTGCATCAGGTGGAGGGTCGGCTTCCTTCGGCACTTGATGCTGCAGGGTGTCGGGCAAGTAGTTAGTCGATCTGCTCCAAACCACGATGTGTTTGTTTGGGAAAACCTAGGCATATTTATACATAAAGGTGCCGAGTTTGACGTATGATTGAACTTAATAACGTCACTCAAAGACTCAATTTCTTTGAAAACTCCAGGATTTCTTGGATAAATCAATATTCAAGCAGGGGGAAGTCCCTAGCTGCTGAAGGCATGTTTTTCCAAGAAATCGTTGCGATTCTGGGAACTTAGTGGAATTAGCCATGCCGTATTTGGGCTGCAAGGCTCCGCTCAGGCCAAATATGGTACTGATTTCTATGCCTATATAAGAGCTGGATAATGTATACCTTTATAAGGGTATGAATCGGGAAAATTTACTCTAGGGTCCTAGATTCATTTACAACAGGGTGGCTGGTGACCTAAAGATATCTCTGGTTATTGTGTTGTGATTAGTTTTTGAAATACAATGATTGTGGAATCCCTTCTAGACAGTAGCCACCAATGGGAGACGAGGGGCATCAGATCTCTCCCACTGGGCTGCTTCTTCCCCCCTGGCCTTATACCACCCACAAGAAGAGGGGAGAGTGGCCCCAGAAAAAAAAATATTTCACACTGGGAAAAGATCCCCCCTATTTTATAATATACATGTATCGAACACATTTTACCCCTAGAGTCAGTAGATTGACTTGCGAGTGGGGAGCCCCCACAAGAGAGACCTGACCATCTAAGAGAGGCCTCTCTCAAGCAGATGGAGTCTGCAAAGGGAAGAGGAACTCTGAAGCAGAACAAGACATAGGTGCTGGGAAAGGGGGTTGGAAAACAGAGTAGCTAGGGGTAAACAGAAGATAGCCTCTACCAGTCCACGGACCCTCGATCAATCAAGCCAGGGTACACAGATATCCAACTTAGATCTGTGGGATATATCAAACCTACCATCTGTTGCAAAGGGTTTCCATGAATCCGAAACCAGACCAAGGTCAACACAGCCAATGGAGTCTTGCCAATCCCCCAGGGGCACCTAAGAGAACCATGATATCCAATCCCCTAGATAAGTTAATCACATCGGCGCCTACAAGTCTACTGCTTCTTTTCTAGAACTTAGCTGGACTATCCTCTCAATTGAATAATCAGGAATAGGGGCTCTTTATAGAGCAACACAAGATCTGTATGTTCCAGGAAACATGGGTTAGGGCAGAAACGCATAGAATGGGCTAAGCGTTGTTAGGTATTCCAGCCACCCATGCGGGTAAGGGTAGACGATCTGGGAGGTTGTGTACCTGGGTCGGTGGGCATCTGGGCTGAGAGACAAAACAGTTAGAGAGCTCTTCACGTGATATTCGTTTTGTCCTACTGTCCATTCCCACCAAACCTTATATAGCTTTAATTAATGTATATTCACGACCGGTATGTCGAGGCCAAGAGTCCACCACTCTTGAACAACTAACTACTTTCCTTTCTACAATCTCTGACAATTTTGGGGTAATCATTGGTGGAGATTTCAACTGCCAGTTTGAACCCCTGAATAGCCTGGTTAAGGGGACCCTTAGTGAGAAGGACCGATACTGGTCCATTCCAAATCCTAATATCTCCCCAACGCAGGCATGGACCCTGTTAGTGTTGCAGATTTATATCATAACACTAAATAATTCCTTGAGAGCATGTAATGGACGAACATCATTGGATACCCCAGGGATTTATACCTTTAATAGACCAGGGAACACCTTCATTATAGATTATATAATGGTAGATACCAAATCCTGGCACAGGGTGATAGATTTTAAAATCAGTCCTCGCCATGACAGCGACCACAATGTCCTCACTATAGACATAACTCAGCCATGAGCCCTGAAAGCAACTGAAAATGTATCAGCATCAGACCCGAGACTGACGCAGTCTAATGGAAGGAGGAGAGTTCACTGGAGAGAATTTTTAAATTCGCAAAAAAAGCTGGCTTTGCTTTACCAACAAATTATTCCACATCTTATGGTCGCAAACCAACATGCAGCGATCAACGGCGCCCCCAAACTCCATTTGAGAATCCTTAACAAATCATCAAGATCTAATTGCCTCCTTGGCTGTTTTTTCTACCAAAACTGAAGGCCTAGGGTAACCAGTAAATTCCTATATCCATGGTTCAACGTAATCTGTTTAGCAGCCTAGTCCAGCCTTATTGACATCATCAAAGGAAACGACCGGCCATCGATCAAGGAAGCAAGGGCAGTCTATAAGAGTGCCATTATAAGGCAGAAAGAAGTTGGGAATTCCAAAAATGGGACACTCTTAGAAGTGCTCTAAATAATCATGATATGAGGACCTTTTGGAATGTCATCAACTCTGGCTTCCGGGATGGCAAATCGGCCATGGAGCCTAACATTCGGGAAGAAGTATGGAAGGCTCACTTTAAATCTCTCCTTAAGGGCTGAGGTTGGGGATGAGCCAGTGAACAGTTGACCCTTGCCCCCTGTCCCAGCTCCTGCTGACATCCTCCCAATCTCCCTTAGGGAGGTTACTGATGCCCTGGCCAAGACAACACAAGCCAAGGACGCAGGGCTGGACAAGATCCCTGGTGACCTTTTTCGCCATGGGGCCCAGTAGGGTCCATGGCATTCATCAGGACCTAAGAGAAAAGAATGAAGGGCTCCGTTCTTGCCAGCCTTGTGGTAATAAGATGACACTAGGTGGTGGGGTGACCTATGTCACACTCCACAGAGCAAGGGGCTCAATTTGAAGCCCTAGAACATTATCCTAAATGCCCCATGGCGCAGGGCAATAAGGGAAGACCCGATGATCATCGGTGAGGGGAGGAGCACACATATAGGTGCACTTATGGGAGATGCACCTAGATGCAAGTTTGACTACAGGGGTCTTCCCTTTTTGCCCTCCTACCATGGGGCAGAAACATGTCGACCGCACATTCAATGGTGAAGGGACAGTAGTCTCCCCATTGCACCGTTCACTTGTTTTTAATACCATATAGCTGCCTACCACATTAAAATTAAGTTGGTAACTATAATGGTTTTTAAATCTCATTCACTCTTCAAGGGCCCCCACTTAGTTTAGAAGTGCATCCATGTCATCAGGTGTATGCCCGCCCTCCATCAAACTGAGTTTCTGGAGGGAGAGGACTGGTCAATGATGAAGCATGACACCAGGTGGTGTGTGAGACCAGTCCGTCACATTTTGTGAGATGCCCACACTCACAATTTAAGTTATTTGCACCTAGGTCACTACTCTGGGAGCAGCCCCATTCTGTGTTGAACAAAAATGGAGAACTTTTAGCCCCTTGGGGCGTGGCTAACTGCCAAGCATGGCGGACGCGAGCAGAGAAGTCTCCGTGCCGAACCCGACACTTGCCTAATTATCCTAATAGATTGGGCCCTTTTTGGATATAATAAACACCTGCAAAAGGCAGCGGAGCTACTGAGGGACAAGGGGAAGGCATTTGAGGACTTCAGGTGACCTCCTTCTGCGAGAAACGAGCTATGTGGCTGCCGCAACATGGTGAGCCTGGAGTAACAGTGCAGGCGGACGTTCTGGGGCGCGGCTGAAAGAAGAAAGCTGAACGACGGAAACGGAGGGCATTCTCCACTTCCCTGCCACCTAATGAGAACCGGAAGAATGAGGGGACGCACACGGAACTTACTGCTGTCCTCCGGGTAGAGGTACCCAAGGAAGGCGCCGGTGAAGGTAGTGGTGATGGTAATGGCAACAGGTAGAGGCGGCACAGGGCAGTGACTCCTAAGCTCAAGGGCCTGAAAGCACAGGAGGTGAGCAAGTGAGGAACTGACCGCAGTGGCAGGAAAGCGACAGTGAAACAAGCTGCAGGCAAAAGAGGGAACCACAGAATATGAACTGCGCACTTCCCCCCTGTAAGATTATGGAGACTCTGGTTCTGTGCGGAATAGGAACGGCGCTCCTTCAGGTGGCTTAATTTCTCCTCAAGCTCTCTCACTCTGGAGCCTTTTGAATTAAAAAAATTCACCAGGTTCATATTAAAATCCCTATTTTTAAACCTAAGCCCTAACAGATCTTCTGAATTCCATTTTAAATCAACCCAGCTCCCCCCCAGGCACACATCTACAAATATTAGAAGTCCTCCCGTCGATCTTCCGGCCATCGATTTACTTGCCGGTATCCAGAAAGATTTACACCCTACTAGATGAAAATTAGTGCGGTCTACCTCCCAAGTTTCCTGGAAGCACATTATTTGGAACTTTCTAATATGTTCCAGCCACTCCTGGTTCTGAAATTTAGATGCCAGGCCTGCAATGTTCCAGGATACTAATTCAATAGTGCTCCCTATTATATCTGCGTTGGGCCAGGGCCTGTGCTGCATTTCTCTGTACTTTGGGATGCCTCAGTTCTTGTTTTGCAAGGTGCGAGCTGATATGTATTTAATATAACTTCCCTTTCCTGCTCCTCTGCCGGTGCTTTTGAGTTTAATGGGGCCATGATCGGGGCGTTCTCATTACCTGGTTCCACCTCCTGGAGTCAATCCACCTCACTGAGATGTCTACCCCATTGGAGTGGTGCATATCTATTGTGAAATGGTAGGGCCAACCCAGCCCCCTCCCTTATTGTCACTATCTGCTGGTCGTGTGTGTCTCCCCCGTCTGATGTACCAACCCAAGAGTCATTCCTCACGCCTACAACCTACCCTCTAGACCTACTTGACTTGCCAAAACTGCCCCTATGACCATTATAACCTTCATGATTCGGAATACAATCTGGTGGAATTTAAAATATCTTAAATTCCGAGCTTGGGCAAATGATCGTGAATTTATCCAGGGACCCCAACAGACGTGCTCCACCACCCTGGGGTCATTAAAATTAATGACAATGCAGTCTCCTGCTGTATTTTTTTTCGTGTCTCCTACCCAGTTAACTCTTCTTACTGAGAGAATTTAGCACCTTACATCTTTGGGTAGTGGTCTGTTTAGATTTAGCCAATGTGTTATCTTGTTTTTAAGTTACTTATGAGATTCGGTTTTACCATCTCCCAGTTCTGGGACACCAGTCAAAATGACAACATAAGGGGTACATTTGGGGGGTAAGTCTAAGTGAGGATGCAAATTCTTCATCGTATACTTATCCCTGACGCTATCATTGCCATGAGATGTACCCTGTATAATTGACAGGACTGTGAATCTTCCACACGCTAAACCTCCCCTTAAATTATCTGGGCCCATGGGGTTGACAGCTGGGCCCAATGATGGTGCTGTTCCCAAACTAGGGCAGTCAACAGGGTCCCTTCCTCCCTCCCCTGCTGTCTTGTCTTACTTCCTTCTCAATACGTCCTAAGGTGGGCATTATCAGTCCTTCCAATTTCTCAAGTGTGTCTTCAATTAGTGACAGTTTTTCCATTAGAGGCTCCAATAACGATGAGAAAAGGGGGCTTATTTACTGCAAGTGCACTTCTTCTGGTTCCACCAAGTCAATTATATTATCATCCACTCTGGAGGTAGTTACAGTAGGTGCAGTATCATGTGGGACCTCAATAGTTGGTGTGTCCATGAGGGGTAACATACTCTGTTTGCTTGACTTAGAGGTCTTGGGTTTCTTTCCCTTATGTGGCGTGCCTCCTCGCGTGCCTCCTCTTTTTCTCTCCCCCCCTGTGTTGAGTCCATGGATTGTGAAAGCTCTTTGTGGACTTCTGCCACACAAACTACTGTGCTCTTTGTTTGGTCCGGCAGTGTCCTTCCTGGCAATACGGGGGCATTCAGAGGGTCTCCTTCCGTATTAGGTGGAGGGGGGATCAGGACTTGCTGTCCTGAACTGAAGTTCCGTTATAATAACAGGCTGACACAGCCTTTCTGGGGAGCGCGCATTGATTATACTCCCCAAGGACGAGTGTTGTGAAAGTGCCGGGTCCATGGAAAGGCGTTGTTCCGTGATGGCAATCTCATGCGCTAGCACAGATGAGGCCCTAGTTATAAACTTATCAAGGGTTCCCGCCACATACCCTACTCCCGTGCCTTTCCTCCCTCTTCCCTCATGTGCTGTCATGTTGGATCAATACAATTTCTGTTGTTGAGTGTAGGGGCTTTAGCAGTTGGTTATATATTGATTTTAAGGCCCACTTACTAGAGGAGTGCTTCCACCATTGGAATCTGAGATCTTAGGGAGGTGGCCCAGCCCAGCCCAGCCTCTCCCTGTCTCGAACGGGGTCAAAAAGGCCCGAGCTTGGCCGGGCTTCGCGCGATGCGTTGGCCGTGAGCCATCAAGTAGCGCTGTTGACGGGTTCTGTCCCAGGTGGAAGGGATTACAGGGCTCCAGGTCGTTGTGGGCCCCTTTGAGGCCAAGAGAAATAGCAGCGGCAAAGTTCTATTCGGACTCCATCGTGGTCAGACTAAATTCAAGCTCATGTTAATTTAGTGACTTTTTTGGTTCACACTGACAATGATAGCGAGAGCTTAGAGTCCTCCTGAGGCGTGAGCCGGGAGAGACCACGCATTTGCACTTTAAACTTTAAACTTTGAATGTACGATTTTTAACTTTGGATGTTTTTTAATTCTACATTAATTCGCCAAATTGCACCTTAATTTTAAAATACTTGCCAATTTGCACTTAGCGAAGATTGAGGTGACGCCTGGAGGGGTTCTCCTGTCCCGGGGTCCACTCTGAGTCGTAGCACCGCCATCTTGGGTGGAGTCGGGTGAGCGGGCTATTCGTTTTCAGGCAAAGGGATAAATGGGGATAGCGAGAATGCGCAGCCGCGGGTGCACCGAAGGCAAGCCTGTCTGCACCCATCCGCGCCAGTACTGCGCCTAGCTCTCAAACCCCTGGTCATTTTGCCATAATAGCCCAGAATGTGATAACTTATACGCAAGAGGAACTGCACATGCTGAGCAAAATTCGAACATCTGTTTCTGTGCAGCTCTTGATCTAAGGAAAGAACCGAAGACTTGTGGAAAATGCAACATGCGTTTTAGATTTGAGCTACCGAGGAATCTAAGCTCTCAGATTAAAACGGCTAAGAGGGCAACTAACTCAGACACTGGGGTAAAAGCAGTACTAATCAACGCACATTTGTTTGTGAAGCAAGGTGTTGAATTAGCGGAGTTGAGAGCCATCAGATAGACTTAGCCTTCATAACAGAGACCTGGGCAGATACAGAATCGGATCCGGATCTGCTTTTTGCGTTACCCACCCACTACAGTCTGATAAGAGCTGATAGAACACACAAGCAGGGAGGGGGGCATGCAATTATTGCCAGAGAAGGCTTGAGAATAAAGGCAGGTATGAGCAATTGCTCACCAGACTGCAAATCTCTGCCTTTACAGATAAAAATCAATACCAACTACTCCTTCAAAGGGCTTCTCTTATATTGCCCACCAAAAGCTCAAGCCTTGTTCATGGAACATATTAGTCCTTTTTTGGAAGACAGCATATATAGCTCAGACTATACAGTCTTAGGAGATTTCAATTATCACCTGGAAAAGGTGGATGATAACAATGTTACTACATTCATAGATGGAATGGCTAGCTTTTCCCTGAGACAGATGGTTAAACAAGGGACACATAAGGCAGGACATACACTGGATGGAATATTTACTTCCAATAACAGGATAGAAGTGTCAGAAGTTATCCCGGTGACTTGGTCAGATCACCAAGCTATTATATTTATAATACGGGACACTCTGCAACCAATGACATCATTAATAACTCCTGGTACAGTCATATAAGAGGACTGGAGTAACAACAATTCTTCAAATTTTCAGAATCAACTAAAAATGACTAAACCAATTCTAGAATCAGGTGTCGATAATATGGTTAAGGTGGCAAATTCCTGGATCAGACTGCTGTAGTTTCAGCTGTCCCCAAAAAGAGTCTACGATCAAAAAGGAAAAGGCCATTGGAGCCCTGGTTCGCTGATAAACTTAGAGAACAGAAAAAAGTATGTTGAATATTTGAAAGGGAATGGAGAATGGACTACGCAGAGGCAAGGAAAAAAGAATATGCAACTACTTTATCAGACTACAAAAAAAGGATTGTTGAGGAGAAAAGTAAATATTTTACACTAAAAACCCAGGAATCTAAAAACTCCAGTAAGGAATTATTTAATACAGTCAAAAAATTAGCTAAGCTCCCAGGGAATCTACAGAAGTCAGCGAATCTAGTTTTCTATAACATTCTTGGAAACATTTTTAATAATAAAGTGGAAGCAGTGTATAAAACTATTGGAGATAGTATAAACGGCCCTGTGGGGATAAAAACGCCAGGGAGCTATCTTCCATATACTGATAAAACTTTCTCTTTTCTCCCACCAACGGAGGATCAGATCGCTCAAGTAGTAAAAATAACGAAGGCAGGAGATCCGTCAGATCCCTGCTCTCCAAAAATCTTTCATCTATGCCCAGAACTGATCAGTGAGTAACTTAGGATTATTTTCCTAGAAGTAATTCAGTCAGGCATTGTTCTAGAATCATGGAAACTGGCTTTGGTTTGGCCTTTGTTAAAGAAAGCTAACATGGACCCATCAGAACCTAAAAACTATAGGCCAATATCCAGGATTCCCTTCCATGCCAGAGTGCTGGAAAAGCTGGTTAATAGGCAGATCATGTCCTTTATTGCGGAAGGAGAACTACTAGATCATTCTCAGTTCGGTTTTAGAGAAGTCCACGGGACCAAGACTGCCCTGTTGATGGCAGCAGAAGAATTAAGAAAAACTCTGGATGAAGGAAAGAAGGCCGCCTTGATTTTGTTAGATCTTTCGGCGGCCTTCGACATGGTCAACCACGAAATCTTGATCGGTTGACTTCAGGAACTGGGTTTTCAAGATAGCTCCACCAAATTATTAACATCATTCTGAACAAACTGATTATTTGTGGTAGAAATGGATGGTAGGGCTTCTAAACCTTTTGAGCTGCTGTGTGGGGTGCCACAAGGCTCATCCTTGAGTCCCACCCTTTTTAACGTTTATGTGGCTCCGCTGACAGCAATCATTAGACAATATGGCTTCTCAGCATATATCATATGCCGATGATACACAGGTGGTGATCTCAGTAGCAAACAATATTGAGGAAACGGCTGATCGTTTTAATACCTGCTTGTCACAGATCAATACATGGATGCAGAAGAACTGCCTTAAACTGAACGGTGAAAAGACAGAGGTTTTGCTGCTAGGCCCTAATACTTCCTTCTGGTTCCCAAAGTGGTGGCCGGCTGACTTGGGCGGCTGCCCAACTCCAGTGTTAAAGGTTAGAAACTTGGGGGTAATATTTGACCAAAGACTGACTTTCGAGGGTCAAATTAACAAACTTACCTCCACTTTCTGGGGCATTCTAAAAATGATTAGGAAGATCCGTCTGTTTATTCCTACAGACACTTCAAAAACGGTGGTAATGGCATTTGCTATATCCCGGCTGGACTACAGAAATGCTTTATACTTGCAACTTCAGGCGCAGCTTTTGCTTATACTCCAACCGATGCAGAATGCAGCGGCAAGATTAATTTTGGACATCCCTAAACATGAATCAGTAATTAATTGTTTGAGGGATCTCCACTGGTTGCCGGTGGGGAAGAGAATTATATTCAAGGCCCAGTGCCTTGCATTTAAGGCTCTACAGGGGAAGGTGCATCTTTATCTGAGAACACATCTAAAGAAATACGCCGCTTCCAGAAACTTAAGATCAGCACAATCACACTTATTGGTAGTTCCGAGGTACAGGCAGCTATGCTGGGGGGGGAGGAGTTTCATTCTCGGGACAGCCAAGGTGTGAATCTCCCTTCCTTTAAAGGTTAAAAACTGTAACTCCCTGATGTTATTCAGAAGTCATTTGAAAACCTGGTTGTTTAAAATATAAGTTTCGCATAAATAAGATGAGTTGGTATTCTGGATTCTAGGCTGTGTTTCAGCTCCAAGACGCCCTTGGGCATACGCTGTGCTTTATAAAATGTAAAATCAAATTAATGATTGTTGTTGTCATCCCCCCTCAAGCAATAACCACATTTCTTACACCAACTTAATGGTCAAGTTATATTCTATATTACTATTTTGAAAATGATACTTTCAGAAAGTCAAATGTGCCTTTATGCCAGTAGTCAGTGTTACCTGACTGTTGATGGCTCTCCTGTTGTGAAAAGTACATAGCTCCCAGACAGTAGAAAAAGGTCTTAGATGTGGGAATATGTTTTTTCCTTGACTTCCAATAGGATGGCTATCTGAGTTGTGCCCAGGAAACTCGTTCATTTCTTCCCCTTCTATTGTCCTGCTAATAAGCCAAGCACCAATCCCAAAGGATGAGGGGCTGCCCAAGAACAAGTTTTGAGTGACCACAGGAGAGGGTATACCCATTAACACTGGCACAGCTATGGGTGGGCACAGAAAGCTTTGCACAGGGGAAGAAGGTACAGCCATGCTGTTTTTAGGTAGAGCGGTGCACTGTTGGATAACTTACACTAATACACAACAAAAGTGTTGCAAAAGTGAGTAGGACCACCCCTCGTAACATGTACTCCCTTGGTTTGGCAGAGGCTTAGAGTTTCCCCCACAAACAGGCCAACACTGAGCATAAATGTGACTTCCTCAGAAACCTCTTCAGACCACCTCTGGACCTCTAGAAGACAGAATAATGATTGCACCTGATGCTGTGACCTGTGAGGAGATACCCAAGAGCAGGGCCTGCTTCGACTTGTATCTAGGATTAAGAAGTGGGTATCAAGG
The DNA here is from genome assembly GCF_964263255.1 of Lissotriton vulgaris. Classification (NCBI taxonomy): domain Eukaryota; kingdom Metazoa; phylum Chordata; class Amphibia; order Caudata; family Salamandridae; genus Lissotriton; species Lissotriton vulgaris. The sequence continues at coordinate 159,489,316 of NC_141688.1, forward strand.
GAGAGTTGGCCAACCTCATGTTAATCTACAGGGACAAAAATGTTTCAAAAATCCCACTTTCCTGACGCTCACTTTCATTAAGAACCCAGCTGACTTGTTCCAACTGTACCTGTCCTGGACCCTGCTGGTGGCTTCTACTGGAGTGAGCTCTGACCTCTAAGTGGTGTCGCTAAGGTCCCAGGCCTATAAATAAGTGTCAGAGTATACTCTTCTTACCTACTCCCCTGAGTTGGAACTTTGCAATGTTTTTTTTTTTTTTTTTTTTTTTTTTAATTTTTATTGAGCAAACTTTAAATTTACAACAGTAGATAATATACAGGAACGCTTAGGAGACTGTAGATAATACATTAAATACAATTAGAAGTACTAATTATCTTTGTGTTTTATGTGACAGGTATCATGATAGGATCACTGAAATAATATCGACTGACAAAATATCGACTTGCCAAAATATCGTGGACAAAATATCGACAGTCAAAATATCGAGTTTGTATCTACAAACAGGTAAGTACAAAAATATCGAGTACAAAATATCGTTAACAAAAATATAGATGTAAAAAATATCGACTTTATTAAAAACAGTGTTAAATTAAATTAATATTAAATTGTAATTACTAAAATATACTTAAAACGACTTAAATTAAATTATAATAATAAAATAATAAATTAAAATAATAAAAATAATTTTTTAAAATCTTATTTGTTGACCCTGAACCCTAAAAATACCCCTTTACCCAAAAACCCAAAACTGACCCTGAACCCTAAAAATACCCCTTTACCCAAAAACCCAAAACTGACCCTGAACCCTAAAAATACCCCTTTACCCATGACCTGAAAACTGACCCTGAACCCTAAAAATACCCCTTTACCCATGAACTGAAAACTGACCCTGAACCCTAAAAATACCCCTTTACCCATGAACTGAAAACTGACCCTGAACCCTAAAAATACCCCTTTACCCATGACCTGAAAACTGACCCTGAACCCTAAAAATACCCCTTTACCCATGACCTGAAAACTGACCCTGAACCCTAAAAATACCCCTTTACCCATGACCTGAAAACTGACCCTGAACCCTAAAAATACCCCTTTACCCATGAACTGAAAACTGACCCTGAACCCTAAAAATACCCCTTTACCCATGACCTGAAAACTGACCCTGAACCCTAAAAATACCCCTTTACCCATGAACTGAAAACTGACCCTGAACCCTAAAAATACCCCTTTACCCATGAACTGAAAACTGACCCTGAACCCTAAAAATACCCCTTTACCCAAAATGTATCAATATTATTTAATTACCAATTAATTATTAATTAACAATAACAATAAAGTAAATATATTAGAACATTAGGTGTAATTATTTTAATAATTAATATTATTTTTTCAAAATTAATTACTTAAAAATAACACAAAATTATATATATAAAAAATGTACTCTAATTAATGTAATTAACTAATTACAATTAATTAATTAAAAATTATTTACTAATACAAAATATATTCAAAATTATATTAATTAATTAACTAATTAATATTAATTAATTATCAATTAATTAGAAATATTAACAAACATATATTAATTAATTAATTATTATTAAATTACTTCCCACCCTATTCCCCTATAAACCCACAACCCGCTACAGAATTACATTACGCAATTATTATCAAAAGAAAATTCATGTAATAAAATATTTTATAACATTAATACACACTATTCACACATATTATTACATAAAAATACACTATAAAATATAATATATAATATTAAAAAATCGATATTTTTGCTATCTATATTTTATACAGTCGATATTACTTCACTTACCTGAAAAACAATATTTTTGTAGTCGATATTATGTCCAGTCGATATTTTGTCCAGTCTATATTTAAAACTCGATATTATGTCCAGTCGATATTTTGGAGTCGATATTTTGTCTCTATACCCTTCTATATATATTAGATTCGACAATTATTCTTGCTGGATTCAGTTGGGTTTAAAATCAGGCCCTTTGCTGATTATACCATCTAGTTATAGGAGCCCAGATCAATTCCCCTTTAGCTCTGGATTTTTTCCCTCTAGTTTTGTATATTGCTGTTTCTAGCTTATATGTAGCAAGGAGTCTATTCATCCAGCCCTGGAATGTAGGTGCCTCTGTATCCTTCCATCGGGCTGCTAGCATAATTCTGTATATAGTTGTACATAGATACGTAGTATATATTTCTGAATTATTGAGTTCTAAAGAACTATCATAACCCAATACAACCAAGGTAGCTGATATTTGGATCTCCCGACCAAAAATTTCAGCCCAAAATTTACATATATTCTCTTTTAGCTGTTCGAGTTACAGGCAGTCCTAAAACATATGTACTAGATTTGCGGGACCAAGCACGCATCTAGGACATTTGTCATGACTAGCCTTGCCCCATGAGAACAATTTAGCCGGTGTATAGTATAGATTACAAGCCGTTTTGTAAATTTGGGCTTTTAAGTTACTTGCAAGTATGATTTTAGAGGATAATTGTAGCACCATATCTATATCCACATTGGAATTATTTAATTTGTTAACCCAGCTCTCCTCTATTTTCTCTAAATCATCTGGATGGTTGTTTATAAGAATCCCGTAGATATCACTAATTCTTACAGTTATTTTTTGCATCAGATTTAATAGTGTTACCGTCTGTAAACTTAAGTTTGTGATATGTTGTCTTAGTGATGTGAAGATTTGGATAAATTTAAAATAATCTGTGGGATAGATCTGATTTTTAAGATTTAACTCCTCAAAAGTGATTCTACCATCTGGATTTAGGAAGTCGCCAATAGTAAACGATGCCTAAATTTTCCCAACGTTTAGTAATATTATCATTAAGATAATGCGGGATTATTGAGCTATGCCATGAAGGTGTGTATTTGGTGTATTTAGGTATTGATGATATTCTAGTAACTTTAGTCCATATTTTAAATGCGTCAGTAACAATTTTAAATGTTATCTTTTTATAATATGATGGCTCGATTTGTCTTAGCAGTAACCCCTGCGCTAAATCTCCTAATGCGAGTTCATAGATAGAGGGAATGTCGTGAGGAGATCTTAGTCGATCTGGATTTTTAGAAGTGATTAACAAGGACATCTGCTGTAGTATGGCGGCCCACATGTAATAGGTTAAGTTTGGAACTGCTAATCCGCCTCGGGATATAGGTGACATTAATTTAGTTATAGCCCGTCTTGTCTTCCCATAGTTCCAAATAAATGATGATATCAACTGGTCTATCTTCTTAATGTAAGTGTTATCAATAAGGAAGGGAATTGCCCGAAATAAATATAGTAATTTTGGAAAGATTGTCATCTTAATATAGTTAGTTCTACCAATTATGGATAAATGAAGGTTATTGACTCTAATGAGATCTTTTTTTATTTTTGTGATTACAGGATCATAATTAAGTGTAATCACTTCGTTGGTATTTGGTGAAATGTTGACCCCTAAGTATTTTGCATGTCCAACTCTATGTTGACTTATATATGGCGTGTTATCGGTGCAGACAACCATCGTTTTGTCTTTATTTAATGAGTACCCTGAGTACTGGCCGAATATTTTAGTCACTACTCCGATTTCCTCTATCGCCTCAGTAGGATTAGTTGTTAAAATCGCTATGTCATCGGCATAGGCTAATATTTTTGTATTATATATTCTAGTCTTGACGGGGTGATCCTTGGTGATGTTAATAATTTAATAATTAAGGGGTTAATATATAAAGCAAATAAAAGTGGTGAACACGGACACCCTTGTCGAGTCCCTCTCTGAATGTCTATATTTTCTGACTCACTTCCTCCCGTCAGAACTTTGGCTTTAGGTTCTATGTATAGTGCTTTCAGTGATTTTACGAACCCAGGGCCAATATTATTAAGGGCTAAAAGCTCCCTAAGTACAGCCATGAGACCCGGTCAAAAGCCTTTTCAGCTTCTAATAAAATCAAAGACATTTGACCTCGTTCTATTTTCATTATATCGAATAATGTTATAACTCGGCGTATATGGTCAGTGGTGCTTTTGCCGGGAATAAACCCGTGTTGCCAAGGAGATACTAGTTGTTCAATATATTTACCAAGTCTATTAGCAAGAATTTTTGCATAGGTTTTAGAATCTGAATTAATCAGTGAGATTGGTCTATAGGATGTGGTTAATTCAGGGGGTTTGTCCTTTTTCCCAAAGACTGCTATGTTTGTTTGTCGCCATGATTCTGGGGTTTTTCCGTGCCACTGTATGCCTAAAAATAGATCGTGGATAAATGGGGTTATAGTCTTTCCTAGTATTTTGTATAGGTCTAGAGGAATCTTGTCAGGCCCTGCTGCCTTCCCTGCAGCTAATTCTGCTATTGCTAATTCGACCTCTGTTTTAGTGATCTCTTTATCTAGTTCATTCCTTACTTCGTCACTGACAGTTTGTGACATATTGTTTTCACTAAGCCAGTTAGCTACAAACTCCTTAATCTCTTGGACTGTATGTACATCTTCATTTTGGTATAGTTTTTGATAATATTCTTTAAAGCAATTAGCAATTTCTTTTTGAGTAGTAAATTCGTGGCCATCATGTTTAATACTTTTTATTGTATTATAGGATTGAATCTGCCGTGTTTTTAGAGCAAGATGTTTCCCAACGTTTTCCCCCACCTCATAGGCTTCCTTTCGATGAACTTGAAAAATTTCAGCGGCTTTAGTAGTTAGCATGTTATTAAGCTCTGCCTTGAGGACTAGAATCTTTCTTAGGGTATCCTCGGCATGTTCATTATGTTTTATTTGGTTAGCATGTTTGTATTCTAGGTGTGTTAATTCATTGATTAGTTGGTTATGAGTTCTCATTTGTTCTTTCTTACGGGTGGCAACAAATGTGGCAGTCTCCCCTCTTAGTGCCGCCTTATAGCTGTCCCAGACATTAAATCGTGAAGCACTATATTGATTTATATCAAAATATTCCTTTGTCCATTGGGCTATATGATCTATATATTCCTGGTTAGCTAATAGTTTCCTATCAAATGACCATTGTGTGTGGGCCCGATTGAATCCCGGTATTTCCGTTGTGATATATATGGCATTATGATCGGATATTGTTTTCGGGTCTTTAACAATGAAGGTATTTGAGGCTATATCTGGAGTTGTAAAAAAATAATCGATACGGACATATTTTCGATGTGGGTAAGAAAAAAAGGTGTATCCTGGATCTTTACCCTTTTTAAGCAACCATATATCCTGGAGGTTGTGGGTTTGAATTAAGTTTATTACTGCCCTGAACACCCTGGGTTTCCGACCCGAGTATTTATATTGGTTCTGAAGGGACAAGTTTTGGTTAAATGTCAAGTTAAAATCTCCACAAAGAATCAGGGTACTTGGCCACGATGCTAATCGATTTCTATTTCAACAAATAGAGTGGGGTCGTCAAGATTAGGGCCATATATTGAACAGATTGTAATACCAATTCCCAGTTGGACAATGACCCATCGTCCGTGATCATCGGCTTTTTTACGTACCGGGCTGCCCAGTCTGGTTCTAGCTAATATTATGACTCCCCTAGTTCTTGTGGTTTGAGTTGTTGTGATTAGTATTTGATACCCAGGTATTTTTAATTGTTTAATCTCCCCAAATGGAATATGGGTTTCTTGCAAACAGATGATATCACAAGTACTCTGGGCAATTATTTGACAAAATTGGGCTCTCTTACCTCTATCGTTTAGACCTGCCACATTCCAACATCCTATATTTAATCTACCCATTTGGTACTATTATTTTTGAATCATTATTCATCAGCCTGCGTTCCCTTTCAAGTAACAGTTTGCTCTTTTTTTTGTTTTTTTGCTCCCCCCCTCCCAAACCGGGTGCGCAAAGTGCGCCCTGTTTCCCACCCCCCACCCTCGTAACTCCGCTTCTCCCTCCCCACCCCTTACCCTCCCAAAGTAGGCATTGAGACTCCATCGGAGTCTACAGTGATGGATTTAGCCTGCTCCGAAGAGGGCTAGTGAAGCATGCATTTTGAAAGTGCAGAAGTGACCATTACCGGAGACAGAAAAAGAAGGAAAAGGCAAGATGGCGGCGTCAGGCAGACACCGATAGCAGCTCCGGACGGAACAGTGAAGCATGCACTGAATCGCCTAGGGAGACGGATTTTCTAACCGGGTGAAAAAGATGCCAGAACGCTAGGAGCTTAGAATGTGGCAAAAAGAATTGAAAGCCTTACCAGCCGAGGATCTTTCCTCTGCAGGAACACCACATAAGCTTACGCTTCTTGCCTCTGTGATCGGGTTTGCCGTGCTCAGGCTGCTGATCGGCAATCACCGAGCCGCGCGTTCACTGCACTCCCCCTGCCGGCCAGCTGTAGTAGTGAATGCTGTAGCAGAATCCGAGCAATCCGTGATTGAAACAGAACATCAAAGACACGTCCAGAGCGAGTCTGCCTCCTCAATCACAATGGCCCCGAAAAATGCAGCAGCAGCAGCCTCGGCAGCAGCCAAGACAAGGTCTGCTCGCCAGGCATTGAGGGATCAAGAAATAAAGCGGGGCATTACCAACGGGGGAGTGCAAGGGCAAGGTGCACACCCACAAACAACACCAGCGGCTCCGGGGGGAACAAAAAACGGAGAAAACACCGGCCCGGAGGGGGGTATCTCCCAGTAAAGCTGCAACAATGTCTCAGCCTGGTAAAAATGTTACAACAAACATTACAACAGTGGCTACAATGTTTCGAGTCGCTAATCAAAGAGCGATGGCCAAAGATAACCAACAAAATATGGAGAGTAATGGCGAACAACAAGCTGCCTCCCCTATTGAAAGCGGCCGTGTGCCAGTAGATTTTGGGGGCAAAGGAAGTGGGAATGCAGTAACAGATATACTGGTTACAACAAGCCCTGCGGCGCCAACGCCATCTCTTGCAGTGGATAATGAAGGAATGAGCCAGATGGAAGTACAGGAGGCACAGGAGATGCAGTTGGAATCAAACAGAGTGGCTTTCTCAGTGACCAGCGATGTATCCGAAAGATTCAATCCTGTTGCGGGACAGGTAAGCCACCCTATCCCTACTATCTCTGTAGCTACACCTGTATCAAACAACTCTGGTACCAATGGTCAAGCGAGCACAGATAATCCTAACCAGAATTTGGCAGTCAAAAACAGACTAGTAAACCAAGAGGTGGAGAGGAATATTAAGTGCAATATACAAAAAGTAATTACAAATATCCAACAGCATGTCAATCAAGAAGAGTATACAGATCCTTCGATTTGCATTGAAAGCACTGAGAACAGTACGAACAGTACAAACAAAGAGCCTGTTGGCCAAGTGGTCAGTGGGACCCCCTCCGTGAATAATGCAGAGATACATACTAATCTATCACCAGAGACTGAAACAACTACACAAGCAAAAATACCCCTTGACGCAACTCACATATCACAAGAGGGGGCCACAACTAGACGAAGCTGACGACCTGGAGAATGAGTCAGACTCTAACCTAAGTTCTGATCTGGAACTTAATCCGCCAAAAGACCAACGGGAAAAAAAGAGAACAATACTTAAAAAGAAAAAATCTGGACATCACGGAGCTAATGAACTATCATGGGACTATACCCCCACAGTTTTAGCATTGAATCAAACCCACGCTTCCAATCTAAGATCCCAAAGACCAATTTCAGAGCAATATGAAAATAAAGAGACTCTGGAGGCCTCAGGAACTACACTAACGCAAGTTATGGAGACAGTGTTACAGGCCATAGCATCACATCGTGAAGAAACTTCTAAAGATAGCCGCAAAGCACGGGCCAGACTACAAAAGGTTCAAGGCGTGGTTCGTAAACTGTCAAAAACCATGGGAGCATTTACTGAGAGGTTAAACGATATAGAGGACCGCATTGTGGTTAATGAGACAGAGGCTGTAGCTACAAACGAGCGACTTGAAGCCACCGAAGCACAGGTGCATGACATAAGATGGAAACTTGAGGACTATGAGAATAGACTTCGCAGAAACAACCTACGAGTACTGGGAATCCCAGAAAAAATGGAAGGCGAGGATTGTCGCACCTATATAATACAACTGTTCCGAGACACCCTGCCTGAGTTAAATACCTGGGATTGGGGATACGAGGTGCAGAGAGCACACAGGGTCCCAATAACCCTAAAACCCACGGCACCTACAGGCAAATATCCTCGCGCAATTCTGGTGTACTTCGGAAACTTTCTACTTCGCCAAGCTATTGCGGAGAAAGTCACTCCTGATAAACACCGCAAAAAGGACTCAATCTCTTACTTTGTGCGCCCTGATTTTTGTCACTGGACTGTAGAAACGAGGTGGCGACTCAGACAACTCATTAAACCCTTTCAAGAGAAAAAAGCAACGGTATATTTGAACAATCCCGCAAAGCTAAAAGTGATACACATGGGACAAACAAAATTTTTCACATCGGAAGTTAAGGCTAAGGAATATCTAGAGAGTATATAAAGGAACAACTAAATCCACAAAGGAACAGTCAGGAGAGATGGTGGATTTAAACTAGAGATAGAAATACATTGAGTTTCATTAATTTTACTAAGGTAAAGTAGTTTATGATGATGTAACTGAATATAAGCTGCGGAACTTGAAAATGGGAAGATAAGAAACTAAATAAGTATAACCGTATTTTCTAAGTAATTTTTAATTAATGATTTTACTATTCTTTTCCCTTTCTTTTCTTCCCATTCTTATTACCTATTATCCCACTATCTTTTCTTTCTTTTCTAGCTTAAATATGTTCTTGGTAGATAAATACTGCCTTTTCCTTCTTTTTCTGTCTCCGGTAATGGACTTTGCAATGTTTTCAAGGTTTTTTTGTAAGGAGGACTGACAGAAGGCCAGGAAAATACCTGGTAGGTCAATCTGATGAAGGTCGGCTGCCGCTGGGCTAAAAATTCAAGTTGCTTCTGCTTAGAGCTTTTCTGCAGCAGCAAATTTGTTTCAGCTGGATCCCACTGGGAAGGTATCCTGCCTTGTGGAGTCTTGTTTGGCTGCAGCTTGCAGCTTTGCCCTACTGGAGGAATCTAAGATCCAAAAAAGAGCCTAAGTTCAAATTTAAGAAATCTTTACTGGGTGAAGGCACCAAAAGTATCCTGTAGGATAGGGACCTTCTGTGTTCACAAATTATGTTACCAGATTGTATAGCCCATCAAAAACAGTAACTGTATTGTCTTAGCTATTCCTCCAGTTCCTTTAGTTAGACATCTAAAAAGTTGACCCAGGATTGTTATGTGTCTTGTCCCAGAACTTTTGCTGGTACTCTTCAGGTGAGGTACCAAACATTCATAAAAGCATATCCTTTATGTATGTGAGTAGTCAGATACCCCATTTTCTTGAGTCAGGTGTGTATCCTTCCCCTGTGTTGCTACTTACTCCCATAGTAAGGCTGCCCAGTGCTGTTGAACAACCCGGTGTATTAACAGTGCCCTATCGTAGGAGGCAAACCATTTATCAATGTGGCCCCCCATCACAAAAGCTAGCCACAATACCCTTGGGCAAGCAAGAGGTGTATGCCCCTCTTAGTCAGCTCACCATTACTGCTACCATCTTCAATGGGAACTAGATTAAGCATAGCCTTCATTTCCTCCAAGTGTATTGTAATTTCCTCTAGTACCAATTTCTTGTCCTCCAAGGCTATGGTTGTCAATTTGACCTGCAGCTCTCTGTCTGATTGCCTATCACCGATCTCCAACTGGTGGATGGCCAGTTCAGAAAGGCTTGTGCTGATGGAGCCCACTTCACTTCCAGCCCTGGATGTTTCACCAAAGAATCAAAGTTGTGACAGATGTTTCCCTACTTGTTCATCCTCTGGAATGGCCTCCTCCTCAGACGGGGAATGATGAATGGTATGCTTCCTCCCAGGCCCTTTGCTGTGTGTTTGACTTTGTGTTTGCTGGTCTAGATGCTTTGGGCACTTTGCCACTAATGTTCAGTGCTAAGTGCAATTGCTCCGTGTAAATGTTTGTTATGAATTGATGAGGGCCTGTAAATCAAATGCTGCTAGTGGGCCTGCAACACTGATTGTGCCACCCACATAGGCTGGTTGTAAATGCAACTCAAACCTGCCACTACGGTGTCTGTGCACAGTTTGATACTGCGATGTTGACTTTACAGATGCACCCAATTGCCAGGCCCTAGCCTTTGCATTTCTTACATGTATGTCACCCCTAAGGTAGGCCCAAGGTAACCCTGTGGACAGGGTGCAGTGTTAGCGAAAGGTAGGACATGCATGATGTGTGTAGCATGTCCTGATAGTAAAATACTGCCAATTTAGTTTTTTAGTATTGTAAGACTATCTTTCCCACAGGATAGAATGGGGAGTTTGCTCATAACATCTTATGAGCATTACTGCCCATGGGTAAAAGAGTGGAAAATAAAGTTTCATATGCCTGTACTCAGCATGTTAAGAATCATCTTTTATTGAGGGGGATTTTTACATTCTGGGTTGGAAAATACAACTTTTAGAAAGAAGGGATTTTCTTGCCTAACCATCCAATGTGCCTCTGTTAGGTTGTGTGTTGACTGTATGGCTTTAGAGTGACAGGGGCTGGAGATGTGTATTCTGTTTAGCAGCAACTTGATGGGTTGAAGTTTGTCCTGCATTTTCCTGGGTGAGTCAGGGCATGGCTGAATAGACCTGGGCTGCTTTAGGGGGAGGATATTACTTTCACACCTTAATGGGCCTGGTCTACTAAGGACAATGCTGTCTCCACTCCTGCCAGGAAGCTGCTTCAGAGACGACAGAACTGGTTTTGGATGGGCAAAAAGCTTCTCAGCCACAAAGAACAAAGGATTTTGTATATAAAAAAAGAGGCCCAGACCCCCGACTTTTAGAATGATGCAGCGCATATCCGCGGCTCGAGAAATCACTGCACACCACATTGAGATCACCACAACAATTCTGATGCAGGCCCTGCTGTGAGGCTGGAACAGCCCACACATTGTCCCGGATCGCCACACATCACATCGGGGCGGCAGGTTTGCGCATCATTGGGGATGCAGTAAGAAACCAATGCATCACCTCCTCATGCAGTAAGAAACCAACGCATCACTTCCTCTCCGGTAAGGAACCGATGCATCACCTCCCCCGAAGCAAGGAACCAACGCATAAACTTCCCTGCATGTAAGGAACCGAAGCCGCTCCTTCCCTGTGACCCTTTTGTGCTTATGTATTGATGCATCATCAGTACTTAGTGTAAAAAGTGTTGATCTGCAACTTGCTTTGATCAGAACTGTTTCTGAACTGGTGTGTTGTCTATTTGTAGTGTTTTCACTCTATTACTGTATGTGTGCGCAAATGCTTTACACACTGCTTGTGCCAAGCTACCAAGGGGGTGAGCAGGGATTATTTTAGAAGTGTATCCCCTTTACCCTGACTAGGAAGAAGGGTCCCTACTTGGACAGCGGTGCAAACCATTGCCAAGAGTAAAACTGTCACTAATCCCGTTAGATCCATTCAAGGTTTCAGTCATTCAAATCAAAGCTCTACTCCTGGTAGCTATGGCTCACAATAGGCAGGCTTCCCTAAAGATACTGTACAAAGCATTTAGAAGTACCAGAATAGTACAAATGTCAGCAACACAACACAATACAAATTCCAATTAAATTCATAGCACTAGAGAATTAAATCCAGGTTTTACAAAAAAATTGTGTAAAAAAACTCCAATTAGTAACTGCAGACAACTGGTCATGCTAGACCAGGAGATGGATAAGGTTTAAGACTGACTGCTATGGAGCGTGGGTCAGTTGCAAATACCAGGTTTATCCTGATCAGAAGTTTTACTTTCTGAATAAGGGCTCAAATTATATTTTGGAGATTAATTCTATTAGGGTGATGGAGTAAATTGCTCTGTTGCACTGATAGAATCCCGGACAGCCAAATTTAGAAAGTCTGCTTGCCCAGCAGACAGTTCATGCATCCCGGTCGATCCTTCCAATGCATTTGAGTTTGACTGATGCCTCCGTCAACATAACGGAGCCATATGTCAAACCTACAATGTTTTTTTTATTTTCAAAAAGAAAATCTCAAAGCGGAAAAATAATAAAACAATGCCCCTCTCACCATGGGCCTTAACTACTTTTCAGTTCCATTACCACCAGGTTTTTCCGGGCTGTGCCAGTCATTGTAAAACAGATTTATGTCTACCCATCTAAATTAGGTGTGTGGACATACAGTTAAAACACCGATGTCCCTTCCTCCATTTCACACTTATAAGAATTTAGCCTTTAAGTAAACAGAATAGTCACCACCATTATGTAACAATGGTCAGCACAAATTTAAACTCAATAGGCTCCCAACTTTTTAAACAGAGGGAAAACTCAGTCACTGTTGTGATGGAGTTCACTTTCCACCATTATATTAATCGGGCCCTTAGTCTCTGAAATAGAAGTCACCAATTCTCAGTGGGGCAAGGCAGTATGCAGTGGCCAAGATTGGCTCCTCAAGGCAGGCTAGCCATCAAAGGAGGTCCTGATGAAACCATTGACTTTTGGTGGGAAAGCTCTGAGCAGGAGAAATTCAAAACTCTTGCCCAAGGAAAGTGCCTTGCATGCCCAATATTAAGCCTGGGAGTGGCTCACAAAGTTTCACTCTGTGTAATTACTGAAAAAACTGTGAGATTCCATGGAGTCCTGCAAGTGAGCAGAGTTTGTTCTCAAGCAATGGGTCTGATCAGAAAGCTATTTTCTGAAGCTGGGATTTCAAGTACCACCAACTGCTGTACACAACATTGGTTATCCTTGGGGCACCGCACAATCAAAGTTGGCAGGAATGTGTCTTCCCAATTCACAACTCTTCACTCAGAAGGCATAACCCAAATTTCTGTTCCCTGGATTAGAACATAGATAGAAGGCATCAGAGAAAAACTGTATTATTGCATGCCAAGACTTGAAATATTGCTTCAGAGCAATTGAACATAAACCACCAGATGTTAAGCGGCCACTATTAATACCCACTGTGCAAACAGAACAATAAAATATAAATAGTAAGTGCACTGATGACTTAGATGCTATGTTACCAGCACCTGCATTGCACATTTCTACCATATGTTGGAGAGCGGTTTTTCCAGTTTTGAAATGTATTACATGGACTCGATATGGGCAGGATTCAAAACATAATCTTGGATACGGAGTTGCATGTTTTTCAACAGGCCTTTTACTTCGCCAATAAAAACATTATGGGAGATACACTGTGTGCCTTCTGCACACAGCAACCTGAATTTGTGTACCCTACACAATGCTAGACAGCCAGTCAGGGACCATTTCCAGTACCATAAAAGTATAAGGACCCTTCACAATGGGACAGGCAGAGCCTGCACGATGTGATCACACACAGCACTATGTAAAAATACAAGACACCTACTATGATCTGTGATGGTTAGTAATTTTTGGGCGACAACTAGTCAACAGCATGCAGTGTGCACACCCAGTACCCAGAGCAGTATGTCATACACAAAGCATCCTGACAAAAAAATCTATATTGTAACACAGCCTTCCCACGTCACTCAACGAGATAGGAATCAGAAAGTCATACCCTCTACTTCTACCCAACAGAAATCCACAGCAATGCATGGCTGAGTGCTCCCATACATGGTGCTCACAAAGACCCACACTGCATGCACTAAACACAGGTGAAGATCCTGGTAGGTAAAACAGAGTAGGCCCCGCCTTACAGCGGAAAAGACAACAGAAATGTAACTGGCAGTCAAAGAAGGAGGGGGGGTCAGAGGCTCTAACTGCTCCCCATGACTGTGAACTGTTTCCTACCCTGCTTGGTCCCAGAGCTCCAGGAGTGGAGGGAGCAGAAAGGGGCTCCTTGCTGTGGGGCCGATGCCTCGGTCCTCCCGGTAGGACTTATGATGTCTGCTGTGAGTTGCACAGGCACTGACACAGATTGAGAGAACCGCCTGTGTGACCATAGACATTGAAGAATGAAACTACTCGATTGCAAAGAAGTATCATGGTTGTTCTTCCTAAATGTCTATAGCTACAGTAGCAGTGGGGGTATGGCTTGTAAGGTTATTGTGATGCTGAAAAACACAGCCCGTCAGGTTGGACTTGGTAGCTTCTCAAGCTGTTGGCAATGTCATCTTGTTCAACAAGTTTGTGGCTGATATCTGGAGGTTACTGTTTAGCTTGCCTATAAGAAGGATGGGTGGAGTAGCTATTAAGAGCAAGAAAAAAGGCACGTACAGCACATTTATGAAGTTAGAATTAGGGGTGAGCACCAGTAAACTCTGCCAAGCAGTGATTGTCATAGTTTTTCTGAACTCCATGCTGCATGCAGAGCGCGGAGTGGAAAAACTAGGCGAACTCTGCCAGTAGAGTGGAGTTTACCACCTACCACAACGCAATACTTTTGGCACCTTCACCCAGAGAAGATTTCCACATACAGGCTTAAGGCATGTTTTAGTTCTTGGTGAAGAGGTACTCAATTGCAATGTCTGCCAGCCCAATTTAAATGTGAACGGACCATGCTTTGACGATGGCAGAGACTACTCTCTTTGCTGTGGTCAATCTCATATGATGGCCCAGCAGATTAAGGGGTGTCAGAGGTTTTGCTTCATGTCCACCTATTTAATTTAGATGGGTGGATATATATCTGTTTTTAATGCATGTCACTGCGAGAAAACACCTGGTGGTACGGGGTACTGAAGTGTGCTCAGTGCCTTTATTGGCCTGGGAGGAAGTTTCCATGGAAAAGGGGGTATTGTAATTTTTTGAATTTCAAAAATGTTATCCTGCATTTGGTTTGAAAATAAAAGAACTTTGTTACTTTGCCATACACCCCCGTCATGTTGACAGAGCTGTACTTCAAATTTACAAAGCATTGACCGGAACCACCAAGGTTCTTGAAATGTCCACTGGACCTACAGGTATTTTATAATTTGGCTGGCAAGGGCTTTGTCATGGTGACAGAATTATTTACTCCGTTGCCCAGACAGAATTTATTCCGTCTGCTAGTTAAAAATATCAGATTCCTCCAGCTGCGCAAAGCTGTAAGTTGTAGCCAAAGAGAGCTTTATAAGCCTGGATATCTGGACACTTGTCAATGTGGAAAAGCTCTGAGTGGGATTGGCCTGACTCTTGATCCAGTGGCCACACAACTTTGTCGGTTTGTCTTGGCAGGTTGGTAGGTTGGAGGTCTTTGGAGCCAAAAAGTTTCTAAGTCAAACATTTTTCAGGATGTTGAAGAAGTACATAGTCAAAGGTTTTGGGACCTCAGGAAAATCTCTTGGCAGTTGACTCCATCAGAACTCAGATCTGTGTGGAGTCCTGTGTAGTTTATTTTCAGTTGATCAGTTACTGTTAGACCTGTCAGCCCCAGTCTTCCCCCACATCTTTGCATTCCTCCTCCTACACATTTTTGCTGATCTTGTGTTTGCTGGCCTTAGGACACTTTGTACTTTACCACTGCTAACCAGTGCTAAAGTGCTTGTGATCTCTCCCCTAAACATGATTAGTTCATACCCAATTGGCATATTTAATGTACTAATGTGTCCCTAGTAACATGTACCCAGGGCCTGTAAATTGACTTTCAGCCATGTAAGTAGCCCTTTAAACATGTTCCAGGGCTGCCATTGCAGAGCCTGCGTCTGCAGTTTAAACTGCCATTTAAACCAGAAAGAATTTGCCTTTTGCCAGGCATAAACCTTCCATTTTAAGACATATATGTCACCTCTAGGGTAGAACCGGTACAGCCCTCTATTTGAAAAGTAGGATATGTACCTTTATGTTTTACATACCCTGGTAGCAAAATGGTCCTAATTTACTTATTCATAATGACAGGGCCTATATCTCTCATAGGATAATATGGATTTGCCTTATTAAATTTTGTAAGTGTGATTTCCAAATGGGTTTAGATAACCAGTTCATGTTTCGTGTCTCTGCAATCACAATTTAAAATCCTAACTTATGGTGAAGTTGGTTCTTGAATTGCAATTTTGAAAGGGCCAATTTTAGAAGTTCAAGAAAAGGAACAAAGATCTTTAGTAGGCTAGATAAACTTAACATATAGTACAGATAACTTAAAAAACAATTATCAATATGGCAAATAAATTGTATGATGGAGTAAATCATTAATTTTAGAAGGTTGTATGTAAAAGATTATTATCAAGGCATTGTTGTAGGGTAGTCAAGAAAGCAGCTGACAAAGAGAAATATACCAAAAATGTATTTATTTGTTTAGGGTTTCAAAACCAATATTTTGACAAACAACACCATACCACCAGATTGTGTTAAGTTATTAAAACAATATTTTATAAACTGCATATTTATACATGTACAAAAACAATCAACCTTTTGCGAGGTGAATGGTATACAAACATAGATAGGCAAATAAATTATTCAAGGAGAAGAATGTTCGGTCTCCAGATAAGAATGTCTAATACAACAAACCTGTGAATCTAATATTCAAATTAATTGATAATAATTAGTTTGAGCAATCATCTACAGTACAGTTAGAACTTTCTTTGACTTCTTTGTAGGGAATAAAGCCTGGATAAAGGTGGTCAACGCATTTCAGGTGTAAACTTGCAGGCTTCTTCAGGACTATGTGTAAAGATCACCACAGCTTTGGAATGATTTGAGACATATCAATCAGTACACGTGTATAAATGTCAAATTTTGTTTCGAATAAGTAAATGGAATACCTGCAGAGTGGTTGGGTCTGTACTCCCTGCACATGCAGTCACCCATGTACCAGCTACATTCTGGTAAAAAGAGATTAGTCAGGGTGATAACCTTCAAGCTCCTCACCCTTGCACATAAGGCACTCCACGACACCGGACCAGCATACCTCAACAGACGACTCGGCCTCTACACCCCCGCCCACCAGCTCCGCTCCGCAGACCATGCCCTCACCATCGTCCCCGCATCCGAAGAGTGACCACAGGCGGCAGATCGTTCTCCCACCTTGCTGCCAAGACATGGAACACCCTCCCAGTTACCCTCCGACAAACCGAAGACCATCTAACCTTCAGGAGACTCCTCAAGACCTGGCTCTTTGAACAGTAGCACCTTTCCCTTCACCCCCTCCCCAGCGCCTTGAGACCCTCACGGGTATATAGTGCGCTTTACAAATGCTATGATTGATTGATTGATTGTGTAATAGCATACTCCCAATCTGACAATATTTTAAAAAGGAAATGGGCGGTTGCAGTAACTGGCACAAACCGATATCTTAAAAAAACACTAAAAAGTGTGACAAAACCTGAACTAACATATAGGTGCCTGAGCTAGTAAGAATGCTTTGTGCACATTATGCCCAGAAAAAGAAGAAGGACTGAGCAGGCCCACTTGTCTATATTAAAGCAGATGGTAATAGAGGCAAAGAAGAACTTACCATATTAAAATGGGCCAATTCCCAAAATATAGAAAGTTCCTATGTCTTCGCTGCAAAATAAAGAAAATGCCAATCTATATAAAATATTTTGAGTAAAAAGCGCCTACAAAGGATTTTGTTTCAGAAAAGTTAAAATGAGTGACTGTTCTCAAAACTTTCTTTCTAAAGGCGAGACTCGTAATACCATCCACCAAAGTGTCCTATGACAACTTTAATAAATTCAATTCTGGAGCACAGAAAAACTCAGGAGTATCTTATTTGCTTAAAAAATGAGTTTGTTTATAAATCAATTATTCATTAAAAGGAGTACAAAATTGAAAATTAAATCAGCAAAGAATCATGAAAGTAGGTAAAAACAAATTAATCGAACAGATCATGAACAACATCTAGTCCAACAAAATTGATAATGACATATTTCCTGAAAAATATAATAGTCACTGAAGATCAACAAATATCTCAGAAATAGATGTTTAAGTCGATGTTTCGGTCTCTGTGGCGCCAATCCGTCAGACCATCATCGGGACAGTAGATTTTGCATATATGTATGACTCTTATAAAATCACTGGTTACACGATAAAGCCTTATCGTGAGTGTGCAGTCAATTCCACATGCAGCAACAGCAAGATTGACACTGATCAAGAGATCAAGATGATCAGAGAGATAACGACAGTAGAATGAACCAGTCAATGGCATCAGTTTCAGGGGGAAAGGGATTCAACTTTCCAATCACCTCTTCTATGAATTATTTCTATTAGGCAAGACGTGAGCTGCAGTCAGTCAAAGCAACACACATGACGGGCCGGATATTCGAAATAAAGTAATCCTAGAGTGCACCCATAAAAGATGTTGCACCAGGCTGTCAAACAAACTTACATTAAATGGCAGCTTGTGGAAGAATGTCTTGGGTCGCAGCTGTGAACCAAAAGAGAGTGTAGCTACGCGAGGGCCCAGAGGAATTCACTAAACATAAAGATGTGCCGAGAGGCAGCATCAAATGCTACTGTATAAGCAACTGCTTTTAATAAAAACAAAGAAATGATCAGAAATAAAGTACTTACAGAACGCATGTAAGAAAAACCTTTTCAGCTGATTGTAATGGGATTTACATTTGCTAAACTGGAGCTGCCAGGAAGACCGGGATATAAATAAGTGACTTGTGTCACAGAAGCGATCTCAAAGTCGGCGAGTAGGAAACCTTCAAAGTTCTGCCATGGTTGCCGAAGAGAGTTAGACATGTCTCAAAGCTCGACCACTATTGCAGAGGAGAGTCAAAGGTGCCTCAAGAACGAGTCGCTGGAGCAGTTCCTAATAATGCTGCAGTGAATTTTAGGGCCATAATGGCCTAGAGGATTTTACCTCACAGTGAAGTTGTACCCGCTATTTTCAAAAGTAAGTGGGTCTCCTTTTCTAACTATGACAACTTTTCTTTATAATACTGCCCTTCTGCTACCTAAAATAACCTAAACTGGACTAAATGCGCACTTCTAGATTTTTTTTTTTTTTTTTTTTTTCGATTTGTATAGCGCGTTATAACCCAGGGGTCTCTAAGCGCTAGTCCGATAAACACCGCAGGAAACCTGAACAAGACACTTCCCAGAAATTTATAGCCCACCCCAGGCCTTCTGGAAAAGAACAGTCTTCAACCTCTTCCGAAAGGACAGCAAATTAGGTTCTTTGCGCAAGTCCGCCGGTAGACTATTCCAAACTGCTGGGAGGGTGTTCGAGATGGCACGACCGCCCACTGTCGCCAATCTAAAACGTGGTTGCGTGAGAAGGGTTGCCTCAGCAGATCTTAGCACCCTGGCTGGTTTATATGGAATCAGGCGGGTCTTAATGTACCTTGGTGCCTTACCATAGAGAGATTTATGTGCAATACATAACCCTTTGAAGAGCACCCTCTGCCTTACTGGGAGCCAGTGTAGCTCACGCATAAGAGGGGACACATGCGTGCTCCTGGGTTTCTTATGAATGAGCCTGGCGGCATCATTCATCACCATTTGAAGTTTATCCAGGAGTTTTTGGGGTAAACCCAAATAGAGCGAGTTGCCGTAGTCCAATCTTGCCAGAATCATTGCGGAAACCGCCCGTCTCAATGTGGAATAGGACAGTAATGGCGCAAGTTTTCTGAGTTGACGGAGCAGGCCAACACAAGTTCCTACCACCGTGGTGACTTGTTTCCGCATAGAAAGTTTGTCATCCACATGGATGCCTAGGCTTTTTACTGCCTCAGCCGGCTCCGGGGGCGGTCCAAGTTCCCTAGGCCAGAATCCATCATGCCATGGATTGCCAGCGATGGTAATAGGTAGAACCTCCGTCTTGTCCGGGTTAATTTTTAGGGAGTTCAGCGACATCCAATTAGCTGTATGCTTCAAGATGGTTTGCAGATTTGCTGGCGCCCCAGGAGCATTATCCATTTGGATAATGATTTGGGTGTCGTCAGCATAGTTGTATACCTGACAATCCATTTGATTCAGGAGTGCAATCAATGGTTGGAGATATAGATTGAATAACAAGGGCGACAAAGCCGACCCCTGTGGCACTCCACATGAGATTGGTGTTGCAGTAGAGAGCAATTCTCCCAGCTGAACTCTTTGTGTCCTCCCTTGTAGAAAAGAAGCAAACCAGGCGTGGGCTGTGCCCTGGATGTCGAAGTCCCTCATCCGCGACAAGAGTTGTTTGTGACAAACAGTGTCAAACGCCGCGGAGAGGTCTAACAGCACCAGGGCGCTGGGTATCTTCTTGTCTGCCCTATTCCGGAGCTCATCTATGATAGACAGAATGACCAGTTCCGTGCTATGATTTGCACGGAACCCCGATTGATTTGGTTCCAGCAGACTGTTCCTTTCTAGGTGGTCAGAAAGGTCGGCCAAGACATGCTGTTCCAGCACTTTGGCCAGGAAAGGGATCTGGGAAATAGGCCTAAAGTTTTTTAGGCATTTCACGTCTGCCCCAGTCTTTTTTAGCAGAGGGATCAACCTTGCTTCCTTGAAGGCAGTAGGGACCTTTCCCAATGCTAAGGATGAATTCAAAAGAGTCAGAACCTCCTCTTCTATTCCTGGCATAGCCAGTTTGAAGACATCAGGGGGACAAGGATCGGCCTGGGAGCCAGACTTAACTCTCCCAATGAGCAGGGACAGTTCCTCTTTCGTAATGGGAGGAAGACAATCCTCGAGGTCTGTCCACCAGCTTTTTAGCCGACGTAGTCAGTGGGGGGCAAGCATGTATGGGAGTGGCGGCAATTTCCGAAGTAAGATCTTTAATTTTGCTAGTGAAGAAGTTCTGAAATCTCTGACAGTCCTCTAAAGTGAACTCCGGCCTTTGTTCTTTTACTTTCTTGAGTTCATTTAGGACTCGGAAGATTTCCTTTTGAGGATCTATAGCTGTGGTGATCCTATCCTCATAGAAGTCCGCCTTCCTAGCTATTATTGCCCGCTTGTAGTTCGCTAATTCTAGCATATAAAGACTTCTCGCCTTAGTATCGTAGGCTCTACGCCAAGCTCTCTCCATCTTGCGTAAAGCTCTCTTTTTTTCCCTTAAAGATTCGTTGTACCAAGGGGACCTCCGGCCTCTATTTACTAGATTAACCCTGCGTGCTGGCGCCACATGGTCAACCGCACTTTGAAGTCTCTCCTCTAGATTACTACAGAGAGCGTCGGGATTTTCATCTAAACGGATCTGAGATGAATTCGCTAGAAGATGTGCCACCATTTTCTCTCCATTGATGTTCTTCCATTTCCTCACCAGCCTCTGGCCTTCTGCCGGTTTCGTTTTATGTGAGTTCATCAGGAGATCTCCCTTCAATAAGTAATGGTCCGACCAGACACACGGTTGTGAGATCGTCGGTCCCTGTACCGGCATTGACGTCCATACTAAATCAAGCGTATAACCTTTCACATGTGTCGGTCCCCTTACTTGTTGGGTTAAACCTAGCGAGGATAATGCCTCATCAATGTGACCCGCCTGCCCTTCTCTTGGGATAAGTTCCCAATGATAATTGAAGTCTCCCAGGATGACCAGATTATCAAACCTCGAGCGCATGTCCTGCACAAGTTTCAAAAATAAATCCGGGAACTCCGGCATGGCCCAGGGAGGACGGTAAACTACCAGGACCGTTAAGCAATCTGTCCCCAGTCTAAGTTTAACACCTAGAACCTCCGCCCCGCCTAAATCTTCGGCCAAGATTATTTCTCCACGCATACGGTCAGCAAAGAAGAGTGCCACCCCTCCGCTCTTTTCTCTCCCGCTCTATTGCAATGTAAGACCGAGAAGCTTGCCGGTAGGGCAGCCAGAAGATCCGGTAGCGAGGAATCCTCCAGCCACGTCTCCGTGATCCCCAATACATCGAATTCCCCATCCTCCAGCAATGAGTACACCTCTCCACTATGTTTCTGGAGGGAGCGGGTGTTTAACAGCCCATAGTGCACAACCCCCGCTTTGTGAGTAAGAGGCCAGCCAGGATCTTTCTCCTGAGCCTTCCAAAGTCCTAACTGTCAGATAGCCGCCTTGCTCTCCTCCTCAAGGGGTGAGCGCCGCAAGTTTATACCCAGAAGCTCACCTCTGTCGTATATAATGCGCGAACCAGGGGTTCTGGCCCCGGGTCCCGTCTGGGCCTGGATGGGCATAGATGGGCTCGCCTCTGGCGTGCCCACAGCGCGCCCGCTGCGCGTTCACATAATGGCAGGTTTAAATGGCCTCCTGTGGCCCTATCACGTCACCCAGCAGCTAGACTGCTACCCAAGATGTCTGCCACAACCGGCACTACCTCACCCAAGTGTTTCCAAATTTTAGGTGCAAGCAATGTCCTAACAAACCCCGTTACCCTCACAGATAGCGCGGCGAATTATAGCTAAAGAAAAGCGGCTAAGAGCCACGAACGTTTAAAATGGGTAAATTAAAAATAATAAGCGCGACCCAAATAGCGCCAATCACGCCCTTCAGCAACTTTAAAAATCGACAAGTATCTCTTAGGACTGCAGCGCTTACCTTTCAGGGGGAGCGCCGAGGCCAATCTGTCTTAAATGGCCTCCTGTGGGCCTATCACGTCACCCAGCAGCTAGACTGCTACCCAAGATGTCTGCCACAACCGGCACTACCTCACCCAAGATGTCCCCCTCGCAGAAAGAAGCAGCTAAAGGCCCGCTATAGCAGCGGTGAGTGTTTCCAAATTTTAGGTGCAAGCAATGTCCTAACAAACCCCGTTACCCTCACAGATAGCGCGGCGAATTATAGCTAAAGAAAAGCGGCTAAGAGCCACGAATGTTTAAAATGGGTAAATTAAAAATAATAAGCGCGACCCAAATAGCGCCAATCACGCGCTTCAGCAACTTTAAAAATCGACAAGTATCTCTTAGGACTGCAGCGCTTACCTTTCAGGGGGAGCGCCGAGGCCAATCTGTCTTAAATGGCCTCCTGTGGGCCTATCACGTCACCCAGCAGCTAGACTGCTACCCAAGATGTCTGCCACAACCGGCACTACCTCACCCAAGATGTCCCCCTCGCAGAAAGAAGCAGCTAAAGGCCCGCTATAGCAGCGGTGAGTGTTTCCAAATTTTAGGTGCAAGCAATGTCCTAACAAACCCCGTTACCCTCACAGATAGCGTGGCGAATTATAGCTAAAGAAAAGCGGCTAAGAGCCACGAACGTTTAAAATGGGTAAATTAAAAATAATAAGCGCGACCCAAATAGCGCCAATCACGCGCTTCAGCAACTTTAAAAATCGACAAGTATCTCTTAGGACTGCAGCGCTTACCTTTCAGGGGGAGCGCCGAGGCCAATCTGTCTTAAATGGCCTCCTGTGGGCCTATCACGTCACCCAGCAGCTAGACTGCTACCCAAGATGTCTGCCACAACCGGCACTACCTCACCCAAGATGTCCCCCTCGCAGAAAGAAGCAGCTAAAGGCCCGCTATAGCAGCGGTGAGTGTTTCCAAATTTTAGGTGCAAGCAATGTCCTAACAAACCCCGTTACCCTCACAGATAGCGCGGCGAATTATAGCTAAAGAAAAGCGGCTAAGAGCCACGAACGTTTAAAATGGGTAAATTAAAAATAATAAGCGCGACCCAAATAGCGCCAATCACGCGCTTCAGCAACTTTAAAAATCGACAAGTATCTCTTAGGACTGCAGCGCTTACCTTTCAGGGGGAGCGCCGAGGCCAATCTGTCTTAAATGGCCTCCTGTGGGCCTATCACGTCACCCAGCAGCTAGACTGCTACCCAAGATGTCTGCCACAACCGGCACTACCTCACCCAAGATGTCCCCCTCGCAGAAAGAAGCAGCTAAAGGCCCGCTATAGCAGCGGTGAGTGTTTCCAAATTTTAGGTGCAAGCAATGTCCTAACAAACCCCGTTACCCTCACAGATAGCGCGGTGAATTATAGCTAAAGAAAAGCGGCTAAGAGCCACGAACGTTTAAAATGGGTAAATTAAAAATAATAAGCGCGACCCAAATAGCGCCAATCACGTGCTTCAGCAACTTTAAAAATTGACAAGTATCTCTTAGGACTGCAGCGCTTACCTTTACATGGTGTACTTGTTCTTTCTCCACTTTTTGTGGTGTTGGCATGTTTATCTATAAGGAATATATGATTATTTTATTTTGGAGTCCTTCTCACTCAAGGTGATTCAGTTCTGTGAAAAGTCTCTTCACAATGTGATAGTTAAATAGATAATTCTTCGTTATCTGGGATTTTGTTGTTTTTATTGAATTTACATTAATAATATTGGATAGAGTTCGACCCTGTGGTTCTCTGACATATTCCTGTGTGCTTCACTTTTCTAGAGCTGTGGTTTTCTTCCCCTCAATCAGGGTTTACTTCTTGCATGCAACTTACGCAGTGTTGTACAAATCCTTCTTTTATGAAATTGAGAAATTAAAAAACCTTCAACTTTTACCTTCCACCAAACATACTGCGCACTCGGACTCAGACTCCACCATAACAGCATAGAGGACAATCCTCTTCATAAACCTGACCTCACAACAGGCGCCATTCCAAAATCGCAGCTTCCAAGCAAGATATCTGTGGCTTCCACGAAGCGTCAAAAAAAAGACCGTCCGTCTCCAGTACACTCCTCTTCAGCTTTCATAGATATAATTATTGAAGACATTCCTGCCTTGAAACCCTTCATGGAGGAAACTAATAAAACTCTACAACGCTTTTGGATGACAAATCGTTCTCATTGGAATCAAGGATACTGGTTGTGGAACAAAAACCGGAAGCATCTACATGCTTGCATATCTCTTCTCTAGAATCAGAATTAACTCTCCTTAAACAGAAACTGAAGATTTGGAAAATCGTAACCGAAGGAAAAACCTCTGCAATCAGGGAATCCCCTGAAATTATTGAAGGTACCAATCCAACTGTTTATTTTCAGACTTTTATACCCAAGCTTCTGGATATGTCTGCTTCGGTAGGCAGACAAAATGTCGATTTTTAAATATCGACATACAATAATGTTGATGTTTAAATATCGAAGGGACATAATATATAAGAAGAGTAAGTTATATCGATATTTTTAATATCGATGGGAGAGAATTTGGAAGGTGAGTAATATTTATTTTGTTAATATCGATGTTAGTAATATCAATGTTACAATATCGATTTTTATTTAATTTTTATGTATATTATTATGTATTTATTATGTATTTTATTTTTATTTATGTAATTTAAGTACATTTTGTATTTTAGTACCGTAGTGGGTTGTGGATTGGGTTTATAGGGGAATAAAGTGGGAAGTAGTTTAATTGTACTAAATTAATTAATAATTTTTAGGAATTATAAATACATTTTAATTAATTGGTACTTAAATGTATTGAATTGGTAATTAATTTTAAATAATTGATCGATTGATAATTATGTTCTGTAGCGGGTTATGAGTGTATAGGGGAATAGGGTGGGAAGTAATTTAACTATACTAAATTATTTATTAATATTTAGGAATTATAAATTAATTTTAATTAATTCATAATTAATGTTTTTTAATTGGTAATTCATTTGAATTAATTGATTAATTGATAATTATGTTCTGTACGGGTTATGGGTTTATAGGGGAATAGGGTGGGAAGTAATTTGAATGTAATTATGTAATGATTTATTTTAATTAATTGTGTTAATTATATTATTGTTAATTAATTATTAATTGATCATTCATTATTATTAATTGGTATTTATTATTAATTTATTTTTACTTAATTATTTATTGCTAATCATGGTTTTAATAGTTATGTATTGGTATTTGTAAATAGTTTATATTTATTAAAAAAAAAAATAATATTGTAAAATATTAATTTATTTATAAGTATGTTATTTTTAACTTCTACGCTATCCAACAATTTCCTTACTGTTGAACTATCTGGAGTTAGAATAGTAATTTTTAACCCTACGCTATCCAACACTTTCCCTACTGTTGCACTCCCTGGAGTTGGAATAGTAATTTTTACCCCTACGCTATCCAACACTTTCGCTACTGTTGCACTCTCTGGAGTGGGAATAGTAATTTTTACCCCTACGCTATCCAACACTTTCCCTACTGTTGCACTCTCTGGAGTTGGAATAGTGATTTTTACCCCTACGCTATCCAACACTTTCCCTACTGTTGCACTCTCTGGAGTGGGAATACAATTTTTTACCCCTACGCTATCCAACACTTTCCCTACTGTTGCAGTCTCTGGAGTGGGAATAGTCATTTTTACCCCTACCCTATCCAACATTTACTTATTTTTTTAATTTATTTTACATTTTTATTAATTTTTATTTATAATATTATTTTATGTGTATAAATGTATTTGTAATTTATAATATGTTTATTTATTTTTAAGTTATTAAAATATGTGTTTAAAGTTAATATTAAGGAAGTATATATTACGTATTATATGTATATTATTAATTAATATTGTAATTCAATTATTTATATTATTTAATAATTTTAAATATTATAATACTTTTAACTATGTTTATTATAATTATAAGTATTATTTTATTTATATTACATATTTTTTTATTTAAAAAAAATATCTATTTTTTAATTACGATATTTTTTACATCGATATTTTTTTCGATATTTTTGTACTTACCTTGTTTGAGATAGCATGTCAATATTTTTGTAATCAACATTTTTGTTGCAATATTTGTGATATTTTTGTAATCGATATTTTGTCAGACATTCGTCTGCTTCTACTCCACTTAACATCCAACGGGCTCGTAGACTTGCTCCCAAGGTCTCAGCAAAACTACGTGGAGTCATCATGTTCTTCCTGCAATTTATTGAACTCCTTCAAGTCTTGTTGGTTGTCGAGTCCAAAAACAAATTGAAATGAAAGAATGCACGCAAGTTTACCAATGATGTCTTACAAGACATTAGGAAATTAGAACACTTGTATTATATCTCTCACTCCAAAGAAAGCCTAACTGCTCTTATTGATACCAAATTGCAATTCAATAACAAGTCCACTGAAAATGCTTCTTTATATTTACTAAAGTCTAGTTCAAAATTTTATGGGGGCAAAAACAAAGCAAGAAAAATTCTGGCTATTTACTTGAAAACTAGACACAATAAATTAAACATTGAATTCATATACGATGATCAAGCTACTCTAAAATTCAAGGATGAAGAAATTCGCCATGAGTTTTCTCTTTTCTATAAATCACTATATGCATCTGAAACACAATCCAAGGATAATACATTGTCGCATTTTTTCCCCACAATTCAAATATCCCATCATACCCCTATTGATTATCTCCCTTGAAATTAGAACTAACGCAGCAGGAACTTTCCAAAGGTCTCCAGTGTCTTAAAAAAGACAAAGCATCAGGCCCTGATGGCTTTACAGTTTAATTTTACGTCTATTTTTCCAAGCTCCTATTACCCAAATTACACTCCCTGATAAATTATTTTTCTTTATCCAATAGCTCTACTGGTTCTTTCTCACAAGCTCATATATGCCTAATTCCCAAAGATGGCAAAGATGGCAAAGATGCTAGATATTGTAAAAATGATAGACCGATTTCTTTGGTAAATATTGACTACAATGTTTACTCCAAATCGTTAGCTCTCCGATTAGATTCCTTTTTGCCAAACCTGTTGGGTAAAGAACAATCTGGTTTTGTTAAAGGGAGACTTATAACTGATAATACGAGACCTTTTTTTAATGTGCTTTTAAAATCCTCACACCTAAAACAATCCCTAGCTGCAATAGCACTGGACGCAGAAAAAGTGTTCGATAGAGTGGAGTGGTCATACTTTTTCTATACCCTTAAGTGGTTTGGCTTTGGCCCTAAATTCATATCTTTAATTTTCCTTCTTTATTCTAATGCGCAAGCTGCAGTCTGCACTAATGGCATGATTTCCCCCTTCTTTGATTTAGGAAGAGGAGCCAGACAGGGTTACCCCTTTCACCCTTTCTTTTCAACTTAGCCCTAGAACCATTTATCTCTAAGCTGTGCCAAAACCCAATATTGCATGGCTTTCAAACATCAACCTCTCATATCAAACTGGCGGTGTATGCAGGTGTTATTTTACTTTTTATATCAAACCCAGATGATTTAATTCATGCTTTTCTAGAAGAAGATAGGGCATTCTCCCTTGTTTCAGGTTACAAAACTTAACAACGATAAGTGTGAGAATTTGCCTTTAACTAAATACAGATTTCCATCAGATTTTAGGGCTTCTAACTTCACATGGAGCTCCAAGTCCATTAAATATCTAGGATTACACTTTACTTGTTCAATCATAGACACTGTAAAAATATGTATGAATGAGTGCATTAACAAAGTTTCAGAATTAACTGCTAAATGGCATCCTCTCTATCTATCTTGGTGGGTTGGTTAGACACTATAAAGATGATACTATCCCCGCGCCGCACGGCCACCAGCTGCTGCGTGTGTTTCCCTTTGCCTGCCTTCTGCCTCGCCGCCGGCCTCGCTGACGCCTTGGTCGCTCCCCTCTGGTTTTCGCCAGTTGTTTTGCCCTAAATTTGTGCTTGTTTCCTTTGTGCCGTCTGATCGTTTATTTAGCTGTTTTCCATTGTTTTGCCCATCATTTGTGCCTGTATTTCCTTGTGCCGTAACATCGTTTTCCTTTCTGTTTTACCTTTTATTTTGCCCTCCATTTGTGCTTGTTAATGTAATTGTAACCTCTGTGCCGTGTCCAGTTTCCTTCCTGTTTGCCCGCCTACCTCGCCGCCCTCCGCTCTCCCCCCCCGCTTCCCGCCACCGCCATTGGCCCCGCCCCTTTTCTCTTCTGTTCCCTCCCCGCTCCCGCCTCCCAGCTGCTCCGCCCACCCGCGCACTTGGCCTTAAATGGCGACCGTGCGACGCAGGTGAGTGTGACCCACTTGTGGGACACCCCCGCGCCGCGCGGCCACGAGCTGCTGCGTGTGTTTCCCTTTGCCTGCCTTCTGCCTCGCCGCCGGCCTCGCTGACGCCTTGGTCGCTCCCCTCTGGTTTTCGCCAGTTGTTTTGCCCTAAATTTGTGCTTGTTTCCTTTGTGCCGTCTGATCGTTTATTTAGCTGTTTTCCATTGTTTTGCCCGTCATTTGTGCCTGTATTTCCTTGTGCCGTAACATCGTTTTCCTTTCTGTTTTGCCTTTTATTTTGCCCTCCATTTGTGCCTGTTAATGTAATTATAACCTCTGTGCCGTGTCCAGTTTCCTTCCTGTTTGCCCGCCTACCTCGCCGCCCTCCGCTCTCCCTCCCCGCTTCCCGCTTCCCGCCACCGCCATTGGCCCCGCCCCTTTTCTCTTCTGTTCCCTCCCAGCTCCCGCCTCCCAGCTGCTCCGCCCACCCGCGCACTTCGCCTTAAATGGCGACCGTGCAAACGCGCAGCGGTCACGCGCAGCGGGCGCGCCGATTGTGCACCGAAGGCGCGCCAAAGGTAAGCCCGTCTGCGCCCGTCCGCGACCGGATCGCGACCAGCGCCAGGACCCCTGGCCCACGAAGACCCCGAACGACCCGCCTGACGTACTCCGCCACCACCCTCATCGCACTCAACACCGGCCGACTCCCAGAATGCCATCAAGCCACTCCACGACGCACCCACGGACCTTTCAGCTGCCATGCCTGCAAATTCACCTGCATCCGGACCTGCCTCGCACCAGCACCCGGCAAGTCGAACGCCAGCAGCACCCACCTCAAGTGCATCCTGCTCAACACCCGCTCCGTCCACAGACACGCCATTGAACCCTGGAACCTTCTAGACGCCACAGCCCCTGACGTTGCCTTCCTCACGGAGACCTGGATGAACGCCTCTTCAGCTCCCGACATCGCCATCGCTATCCCAGAGGGCTACAAGATCGTCCGGAGGGACTGCAACGCCAACCAGATGGGAGGAGGCATCGCCAACCTCCACAGGAACACCATCCGTCTCACGACCAGCACCGACAACACCCTGACCACCGCCGAACACCTGCATTTCCAGATCCACACCAGCCCGAACACCACCCTCAGAGGCACCCTGATCTACCGACCCCCTGGACCACGCACACAATTCAGCGAGGACATCGCCGACTTCGTCAGCCCGCATGCCCTCCCCTCCGCTGACTACATCCTCCTGGGGGACCTCAACTTCCATCTGGAGAACAACAACGACCGCAACACCAGCACCCTGCTCGACAACCTCGCCAATCTTGGACTCAAGCAACTGGTGTCCACCCCCACCCACCTCGCCGGACACACACTGGACGCAGTCTTCTCCTCCAGCCCAGACGTCGACTTCAGCCACGCCACAGAGCTTCAATGGACGGACCACAGCTGCGTTCACCTTCAAGAGAACAACGACCCACCACCACCAGCATCAGGCCGCCCGCAGAAGCTGGAACAAGATCACAGCAGACCAGCTCGCCACCTCCCTGAGCCAGCACCCTCCTGCCAGCTCAGCGAACCCCAGCCAGGCCGCCGACAACCTCACGAAGTGGATCAGCAACTGCGCGGACGAGCTCGCCCCGCTGAGGACCCCGCCCAGCAGACCCGGCAGCAAGAAAGCCCCGTGGTTCACCGACGAACTCAAGAGCTCCAAGAAGAACTGCCGAGCCCTCGAGAAAGTCTGGAGAAGGGAACCTACACCGGACAACAGGACCTCGCTCAAGCTTGCCACCCGGAAGCACCACCAGCTGATCCGCGCCGCCAAGAAAACAGCATTCAAGGACCGGTTGGACAACAACGCACACAACTGCAAGGAGCTCTTCAACATCGTGAAAGAGCTCTCCAACCCCAGCGCAGGAAACAACGACATCACCCCATCGCAAGACCTCTGCAACTCCCTCGCTTCATACTTCCACAACAAGATCGCGGACATACACAACAGCTTCAACAACCAACCAACGCACACCATGACCGAACAACCACCCCCCACCACCACCCTCCACGCCTGGACCCCGATCAGCACCAAAGACACCATCCGCACAATGAACTCCATCCACTCCGGATCACCGACCGACCCCTGCCCTCACCACGTCTTCAACAAGGCCGACGCTGTCATCGCACCCCACCTGCGGGACATCATCAATGCCTCCTTCGACACCGCCACCTTCCCTGAGAGCTGGAAACACGCCGAACTCAGCGCTCTCCTCAAGAAACCAACAGCAGACCCCACCGAACTCAAGAACTACCGCCCCATCTCGCTCCTCCCGTTTCCAGCCAAAGTCATCGAGAAGACCGTCAACAAGCAGATGGCCGCCTTCCTCGAGACAAACGGATCCCTCGACCCCTCACAGTCCGGCTTCCGAGCCAATCACAGCACCAAGACCGCCCTCATCGCCGCCACCGATGACATCCGAGCCCTGATGGACAATGGAGAAACAGCGGCCCTCATCCTCCTAGACCTCTCCGCGGCATTCGACACTGTCTGCCACCGCACCCTAGTACAGCGCCTCAGCAACGTCGGAATCCAGGACAAGGCGCTGGAATGGATCATCTCCTTCCTCGACGGAAGAACACAGAGAGTCCGCCTACCACCGTACAAGTCAGAGGCCTCCGAAGTCATCTGCGGCGTCCCTCAAGGGTCATCTCTGAGCCCCACCCTCTTCAACGTCTACATGAGCCCCCTCGCGGCCATCGTACGCAAACACAACCTCAGCATAATCTCCTACGCCGACGACACCCAGCTGATCCTCTCCCTGACCAACGACCCCGCCTCCGCCAGAGCCAACCTGCACGACGGGATGAAAGAGGTAGCCGAGTGGATGACGACCAGCCGCCTGAAACTGAACTCTGACAAGACGGAGGTCCTCATCCTGGGCTCTTCACCCTCCGCCTGGGACGACTCCTGGTGGCCTCCCGCCCTGGGCACCGCACCCAAACCGAAAGACCATGCACGCAACCTGGGCTTCATCCTGGACTCCTCCCTCTCCATGACCAGGCAAGTCAACAACGTCTCCTCGGCGTGCTTCAACATCCTACGCATGCTACGGAAGATCTTCTGGTGGATCCCCACCGAGACCAGGACGACCGTCACCCAGGCCCTCGTCACCAGCCGACTGGACTACGGCAACGCCCTCTACGCCGGTATCACCGCCAAGCTCCAGAAGAGACTCCAGCGGATCCAGAACGCCTCAGCCAGACTCATCCTCGACATCCCATGAACCAGCCACATCACCGGACATCTGAGAGACCTTCACTGGCTCCCCGTCAACAAAAGAATCACCTTCCGCCTCCTCACCCACGCACACAAAGCCCTACACGACCAGGGCCCGAGCTACCTCAACAGCCGAATCAACTTCTACGCTCCCAAACGCCACCTCCGATCAGCCAACCACGCCCTCGCCGCCGTCCCCCGCATCCGAAGAGCGACTACGGGAGGAAGGTCCTTCTCCTACCTTGCCGCCAAGACCTGGAACTCCCTCCCTCCGACCTGCGCCTGACCCAAGACCACCTCTCCTTCAGGAAGAAGCTGAAGACCTGGCTGTTCGAGCAGTAGCGCCCCCCGCCCCCAGCGCCTTGAGACCCTACGGGTAGGTAGCGCGCTATATAAGTGTCACTGATTGATTGATTGATTGATTCATACTTTTTTATACTATTTATTTCCAACATCCCAGTCCAGATTCCCATAATTGTTTTTTAATAAGGTTAACTCCATCTGCTTTTCTTTTTTTATGGAACAAGAAAAAAACCTGAATGTCCTTATCTGAATTGATTCACCCAAAAGCAGAGGGTGGAGTTAATTTCCCCGATTTCCTGATGTGCCAGAAAGCTTTCCTTCTACGCCAAGCATTCTTTTGGTTACTTGATTTCATAGAAGACTGTCCTCTCTGGACTTCAATAGAACGTCAATTCTTACTTTCCTTCTCCTTTCATGACTATCTTTCCTTTTCATGCAACCCACAGTCTCTTTCCACCCCCATTATTAAACTAACCTCCAAAGTTCTGGAATTATCTTCCCCATCCTCTCACATTAATTTTGATTATTGCCTTAATTCAACAATCTGGCACAACAAACACTTGCTTATTCTGAATAAACCCTTTTACTGGAAAACTTGGAGGCAAAAGGGTCTAATATAGATACACAAATTATTTTCAGGTTCGCATCTCCTACCCTTCTTTTCACTCGCTCATTTTTTTATTTACCCACTTGTTTCTGTCATATATATAACATACTCAAGAATGCTCTGACAGACAAATGTAATCAGTTACTTAGCCCTTCTGATATCTCAATTACTATAGATTCCTCTCCAATGCTGCATGCTTTGTTAAACATCAAACCTAAGGCTTCTACCATATATAACTATTTACAAAGTAAACACTTAGATCAACAGAAATCTAAAATGGAGGATGCATGGGAGATTGATTTCAAAGTTTCATGGCCGCTATTACTCTGGCAACACATCTGGGCTAAGATAAGCAAGTCCTCTAGAGTAGCCAATGCAGCACAAACATTTTATGTTGTATATAATAGGCTTTTACTTACACCAGTTACACTACACAAAAGATTTTCAACTATCCCAGATACCTGTTGGACATATTCGTCTTCAAATGCAGACATGTTTCATATGTTATTTTCTTGTCCATGTGTACAAACTTTTTGGAAAAGAAGTTGGAGCCAAATGAATTTAATTTTTGGTACTTAATTTTCTTTTGTGTTCACACAGTGGCTCACTGGTTAGAGGCGGCAGACCCGAGAGCAGAGGACGGCCTGGGACCAGGGTTCGATTCCCGGCGCGGCAGGTGTCTGGACCAGGGTCAGCGGACTCGATAATTCTCTCGCCTCGGTGCCCACTCTGATCAGCGATCACACTCGGCAACTCTGGGCATTAGCTTGCCTCATCTTCACTAACGGCCCCACCAGACCGCCGGGGATGCCTGGTCTCACCCTGGAGATACCCATTAAGGGACCATCTCTCAGGGAAGGCAGGAAGGGTTTCGCAGCGGTCGAAGATCCTTGGGACCCTCCGGGTAAGTAGTGCGCTATATAAATGCATTTACATTTACATATTTTTTTAAGACTTCTTCATCTCTTTGGGTAAACTTGAAGATTAATGTTAAAATCGTTGACTTGTTAATAGCAGTTGCTTTTCAACAGATTACCATCAATTGGAAATATTTTATAAACATTTCTTACAGAGCTTGGTGGTTTGTCATAATCACAGATTAGACACTTCTTTTGTTTATCCTTTACAATTAGCAACCAAACGGTTGAACCTATGGCCCCTGTCACAAATTATATGATGTTTGTGCCAAAAATAGTTTACAGTTAATGCCATCTCTACAAGAAGTTCTCAAACCACCTTGATTACCTTATTTGTTCCTATATAATTTTATATTTCAATGATAATAACTTTTTACCTTTATTGTTTAGTTTTTTCTACTTCTATTAAGTAGTCCAATCTACGTAACTAGGAAGATTATGGTCCCATTATGTTTTGAGCTGTTATTATGTATTACATGTGGACATCTCTTTTCTTCTCAATAAAAAATGTTCTTGTACTTAAAAAGTGCATGTTGCTGCTGTTCAATTACTCCTACACATAATAATGCCAGGAAAACAAAAGTAAAACTTAGGCTGTATAATTATCTCAATAATACTTGAATTCAATTCTGATTTATGATGAATAGGAATTGCATACATCCTTTGTGTAACTCATGTGAAACTGCTGGGAGTAAGCCTAACAAATGGAGGCACATAGAGGTCAAGTCTTTTGACCTCACTTAATGGCCTGCAGCGTGCTGAGGAGGTGTACGCTCTGGAACAGTTATCAACCCAACCATGTGCTGGTGACGTACTGCCAACCTTTAGCTCAACACTGCAGGAGAGGGTGCGGCTGCATTCTTTAATCTCACACTTGCGATAGCATCCTCCAATGGCAGCAGCACCAACGGCTCAGTCCACAGTCAAACACCCCAAAATGTCCAAAGTGACGCAGAACAGTTTCTCCTTAAGTCCCAAATAGGGAATGCAGCCAGCACTAGTTCTCTAATTAGTTTCGGGACATGTCGGCTGCACCCTCAAATACGAAATTTGCCAAATAAAAGTCTGAGGGATCCGAAGGTTTCTCCAGCACCTCGCCAAATTACTGTTGAAATGACGTAAATCCGGGTACGGTTAGATATTCTTTATTGTGAACAGCCTCAGGGAGGATTGTAGAAGCCTATCCCTACAGGTCTAACACCAGCTCTCCAACTGCCCCAACATTCCAATCCCACAATATACGTGAGAACCTACTCAACATTCTAACACATTCTACAATCTAAATTCTACCTTATACATAACATACCTAATACTACAGTTTGCTTGTTCCTTACCCTGAGAAGGATATGGTTGCTGCTTGAACAGGACTCAGACCCAAGTCAACCAACAACAGTCCTGACAAGTGTTACTCATAAAGTGTTAAACTAACGCCAATTTATGAATTTTCCCGTATCCCCGCACTTGACAGCATTGTCGCGTATATTAATGTCTTCCTTATGAGGACCAGCTGTTTGGAAAAGACACTTAAGAGTAGAAGCAGGCTGGCAATGGCTTCTCAATGGTTAACTTAATCCTGTGCTGTACTTGACTATCATTTATCTGGTGCGCAGAAGGCAAGGAGAGGTGGTTGTCGTAGTTACAAACTGGGGCTGTGACATACGCATAACAACTTTCAAAAGTGAAAGCAAGAGGAAAGGGGAGCCAGGCTTCCTAGGAATTGCAAATGTGGGAAAGAACTTTTAAACTGTGTGCTTGTTACTGCCATGGACGTCTGGAGACAGAGAAAAGATTAGGTCCTTACTGCCAGCTATGTCTGTGCTGCTAGAGTCCAACCTCACACCCTAACAATCACTGTCCTTTCTGGAAAGGGGAGACCACTCGGTCCCCCCGAACGTATGGTTGGGTGCCCCGATCCCCCGGGAAACCGTTGCAGGCGAGGGGCGTGTCCCGGCTGGTATGCCCGAAGCGGCGTAGCCGAGGCACGCCCCTCCCGCCCAGAAGAGGTTGGCCTAGACACCCGCCCGGATGTGCGTGCACGGATGGGCATACTTGAGGCGGGCCCCCGCCCTCCCGCAGATGGATAAATAGCGCGGGAATCCAAGGAAGCTTCCTCTTGTTCCTGTGCTCTGAAGGCTGCACCACTCGTCGACCGTGAGCCCTCAAGGGAACAAGCTTCACTATTTTGACCCACCCAGCAGCCCCTTGTTGCAAAATTTGTGGAATAATGTAATTTTCTCGATGATTAATTTTATGTAATAAAAAGATACAGTCATTTTTTTTGCATCATGAATGTATGCATAATTGAGTACTTGCTTATAGGCCTTTTTTCCTTTGTAGAAACATAAAGGTATGGATTCATTAAAGATTGTGTCTTGTGCTTTAGGACTTTTTTCCCTTTGTAGCAATGTCAAAGTCGGTGAATTGTCAAGCTGTTACAGATTTAGGCATAATTTTCTTTCCTTAATAGGTAAAACAACTGTCGTATTTATTTTTGGTCGGCGGTAAGGTCATGATCGGTGAGCAGTGATTTCAAGGTCCCTAGGGGGGGCGCCCCCCATTATGGATGGGAGCGCCCGGGGGGAGGCGGCCATTGGCCCCTCCCACGGGGGCGGCACCCACTACGGATGGGTCGCCCAGGGGGAGACGGCAATAGGCCCCTCCCAGGGGGAGACGGCTATATGCCCCTCCCACGAATTTCCCGGGGGCCGGATATCCGCTCCCGCGGAAGAGAGTGTGGGGAAGAGGGGGGAGTCCATGCTGTCCTTCTTATGGATACCTCGCACGGGAACTCGGACGACCTTAAGATTGCGTCGAGTTAAAGGGGGCCCCCATGACAAGGGAAGTTACAGTTGGCTGTGAGGGTAAAGTCCTCTGCGCATGCGCCACTCACACCGTGAGGGCGGGAAGTTGGTGATAGGGATCTGACACCGGTTAAGACCTTGCCGTTGGCCCTTAATGCTAGGTTGTTCAAATTCTAGAATGTAATGCATTTTCAGGATGCTAGACTCGGCTAGGAAACCCTTGTATAAGAGATTTGTTAAGGTTAGCCCAAAAACTTGTCTACATCAAAAATGTAATTGAAGTTTAATTTGTACATGATTCATGAAACGTTTTAATTTAAAGTTTTACATTTTGTTTCATATTTTAATAAATACAGCCGGGGGGGTCGTGAGGCCCCCCCGCCTTCCAAAAGTTCAAACCTGTGTCTGTCTCCTCCCATGGGGAATTGGTGTTGGGAGGGGTGGCGGGCATCCCGGCACATATAGTAAGCTGCAAGACAACTGCTCAAGTAATCTAGTGGTGCTCTGTCTTCCAGAAGCTCCTTCTTGTGCCAGGAAATATCTCCTAGGCCTGATGGACTGGGATAGGAGCAGGTGGTGCCGACTCGAGGTTGCACCCGTGTCACGCTGTTGTCAACACACAACAGTGCTACACAATGTTCCAGTGTTAATATACCATTTTCTTTATTACTCTCTAAAAGGAAGAATGTCATTTATCCTACACCTTCTCGTGTAATTGTGTGGTTTTGTCTTTTTGAGCAGTCATTAGAATGTTGTTAGTAATCTATTTAGTTTACTGTAAATTGATTGTATGGAATTTTCCCATCCCCAGCTGAAGGCTGCTTTTGCTTTTCGTTTCTTGTGGGCATCGCTTTGCTGACAAGCTGTGCAAGGGTTCTTCCGCCCTTCAGGGTGTACAGATAAGGAACAGTGCTAACCGGAAACTGTCTGCAGGCCCTGATCAGGTATTGTGGCCCTTCATGTATGGTCTCAGCAGCATGTGAGAATGGGCTCTCTGGTGAATGCACATCATGCAAAGTATGATGTTTAATGACAGAATACATTCCATGTCTTCTTGCCTTTAAAGGAACTCCATGTGTATTTATGATTCCTCAATCTGTCCCATCAAACATCTTCAGTAAGGTCTGGCATTTTAGTCAACCGTACATGGAAAGGTTAAACTGCATTTTCCAGAATGCAACCTTATAGTGGATAAGACATGTCATAAATGACTGAAAATATAACAAATAAATGGGCAACTTTTGGAAAGCAGTTCACCTGGCTTGGCATGACTTCATGTTGTTTTACAGCCATCAGCTCAGTGTAGAACCAAGAAAAGCCCACCTCAAGGAGGAGTGGGGGCTTAGCGGTGCGGGAATCACCCGAGTCTACTCTTACCCTCCTTATATAATAAAGTGGACCTGGAAACCTTTGTCTGCAGAGAGACCTACCTTTATTACAATAGCCCTGGCTATGCAACAGTGTCTGAAGCGGTACACAGACAAAATATCGAGTTTTAAATTTTGATATACAATTATATCGAAGTTTCAATATCGATGGGACATAATATAGAAGGTAAGTAATACCGATATTAGTAATATCGAAGTTTTAAATATCGATGTCAGTAATATCAAAGTAAATAATTTCGATGTTACTAATATCGATTTTTAAATACATTTTGTGTATATTATATTGTATTTATTATGTTTTATTAATAATTTTTAATGTAATTTAATTAAATATTGTCTTTTAGTACTGTAGCGGGTTGTGGGTTTATAGGGGAATAGGGTGGGAAGTAATTTAATTATGTTAAATTAATTATTAATTAGTAGGAATTATTAATTAATGAATTGAGAATTATTTTTAAATAATTGTAATTAATTGAATAATTGATAAATATGTTCTGTAGCGGGTGATGGGTTTATAAAGGAATAGGGTGGGAAGCAATATAAATTATGTTAAATTAATTATTAATTAGTAGGAATTATTAATTAATTAATTGAGAATTATTATTAATTAATTTTAATTAATTGATTAATTGATAAATATGTTCTGTGGTGGGTTATGGGTTTATAGGGGAATAGGGTGGGAAGTAATTTAATAATGTTTAAATAATTATTAATTAGTAGGAATCATACATTATTAAAAAAATTGGTAATTATATTTAATTATTTTGGTAATTATTTTTAATTAATTGATTAATTGATAAATATGTTCTTTAGCGGGTTATGGGTTTATAGGGGAATAGGGTGGGAAGTAATTTCATTATGTAGAATTATTTATTAATTAGTAAGAAGCATACATTAATTTTTAATAATTGGTAAATAAATGTAATTAATTGGTAATTAATTTTAAATAATTAATTAATTGATATATGTGTTCTGTTGCGGGTTATGTGTTTATAAGGGAATATGGTGGGAACTAATTTTAATGTAATTAAGTAATAATGAATTAAAAATAACTGTTAAGTTAATTTTATAATTGTTAATTATTTATTAATTGGTAATTAAATATTATAACATGGTATGTATTTCATGATTTTTTAGGTTATATATATTTTGCTAGTCATGTTTTTAATAATTATGTATATGTATTGTAAATGTTGTATATTTATTTAATAGATCATATTTGTATTATTAAAAAAATATATATATTTTTAAGTATGTAATTTAAACCCCTACGCAATCCAACACTTTCCCTACTGTTGCACTCCCTGGAGTGGAAATAGTAATTTTTACCCCTACGCTATCTAACAGTTTCCCTACTGTTGCACTCTCCGGAGTTGGAATAGTAATTGTTACCCCTACGCTATCCAACACTTTCCCTACTGTTGCACTCTCTGGAGTTGGAATAGTAATTGTTACCCCTACGCGATCCAACATTTTCCCTACTGTTGCACTCTCTGGAGTTAGAATAGTAATTGTTACCCCTACGCTATCAAACACTTTCCCTACTGTTGCACTCTCTGGAGTGGGAATAGTATTTGTTACCCCTACGCTATCCAACACTTTCCCTACTGTTGCACTCTCTGGAGTTGGAATAGTAAATGTTACCCCTACGCTATCCAACACTTTCCCTACTGTTGCACTCCCTGGAGTGGCAATAGCAATTTTTACCCCTACGCTATCTAACAGTTTCCCTACTGTTGCACTCTCCGGAGTTGGAATAGTAATTGTTACCCCTACGCTATCCAACACTTTCCCTACTGTTGCACTCTCTGGAGTTGGAATAGTAATTGTTACCCCTACGCGATCCAACATTTTCCCTACTGTTGCACTCTCTGGAGTTAGAATAGTAATTGTTACCCCTACGCTATCAAACACTTTCCCTACTGTTGCACTCTCTGGAGTGGGAATAGTATTTGTTACCCCTACGCTATCCAACACTTTCCCTACTGTTGCACTCTCTGGAGTTTGAATAGTAAATGTTACCCCTACGCTATGCAACACTTTCCCTACTGTTGCACTCTCTGGAGTTGGAATAGTAATTTTTAATCCTACGCTATCCAACACTTTCCCTACTGTTGCACACTCTGGAGTTGGAATAGTAATTGTTACCCCTACGCTATCCAACACTTTCCCTAGTGTTGCACTCTCTGGAGTGGAAATAGTAATTTTTACCCCTACGCTATCCAACACTTTCCCTACTGTAGCACTCTGTGGAGTTGGAATAGTAATTGTTACCCCTACGCTATCCAACACTTTCCCTACTGTTGCACTCTCTGGAGTTGGAATACTATTTTTTAACCCTACGCTATCCAACACTCTACTGTTGCACTCTCTGGAGTTAGAATAGTAATTGTTACCCCTATGCTATCAAACACTTTCCCTACTGTTGCACTCTCTGGAGTGGGAATAGTATTTGTTACCCCTACGCTATCCAACACTTTCCCTACTATTGCACTCTTTGGAGTTGGAATAGTAAATGTTACCCCTACGCTATCCAACACTTTCCCTACTGTTGCACTCTCTGGAGTTGGAATAGTAATTTTTTAACTACGCTATCCAACACTTTCCTTACTGTTGCACTCTCTGGAGTTGGAATAGTAATTGTTACCCCTACGCTATCCAACACTTTCCCTACTGTTGCACTCTCTGGAGTGGGAATAGTAATTTTTACCCCTACGCTATCCAACACTTTCCCTACTGTTGCACTCTCTGGAGTTGGAATAGTAATTGTTACCTCTACGCTATCCAACACTTTCCCTACTGTTGCACTCTCTGGAGTTGGAATAGTAATTTTTAACCCTACGCTATCCAACACTTTCCCTACTGTTGCACTCTCTGGAGTGGGAATAGTAATTGTTACTGCTACGCTATCCAACACTTTCCCTACTGTCGCACTCTCTGGAGTGGGAATAGTAATTTTTTCTCATACGCTACCTAAAATGTATTTAGCTTTTTTATTAGTATTATGTTGGTGTTAATTGTTATTTATGTGAATATTTTATGTAAATAAATGTAATTTTTATTTGTTTTTAAGTTATGAAAATAATTAATTTAGAGTTATTATCAATGAAAAATATATTTTGTAATATATATTTATTAATATTAATTTGTATTACATTATGTATTAATTTTGAATATTATAGTACATTTTTAAATAGTATCATTTTGTTAATATTTCACTTTTATTATATTAAAAAAAACGATATTTTACAAAAAACGATATTTTTGTCATTCTATATTTTATTTTCGATATATTTGTACTTACCTTGTCAGGGATAGGATTCCTATATTTTTGACTTCAATATTTTTTTTCCGATATTTTGTCAGACATTCGTCCCAAGCTAGTCAGAGACAAAACAAAGGAGGCTGCTGCTTTACTCCACAGCGAACAACCCTTATAAACACTTTTATTCCACTCTTCTGACATTCAGTCCATTGTTCAATCAGGCGGTGTTTGTAGTTGATGACCTGATCAAAGCGGTGTTTGTAGTTTATGACCTGATCAAGACTCGGCATTCAGACCATTGTTCAATCAGCTTGATCAAGGCTCGGTCAGTCAGACCATTGTTCAATCAGCTTGATCAAGGCTCGGTCAGTCAGACCATTGTCCAGATGACCTGATCATGGCGTCAAGGATGTTTACCAAGCAGGGAGCAGAAGATAAAAAACAAGCTTGTTTACACAGGTCATAGGTATCTCATGGCTCTCTGTTGATGAATTGGTTAACTGCAAAGAACAGGGGGCTTGGGTATGTGATGGTGTTTTTTTAACATCAGCAGAAATGGAGGCTGGGGGCAGGGTTTTGTCACAAAAGGGCAAGAAATGGAGGAATGTAAGAAAATTAATAGGACCTAGTAAAAACTTATTTTCACACTCCTTCACATGT
This sequence comes from Lissotriton vulgaris, assembly GCF_964263255.1. Classification (NCBI taxonomy): domain Eukaryota; kingdom Metazoa; phylum Chordata; class Amphibia; order Caudata; family Salamandridae; genus Lissotriton; species Lissotriton vulgaris. The sequence continues at coordinate 159,531,185 of NC_141688.1, forward strand.
GTGCACTTGGCTCCCTAGATAAAAACATCTAGGTAATCTAATTCAGGATTGCAGCTATATGTTTACGTTATACTACTGTTCAAAAATGCCCCTACTGCGTGTGCTCACATCAGCAATCCAGTAGGCTATTAATATCATGGTTGCATAATTGTTCAACTACGAGCAGGCTATAAGGCGAACTAGGTTACCGCCCTTCCATTTCGGGTGCTTTCCAGCGGTTTTAAGATCTTCTTCGAGTTTTTCGTTACTTAAATAATTGTAATTTCTGATATTACTATTTGTTTCCTTCCTCTTCACAGCTTGATTTTGCTCGTGAGAAAGTGTCACTTATAGTTGTTCAATATTACTCATAGTTACACTGAAATTATGAAAATGTCAGACATAAGCAATCTGAAACATTGGCAGCTATGCAACAACCCAATGTATTTTTCAGTTACCAAGAGAGCAGCTGCACTGTTTCTCTGATGCACTATTTTGAGCACAGGCATTAACTTCAAAAGTTCAAGCATTGACAGGAGGCAGAACAGTTTTTGTTCGCCGGACACACAGCCTCTGTCAGCACCTGTTTAAAATCTCATCGAAGATAAATAATGTATTGTATTGCAGAATTTACCCGCAGGGTCACTAACACATCGAGGTCGTTATTTAAAGATGGGATACTTTGATCAAAACTTGGCGGTATTGCCTCCGCTGTATTGTAAGCCATAGGCTGTAATGCATTTGTGATAGGGTGGCCAGGATTTGTGACGCAGGTACCATCTGCCAAACTGTAAATAAGGCTGGAAGTTTTAAAGATAAATAAAAGTCCTGCATCTTAATGATTAGTTGGAAGAAACATAGACAAATATTTGTCAACATGATGCACCTTCAGAGATTTAAAATGGTTATGTGTTTGGCATGAAACATAACACTGAATCTGAAAAGGCTGGCAACACGTGTAAATCATAATTCATTAGTATTTATGAGCTGAACTGAGTTTGGATCCGTTTTAGTTAAGTAAACAGTGCACAGGCCCGCCCGCAGCGAGGGATGTGCATCAATATCCCAGAATCCACTGGAAGTCAGGAATTACATTTGGCAGTTGCAGGGTGGGCCTTTGTTTGATATAAATAAGATCTAGGGCTGAAAGAAAGGAAATTCCAGATAAGATATTAGTTTTAATTATTCATTTACAGTTCGCTTCTGAAAGGAAGTTTAGGGACATATTATCAAGGGGGTCGATAAGAAATTATCGCATCTTTAGCTGGCGTTTTTAGCTGCTAAGTGGCGATAATTTTATCGCCCTATTAGCAAGCTGTCGCTAACAGCAGTTAGGGACTGCTTGTAGGCCATAGCGAGCGGTTTCGGGCCCACTTTGCATGTCAGCAATATATATCGCTAATGAATTGCAAAGTGGACGTACCCAACCTGTTAGCGACTGAAAGCAGTCGCTAACATCGCTATCGCCTATTACCAACCATCGCTACTATGGAAATATTCACGCTAAGCGCGAATATCTCCAGAAACTAACGCCTGCTCAGACCAGTTCTTAGCCAATATATCCAATGGGAGGTGGATATAATGGCTAAGACCCTGTGAGCGATAATGCGTGAATATCGCTAGATTCTCAGCGATATTCACGGATGTTGCTGCTATCGCAGGGAATTTTATCGCTTTTGAGATAAAAGTTTCTAATAGCACATTATCTCAGCGATAAAATCCGGTGATGCGTGGCGATAAAAAAATTGCTGCGAAGCCTACTTAGAGATAAATATCGCTATTTGTTGATAATATGCCCCTTAATTTCCTTTCACTATTGCTCATTTTGTTCAAGTGAGTTGTGACAGAGACACTTCACTAGGATCACATCTTCCACAATAAGCCTATCACAAATTAAACAGGGGAAGCGCTAATTTAAGACGGTCTTTGTCACAAGTTTGGCTCATCTGGTATTGTAAATAATTCAAGAGCTCGAGCAGCGGTATTTTCCGCACCTAATACTGTGGTAATTAATTGTCTGTGAAATTTTAAAAAGTAGGCATTCTGTGACGGATTGGTGTCACTACAACGCAGGCTATTACAACGCCTGCTGTTACAACGCGGTTTTTACATTGCATACCACTACAACGCATAGTGCTTTTAAGCGCTGGATAGTGATTTATTTAATTTACTATTCCAACTCCAGTCCCCGTGGATAGTAGGGAAGGTGTTGGATAGTAAATTAAATATATTCCCTATCCTAGAGCGCCCCCCAGCGCAATGCGTTGTAATGGTTTGCGTTGTAATGGTTGCGTTGTAATGGTAGTGCGTTGTAATAAATGCGTTGTAAGTGATGTTCCCCTTCTGTGACAGATGTAGCACTATAGGTCTCAACACTCAAGCAGCCAACTTTGTATATTGTTCAGTGTTGGGGATAGTGATACGGAACTGGATAAAGAGAACTGTTATTGTCTCTTCACCTGATAGCCCCTTTAAAGAACTCTGCTACTTATTAGCTTGAACTGGAACAGAAGATTGTTTGGACGTGTTGTTTGAATACATCTATTTAAACAAACCCCTTTCGACACATAAAGTGGCTTTGCCTTTTTTATTTCACCCTTTTCTGTATCCATTTGTTTGTAAAGCATACATAAAAAACATTAAATTCATGTCATAGAAAAGAAACATTCATGTGACCATTCGGCAAAACAAACAGAAAATACGATACAGTTGTCATTGAACAAATACATAACAAGAACCATTGACAACATGAATGACCAGTCCTAATTTACAAAGGAAACAATAGTTTTGTGATTGTCCTGAGGGGAACCCCCAAAGAAAAATAGGGTTCCGAAACGCGTCGACCACATACAGCTAGCCGCAACCATCACAATTTCACTGAATAATACAGTGTGCAAACAAGGCACTCAGCCTGTTGTAATTCTAATGCAGACTAGCTGTTTATAGCAGGTTACAGTAACCTAAATCATAAATGAGTCTGTACAGCTATTGTTTCCTTTCTAAATCAAGGACTAGTCATTCATGTTGTCAATGGTTATTGTTGAGTATTTGTTAAATGTCAACTGTATCGTATTTTCTATTGATGTCTTGTCAAATGGTCACATGTATGTTTCTTCTATGACACAAATTTAATATTTTTAAATATTTTTTAAGTATACTTTACAAACAAATGCATAAAGAAAAGGTGAAATGAAAACACAAACCCACTTTATCTGTCGAAAGGGGTTTTCTCAAACAACACGTCCAAACAATCTTCTGTTACTATTGATTGGTGGGCTAATTTGTGCGTGAATATAGCCCCTCCCACCCATTGGTTAAAACTTACGAGCTTGAAGCACCATTCAATTAATCAGTAAATCAAACAGCATTTGTGAAGCGCACACTGTCACCCAAGGGGAGGGATATCTGGGCGCTGTTTCATCTCCAAATGTTCTTGCTCATAAAAATCAAATGTCACCAGCCCTATTATGGCAAACTGAGGAGAGATTTTTCTGTGAGAAAATGAAAATAACACAAACTGTTCTATGCCTGATTATCTCTCCGTCGTTCACTAGATGGCACTGCAGGGCTCTGAATCGAACTGGATACTCCTCGTAAAATGAAGTGCAGACAACAGCATAGCAATGAGCGGCTTGTCAGGCAGGTAATCATACTGCAGAAACCTGTTCCACTCCTGGAGCCTCATATTGCCGAGGAAAAAAAACACAAAACCTGCATATTATGTAGAGCGTTTTGTAACCCGGTGAAGCAGCCACGTCTGGTTTACAAGCTGTCCACGGCGTATAACACAATTTGACATTTTTAGATGTGATGAGTCACTGAATGAACGAGCAACTAAATGAGGGATTCAAAATGAGCACAGCTGGCCAACACTAACATGATCTGCATTTCATGTATATAGTTATAGGTACAACTATTGGAAACATAAGCCTTGTAAAAAAGACACTATACACGACCAGCTCGCGGAATGGAAATACTTGTTAGCTCTTCTAAGTATGACAGTTCAGTTGTAGGTTGTAGTTTTCAGTGATATAAAACTAGAGTGACTGACTCGAGTGACTGACATCTGTGATATTTTCACAGCGGATAAAAAGTGGTTATAGTTCTTAAAGTGGAGTGGCAGCACCTCTAATTCTCCCGTTATCATCTTCCTGTTTCTGGGCATTTTCCTGTAGCCAGTTCCAGTTCACCTCCTGTCTTTCTCTCTTCTTCAGACTTACATGAATGCTAAGAGGATACTTTACAAATGATGGGGCTTCTTATCAAGGACCGGTGTTAAAATTATTGCAGTTTTACCGGCAGGAAACTGCTGATAAAACGGCGATAATGTGCTTGATAATACGCCCTTGTGAATTCCCATAGAAGCCCAGGTTAACACCAGAACCTGGGCTTCTATGGGAATTCACAAGGGCGTATTATCAAGCCCATTATCGCCGCTTTAGCGGCAGTTTCCTGCTGATAAAAGCGGCGATAATGTATCGCTCTTGCTTGATATTACGGCCCATAGTTTGTCTTGTCTGAGTGACATCTCTCTTATACAGAAGTCATAAGGTGATAACTGTGTGGCATATTACCAAGCAATAGCGATAATTATCGCTATTGCTTGGTTAGAGACAAAAATGTATCGCCGACCTGCGGCGATTTTTAACGCAGATAAACCTTGGAATTACCAGGGTTTATCGCAAATGCGATAAAAATCGGCTGCAATGCATGAATATCGCTGAAAAGTCAGCGATATTCATGCATTACCGAGCTAATGCTCTTAGCCATGTTATCCACCTCCCATTGGATAACATGGCTAAGAACTGCTCAGGGCAGGTGTTAGCTTTTGGAGATATTTGCGCTTAGCGCGAATATCTCCAAAAGTTGGTAATAGGAGATAGCGATGTTAGTGACTGTTTCCAGTCGCTAACATCTTGGCACGCCCACTTTGCATGTCATTAGTGATAAATATCACTGACATGCAAAGTGGGGCCCAAGATGGTCGCTATCTCCTACTAGCTGTCGCTAACTGGTGTTAGCGACAGCTAGATAATAGGGAGATCATTTTATCTCCGCTTTCTTGGCTTTTAAAGCCAAAAAAGCAGAGATAAACCCCCTTGATAATATGCCCCTGTATTCTTGGAAAATTCCTGTGCTGAGTCGTCTTTATCCAGTATCAGCGGAAAATACAATAAATGCTTAATGTACTACTTCTGTACTCCTACCGCAGGATCTGAAGCGAAATGCAAGACACATGAACAAATAAATCAGTGAGTTATAGAGATAACCTTTTGCAAGGTCCAGACAAAGGGCAAACAACAAATTATAAGAGTTTATTTTAGACATCCCCCTGAGCTGAATCCAAAGGGCATCGAAATAAATCATGACAACTTCACAATACATTTCCAGTAATGGAATCTAGATTGCTTTAATGTATACATATTATTGGAGCTGTGTGAAAGATAACTTATTTTTTTCTCTTAAGTGCACAGAAGCCATTCAAAGATTGACTCATTTATTTGTTTACGTTTATCGAATAATGGGTACATTGGAGCGAGTTCCATCACTGACCACTTTGGATACGTAATATGTCTTTATTGATATATCAGTACTTTTTAGACAGTTGTGTGAAAGTCTAAGTTAGTTTACTAGCATATGTGGGCGGAGATTGGCAGGCATATGAACATTTTTGGGGGTGCACGGATGATCTATTCTTCAGCAAATCTGAGAGGTTTTAACATAGAGAAGTATCTGAAATGTATTCACCGCTTTTGCAGCTTCTGAGAGTTTGGTGAATGCCAACTCGCTTTCAAAAGCTCTATATATATTGAAATAAATCCCCGCATAAAAAGGGAGATGTTGGTCTTTAAGGAACTAACCAAAAGCTTTTGGAAACGGGAACAGTGTAAATATTCTGCGAGTCCAAGCTTATCACATTGATAAACAAAGTCTATGAGGGTACTAGAATTTAAACTAAAGAAGTAAATTAGTATAAGGCACATTCAAGAGTATAGCTATGGATTTCCTTAGCAAGACACATTTTTCATTACCTGATGCAGAAGATAAAGACTGTTCAGATTGTTTATGGATCTATAAGCTATGGTCACATTTATTTGTATTTCCATTTGTTTTTATAAAGCACTAAGGGGCATATTACCAACAACTAGCGATAATTATCGCTACGTTGGTTTAGCGGCGCTTAGGAGCCTTGCTATTATCAAGGTTTATCTCCTAAGCGTTAAAATTGGCCAAAAGGCATGAATATCGCTGTAAAGTCAGCGATATTCATGCATTACCGAGCTAATGCTCTTAGCCATGTTATCCACCTCCCATTGGATAACATGGCTAAGAACTGCTCAGGGCAGGTGTTAGCTTTTGGAGATATTCACGCTTAGAGCGAATATCTCCAAAAGTTGGCAATAGGAGATAGCGATGTTAGCGACTGTTTCCAGTCGCTAACATCTTGGCACGCCCACTTTTTGCATGTCATTAGTGATAAATATCACTGACATGCAAAGTGGGGCCCAAGATGGTCGCTATCTCCTACTAGCTGTCGCTAACTGGTGTTAGCGACAGCTAGGTAATAGGGACTTAATTTTATCTCCGCTTTCTTGACTTTTAAAGCCAAAAAAGTGGAGATAAACCCCCTTGATAATATGCTCCTCAATCACCCGGGTAAAGCAAATACTAATGGAAGCTACTATTTCAGAGAATCAAACCAGCTCTTTGGGAATACCCCTGAGTGGGTCAAGTCGGGAGCATGCACTCTTAGCGCTCCACAAAGATCCTGCAAAATACTTGACGGAGGGCAACTTTCAGATAGCCGAATGTCCTGCTAGAGGAGTACTGTCACTGGGGGGAGTGCAGCAGGATAAGATATGAAGCCCTGGGCAGAGTGAGCCCCAGGGGTATGGAGCAGAGAGATGTGGGAGCCCTGCTGAACCCAGGCAGCCTGGGGAAGTGGGACAGGACGCTCCTTCTGGACCTTGGTTTGCAGACGCTCCGAGAGGGGCGGCGAGATGTCTGAATGAATGTGCAGGCTAGGTTGCTGCGAGTAAGAGGATCTTGGTGGGTAGGGTTGCACGAACATTTTGGAGCTCAGCCATGGGAGCTGCATTGGCTGATAGAGTGCCAGAGCCCTGCTCCACATGCTGACCATGAACAAGGATTTGTGTCTATTTGGGTCAGAGTTTCCCAATGGCCATAGGTTGCCCGGGGAAGGGACAGATTAAAGGGATTCCACCATACTCCAACCTTTAACACTGACATTTGTAGGTCGAGCCTACAGCGATAGCGCTAAAGGATGATCTGTTGTATATACTTAGTGGGGGTTCACTCCTCCCATCGCTTTGGATTGGTCTAGTTAGTTGTCTTGTAAAAATCCTTGCTTGCTGATGGGTACTTTGGCTTCCTGGTCCCTACTTTTTCCAAACAGTTCACTCTCCTGGAGTATCGCCACAGGGCTTGGAGGCCTTCACTTTTGTCTATATTACTTTCTATTCAGTGACCTTTATTTGAATGAGCTTTTCCCTAGCTTAGCACGGCAACTAATTTATGGATAACGCACTTTAATTATACAGATGATCGCTACCCTCCCATTTCCATGGCTCAGGCAAGCAGCCTGCTGGCTCTCACGTTCCTCTAGCTGAAGCTTCTACCTCCAAGTTACTAGCCTTTCTGCTTCAGACTACTGAGCCCCTTCTCACGATGAGCTGCCTTCAGGAGCCCACACAGACCGGAGGCTGAGTCTCAGCACTGACGTTCCAGTCATGGTGACCTCGTGCTGCAGCTTCTTCCTAACTAACGCCCTCCAGTGCTGCAACCAGACAGAAAAAAGTGAGGTTCTTTCAGCACGTGCACTCCCTCCCCACAGTCTCAGCTGAGGGGCACCGACAGAAAAACTGTTCAATGCAATCTAGTAACACAATTAGAGAAGGGATGTCCGATTTTATATGCTGAGCACGAGTATTTTCCGTCACAAACACAGAAGGGACTCAGTAAATGGGCGTACAAAATACAACAGCTGGGGGCTGCTTTCTGGACATCCACCAGGGAACAGCAGCACCAGTGTTGTGTAGTTCCTACCAATCTGTAGGACGTGTGCATTGTTCAGACAACGTAAACAAAGGGCTTGGTGTCAAGAATGATCCCAGAAACCTCTGCAGGATATTATGGCCTTTAGACCAGCTAATTCACAGTGCAACCATAAGTCCCCGTAACCAATCAGGGAGCGAATAGCTTCTGGCAACCACTGAACATAACAACTCTAATTCCCAGGAATCGAGGAAACAGTGCAGAACCTTTCGCTCAGTCACTCATGCTTACTTGTTCTCAGAGAAATATACAGAGAATACAGTGGGACATTTTCAATAATATTTATTGAACCAAAGTTTTTCTTTCATAAAATATGTGTGCTGCAATGATTAGTAGACAGAAGCAGATAAACATGGTTACAAGCACCAACAATGTAAAAAGTAGGTATAGTTATACCATGGTGCTAAACAGTTGTATACATGCAGGCATATAAACAAGGAATTAATCTGGCATCCTCCTGCTATATTAATCCTACTCTAAGTGTAACTAGAGTGTGTGTATGTGTAGAGTCAAGAATACCCCCATTGGACGATCCAACCCCATTACCTGATGGAATAGATTGAAGGACCCCGTATTGGTTATGAACTGGACACCCCTAACGAGATGTCAGACCACTGCATGGTGATTTCTCAGCATGCAAGGACCCTCGATGTCAGCAGAAGTATCTTCGCTACTAATATTTCAGGATGCTCATCTTTTATAATAGAAAGCAGCCATGTGATGTCACATTAGATTAGTGTGGATGTGGATTCGTAGCTCTGTCGCCCCGTGGACGAAGATAGTGATGACATTTGTATGGAGTAAGCAACAAGACCTCGTACATGATGTTCAGGATGTTGTGATAATGTTGCACAAAGCTAGATATAAAATCCAACATTGTCATGCGTGCAAATGATAGAGCGCGCAGGTCGCCCGATTCTAAATTTAACAAATATACACTACTGGGCCCATAACGTGTTTATTTCTTATTTCATAAAATCAGGTATCCTACACACCGCAACCAGTAATTCGAGTTTTCCTTTCTATTTATTTCCGTGTACCTGACTTACCAATCCTCGAGAACAGGTACCTATGATCACCATGGATCAGGAGCTGAATTGAGATTCAAGCAGATAAACACCAATACCATATACACTTATATTTTTGTTATACTTTGTAATAACCACACACGCAAGAAGTTTCAAAAACCTTTATCTTATTAAATTTCGTTTTCATATGCCATGAGAATGAGATTTACACAGATCAGACTATCAACAACTAATATTAGAAATACAGTATAGCTATGAATCAAGGTAAGAAGCATTTGAGAATAGAAAATATAAGGGAAAGGAAATACGGAACACTCTAGTATAGTAAATAGACCTTCTCAATGTTAGTGAAGGTGGGTAAAGAAAGGGAACATTCTACTAAAATGCTGATTTGAGTTTATTACACAATGTATAAGAAACAATACTCTCAGGTTACGTTAGTTTCTATAGGAAGGGTAACAGTGGAACATACTAGATATGCAAAACAGTTCAATGTTTGAATAAGGGTAAAGGGAAGATAAGGAACAAGCTAGAAAAATACTTTTGTGAGAGTCAAAATGTCAGAGATAATTCACATAGGCAAGATTGCTTTATTAAGGAAAAGGAGAAAAAGATTTAGATAGACAAACAACCACATATAGTTATATTTACCTAGGACAGAATGAGGACTAACCCTGGCCACGGGTCAGTTGGGAAAGGCGGGAAAGGACCCTCAAGGACTTGGAATGCCAGTAGGCGAGCAGGTACAGCTCATGGACAGTCAGGACAGGATCACCCCGGGATTTGGATCAGGACTGGGCTCACGGAAGGGTAGGACCAACACCTGCAGCTTCGGATGCAATGCCTGCGCTACGCCCTCTCTGCAAGGAATCTGCCAATAACCCCGATTGGGTTCTCGAATCTCCCAGCAAAGTGCTTCGCCAGCACTTAAAGGTTTCCCCACCCCAGACTAGGTTTGTGAAAATTACGGACAGAGTGCTCCGCAGCACTCAGTATCAATCACCTATGGAGTTCGTAGGGTCAGTGACAGGTCGGCTATTCGGACAAGTCGGACAATTTCTCTAGCTAAACCTAGGCCAGTTATACTGTTTTCGGGTCAGTGGACCACCCTCCAATGTTGCAAGTGAAAGGATCTCCAACTTCGGATTGGACAAGAGAGGCGGTTAGGTCATGACACCTCCTATAATTTAAACTTTCCCAGAATAAATATTCAGTTTTCGAACCCACCCCTTACATTCCAGTTCCCATGGCATACAATTCGGAGCACAATAGCGTACAGAGTACAACAATTACAATGTTTCAAAAGCAGGTATGACTTCGAGCCTTCTCGCTGGGGCACAGTTCAGCTTCCCAGGAGCATCTTAGCTTCGGCAGCCAGCTGGCTAAGTTCCACTACTGCGTGATTCGTTTCTCCTTCATCACGTGGTTAGTACTACACAGGCTTCAAAGAAGGAGTGGCTCACCTCTCCCAGGCCCACAAGGGTTGATGCATGAAAAGTAAGCGAAAACAATTTAGAAACAAAAAAAATGAAGACACTGTATACCATGATTGGTTTCTCTACACCCCTTACTTTATAATATCTATAGCATTAGGAGTTAAGCAGAACGAAACAGCTGAGCAAAAGCAGTGGTGGCAAGCGAAGAGCATGTTAGAACAAAGCGGCCATCTTTAGCAGTACTGCGCATGAGCGAAAAAATCCCTCCAGAACTGCGAGTGCGTCACATCACATGGGTATGACCAACGCATGTGCAGACTAGAATCCCGCATAGCAGCGACCATTTTAGCTGCAAGCGTAGTTAGGATTAGTATACACATAGGCAAGCATCATTGGGACACCCGCGAGAGTGTAAAAGTGCAATGTTAATAAACAAAACAGGTTGATTATGATATTACATTATGCGAGGTTCAAGCAAGTAGCGTAAAGTGCGAATCCTTGCTCCATCAATCCCCTCTTTGATGATATTTACTATCGTCACTATTAATGGAACCAGATGCCAACTTTCTCTATCACATCTCACCCATCTCAATTTCTACAAACCTTTTGTTCAGCCTTTTTTTCTGCATCCTTATTAGGATGGTAATTCTTCATTTTTGTATATATCTGATTATTCAGCTCTTCCAATTCAAGCTCATCAACATTCCGTTTCACTCCTCTCTTATTCACAGCGTACTTCTTTTTGCATTTTTGACATTTACAGCAAATTATTATTATTATCACAATCAGACTTATTCCTGCTATTGGCATCAGTATTTTACTCACAAGACTTTTACCTATGTTAGAAAACCAACTACCTACAGAGGAGAGACCATCAGTTAGTCTCTTCCAGACACTTTCAACCTCCAGTGGTTTGAGTTCCTTTTCCAAATTAGTTATATTCCTCACATATTTCTTAATTTCAACACTTTTATCAGGAATGTAAGTGCATCAATGTTGCACTTTCAACATTCTACAAACTCCGCCCTCTTTTGCCAATAAAGTATCAAGAGCAAGTCTATTTTGTAAAACCATTGATCTGATCGCAACCATTTCAGTATTGACCAGCAGGAAACCAGCAGCAGTGTCAGTAGATAACCGATCCACTACTGTAGACAGTTTGCAAATTCGGTGTGTATTCAGAACCACTCCCACTCCAGGTATCAGTACACTAAATATATCACTTATAATTTCTCCTACACCTTCTCTTCTACTACGCACTAAACCATTAGTATTTTCATTGCTTCCAGCGGCGTCATTCACATGGTATATTTTCGGGAAGACAATGCCAAAATAGCAGCTTCCATACCAGTGATCTGGCAATTTGAAATAAGCCTTGTTTCCACATATATAATACATTCCGGGAAACACAGGTTCTGACCCATTTTTGAAACCCCAACCTCCGATTACCTTATAATTATGTTCACATTCACTGGAACCGATGAATATATTATTATAATAACTAGTCTTTTCTCTATGAAGACAAAGTTTCCCCTTTCTTTCGAAATCCAGTAACAGTGCAGCGCTCTCTTCACCATTTGAGGTGCTTTCCACGTTTTCAGCCCATTTAGGAGTTTTTAGTCTTTTATCATTTGCCTTTATTTGGAAACTGTCCCTTCTTTTCTCTGCCATATTTAAAAACATTTTCTCTTGTTCATGCAATGAACAGGTCAAATTATTTCTGTGTGCTTCACCTAAGTCTATGTTACCTATAGTCAGAAAGTATTCTCCCATATAACGAGTCACATCACTCTTAGTGTGAACAATGTTCAGATTTTCCCGAATAGGAAGTTCAGAAAATATTACGTCAGAGTTAGAATAGTAGTACTGCAAAGTTCCTCTATAGAATGAGCTTGCTAATATGCTACAGGAAATTCCATAGGTTAGGGGTAAATGGTGATAGGTCACACCTTCAGCTACAGAAGTGGTTAGCTTCATACAGACATAATAGTCTTCTATTTCCATAGCTTCGACATAGTGTACTAACAGTTTTGCAAATACATTTAAATGTGTTCTGTTTTTGAGTCTGTGATAACGTAGTCCTCCCTCATCTGATGCATCTACGTCCATTTTTGTCTGTCTAAGACTAGGGGTTTTCTCGCGTCTTTCTACACTTCGTGGTGTCTCTTCTGTCGGCAGAATTTCTGAGTCTTTTGTCACTTGTTGAGTAGGATACAGGTTAGAGTCTTTGCTTATCATGAAAGGTATTGAGATTGTTAGTCCTATCCATATTATTAGTACTATAGTTACACTACACAAACATATTTTACAGCATATTTTACAGCAATTCTGTCTAGGTCTTCCATTCACATTTGAATCAGACATTTTGGCTTACAGGAAGCTTTCCAACCCCTCTTTGTTACTTTACACAGGTGGCTTACACAGGTTAACTTTCAGGTTGGGTCTTCTTCTTCGGAACCCTGTTCAGCAATTAGCTCTTCGTCACTTCCGTCACTTATCTCAAGGTCTTCAAATTCCTCTAGTACTAGGTAAGTCCATTCAGGACTCCGATATTTTTCATTTTGTCTTTTTATTCAGTCACTCTTCTTTTAGGCATGGCTCCAGCCTTTTCTTTCTCACTGGCAGCCCTTTTTCTGTCTTCTAGCTTTTCCTCTACAGTTTTCAATCTCAGTTTCAGTCTTTTTATGAATCTTGGTTCACTTTTCTTCTTTTTAAGTCTTTTAACTGGCACTGTAATTTGACTTTCTTCACGTGCCCTTTTGTTTTCATTCAGTTGTGACACATTTATTTCTACGTTCCCATTTTTCCCTTCCTGTCTGACTAGTCCCAGGTCTTACTTCAGTTTCTTCGGCCTGGTTTCTAAGCTGGCCTGGTTCAGGTGTATGCTGATTTTGACTTTCGGTTGTTTCAAATTCCGTTTCCTGAACACATTTGTCTATTTCTATCTGATCCTGTTCATGCACTTCGAACACTTGATTTTCTTCTGCATGAACGTCCGCCCTAATTTCTAACTGTCCCTTTTTAGTTTCTGGAGTTTTTGGAGGTGTGTCGATGACCTGTCCTGTCCCTATCTGACCTCCCTCCTCATCAGATTTGTCATGGATTTCGATTATCTGATTCTCTCCTCCTAGTCCTGTCTCATCCTCACTATCCCACTCTCTATCTAAGTAGGTGTATCTTCTGGTTCTTATTGGATCAAGAGCCAGATCATACGCTGGGAACCATTTGTCTTGACTGGTGCTCGGTTGTTCGTCATCAGCTATTTCAGGACCAACGTCCGGAGACCCTTCAGCTGCACAACCTTCAGCTTCATCCGCTTCTTTTCCCGTCACCCTCTTGGTATGACTTGCATGGATCCACTTTGGCACACCTGCACACTTCACCGCAGTTGTGGTGACAAGAATCACTTGCCTCGGTTTTCCCCACTTTGGCGCAAGGCAACTCGACCGGGTGTGTTTCTTAAGCACAACCCAATCACCTGGGTTCAGATTATGGACTGGAGTTGTTGGCCTGGCGACGGCGTCTTCCCCAATCTGGTGAGAGATAGAACGCACTTGGTCACCCAGCTGCTTGCAGTATTCTAGTACCAAATCATCAGAAATACTTAGCAGTTTGTGTCCTGGTACCCATGCCTGCCGCATCACTCTTCCCATTAGTATCTCATGGGTACTCAGGCCTGTTTTTTGGTCTGGGATGCTTCTTAGTCCTATCAGGACAAGGGGTAAAGCGTCTATCCAATTCAATCCAGTAGAGTTACACATTTTTCCCAGTCTTGATTTTATAGTGCCATTCAGCTGTTCTACTACTCCAGAAGCCTCTGGATGATATGCACAGTGCAGTTTTTGGGTAATTTTAAATGCCTCAAAGATTTGTGTTATTACTTCATTGGCAAAATGCCCACCTCCGTCTGATTCAATTGTGACCGGGAAACCGAACCTAGGTATCAGTTCCCTTAGTAACAACTTGGCTACAGTAATTGCGTCATTTTTCTTAGCTGGGTAAGCTTCCACCCATCTTGAGAATAGGCAGACTATGACAAGGACATACTTCATTCCTTTACAACGGAGCAATTGTATAAAGTTAACTTGTAGTCTGATAATAGGACCCTCTGCCTTTCCAATTGTACTTGGTAATACCACTGTTTTCTTCCCAACATTAAACTATTGACAAGTTAAGCACCTCTGGCAAAGCGCCTCTGCAATATTCCTGAACTTTGAATTATACCATGCTTGTTTGAAAACACGGACCCTCGCATCTCTCCCTATGTGTGAGTCTCCATGTATCAGTCTAGCCATGAGAGCAACCATGCTGTCTGGTAACGGTATAGAGACAAAATATCGACTCCAAAATATCGACTGGACATAATATCGAGTTTTAAATATAGACTGGACAAAATATCGACTGGACATAATATCGACTACAAAAATATCGTTTTTCAGGTAAGTGAAGTAATATCGACTGTATAAAATATAGATAGCAAAAATATCGATTTTTTAATAATATATAATATTTTATAGTGTATTTTTATGTAATAATATGTGTGAATAGTGTGTATTAATGTTATTAAATATTTTATTACATGAATTTTGTTTTGATAATAATTGCGTAATGTAATTCTGTAGCGGGTTGTGGGTTTATAGGGGAATAGGGTGGGAAGTAATTTAATAATAATTAATTAATTAATATATGTTTGTTAATATTTTTCATTAATAATTAATTGATAATTAATTAATATTAATTAGTTAATTAATTAATATAATTTTGAATATATTTTGTATTAGTAAATAATTGTTAATTAATTAATTGTAATTAGTTAATTACATTAATTAGAGTACATTTTTTATATATATAATTTTGTGTTATTTTTAAGTAATTAATACTGAAAAAATAATATTAATTATTAAAATAATTACACCTAATGTTCTAATATATTTACTTTATTGTTATTGTTAATTAATAAATAATTGGTAATTAAATAATATTGATACATTTTGGGTAAAGGAGCATTTTTAGGGTTCAGGGTCAGTTTTCAGTTCATGGGTAAAGGGGTATTTTTAGGGTTCAGGGTCAGTTTTCAGTTCATGGGTAAAGGGGTATTTTTAGGGTTCAGGGTCAGTTTTCAGTTCATGGGTAAAGGGGTATTTTTAGGGTTCAGGGTCAGTTTTCAGGTCATGGGTAAAGGGGTATTTTTAGGGTTCAGGGTCAGTTTTCAGTTCATGGGTAAAGGGGTATTTTTAGGGTTCAGGGTCAGTTTTCAGGTCATGGGTAAAGGGGTATTTTTAGGGTTCAGGGTCAGTTTTCAGGTCATGGGTAAAGGGGTATTTTTAGGGTTCAGGGTCAGTTTTCAGTTCATGGGTAAAGGGGTATTTTTAGGGTTCAGGGTCAGTTTTCAGTTCATGGGTAAAGGGGTATTTTTAGGGTTCAGGGTCAGTTTTCAGTTCATGGGTAAAGGGGTATTTTTAGGGTTCAGGGTCAGTTTTCAGGTCATGGGTAAAGGGGTATTTTTAGGGTTCAGGGTCAGTTTTTGGTTTTTGGGTAAAGGGGTATTTTTAGGGTTCAGGGTCAGTTTTGGGTTTTTGGGTAAAGGGGTATTTTTAGGGTTCAGGGTCAACAAATAAGATTTTAAAAAATTATTTTTATTATTTTCATTTATTATTTTATTATTATAATTTAATTTAAGTCGTTTTAAGTATATTTTAGTAATTAAAATTTAATATTAATTTAATTTAACACTGTTTTTAATAAAGTCGATATTTTTTACATCTATATTTTTGTTAACGATATTTTGTACTCGATATTTTTGTACTTACCTGTTTGTAGATACAAACTCGATATTTTGACTGTCGATATTTTGTCCACGATATTTTGGCAAGTCGATATTTTGTCAGTCGATATTATTTCAGTGATCCCTGGTAACACAGGCATACCATCAATATAGACAATGACACCATCTCTATTCCTTGGTTGACAACCATCTTCCTCCCATCTTTCCTTTTCTTCTGGTTCTGCTGCCTGTTGCAACCCTTTCAGTTCCTCCCAAGTTGATACATCCTCAAACACCAAAAGTTGGCAGCTGTTTCCGACTCCCCCAAAGTGATGTTCAATTACATTCTGTTTTGTGCACAATATTGGGCTATTTGGTCAGCATATCTGTTACCAGCTGTCACATCGTCATTGCCAGATTTGTGAGCAGCACACTTGACCACAGCCAATTCTTTTGGTAACTGGATTGCTTCCAGTAGGTTCTGTACCACTTTTCCATTTCTGATAGGGGTACCCGAGGAAGTCAGGATCTCTCTTTGCAGCCACAATTGGCCGAAGTCATGCACAACCCCGTAACCATACTGACTATCAGTGTATATGGTTACTCTTTTGTTTTTCCCATTTTTACAAGCTCTTGTCAATGCAACCAATGTGGCTACTTGTGCAGATTTCACTCCAAATAGGTAGGATGCTTGTATTGTTTTTTCTAGAGTGACCACAGCATAGGCAGCACTTAGACCTCCATCCTCATGTCTTAAACATGAGCCATCTACAAACAATTCACTGTCTTCTATGGGCAAAGCCGTTTCCTTGATATCTGGGCGGGGTTTTGTGCTATATTCAATCAGATCAATGCAATTATGCTCAACCTCTTCCCTGACTTCTGCAGCCAGTGTATTCGGTAACAGAGTTGCTGGATTCAATATATTACATCTGGTGATAGTTACGTTTGCTGCACCCACTAAAATTCTTTCATACTTAGTCAGCCGACTAGGTGTGAGGTACTGAGTTTTGGTCCGGGTCAGTAGGATTACAACTGCATGTGGAACATACACGGTTACTGGATGTCCCATGACAATGGATTCACTCTGTTCAAGACTCATGCAAGTTGGAGCTACTGCTTTCAGACATCCAGGCAATGCAGCAGCCACTGGATCTAAGGTAGCAGAAAAATATGCCACCGGACGTCTAGTTTGACCATGAATTTGGGTCAGGACTGAAAGTGCACAATTGTCTCGTGTGTCACAAAACAAGGCAAAGTCCTTTGAATAGTCAGGCATTCCCAACGCAGGAGCTGAGCACAGACAGTTTCGTAATTTCATGAAGGATGTCATGCTTTCATCATCCCACTTGACTGGATCCTTAGCTCCTTTCTTGGTCATTTTTATTAATGGTTTTGCTAGGACTGCAAATCCCACAATCCACTGTCTACAGTATCCTACTACTCCCAGGAACATTCTGATGTCTTTCTGAGTACGGGGTAATTCCATGTCTCGAATTATCCTACTCCTTTCTGAAGTAACTTTCTGGATACCTTTTTCTATCTGGTGCCCCAGATATTTCACTGAATTTTTACAGAACTGTAATTTGTCTGGCAATACCTTATGCCCTTTCTTTACCTAGATGATTCAACAGGGCAATGGTATCAGTAATACAGTCGTTCTGACTTTTAGACGCCACCAAAAGGTTGTCTATGTACTGGACCAAAACTGATTCTCCAGGTAAGACTAATGATTTAAGGCATCTTTTCAAAATCTGATTAAAAATAGAAGGACCTTCTGTGTACCCTTGAGGGACACGATTCCAGACATAGACATGACTGTCGAATTCAAATGAGAAAAGAAATTTGCTGTCAGGGTGCAATGGGATAGAAAAGAATGCGTGACATAAGTCAATGATGGTAAACCATCCAGCATTCCATGGAATTTGGTACAAAATTACTGCAGGGTTTGGCACAATGGGACAACAAGGAACAACAATCTTGTTTAGCTTGCGCAGGTCTTGCTAGTACTTCCTGTACTTCCTGTACGCTGTACTTCCCACTAGGCTTTTTAATTCCAATTATGGGCGAATTACAAGGATTGCTCATTACTTCCTGTATGATGTTTGCTTCTAGCAGTCTGTTTATTTCAATGGCAACTCCTGCATTTACTTCTGCATTCATTCTATACTGCTTGGTATTTGGGAAACTGCATTTGGTTTTATGGCTATTTGAATCGGGTCTACATTTGCCATTAATCCTACATCTTTTCCAGTGAAATCCCATACTTCTGGTATCACTGGCTGTTGGAGCTCCTCAGGTAAGTCTTGTATTGTCAATTTCTTAATTTCTGAGTCAGGCCTTAGCAACATTAATTTGTACAGTCCGTCTTCATCTGGGGTCTGAATTTCAACGCCTTTTGGTGTGCAAAAGATGGTGCAGTTCATTTTGCACAGCAAATCACGTCCCAATAAGTTCACAGGACTAGAATCACAGACAACAAATCTGTGCATCTCTTTAAAATTCCCTATTGAGATCTCCATTGGTTCAGTTACTGGGGTACTAATTATCTGATTTGACACGCCCACTACTTGGATAGCTTCTCCAGAGAGGGGTAGGTTTGGAACGTCTGCTGTTCTCGCAGTAGAACGGGTAGCACCAGTGTCCAACAGAAAGGTGACGTCATTTCCTTCAACCTTTCCTTCAATGTATGGCCCTGTCTGGTCTACCGGCAAGGAGGCGCCAAGTACGCACTCCTCGTCCTCCCCCCCTCAGGCCCCGTCAGTAAGGTTCATCACAGTGGAATGTATCATTCAACAGGAATTGCGAGGTTGCTGCATTTCTATCCTCTCTTCCTTCCCATACCTCGACCCCCTCATTCTGCTAAGTTTTGTTCCTATAGTTAGGTCTAGGTGCGTGAGGCAACTGATTCTGTTTTACCTGTTGCTGGGTCTTTTGTGGCCCCTCTTTCTGCACCTGTGGATTTAAATCATTAATTTGGACATTACCAGTCTGTAAATTTGGACATTCGTCTCTCCAGTGCCCTATCTGACCGCACCCGTGGCAGGGAAATGTCTTCATTTTAACTCGGGGTTTCCCTCCTCCCCCAGAGCTTGTGTTCGGGGTATTAATATTCATTTTACTTAACTGTTTTTCTTGTTGTTCACCAATTTCACTTGAGCCCACATGACCTTTTCCTTTAATGCCTTTCGTTTATTTTCCATCTCGTCTTCACAATACTTGGCGTACTTCAGGACCTCATCTATGGGTTTTCCCTGCCAACAGATTTTATTATCTCTAATCCACTGTGAGATTTCAGGTCTCAATCCCAACACGAATCGATAAATGAAATGGGTCATATCCTTCATTTCAATGTTATTGATTCCACTGTAGGTTTTGAACACCTGTAACAGTCGTTCATAATAGGAGTGAACAGTTTCATCATGATTTTGGGTAGTTCTATCTATGCGGGTCCAATCAGTTTCTTTAGCTGACACCTTTCCTTTTAGGAGTAGTATTACTTTGTCATACTGTCTCATTACCTCCGGAGAAGGGGCTCCTGTTCTGGGGTCCCTAGGGTACTCTTCACTTGGCCAATCGACCGCAATTTTGAATTCGCTCCATAGGTCTACGGGAACTACAATGTCAAAAAATCCATCTAGATCTTTCAGGAGGCATTTTTGGACTTTGACAAATCTCTCGACCTGCCTATACCACTCAACAGGCTTCCATCGTAATTTCGGAAAATCATTTGTGAATGACACAATGTCCTGTCGGGACCATGGAACATGTACATATTTCCCACCTGGCCCTTTTCTCATGGGATACCAAGTCTCTGCTTTATCGACTTCTTTTAGGACATATTCAGAAGTCTTTGGTCTAGCCTTACTGTCTTCCTTTTTCTTTGCCCACCTGGCTTTCCATTTTTCTAAATCTCCCCATTTCTGTAACAGATTTAACAATTCTCTTATCTGTACCTTTATCCCTGACACATTCATGTTTTCTAGATCCTTATCCGAAAATTCCACTCTATAAGGCTTTTGTAATACTTTGGATTTGCTAACATCTATTCCCATATTAGCTGCAGTGTCCATTCGTTTCTCATGGAACACTCTGTAGTTTCGGGTAAGGCTTTTGCATATGAACAGTAACTCTTCCTCACTAAGAGTGTTCAGCCTGTCTAGTCCCACGTTTCCGGCCATTAGTTCTTGTTCCAACTCTATTCTTAGCTTGTAAATATCTAATGGTTTTGGCTGGGGAGTTATCTTTTCTAATTCTCTGGTCCATCGATCTATTTCTTCCGGAGTCACCACTGTGGCACTTCGAGTACCTGAAGCTGTGTCTATCAGGACTTCCCTTGCACTAGTCTGAGTTCTCGTTCGAGGTACACTGCTCTCCGGTTCCCTTATTGGCAGATCCATCAGGGAGACCACAGATTCGCATTCACTTGCCTGATCGTCAACTATGAGAGGCTCTTTTCTGGGTTGTGCTACAGCTGGTGTAATAACTGGAGTTTTTGGACTAGCCTGTCTATCCCCATAAAGAGGAACAACTGGACCAATAGTTACTGGAATTGTCAAAGCTTCAGGACTGGGATTCAACAGTGATATTTTCTGAATTAGTTCATTCCGCTGTTTAATTAAGGCTTCCTTTTCTTGTTCCTCTAAAACCCTTTCAATCGGTGTTTCATGTATTACTTGTGGAACCAAAGGAGGGTACAGATTTGGGGCAGTTGGAACTGTCATGCCGGATCTCTCATCACCGAATGGCCTATAATTTGGGACAGTTGTATCAGGTCTACAAAACCCCTCTTTACTATTTGGCCTATTACCTATACCTGTTGTATCTGTTTCACTGGCCCTTCTATTTCTGGGAAGTCTGAAAAATGGCTTTTTCAAACCGAGGGACCTGGATTCCTCATCATATGGCGGTGGATTTTTCATAAATAAATCCTCCAGGTATTCGTCTTCTGAATCACCTGCAGACATCAGGTGTCGGGTTTTCTCTGTGCTTTTTCCTCCTATACGTTCATCTACACCAAATACTGGAAATAGTCCCTCGGCCATCATTTTCTGTCTCCACTGTTTCATCTTTTTCTCTTTGGTCTCTCTCTGCATTTTCGGGTACCATTTACTTATTCCCTTATCTATTCTGGGTCTGTCTCGCTCTAAGGCCTCAATCTCCCATTCTTCTAAAGCCTCATATTGCGTTAATCTTGGTCTGGGATGTAAGTCATTCATTCAGGTCCTCAAATTAAACAAAATTCTACTATTAAAGGTGCCATCTAAGGGGAATGCTAAGATTCCATCTTCTTGGGTATACTTTACCCAATTCTCCAACTATACACAGGTATGATAACCTTTATCAAACATCATAAATGATGCGGGAGTATTAGGTGGTGGAATAATTACACCTTCTCTAGTTTTAATGGGCTTGTCTTTCTTGAAATAATTTTTGATTTTGTCAGCAAATGACATTTTCCTCTTGCTCCCGTACATATTGTAAGGTCTGCCTCTTAGCATCTGATCCTTGCGAAAACCTAAATGTTGTGGATCAGGTAAGAATTCAGGATACCACATAGACTTCGTAACCAGAAGCTCCGTGGTTAACTACGTCTTTTTGTTTACAAATCCCCTTCCAATGCTAGCGCGTCTTATAACTTTTCAATAACCAATCAACACAGGGATTGCAGATATTCTCGACCAATGGGTGCACGGCCTTTTCGTGAGACGCGGTCTCACGCTCCGGCACTCACCCCTCCTTTACAATACCAGCTTCGTTACACGCCCGCTGTTTCAACCAATACCACGGAGTGACGTCAGAGCAGCTTCGCGACCGACTCCCTCCTTCACAAGGTAACGGAAACTTTGAATTTTTCTTAAAGTGCAAGTGCTCAATTTAGTTAACAACATATAACATTTGCCACTGTACTCGAGTGTCTATAAAGAATGCTTTGTTTTACTGCAAGTAAACCTCTTCTGTCTACTTTTCATACACTACGGATAGACCCTTCTGTCTACCCTTCACACAAGCAGTAGAGAACCTGTTACTTCTTTTGACTCATCCACTCTTTCCGGGATATATACTAAGTCTAAAGTTTCACCAGTAAACTCCCCTGCTATCACTCAAGCTCCGATGAACCTACTACTCCTTCCTCGTGTGACCCTTACTAGGTAATATCACAACTGAAGTTTCATTAGCTGACTCGTTGCTACCATTAATTCAACTGCTCATTCAGAAAACCCTAATTAGTGCTTCCAGTTCTACCTAACCATGCACTAATTTTCATTTCAAACCAATATTTTTTCAGTCGATCGATCTTGAAGGGAAACAATTATTTTTAGCAGCACATTTAAATTTTCACGGTTTATCAACTATTTAACCTACCTACCTGTCTCAACTAGTCCTAACCATAGCTCTGCTACCAGAAAATTACTGATAGAGCGCGCAGGTCACCCGATTCTAAATTTACAAAATATACACTACTGGGCCCATAACGTGTTTATTTCTTATTTCATAAAATCAGGTATCCTACACACCGCTATCAGTAATTCGAGTTCTTCCTTTCTATTTATCTCCGTGTACCTGACTTACCAATCCTCGAGAACAGGTACCTATGATCACCATGGATCAGGAGCTGAATTGAGATTCAAGCAGATAAACACCAATACCATATACACTTATATTTTTGTTATACTTTGTAATAACCACACACGCAAGAAGTTTCAAAAACCTTTATCTTATTAAATTTCGTTTTCATATTATTATTGTTATTATTTATTATTATGTTTCTTATATAGCGCCTGAATCGACCCCCGAAGGGGTATCTCCGCGCTTGCCTTGGGAACCCGTCCTGGCTTTTCCCTGTGAGGTAGCCCCTACAGGGCATCCCCAAGGTGAAAGCCAGGCATCCCGCGGGGGGCCGTTGTGATGCCATGAGAATGAGATTTACAGAGATCAGACTATCAATAACTAATATTAGAAATACAGTATAGCTATGAATCAAGGTAATAAGCATTTGAGAATAGAAAATATAAGGGAAAGGAAATAAGAAACACGCTAGTATAGTAAATAGACCTTCTCAATGTTACTAAAGGCGGGTAAAGAAAGGGAACATTCTACTAAAATGCTGATTTGAGTATATTACACGATGTATAAGAAACAATACTCTCAGGTTACGTTATTTTCTATAGGAAGGGTAACAGTGGAACATACTAGATATGCAAAACAGTTAAATGTTTGAATAAGGGTAAAGGGAAGGAACAAGCTAGAAAAATACTTTCTTGAGAGTCAAAATGTCAGAGATAATTCACATAGGCAAGATTGCTTTATTAAGGAAAAGGAGAAAAAGATTTAGATAGACAAATACCCACATATAGTTATATTTACCTAGGACAGAATGAGGACTAACCCTGGCCATGGGTCAGTTGGGAAAGGCGGGAAAGGACCCTCAAGGACTTGGAATGCCAGTAGGCGAGCAGGTACAGCTCATGGACAGTCAGGACAGGATCACCCCAGGATTTGGATCAAGGCTGGGCTCACGGAAGGGTACGGTCAACACCTGCAGCTTCGGATGCAATGCCTGCGCTACGCCCTCTCTGCAAGGAATCTGCCAATAACCCCGATTGGGTTCTCAAATCTCCCAGCAAAGTGCTTCACCAGCACTAAAAGGTTTCTCCACCCCAGACTAGGTTTGTGGAAATTACGGACAGAGTGCTCCGCAGCTCTCTGTATGAATCACCTATAGAGTTTGTAGGGTCAGTGACAGGTCGGCTATTCGGACAAGTCGGACAATTTCTCTAGCTAAACCTAGGCCAGTTATACTGTTTTCGGGTCAGTGGACCACCCTCCAATGTTGCAAGTGAAAGGATCCCCAACTTCGGATTGGACAAGAGAGGCAGTTAGGTCATGACTCCTCCTATAATTTAAACTTTCCCAGAATTAATATTCAGTTTTCAAACCCACCCCTTACATTCCAGTTCCCATGGCATAACATTTGGAGCACAATAGCGTACAGAGTACAACAATTACAATGTTTCAAAAGCAGGTATGACTTTGAGCCTTCTTGCTGGGGCACAGGTCAGCTTCCCAGGAGCATCTTAGCTTCAGCAGCCAGCTGGCTAAGTTCCACTACTGCGTGATTCGTTTCTCCTTCATCATGTGGTTAGTACTACATGGGCTTCAAAGATGGAGTGACTCACCGCTCCCAGGCCCACAAGGGTTGAAAAGTAAGCGAAAACAATTTAAAAACACAAAAAAAATGAAGACACTGTATACCATGATTGGTTTCTCTACACCCCTTACTTTATAATATCTATAGCATTAGGAGTTAAGCAGAGCAAAACAGCTGAGCAAAAGCAGCGGTGGCAAGCGAAGAGCATGTTAGAACAAAGCGGCCATCTTTAGCAGTACTGCGCATGAGCAAAAAAATCCCTCCAGAACTGCAAGTGCATCACATCACATGGGGATGACCGATGCATGCGCAGACTAGCCCCTTAAGTGCTGCGTCGGGGCGTTGGCCGACGGCAGCACTACCTCCCCAGTGCTGCGCACAACCATTGGACGTCCATTCAGCACTAGTTCCAATGGACAGCGCAGCACTGGGGAGGGATATTTGCGCCGCATCTATGAGGTTAAAATCCCGCATAGCAGCGACCATTTTAGCTGCAAGCGTAGTTAGGATTAGTAAACACATGGGCAAGCATTATTGGGACACCCGCGTGTAGTGTAAAAGTGCAATGTTAATAAACAAAACAGGTTAATTATGATATTACATTATGCGAGGTTCAGGAATTCAAGCAAGTCGCGTAACGTGCGAATCCTTGCTCCATCACAAATATATACAAAAGGTCACAGCTTGGAAATGTTATTTGTGAGGGCAATGTGAGAAATAAGCTACTTCGCAACATGGGCCTAACCCGGGAAAATAACACTAGTGCATCCAGTCAGGGCTCCCCTCTTCTCCACTGTAGAAAGTTAGTCTCTGGGATCATATAAACCCTGTCACTGTTTCCTGTGTGTCCACCTTGTGCTCAGACCCATACTCTCCACTTTGGTTTTAGTGCTCATATGACAAAAGCTGGGTAATCCCTTGCATTTTGCCTTCATGTCTTGGATACATGTCTGGGAAGACGGCAGAAAGATCACTGCATTAGCACTAACCTGCTTCATGCTGACTAGTTTATTGTTCATCCTGCTAGTGCACAGAACATGAGAGCGTTAAAAGCGTTAAAATAGTGCCCGCGATTTGCTTTTTTCCCTTTGAGCGAAGACTATTTCACCAAGCATGTTTAAAAGTGAATTTCAAAATCGTAGATGCATGGGTGGTATGTATTTCAATGTGATTCGTAAGGTGAAAAGCTGACAGTGAAACATGCAGAGTGACTAGGTTAATCTTTCAACTGGTGTACGGAGACCTGTAAATATTGAAAATAGCACTGACATGTTTTCAGATGCATTGTCGTTTTATATGTTATAAGATGTATGGAAAATGTGTTTGCATATTTAAAGTGGGATAAAGCCCTCTCCCTACTAACATCATTCTTAGCTGATAGAGAACAATATATTACCTTAGAACATTTCTCATCCACCTCTTGGAGTTCTCTCTGCGGAGTCCCTCAAGGTGGGCCACGGAGCCCTACTCTAATGAATCTTTATATTGTCCCTCTAGTAAAACTCACCAAGACATATGGTTTCTCTGATGTCTCCTCTGCTGATGACAAGCAAATTGTTGTTTTAGTCACAAGAAATACACACAGCCGCACAATTCCGGTCCTGTATGGAAAAAAATCTGAATTTGGATGGCAGAAAACTGCCTGATATTAAACTCTGATAAACCAAGAAAAATACCAATATTTCCACCTTATTTGAATACTGGATCTCGGGTGATCTCTCGAATGACTGAATTAAGCAGTAATTCTCAATGAACCATGTTTCAAAATGAATTGATTTTGTTTTATTTTTTACTTAAATGCATGTATCAGTTCAATATGCAATTTTTTGTTTTTTTGATTCAAGGAACAGTTTCTTTAGTTCCACAATGAGCACAGATTTGAAACAAATAACAATACGTAAAAACAATAATTAGACAGCAAAATCACAACTAACACTCATCATTCATACCACACAAAACAATCAAGATATAATACAATTATTTACAATCTATACAATGTCACAATTGAAATACAGACACAGCATTGGAAATCAGTAAGTACACAATGTAATTATTTCCTGAAGTGATCAAAAATTCCTAATGCTGAGTAGAAGAGGTCTACGCGTTTCGATAACCCCTGGTTATGGGGAAATCTCATCAGGACCGTGTGCCTGTGAATGGAGAACGAGATTCGATCAGAAGGGGGGGACAAAACCAACTTCTTCACAACACTACAGTGGGACAAGAGAAAACTAATCATACCTCTAAGTAGCTGGCTTTGCTTTTGTAGTTATCACTGTTGGTAAAAAATGAGGTGGATTTTAAACCTCTAAAGTGAAAGTGCCAGAGAGGCAATTATTCAATCTCAAAAAGAACATTCACTCGTGTCTACTTACATCGTGTTACGCCTACTGCGGCTGTTTGTTGAACTTGAAAAAAGGGTTGGGTTGATGCGGGTAGCTGCGGGGTAGAGGAAATGTTTTTTAAACTTTTTGGAGGGGGCAACTCGGTTTCTTTTGTTATTGTTGTACATAAGGAGACTTACTGTTATTTATTACGCGCAGGGAGTTCACATGTATCCCAGTTTTTGTTGAGCTAGTCAATAGCGTGCTCCAGTTTTCCTGCAAGTAAAAACGGAGCAGGTATCAGGTATCCGGATAGATAAAAAAGATCGCCTAACTTGCGGTGGTTAACTGGCTTGTGTAAGCGTTTTACCTGAAAGCGTCGTGTCCGCTGTCATACTCGGGGGGGTCTGCGCTCATCGATCTCTGTTCAGTTAGTCCAGTGACCGGCACCTTCCAGTCGGTAGCTTGGCTCTCGCGTTTGGTTAGGTTTAAACTCACTTCCTGGTTACCCGGGGATTCTGGGGATTGTAGTTCCTTCCACCGTTGCCATGGAGACGGGCTGCGTTTGGAGTATAGAGTATAGTAGGTCTCGGTCTCTTTTGGGAAACAGCACGCTGAATCTCAGTTCCTTCATTATCATCAGCCTATTAAAGGCGGTAGAGCTCGGAGAGTTCATTAAGACCGTTTATAGCAGAGTTGAATTTAACTATCAGCATTGCTTCCGTGTGTGATAGTTTCTCTTCAATGTCTCCACCTCTGGGGTCTTTCTCAATTTTAGCAATTACTGTCCATCTTAGCTCGTCAACGGTATGTTTGTGATTGATCCAATGGTTAACCAGTGGGGCCGTTAGAACATTCTTTTTAATGCGTGATTTGTGCTGGGTAATGCGACATCTCACCTCTTGACTTGTTTTGCCGATGTAAATTTTATCACAGGGGCATTTGATACCATATACGACGAACTTGGATTTACAATTTGTAAATTTGTCATGTTTCCACGATATCTGTTTGTGCTGGAACAGATTTCCTTCCTCAGTACTGGCACAGCAGATACAAGAGCCACATCTATGGTGGCCTTGGATCGGTGGTAATCCAAGCATGGTACTGATTGTTGGTATGCTCGGTTTGACTGCCGCTCGAACTAGGTGGTTGGCTACGCTTTGGTCCTTTTTTCAAGTTCAACAAACAGCCGCAGTAGGCGTAACACGATGTAAGTAAACACGAGTGAATGTTCTTTTTGAGATTGAATAATTGCCTCTCTGGCACTTTCACTTTAGAGGTTTAAAATCCACCTCATTTTTTACCAACAGTGATAACTACAAAAGCAAAGCCAGCTACTTAGAGGTATGATTAGTTTTCTCTTGTCCCACTGTAGTGTTGTGAAGAAGTTGGTTTTGTCCCCCCCTTCTGATCGAATCTCGTTCTCCATTCACAGGCACACGGTCCTGATGAGATTTTCCCATAACCAGGGGTTATCGAAACGCGTAGACCTCTTCTATTCAGCATTAGGAATTTTTGATCACTTCAGGAAATAATTACATTGTGTACTTACTGATTTCCAATGCTGTGTCTGTATTTCAATTGTGACATTGTATAGATTGTAAATAATTGTATTATATGTTGATTGTTTTGTGTGGTATGAATGATGAGTGTTAGTTGTGATTTTGCTGTCTAATTATTGTTTTTACGTATTGTTATTTGTTTCAAATCTGTGCTCATTGTGGAACTAAAGAAACTGTTCCTTGAATCAAAAAAACAAAAAATTGCATATTGAACTGATACATGCATTTAAGTAAAAAATAAAACAAAATCAATTCATTTTGAAACATGGTTCATTGAGAATTACTGCTTAATTCAGTCATTCGAGAGATCACCCGAGATCCAGTATTCAAATAAGGTGGCAATATTGGTATTTTTCTTGGTTTATCATTGTTCTGGTGAGGCTTGTCCTTATTGCCAGTCAGCCCAGACCCTGTATACGGTGTTGATATTAAACTCTGGCAAGACTGAAATATTACTCTTAAAAAAAAAACTGATTTCTGGTCCCTAGCATAGTGTTCATCGGATATGGGCTTTATTCCATCTCCAGTAGAAAAGGTTAAGAATCCTGGTGTCCTCTTTGATAAAAAACGGACTTTTGAAAACCAGATCAATAAATTGCATCTTCGGTTTCCTTTCTTTTAAAAACTCAGTTAAAAATCCTACACTATATTCCCCCTAAATTACAAAAATCGGTCATGTCTGCTCTAATTCTGACCAAACTAGCCTATTGTAATAAACTATACATAGGCCTACGACAAAAAATGTTACTCAAACTCCTGACCCTCCACAGTGCGGCGGCCTGTCTCATCTTCAATCTCCCCAAATTTCAATTTGCAGCCACAGCACTGATAAGCTTGCACTTGCTGCTTGTAAAAAACAAGGATCACACTCAAAGCATTATGCATTGCCTTTAGAATGCACTTCATGACACTGGCTCAATGGCTCTCATACAGTATTTCCACTGGTACACACCTACTAGACCATTAAGCTCTTCCGAAGCAATGAATGTCAAAGTACCTAAATTCAAACCAGCCTAATTTGGTGGCAAAGATTTTGCGACCTGTATGAATAGACTGTGGAACTCTTTTCTGCTAGAACTAAAAAACTCCAGATCCCTCTTACAATTTAGGAAAGCACTGAAAACATGGCTCTTTTAACATCAAGGGCCACACTTGTACCTAGCCTGCCTTTTCCTAAAACCCCCCGCAGTGTCAAGACAACTTCGGGTACAGAAGCGCTTTACAAAACTCCCTTAATATAACATAATTAGCTGAGGTGCTAGAACGAGTTATTTCACAAACGTAATGGTCAGAGCTACTGGCTTTGGAATTGGGGAACAAGGTTTTGAGTCCTGGTGTCGGCTCAACATCCAGTGATCTGGGCAAATCTGTTAATGTCTCGATGCATAGCAAAAGTGAATGTATTCTTGTGTAATGTAGCCACGTTTTTCAACTGCAAGATCGCAGACATCTAAGACAGCTTCAGGCCGTCCTCATCAGACACTGACACCTCAGACTCACAGCCCCCCAGACACATCAACCTCCTGCCTTCCTGGACCCACGTTGACAACACCATCAAAATCATGACCACCATCCACTCCGGCTCACCATTATACCCCTGCCCGCATCACATCTTAAACAAAGCAAGCTCCACCATTGCACCGCACCTCCGCAAGGTCATCAACAGCTCCTTCAAGACTGCCACCTTCCCGGAGTGCTGGAAGCACACCGAGATCAATGCCTTACTCAACAAACCCAAGATGGACCCCAGGGAACTCAAGAACTTCCGGCCCATCTTCCTACTCCCGTTCCCGGCGAAAGTCATCAAGAAGATTGTCAGCAAACAAATGACCTCCTTTCTCAAAGAAAACAAAATCTTGGACCCATCCCAATCCGGATTCCGCAGCAACCACAGCACTGAAACATCCCCGCCACCGACGACATCAGGGCCATGCTGGACAACAGCGAAACTGCGGCCCTCATCCTCCTGGACCTTTCGGCTGCCTTCGACACCGTCTGCCACCACACCCTCCGCACACACCTCCACAATGCAGGGTTCCGCGACAAAGCCCTGGACTGGACCACCTCCATCCTCACCGGCGGAACCCAGAGTGTCTGCCTCCCTGATTCTACTCTAAAGAAACCAAGATCATCTGCAGGGTACCCCAAGGATCATCCCTCAACCCGACACTCTTCAACGTCTACATGGCATCGCTCGCCAACATCGTCTGATCACACAATCCCGACATCATCTCATACGCCGATGACACCCAGCTGATCCTCTCCCTCACCAAGGCCCCCACCACCGTCATATCCAACCTCCATGAAGGAATAAAGCCCATCGCCGATTGGATGATGAACAGCCACCTGAAACTGAACTCAGACAAGACGGGAGTCCACATCATCGGATCCACTCCCTCTGCCTGGGACGACTCATGGTGTCCGGCCGCACTGGGAGCTGCACCAATGCCCACTGACCATGCACGCAACCTGGGGGTCATCCTGGGCTCAGCATTGTCAATGACCCAGCAAGTAAACACCGTCTCCTCGCTCGAGACCAGGTAATCAGTTGTGGGTCCATTCACAGTCTGCGCGATTCTCAGGATGAGTCTTGTTGTCGGTTACTCGTCAGCAACATGAATCTATGGCGATGCAATCGGTGTAGGATTCTTAAAAAAAAAGGACTTTCTCATGTTTATATTTGAGGTCCGAACCCAGAACAAGGCTCACCTCATCTTTGCAGTAGAACGCGCTTCAAAGTATTCCCCCGCACCGGGGCAATAGAACGACAGGGCGCTCTCGCACTCCCTGACCTATATCATCTTACTTACAGGACAGCTGTACACCGTCTCCTCCTCCTGCCCCAACATCCTCTGCATGTTTTGCAAGATCTACAGATGGATCCCCACTGGAACCAGAAGGACGGTCACCCAGGCCCTTGTCAGCAGCAGGCTGGACTACGGCAATGCACTCTACGCGGGAACCTCCGCCAAACTCCAGAGACAACTACAACGCATAAAGAACGCCTCTGCACAGCCCACATGAAAGACCTGCACTGGTTCCCCATCAACAAGAGGATCACCTTCAAGCTCCTCACCCACGCTCACAAAACACTGCACAACACCGGACCAGTTTACCTCAATGAAAGACTCACCTTCTACACCCCGAAATGCCAGCTTCGCTCTACCGACCTTGCTACTGTCCCCCGCATCCGACGAGCGACTGCCTGCAGCAGGTCATTCTCCCACCTCGCAGCTAAAACCTGGAACACCCTTCCCATCCGCATGCGACAGACCCAGGACCTGCTGACCTTTAGGAGACTTCTCAAGAACTGGCTGTTCGAGCAGTAGCAGCAACCCCCCCGCCCCCCCAGCAGCTTAAGACCTTTACAGGTGAGTTGTTCTTTCTACAAATGTACTGATTGGTTGATTGATTGTAACTGGTGCTCATGTAAAACCCTCCAATACCTTCATATCGAGATCACACAGTACCATCCAGAAGCCTTCTTGCACTTTGGGCCCTGATGTGGCATCAGGACCCCTCACACCATGACATCAGCCTATGCCCCGGGCACCACGAGGCGTTTTATTATCCAGGTAATTTAAGGAGATTCTGGGATGGAAAAAAACACAAAAACATAGGGGCACATCTTATGCATCAAAGCACTGTGCAAATGCTCCAGGCCATAACGGGGCCTCCCACGAACAAAATATATTGGCTCCTTTCCAATAAGTTGAATCTTAGGGCCCCCCCTTAAAGGACTGCATCTAGGGCCAGATGTAGGTGGCCGTTTCAGGCCATTTACCGACCGGTAACGGCCGATTTTGGCCGTTACCGATCGGTAAATGGGTGACAGGTATGTAGGGGGCATTTTTTTACCGATTCGGTAAAATTACCGATTCGGTAATTTTACCGCATCGGTAAAATAAAAATTCGGTAAATTTACAGAATCTGAAGGCACCCAGATGTAGGTGGGACTCTTCTGAGTCCGAGAGGCCTTACCGAATCTGTATTTTACCATCAAATCCAATTTGATGGTAAAATACCGATTCCGGTGTGCATGCACATGTGTGCATGCACACCAATGCCATTTATTTATTTGTATTTATTTGAACTTTTACTGCGCACAGCTACCCGCAGTGGGTTTCCGGGCGCTAAGGATAGACTAGAGAAGAAGACGTCAGATAAAGCCAGCATATAGGTACCAACTACTTATGTGAACAACAGCGTTTTCACTGCTCTGCGAAAGCGAAGAAGACTGGTCTCTAGTTTAAGAGCTGTGGGCAGGGCATTCCAATATTTGGGACCAAGATAGGAAAAGGATCGTCCCCCCATCCTTACCAGCTTAAATCTTGGTACAATAAAGTTCCCAATTTCCGAAGATCCTAAAGTGCGCTTGGGCCTGTAAGGTTGCACCAGCTTTTGTAAGTATGTAGGTGCAGTGCCTTGCTTGATTCTAAACATGTAGCACAATGTCTTAAACTTTATGCGACTGGAGACCTTAAGCCAATGAAGAGTGTGTTGTTAGCCTCCTTGGCAAGAATGTGGTGCAGCCTTGTTTTTCCCCCTGCAATGGCGCTAAGCTTAACCAGAGTGCAAGGGTGTTTGCGTGCAGGGGAAGGTGTCCCTTTCTGCACATAAACAGTCCTAAAAAGCAAGTCTGTCACTTTCATGTGTGCTGCTTTATTGCATTTTTTTAAAGGTTTGTTTATGTCCAGGAAGGTACACATTCCTGTATATAAACAAACAATGTCATTTTTCTTTTTCCATGCGAGCTGCACGAGGCAGCACACATGGAAAAATCAAAAACGAGGAGAAATAATGCATTTCTCCTCATTTTGCCAACTTAAGACCAGGATTTCCCTGGTCTTATTTTTGGCGCTGCCTCCTATGTACGCCACCCTTGTACATAGAGGGCAGCGTCAAATACAATGGGTGTGGCGTGGAACGCCCACGGCAAGACCCACTGCACACCCCTTTCATGCTAACCATAGCATGACAGGGTGCCTGATGTACAAGGCAGCGTTAAGCCTTGTTAAGTGGCCTAACGCTGCCTTGTACATAAGGCAAGGCCCCTATCGCCATAGGGTTGTCACAAAAAGTGTCATTCCCGTGACGATAGGGGCTTGTACTTATGCCCTGTAGTCTTTTGCTCAATTCAATCAACCTAAACGACTAATACACATACGATATCTTGAAAATATCAATAAATATAGTCTCCTGCTGCTATGGACACATAAATCAATTAACCATACCAAGGAGACCTGCCCGGAAAGTGGGGAGCACTGCTTTGGAATCAAACCAGAGACAGGGCACAGGGGACATTGCCGTGCATAGTGGCACACGCTGCCACCCGGGGCAGGAATGGTAAGTATTCTTGGCAATCTAACTGCAGTAAACAATGGCGGATAGAGTGGCATGACCCCAGTAAACAGGAACCATCCCACCATGGCTCATGGCACTAACAGACTGTCGCTGGTGCTAAGTGTGGGGTCGGATCTTAAGTAGATTTCCGTGCAATGGCCTGGCAAGGGTGTAATTGGTTACAGTGCAAGCAATTCAATTATACAAAATTTTGCTTCAGGCGTGATAGCAGGAGGAGCAAATTATTTATCGACTCGATATATCAGAAAGATGTTTGCACTGGGAAAAGAATGAACAACATTGATGGGGAACTATTACGAAACGTATTTCACACGCATGGTTTATTAATCATTGTACTTGTAGACCTGTCAATGAAATCACAGAGCATCACTAACCTCTTTTTTTAAAATAACCAGTAAACATGGTTTGCTCTGTCCTTATTACTAATGCAACAGCAAATGGAACAAAGTGTTTTTGCCTCAAATTGAGCTCCATTATTCACTTCACTAAAGTGGCAAAAATGTATTTTTTTTGGTTTTTTTAAATAACCAGTCTGGTCACACACTCCTGATGTCACCGTCTGTCCCCTGCAGAACTAAGCTTTGTGTTTAAGAAAGCATGAGCATAGTTGTGAGAGGCAACTAAACCTGCACGTAGGCCAGGCGTGCAACACCCATTGGGCTCACCGGGCTTCAGCCCTCCCCCCTATCACCCCCCTCCCCCCTTCCACCTCCCCTCCCTCCCCCCTCCGTCGTGTGTGCCAGCCCGGCTGAGACAGCTTCGCAGGCTGGAAAACCTCTAATTGCAGCCGCACCTGAGTACTTCACAGGTCTTTAAAATACCTTTAGCTGGTTAATGAGGCTGTTGTTGTGTTTTCACACCTTCTTAGAGCCACTCTGCCTATGGCTGGAAGAATAAGCCCCCACACATTTTTTTCAGTTAATCTCTCCTAAATTTGTCTCTAGTTGCCCGCCTGACATAGGCAATAGGGAGGAATACAGCAGAAAGGTGAATTTCCAGGAATATCATTGTAACAAGCTGTTTTTTATTATTGAGAAAGGAAGGGATGAAGGCTGCAATTATGGGAGTTCGATTTGAGGTCATTTTCAACCTTTGGAAAGATAAGTATGCGTGATTAGCACGGTAAAAACGTTTTTTGCATTTCATTTGCTGCAGTATGAAATGTATCCACTAAATGTGCTGTTTTACTATGGCCACCGCTTGTTGAACACCTAACCTCCCCTCCTTTTACCTAGATACATGATCATCTTCTAGTGCCTGGGTCTCGCCCTGTTTTCCTTTTTAGATGTCTGACGCTTATAGTGTCTCCTCCCTCTGCCGTGGCTGCAGCTGCTCCTCCCTGTCTGCGCCACTCACGGACCTCAGCGCACTGCCCAACTAGGAAGGCTTCACAGAAGTCCAGGGTTCCAAAGCCATCCTCGCTGCACTGATACCATATCTGTTCCTCTCAAAGCTCTCCACTGTCTCCTGCTGTCCTGCCTTCATCTTCATGAGTTCTACACTATCTTCTCCACTTAGAGCCTACTGCTGTATACCATCACTTAGACACTCTCTGTGCACCACCCCAACCCACTGACACAGCTAATAGGGCTCCCATCGGTGAGACCTATTGGCAGTGCCAATACTTAATATTGAGATACACGCGTGGTGGGAGACTGCTCGTGCTGCTCTGGGCATGATGGAATGAGAGGGTGTCCCCAGGGGCTGAGACAGAAATATTGTTGAGATCCTTTAAATATCCTTACATTGTCTCTGCCTGCCCCTTGAGACGAGAAGGATATTAGTAACACCTGGACAGATTAGATCACACCACTATTTTGGTGAAAAGCTAAGTGGCAAAGACAGCCAGACATGGCACTCTTGATAAATACAGAGGTGCATTGTTGTCTCACAATGGGTAACAGATGGTACATGTCAGAAGACGATCTTGACACAGAGCATTGAACTGTTCTGATTTTGCGGGCCATACAACCATCAAAAGACTCATTCAAAATAAGGATTGGCAAAGCTAGATGAGATGTTTCCCTTCTGTGCCAGGATCTGAAAAAAGGGACTGAGCATATTACAGTGACCGAAATAAATATTGATGAAACAGAAACCCCTCTCAAAGGAATTGAAACAAACTGTGACTAGACTCTTGAGTTGTGGCCTCCTTGGACCTTAGAGCTGCAGACACGGATGGTCACCCATAAAGAAATAACCTTAATTGCCTATGGTTTTCCAAATCCATTTGAGAAAGATCTCCTCACTTTCATTGAGAGGTGGATATGAGAATAGATTCCTGAGGGGACACTGCCTCAGTGCTTCATAACAGTAGAAGCACGTTGAGCGCTCTTCCGCGGCTACTACTAAGCACTCTACTAAGGTCGATAATTGCCAGACACTAGAAGTTCTAGGACAGCCACATGCAGTTAGCAGTGGCCAACGTGGCAGAATACTTACAATATGATTCTCAGCCTATCTCCATTTTCCTGCATTTCGCCAAAATTATCCAGAAACTATGCAAATCATTTCATGCAGTCAAGTAGAAGTTGAGAGAAATGATTCTCCACTATATTTTGATATACCCTCCACCATTAAAAGTCATCATTTAAAATCGAGCAACTTTCTATGACATGCCTCAGGTGAAGTTGGGTTGAGGAGAGACCACCTGTAACAAAACCTCAACAGGACTAAGAACAACAGAACACACGATGTAAGCTGTTGCATACCCACTCCTGGAACGTTGTAGATCCACACAAGACAGAAATTGATGTATTGTGTGGAGGCACTCCACATTTGTTGCTGTCACCGAGCTTAGATTCAGAGGGAGCTACTGAGCAGGATGACCCTAAAACATTTCACAGTTCAGTGAGTGAGCCACATATTCAGGTGTTCTAATGAATATTGTTGATAAATGAGGAGGTGTAGAACTCAAATACTTTGTTCAAAGTCTGCATAATCCCACGTGCCAGCGCCATCAACGCTGTGCTTAATTTGAGGTGGTGCTTTCCGGTGCTGAAAACCGGCACTTAATTGGTTTCCTGTGCTCAGCACCGGCACCTAATTGTCTACCACACTTAGGGCAGTCTACCACATGGTGGTGCTACTCATGTAATTTAAATATGAGCAGTATAACAGTTGTTTAGGAAAACATTGAAATAGTGCTAACACCTGCCTCTCCAGCCATTCCTTTAGCTTTGGGGACCTGGAATAATCTGAACTGTCACATTTACATGCAAGAGAGGTGGGTGGTTAGTAGATGTAGTTGTGTGTGGAAGAGGTGTGACGCAGCGGCCAGGCTGCCTGACTCCGGACTCTGGGGTTCACGGTTCAATCCTCGGCACCGGCAGCAGGTTAGCTCAGCACCATGAATCTCTGGGCAATAGCTTGCTTAATCTTCCAGAGGGCCCCCAGCGCCGGGACACCATTTTGGAGGTAGCTGTGCGCTTTACAAATATTGTTATTTCATTTTTTTTCATTTTTGCAGCAATGACAAGGGTGATAGGTGGTGCAAGCTGCAGTGGCCTCCAGCTTAATATTTTACAAATAAAGCACTGCATCCACGCCCATGAAATCAACATCATATCATTTCCTGATGATACCCAACACAAACTCTTCATCCCAAGACGCCAAACACCTGAACCAATTTCTCTGTCCGCATGACTGCAGTTGCCAGAAAACCAACTACCACAAGCTCAACATAGATATGATGGAGGCAATAGTCTTCGGCAAAGATACCTCACTCTGAGAATCCACCTGGTGGCCAGCCGAACTCAGACCATATCCCTCCTGGCAACCCACATAACGAACCTCTGAGCAGTAATTGACAACCAACTCACCATGACCGGCCAAGTGAACACAGTATCCATTTCCTGCTTCCCCACACTCAAGATGCTCAACAACACCTTCAAATGGCTCATCAACAACACTCACAGAACTGTTACCCAATCCCACATGATTTGTAAGCTGGACTTGCTGGAATTAAAGGTCAATTGACCAGAAGCCTCATGACCATACAAAATTCAGAAGCCAATCTCATTCTCGACCTTCCGTTCCGCACCTACATCCCCAGCACCTCAAAGAGCCCCTCTAGTTCCCAATCAATAAAAACTCCTCGCGCACACATACAAATCCTTATACAAAATTGTACCCACATACTTCAACAACTGCATAAACTCCAGCAAACCTATCAGACACCTCCACCCAGCTGGACTCCAACTCATATGCACGTCCACATATGTAGTACCAGATCCAGTGGTTGTGGTTTCTCCAACTTCACCCTCTGGTTCACCACTGCCACCCTTTGGTTCACAACTGCAACCTCTGGTTCATCACAGCACCTTTGGTTCACCACTGCCACCCTCTGGTTAACCACTGTCACCCTCTGGTTCAGCACTGCCACCCTCTGGTTCACCACTGCCACTCTCTGGTTCACCACTGCCACCCTCTGGTTCACCCATGCCACCCTTGGTTCACCAATGCCACCCTCTGGTTCACCCCTGCCACCAGATGGTGCATCACTGCTACCCTCTGGTTCACCCCGCCACCCTCTGGTTTACCCCTGCCACCCTCTGGTTCAGCACTGCCACCCTCTGGTTCAGCACTGTCACCCTCTGGTTCACCCCTGCCACCCTCTGGTTCATCACTGTCACCCTCTGGTTCATCATGCCACTCTCTGGTTCACCACTGCCACCCTCTACCGAGACCTTTTGTGACGCAGCGGCAGCACAAAAGATGCGCCATGGTGCTGGGTATTAACAACATGACGATTCTGAGAGATGGGTCACGTTGTAAAGCCCTGCGCCATATGGAGGCGTTCTAGCGCAGGGGAGGGCGTTCCTGCACAGGAACGCCTCCTAATAGTAGCTGAGTGAAATCTACAAGATTTCACTCAGTCACTTTTAGGCCAATGCTGCGTCAAAACCCTGCACCTGCTTGAAGCAGGCGCAAGGCTTGATGCAGCATTGGGGAGATAGGGCCCCCCAGAGCATTGCTGGAGCACCATGGGTAGCGGAGCTGCGGCGCACAATAACTGGCGCATCCCTGGGGAAGCACCAGTTATTGTAAATCTGCCCCTATACATTTAGCCAACGAGGGAGCACTTACTGATTAGACAGTAGAAAGTACTCCAGTTGAGTAGAGGTATTGCACAAAAAGGTGGCATCTTTGTGGACAAACACGCAGGGCGGGATTCATTCTGCCCCCTGTTAGACTCGTTTTTTGTGCCCTTCTGCCCTCTGTTAGACTTGTTTTTCCCTTGTTTTTCTGCCCTTCTGACCCCGGTTAGACTCGGTTTTTGTGCCCTTCTGCCCTCTGTTAAACTAGTTTTTGTGCCTTTCTGTCCCGTTAGACTCGTTTTTTGTGCCCTTCTGCCCTCTGTTAGACTTGTTCTTCCCTTGTTTTTCTGCCCTTCTGTCCTCTGTTAGACTGTTTTTTTATGCCATTGTGCCCTCTGTTAGACTCGTTTTTCCCTTGTTTTTCTGCCATTCTGCCCTTTGTTACACTGCTTTTTGTGCCTTTCTGCCCTCTGCATCACCACATCATCACTCAGCGCTACCCCAGCATCACTCAGCACCACCTCATTATCACTCAGCACCACCACATTATCACTCAGCACCACCACAGCACCACTCAGCATCACCACAGCATCACACAGCGCCACCACTGCATCACTCAGCACCACCACATTATCACTCAGCACCACCACAGCACCGCTCAGCACCACTACAGCATCACTCAGCACCACTACAGCATCACTTAGCACCACCACAGCACCACTCAGAACCACCACAGCATCACTCAGCACCACCACAGCCCCACTCAGCACCACCACAGCACCACACAGCGCCGCCACAGCATCACTCAGCGCCACCACAGCATCACTCAGCGCCACCACATTATCACTCAGCACCACCACAGCATCACTCAGCACCACCACAGCATCTCTCAGCACCACCACAGCACCACTCAGCACCACTCCAGCATCACTCAGCACCATCCCA
This sequence comes from Lissotriton vulgaris, assembly GCF_964263255.1. Lineage (NCBI taxonomy): Eukaryota > Metazoa > Chordata > Amphibia > Caudata > Salamandridae > Lissotriton > Lissotriton vulgaris. Next base: position 159,570,854 of record NC_141688.1, read on the forward strand.
GTATCACTCAGCACCACCACATCACCACTCAGAATCACCACAGCACCACTCAGCACCACCACAGCACCACTCAGCGCCACCCCAGCATCAATCTGCACAACCATTCAACAACAACGGGTTCAAATATGTTCAAGCTTTATTACAAATGTCACAAAAAGATGTTAATATTTCACTTCTGTTCTTGGATTTTCGTCACAATAAAATACACTGAACATTATCTTCACAAAAGTTATTTACAAAAGTTTAAGCTATTGCCATTATAAATTAAAATCACTTTTATTTAAGTATTAATTATTTAAAAAAATTAAAAGCCATGGTAATTTGTAATATCAATACATCTAAGTCACGTAAATACAAAACATGTTGCATTACAAATGCTATAGGTGTCACATTGTAAATGACAAAGCTATTAATTTAGCTATTTTCAAAACCAGCACATAAATAAATAAAAAACTAAATAAAAAAAATTGTCATTTACAAGACCAATAGCTCAAACTTTCCTAATGCGAGACCTATTGCATTGCAAATGCTTGTTTTTATATCTGTCAGTGCTTCTTGTTGAGGTTTAATTTTCGTGACAGGCGCCTCCTTGCCTACTTGTAACTCTTCTCTGACCCTGCTTCAAGGGTCAGAGAATAGTTGCAAGTAGGCAAGTAGGCAACGAGGCGCCAAGAAGCACCTACAGGCTTACAGCAGCAAGTGCCCAAGTTGAAGTTAATTTCTTTGTAACCCTTTTGTAAAAGGTTACAAAAAATTTGCTTCAACTTTTGCACCTGCTGCTGTAACCCTGTAAGTGCTTGGCTGGAAATTCGTCCCCGTTGATCCGCGGATTTTACAGCGATTTCGCGGATCGCGAAATCACGGAAATTCCGCAAATTCCAACGAATTTTTCGGCCCATGCCTAATGTATAGCTAACCAAGAAGCAAAAACAAACAACGCAGTTGAGGGTTGTCATAATGCCTTCCTATCTTCAACAGGCCAAACTACTCCTACCCTACACAAACTCGTAATAGCAATACAAAAAGAACAAAGCTTTCAAGAACTAAGAATGGAGCAATCTGTCTTAGAATTAAAACCCAAACTATCACGACAAACTGCTCAAATGTACTGATATTTACAACGACAAGTCCAACTTTATCCAACAACAAAAGTACTAGAATACTTAAGAATGATTGCCAAAACCCTAATCTAAAATGTAAAAGTAAATAAACTAAAAATAAACAGAAATATCTCTAAAATATAAACAAACCCTTTTCATTAAAAAAACATAATTATTTTGTCTAAAATATATATAATTTGTATGAAATATATAGACAACATATTTATATAACACAGCACCAACAAGGAAAAATAGCACTTTTTCCCACCCACAATGGAATATATTTAAAATAACTTACCTTTACAAGAGATGTAAATCGACAATCCAACTTCTCCAAAATTATCCAGATAGTTATAAATCCATCAAAAATAAAAATAAACCCCAACAAATTGGAAAAATACAACTGTGCCAAATCCATCGAATATCCATAAAAAATCGATAATCCACAACCCTTGAAAATCCCGAAAACCTAAAAAAAGAAGAAAAACCGCTCCAGGAAACCCGAATAATAAAGGAAGTGTTAAAAAAACATTAGTTGAAACCACCACAATACACTTCCTTTAAAAAACAAAAAATGGGAAATTTCCGAAAACGAAAACGCTTTCTCCAAAAACCTAAAATACAAAAACAAACATTCCCACCGACATTTTAAAACACAATAACATGCATCATATACACAAGAACTAACTAAATACACACAAACATAATAATACTAAGTACGCCAGAAATAAAAAAAAGCCACTAAAAATTAACACCTAAATAAACTACTACAAACATCACAACTTCAAAAACATAACTCCACACACCCTAAATATGAAACTACTACCTTCCAAACACACATAAAATAGTTAAAAAATAAAGAAAATATCTCTTACCTTCTCAAACGCAAAGCAGCTTCCAACGAGAGCTTGAATCTTCAAAAATGACCCAAAAAGACATAGAGCGGTTACAAAATAAAACACCCATCTAATAATATCAACGCAATAATGGTAAAATAAATGACTAAATAATTTATTTCAACCCAAAAAAAGTTAGAAAAATTATTGAAACATTGTTCCAATTTTCTAAAATTGTATATAATGTATTACAAAATGTTTTATTATTTTCATATATTGTAAAATTATAAAATTTAATATTATCACACTATAATATTTAATGGTATAGTTACAAAATATTTATGTTAGAAAAAATGAGAAAAATAACATATACATGTTTTTTAAAAATAATAATTTACCTAACATTTGAAAATTATTAATATTAATAAAAAATATCAATATTAATACAATTTGAAAATGTAATTCATACAAAAATGCAGAAATATTAATATATAAAAACTGTATACTATAACATTTACAATATATGACTTAATCCATTTACTTTACATCTATATTGACTTCTATATCATAATTGTTTGGGAAAAATATTATGCAAAATGTATTAAAAAATATATAGTAATACACATTTTGTAATAGAAAAAATAAGATGCATCTAACTATGTGTACAAAATATATTCAAATGTATAATGCATTTCTATTGACTACACTGTTTCTATATCCCTGTAATGTACTTGTCTCAAAAAACGAGATTGTATTAAATTAAAAAATACAAATACTTATATATTTGTTAAAAATGCATACTATTATTTATAATAAATGTTTGCTTTAATTTATGTACTCTTTCATTAATCTAATAAAAAAACTTGTAAAAAATGTGTAATTTATTTTAATACCCAAAAAAAACTAACACTAGCATTGTACAAAAATGTGTATCTTTTTAAAAATGTTAAATATATTTACTCCAGGCTACATGTAATTGGGATAGGTGGAGGACACTGAACCTAATCATTTTATTATTAATAATAATAATAATAATAATAATAAGGAAGTTTATATAGCGCCTGGTTATGCCTTCCCTGCGTGTTCCCGCGCCGGGAAGGCGCGAAGGGAAATTTACTATTCCCACTCCAGTCTACTTTTAACAGGGGTAAGTGCTGGATTGTACACCTAATTAATTTACTATTCCCACTCCAACCTACATTTAATAAGGGTATATGCTGGATTGTAAACCTAATTAATTTACTATTCCCACTCCAGTCTACATTTAATTGAGGTAGGTGGTGGACACTGAACCTAATTAATTTAGTATTCCCACTCCAATCTACATTTAATAGGAGTAAGTGCTGGATTGTAAACCTAATTAATTTAATATTCCCACTCCAGTCTACATTTCATTGAGGTAGGTGCTGGACACTGAACCTAATTAATTTACTATTCCCACTCCAGTCTACATTTGATTGGTGTAAGTGCTGGGTTGTAAACCTAATTAATTTACTATTCCCACTCCAATCTACATTTAATAGGAGTAAGTGCTGGATTGTAAACCTAATTAATTTACTATTCCTATTCCAATCTTTATTTTATAGGGGTAAGTGCCGGATTGTAAACCTAATTATTTTACTATTCCCACTCCAATCTACATTTAATAGGGGTAAGTGCTGGATTGTAAACCTAATTATTTACTATTCCCACTCCAGTCTATATGTAATTGAGGTAGGTGGTGGACACTGAACCTTATTAATTTACTATTCCCACACCAATCTACATTTAATAGGGGTAAGTGCTGGATTGTAAACCTAATTAATTTACTATTCCCACTTGAGTCTACATTTAATTGAGGTAGGTGCTGGACACTAAACCTAATTATTTACTATTCCCACTCCAGTCTACATTTAATTGGTGTAAGTGCTGGATTGTAAACCTAAATATTTTACTATTCCCACTCCAATCTACATTTAATAGGGCCAAGTGCTGGATTGTGAACCTAATAATTTACTATTCCCACTCCAATCTACATTTAATGGGGTAAGTGCTGGATTGTAAATCTAATTAATTTACTCTTCCCACTCCAATCTACATTTAGTTGAGGTAGGTGCCGGACACTGAACCTAATTAATTTACTATTCCCACTCCAGTCTATATTTAATTGGTGTAAGTGCTGGATTGGAAACCTAATTAATTTAGTATTCCCACTAAAATCTACATTTAATAGGGGTAAGTGTTGGATTGTAAACCTAATTAATTTACTATTCCCACTCCAATCTACATTTAATAGGGGTAAGTGCTGGATTGTAAACCTAATTAATTTACTATTCCCACTCCAATCTACATTTAATAGAGGTAAATGCTGGATTGTAAACCAAATTAATTTACTATTCCCACTCCAGTCTATATGTAATTGAGGTAGGTGGTGGACACTGAGCCTAATTAATTTACTATTCCCACACAAATCTACATTTAATAGGGGTAAGTGCTGGATTGTAAACCTAATTAATTTACTATTCCCACTCGAGTCTACATTTAATTGAGGTAGGTGCTGGACACTAAACCTAATTATTTACTATTCCCACTCCAGTCTACATTTAATTGGTGTAAGTGCTGGCTTGTAAACCTAAATAATTTACTATTCCCACTCCAATCTACATTTAATAGGGGTAAGTGCTGGATTGTAAACCTAATTAATTTAATATTCCCACTCCAATCTACATTTAATAGGGCCAAGTGCTGGATTGTGAACCTAATAATTTACTATTCCCACTCCAATCTACATTTAATGGGGTAAGTGCTGGATTGTCAACCTAATTAATTTACTATTCCCACTCCAGCGTACATTTAATTAAGTTAGGTGCTGGCCACTGAAACTAATTAATTTACTATTCCCACTCCATTCTACATTTATTTGGTGTAAGTGCTGGATTGTAAACCTAATGACTTTACTATTCCCACTCCAATTTACATTTAATAGGGGTAAGTGCTGGATTGTAAACCTAATTATTTACTATTCCCACTCCAATCTACATTTAATAGGGTTAAGTGCTGGATTGTAAACCTAAATAATTTACTCTTCCCACTCCAATCTACATTTAGTTGAGGTAGGTGCCGGACACTAAACCTAATTAATTTACTATTCCCACTCCAGTCTATATTTAATTGGTGTAAGTGCTGGATTGGAAACCTAATTAATTTAGTATTCCCACTAAAATCTACATTTAATAGGGGTAAGTGCTGGATTGTAAACCTAATTACTTTACTATTCCCACTCCAATCTACATTTAATAGGGGTAAGTGCTGGATTGCAAACCTAATTAATTTACTATTCCCACTCCAGTCTACATTTAATTGAGGTAGGTGCTGGACACTGAACCTAATTAATTTACTATTCCCACTTTAGTCTACATTTATTTGGTGCAAGTATTGGATTGTAAACCTAATTAATTCACATTTAGGCGTCGATTCCGATCCGGTAAAAAAAAATCCCACGTACGAATCGTATTCGTAGCCGAATCCGTACGAATTGTAAAAAACCATCCGACCTGCGTAGTACGATCCTTTTGCGCCTATTCCCGTACGAATATCAGCCATCCGTACGAACAACAGTCGAAGCCCCCGTACGACTCTGCATCAGAAATCAAACCATACGATTTGTAAACCTGCCGTACAATCACACAAGTACGATCCGGTTGGGGAACCCTGAACGCGATTCGTACGGGCCAAATTAGTCGTGCATGAAGATGGATTCGTAGGGGATCCCATGCCTCACAGCAAGCGCAATCAATACATACCACACGTGTACCCCTCGCGCAAGCCTACGCGACCGCGACCGCCCCCAACGGCCCGTACTGGATCGCACGCACATGTACCGCACGCCCACCCCCCCAACAAGCGTACCAGAGCCCCCCGACCCGCCAATGGCCCGTACGACTCGATCGCACGGCCAAGTACCGCACGCACACCCCCCCAACAAGCGTACGCGAGCCCCCCGACCCGCCAACGGCCCGTACAACTTGATCGCACGCCTAAGAACCGCACGCCCACAACGCCAACAAGCGTACGCAAGCCCCCCCGACCCGCCAACGGCCCGTACAACTTGATCGCACGGCCAAGTACCGCACGCACACAACGCCAACAAGCGTACGCGAGCCCCCCCGACCCGCCAACGGCCCGTACAACTCGATCGCACGGCCAAGTACTGCACGCACACCGCCCCAACAAGCGTACGCAAGCCCCCCCCGACCCGCCAACGGCCCGTACAACTTGATCGCCCGGCCAAGTACCGCACGCACACCCCCCTAACAAGCGTACGCGAGCCCCCCCCGACCCGCCAACGGCCCGTACAACTCGATCGCACGCCAAAGTACCGCACGCACACCCCCCCAACAAGCGTACACGAGCCCCCCGACCCGCCAACGGCCCGTACAACTTGATCGCAGACCCAAGAACCGCACGCACACCCCCCAACAAGCGTTCGCGAGCCCCCCCGACCCGGCAACGGCCCGTACAACTCGATCGCACGGCCAAGTACCGCATGCACACCCCCCCAACAAGCGTACGCGAGCCCCTGACCCGCCAACGGCCCGTACAACTCGATCACACGGCCAAGTACCGCACGCACACCCCTCCAACAAGCGTACCCGAGCCCCCAACCCGCCAACGGCCCGTACAACTCGATCGCACGCCCAAGTACCGCACGCACACCCCCCCAACAAGCGTACGCGAGCCCCCCCGACCCGCCAAGGGCCCGTACAACTTGATCGCACGCCCAAGAACCGCACGCACACCCCCCCAACAAGCGTACCCGAGCCCCGACCCGCCAACAGCCCATACAACTCGATCGCACGGCCAAGTACCGCCCGCACACCCCCCCAACAAGCGTACCCGAGCCCCCCACCCGCCAACGGCCCTTCCAATCGATCACACGCCCAAGTACCGCAAGCACACCCCCCAACAAGCGTACCCGAGCACCCCACCCGCCAACGGCCCGTACAACTCGATCGCACGCCCAAGTACCGCACGCACACAACGCCAAAACCCAAAACACCACAACAACACCAAACATGTCTCCTGTGTACACACCATTGAGTAAGAATGAACTGGTCACAGCTAAACAGAGTCCAACACTGACACCCACCCCATATATGACCCACCCAACCAATTCAAAATAAGCCACACCCACATCTTCACCTATAAAAGGCTCCACACATCCAACCCATCATCCTTTGCAACATACCCATTATAGCAAAGAAACTGAGAGCACACCAACAATTGCAGCCACATACCTTCACACATACACCCTATCACATCTATACCCACACCACCCCCTTCACATTCACAACCACACACCCACATCCATACACACCATCACCACCTCAATCACATACACACCACACCATGGGCACACCAAAGAATCCAAAGTTCACCAACCCGGAGATGGAGATCCTTACCGATGAAATCATCAGAGTCGAGCCACAGCTGTTTGGCACATTGGTCAGACAGACCAGCATGGCAGAAAAAACTCACCTGTGGGAGAGGATCATAGACCGGGTAAATGCTGTTGCACCCATCAGGCGCACTAGGGCGGATTGCCATAACAGGTGGTACGATCTGCGGAGGATGGTCAGGAGGAAGATGGACCAGGAGTACGCCGCTGCACACCACACTGGAGGTGGTGGTCCCCGCAGACCTCCTGTATACCATCCCTGGGAGCAGAAAGTCATGGAGCTGCTGGCACCGGTGGGAGTACACGGAATAGCAGGAGCCGTTGAGCCTGGTGAGTGTACAAGAAAAACATGTGACAGGGGTGGACTTACAACAGTGCCCAGCAGCATGGGGTGGGTGGCCATGAGTCCCAGCATGACTAAACAACATGGGGATTGATGCAAGGGGGAGGCACAAAGGGTGTAAGGTGGAGGGTAGGAGGCTACTCCCATCCCATATGTCCCAGGGACACACCCAAGCACCATGCCCAATGCACAGGGATAGGGAAATATCACACAAGATAGTATACTACAGTTGCCAAACAATTTCATGTGGTGGACACACCTCGCGCAATAAACAGACCACGCAGTGTCAGTGTAAAAGGCCATTTCATTAGACCAGAACTGCTAATCTGAACATAACAGTAACATCAACATAATAATAACAACAAACCCGCACTCACACTGCCCCCTCATTCGTTTCACTCGTCCCCCTTCATCACCAAGCCCTAGAGGCTCCAACCACGCTTTATTCTTGCCCCTCAATCACTTGTCATCCAGCCCTACTCCTTGCGTCGTGCCATTCATGCTTCTATCCGCCCTACAAACTCCCCCCCCAAGGGATGGGTGTGCCCGCTCTTGACCCCCTTGTCCCTTAAAATCCTGCCAACCAGTGAAACCCCTGTAGGGTGGTTCACTGCCCCCGCCCCCCCCCTCAGGGCTGCCCATCCACCACACACACACCATTCACTCCCTGCGACACCAGATAGCCTCATTCCACAACTTGCTCACCACATCTCTCATCTCCATCATGTAGTACGCATTGCCCAGCTGGGACAAGTGCACCCCGTCATCCCTGAAAACTAACGGCTCCTCCAGTCGTATCCCGCCATGTGCAATAACCTTAATGTCCTTGTCCGCACAGTAGAGTCTCATAGCCCTATTGAGCTTCCTCCGAGCCTTCTCTATGGCTCCATGCTTCACAGCCCCTCTCCACACTTTTCTGGGGACCAACTCCGTCCAGGCAATGCAGGTCCCCGCAAGCCTCTATTTCAAAACCTCCAGGTCCCGCTGCATGAGTTGTAACAATACCAAAGCAGACAGTTGCACCAGGTCGTTCTCCCACAGAAGAATGATCAACAAATCCGGCCATCCCCTCTGTGGGACCACTTTTTGCGAGCCAGGGCAGTAGTGCCCCCATCGCATTCCACTTCTGCCCCACCATTGTACCTCGCGCAAGTGTCCTTTCAGTCCCAGGTTACCACCGTAAACCTGCTGCTCCGCATATTTGGATGCCCAATGCATGAAGGAGTGCCCAACAATCCAAGTCACTGTCCTAAAGCCCGGTCCACCCACGCAACCTACGAAGAAAAAGATGTTAGAACAAGAAAAACAGTCCAAAACAACCAACATCCTGCCTGGGACCATCCTACTTCCTCACATACCTCTCACAACAGCGCAACTTCCATCGCCCAATCCTCCTAATCCTATCCCAGGACCAACCCAACCTTGCCGCCGCAGTCGCAGCCCCAATCCGGAAAGAGTGGGTCCCAAAATCAGCCTCATCCATGCCCAAACGCCTCAAGGCCTTACGCAACACGGCCAACAACTGGCCCGCCATCACTCTCGTGCCAGATGCGTGACAAAAAATCTCCCCACAACGCACCCCCCCTGTCACCAGGAAAGTTCGCCATTCCAACACTGGGCAAACCGCCACGCCAGACTTGTTCAAACAAACCCACTTGCCTCTGCCCAATTGATCCGTCTTGGAGCATCGCAGCCAAATACCCAAGCGCCCCTCATCCACATGAACCTCCTCAAACAACCTCCCAGCCCCACTTCTCATACCCAAAAGCTCAGACACCAGGAACGCCCCGAAAAACATCCACACCATGCACAAGCGGAAAAGACCCACCTCACCCAGGTCATAACAGCATTCTGGCAACATCCCCACCAGCCTGACCAACAACTCAAACGTCACCGCCTCTCTCAGCCTACCCCCACCCACCCCACGTTCCCTGCCCCAACCCCGCAACATTCTGGCCAGAATCACATCCTTAGTTGGGTCAAAGCCCAGGAACAAAACACAGTAGAACGATATCCCTGCCAACTTTCCAGATATCGTAGCCGCAGTCAAACCCCAATTCATGCAAGCCAACACGTAACTCCTCAGCCCCTGTACCACAGTTGACTCCCCACTCACTACCCCATCCACCGTCCAGCCCATGAAAGCGCTAAATTCAGACCATGCTAAACGATAAGTCCCCCTTGTGGTCGCAGCCAGTGATCCTTCCACCAGCCCAATCATCCTCACTCCCCCAAGGCACAGATGCCGGCCGGCAGCTCGATCTTACACGTATCTGCTCCCGGTGCCAGGTGTCGAAACCGCTGCCACTGCGAACGAGCCAAAGCATCCGCAATGTCATTATTCGCCCCAGGGACATTCTTAGCCCGAAACACCACATTCAACTGCAGACATGCCAACATGAACCTCCACAACAGTCGCAGCACCCTCAGGTCCCTTGCCCTCTGATGATTCACCAGCTCCACCACCGTCATATTGTCGACGTGGAAGAGCACTGACCTATTTCGAAATCCCTCCCCCCACACCACCAGTGCCACCAGCAAAGGGAAGAATTCCAAGAAGGCATTGCTCCTGACCTGTTTGATCCAGGAGGCCGGCCACCTCTCCGCACACCACCTGCCATCCCACAAGACACCAAACCCCGCTGACCCAGCCGCATCAGAGTAAATTCTGCATTGCCAGACCGCCCTTTCCTCGTCAAAGTCCTAAGACACACCGTTGAAGTCCTGCAAGAAGGTAACCCATGTCCTCAAGTCCGTCCTCACACCCATGGAGATCCTGACCCTGTGATGTGGAAGCACCGCCCCCGACCTGGCCATGCCGAGCCGCCTGCAGAACGTCCGCCCTGCCCGCACCACCCTACACTCAAAGTTCAGGAAACCCAGAAGCTTCTGCACTGCCCTCAAAGGAATCCGCCGTTCCCCCACAGCCCACTCCAAACATGCCAGAATCTCCCTCAGTTTGGCCGCAGGAAGGTGCGCCAAACAACGCACCGAATCCAGTTCTATACCCAGGAAGGTGAGGCAACAGCTGGGACCAGCCGTGTTCTCGGGCGCCAGAGGCACCCCAAAATGCGAGGACATCTCCTGGAACCTTGACAGGGCCCTGCCGGAATCCCCGGTCTCCGCCCGTCCCAGGAAGAGGAAATCATCCAAGTAGTGAGTGACTTCACGACACCCACTGACCCGCACCAAGACCCACTGCAGAAAATATCTGAAGAGCTCAAACAGAGCGCAGGAGATGGCGCACCCCATGGGCCAAACCTAGTCCACGTAGATGGCCCCCCAAACTGCATGCCCAAGAGCAAAAAATCTGCCGGGTGAATAGGCAGTAAACGGAAAGCAGACTTGATGTCACACTTCGCCAATTCCGCTCCCGTCCCACACACCCTCACCAGGCGGATCGCATCGTCCACCGACGCGTAGAGCATCTTGAATCTTCCACTGCAATAAAGTCATTCACCGAATGGCCCTACGGCCATGACAGATGGTGAATCATCCTGAACTCCCCTTCCTCCTTCTTCGGCACCACCCCCAACAGGGAAATGATCAGGTCCCGCAACGGCTAGTCAGTAAACGGCCCAGCCACCCTTCCTTCCTCAACCTCCTTCCTCAACTTAGCAGACACTACCCCCGGCAATTCATTGGCAGATCTCGAAATCTCGGCCCAACGCCGCTCCCTGGGACCCTGGTAGGCCACCCTAAAGCCCTCAGTGAAACACCAGAAGAGCCGCGCTGCAGCCTCCTGATCCAGGTAGCACGAGAGCCACGGGGCCATCGCCTCCACCCTAACCCGTGTAGACGCCCTTCGGTCCAGGTTGGCCCCGCCCCCTGGCGTTCCGCCATTGCTCCGAGGGGGTGGCGAGCGTGAGGCACTGCGTAAGGGCATGCTTCCCGCCGCACTTTTAGCACTTGTGCTTGAATGTACAGGGATACCTGGAACAATACCCCCTATTGTAACTCCAACAGGCCCCCGTGGAATAACCGCCCTGCTTGGACTGCTGCCCCGAGACAATGGTGCTGGCCACTGTTCAACCCCCCGCCCCGCCTTGGGGAGGACGCGGTGGAAAAGACCAACACACCACCGGTAGGCCACTGGCCGTGTGAGTGGACGCCGTGGAGTGCGACAACGCCATCCACTGCATCCAAAGCTCCTGATCCACCTCCCCCCAACACATCTCGGCATTCGCCCTAACCCTTGCTCGAAACTCCTCATCATAGCTTAACCGAGAAAAACCTCCGAACCGCATCTGTGCCTTGCGAATGATATCCATGCACTCAAAAAGTGCAATCGCCCTGTCCAAATACCTCTGGCAATAAACGCTGGCATAGATCAAGAAAGCTGACGTCCAATTCTCCATCGTCACCGGCACCCTAGGGCACCTCGTCAGCTCCCACTCCTCCTCTTTAGACCCCTCCATAGCCTGTACCTCCCTATGGAGCAACTTAAAGACATCGACAAACTCATGTTTCCAGATCCGCTCCTTGACTTTCTCCGAGAGATGCAACCCCAGAAGCATCGCCAGCCCCTTATATGGGAGCTTCTCAGGCACCTTCACTCCTTTCTCATCCTTACCATCCCCTTTGTCCGTCTGCACCCCCAAAGTCACCGACTCACCATCCACCTCCTTACCATCCCCGGGTGGATCACCCGATGGCCTCACCGCCTCCCGCACTGAACCGTCCCCCACACCCACCGACCTGCAAGTCCTCTTCCGACCCCCCCCCGCGGGGTGTCCTCCCAAGCTGCCCACCAGGCACCCTCACCTGTGAGTGCCGAGGTCCGCTCCCGGGGCCGTCCTCTGGACTACGTCACCTGGACTGCCGCCGATCCGGCCTTTGTCTTCGTCACCGTTTTGACCTGTAACACACCAAGGTCGCTGTTGTCCGCTGCGCCGCCTACGCCTTCCAAGTCATCCCGCACCTCCCCGTCTTCCAGCTCATCACTCTTGGCACCATAATCCAACTCAAGCACCGGTTCCAGATCCACACCCACATTGTCCACCTCCTTCACCGCACGTTTCACACCTTTCTGCACACCCCCCCGCCCACACACTCCAGATCCGCCACGCGTTGCAGGTGCCCGAGCCCTCGGTGGAGGGACAGCCGCTGCGGACTGCCCTACTGCTTCCGTCCTGCGTCTTGGAGCCGTCTTGCGCCCCGCCAGGCACCCCCGGGCTCTGCCGACAGCCGCCGGCTTGGATCCCCGCCCACCCCTCAGGTCGCTCAAACCTGAGCGGGCCCCAGCACCATCGGTCCTCAAAGCCGTCCTGGCCGTCCCTACACCTGCCATACCCCCCCTGGACCTGCACTGCCTTCCTGGCCCTGACCCTCCTAGACTCCTCCTCCCTCTCTGCTTCCCTTTCCTCCTCAGAGGTCGGGGTGGGAGGGCCCTCAACCTCATGGCCCCACACGGCCCCCACCCTGGCCCGTGTCTCCTCGGCCCACCTGACCTCCTGAATCTGCTCCAAAATCATCTCTCCCCTGGCCCTGTCCTCCCAGGAAGCGGCACTCAGATCTGAGGGAGAGGGTGCGGGCAGTAGCCAAAACATTCAGCCCCTGGGGGAAGAAACCCACCTGCGGAAAACCAGGAACCCAACCAGGCCCGCCAATGGGAACCAGAGTGGGGTTCCGACTCCGGCCCCCAAGGTCCCCCACCGCCACCTGCCTCGCCATGGCCGGCGTGCCAGCCCTAGAGCCGGTGGACAGGTCAATGTGGGCCACCTCTTCCAGCCCTTCTGACTCTCGCAAGGCGTCCCCAAGCACATCCTCCCCAGGATCATTGAGAGCCGGCCGCCCGGAAAACCCAGCCCCCCCCCCACCCGGTGTTCCTGCCTGCTCCAGGGCAGGCCCAGAAAGGCTGTCCGCCTGCCCCTCACCCTGCGTAGCACCGGCCGGCACCAGCAGAGGCCCTTGGGGCGGAAGCGTGGGGGACGCGGCCCTCATGGCCACCCCCGAGGCCCCAGGCAAAAACTCGAGCAGAGGGAAGGTCCGCGGGGGCAGGCTCCTGCGTTTCCCGCCTCGCGCCGGGTCCTTGGGCACTCCGCCCCCCCTCCGTTCGTTAATCCGGGCCCGCAGCGCCCTGCTCATCATCCTGGCAGGCCACCACCGCGGCTTTAACCCCGGCCGAGGCAGCGCGCGTGCCCCTGGTGGCCCCCACCCAGGCCTGGACCAAAACCCCCGGCTGGATAAGGTCTTCCCCACCGGCCCTCGCGAGCAACAGCAAGGCCTCCCGGACCTGTACCGCGGATACCCCTGACATCTCGCCAAAAACCATGCTACAGGCTTGCACAAAAAAAAACCAGCTGCCGTGAAACAGCTCCAAAAGAACTCCAACCCAAACCTGACACTACGGTAAGTCCAAGAATAACTAGCCCTAAACTAACCTCCTTTTGATCTCCCTCCCGATGGTGCCAGGCGCAGAAAGAGGAAGTTCCCTTCCTCCCCCGCGCCTAAATACCCACCCCCTGACTCCTCCCCTTCCCCTACCTGGCCTATCCCCTGCGCAAAAGACCCCGGCAGAAGACTAGTCTGTGACTCTGCTTCCCCCGGGGCCCGGCATTCCAGAGAAGCAACATTTTGTGGCACAGTAAGGCAGTGTAGCGAGCAAGCACGCACAAACAACCTGGCTCCATCCCTGTCTCCCTCTCTCTCCCACTCCCACTGTCGCCCACTCCCTCTTTTGCACTCCCTCCCTCCCTCTGTCTCCCTCCATCCCTCTGTCTACCTGCCTCAGTCACCTCACCTCAGCCCCCTGGGCACACAGACAGTTGCACCCAAGCACTGCACAGGCCTTCAAAACACCATAGAGATGAATGTCCAGGGACAGCAGTCATCTACTAATTGCCTGCAACACACCCACCATTTGCAGTGGACAATGTACTGTGTCAGGACACACATTTGGGAATGGCCTGTAGTACACAATGGGCACAGGTGTAGGCACTAGGCATGGGCGGAAAATCCGTTCCGCTCGCGGATTTTGCGGATTTTCGGGAAATCCGCAATCCGCGAGATTTGCGAATTTCCTGAAAAATCCGCAAATCCGCGAGCAGCGGATTTTGCTCGCACTGCTCGCACTGTTCGCGTGAGTTCGCGCCCCGCGAATAAGTGCGAAATTGCAGAAATACGATTTTAGCAAAACTGAAAGTAACTACTTACCAGGTTCAAAAGTTCAGGCTCATCATTAGTAGCCATTTCCTGTAGTGCTTCCTGAGGGGCCCCTCCAGAGTTCAGTTGCCAGTTGCAACTATTATGTGACCCTGCTCTGAACCTCAGAATAGTTACACATATGCCACAAAGGTCCTGAATTACAGCTAAGGGAGACAAGCAGGAGCCAGGCTGGAAGTTAAAATCCATTAATCAGCCCCTAATTCATTATTGTCAGTTGGGGCAGGGCAGGTGTTGTAACTAATTTTGCAACAATGAAAGCACTTAGCAAGTGCAAAAGATCACTAATCAGGGCGCACTAAGGAAGCAGGTGCCAGCTAAAAAAATATTCTGTGACACATTAATCAGCCCCAAATTAATTCAGGTCACTTGAGGCAGGGAAGGTGTGCTTTGCTTTGCCAAAAATAATGTACACTGGACAACCAGAGGGTGTGGTGATGAAACAGAGGGTGGCATGGGTGGGCCAGAGGGTGGCATGAGTAGTCAGAGAGTGGCAGTGGTGACAGAGAGTGGCAGTGATGAAGAAGAGTGTCCCAAACAGGTTGGACACGTAGAAACAACAAGTTCGCAAAACTTGCGACCCGACAGGTAAGTTCGCAAATTGCGAAATTGTAAAAACCCTCGCGAACTGGCAGAAACACGGGCGAACACAAAAAAAAAAAAAAATCCGCAAATTCGCGGGAATTCGCGGATTTTGCGGATTGCGAGTTTGCAAATCCGCAAATTCGCGGATTGCCAATCCGCAAAATCCGCTCATGCTTAGTAGGCACCACAAGTCTCTCATGTGATCACTGCAAACACAAACACCAGGACATGGTCACACATCCTGTGCATGAACCCAAATTCACAAATATGCCAGCATGCCACATCAGGGGGCAGCCAAATCATTAACGATGGAGGCTTGCTAATCACACGCAAACTACTGACATGGCCTGTCATACACACCCCTTACAGAAACTCATCCCCTGGGGACAAGCATAGGAGTGCAACTATGTCACAATTGTCATGTATCACATCTAAACACTCACTCATATGAATATGCATAGAAGTAAGACATGCACATTGCAGAAGCTCCAGTTCATTGTGCCTTCCAAATAATGCACGTGCCCCATCTCATGACTGATGTGGATGCACGTAAGTAACAACATGGACATGGGTATTGACAAGGTGATGCGTCTTAGAGAAGTGACACGTTCAAAAGCCATGATCGATAAGTGTGTGTACAGGTCCAGGGGTGTTGGCATTGTGTGGCCATCACGGAACAGCAAAATACATCCAAAGTAGTTGATGTCATGCAAATTTATGATGCCCTGTCTCTTACATCAACATGCTGCATCTAAACTCTGTGCATGCTTGACGCAGGCATAAGGATTTTTACCAAATCCTGGATGTTGCGTCAACCTGAGCAATGCTTAACATGTGTTGTGCCGGCAATACAAGACACAGCAATGGCTGTGTCAGTCATTGTCAAGAGAATGGAAGAATGAAAATACCCCTGAGTACATGTCAATTTACTACCACTACAGGCACAACTGAACAATGACAACAATGTAAAGCATGTGGAACAGTGATGCAGATAATGGATAAATAACTCTTTGGACGCTCATGATGAGCTCAGCTCGTCATGATGTACACCTCCATACACTCATGACGAGCTGAGCTCGTCATTAACAATGGGGAATCTCAAGTTCCAGCACAGGAGGAAAATACCATGAGCATCGATGGTGATAAACAATATGTCACTTGATAGTGCCTTAACAGTGTCTCTCTCTCTCCCACACACAGGGCAACATGTGGAGCCAACCCCCCCCAGGGGGGAGAAGGATCCCAGTCCCAGGCTCAGCCGGACACAGACCCCACCGACAGCCATGCCACTCAACGCACTGTGGATGACCCCAACCAACCTGGGACCTCTGGATCCCAAACACCTGCAGCAACTGTACCAGCTACATCTCTGCTAACCACCGGAACCATTCCCACCACATCCCAGCAGACAGGTCAGAGCCTTGCACATGATCCATCAGAGGGCCTGTCTGAAGATGAGGGACACCCTTTGTCGGGTGTCCCTGAGGTGGCTGACAACCTCCACTCTGCGAGCACTCGGGGGCCCGTCGACCGGATGTGCCCACAAGTGCAGGCGGTGCACATGTGGGTCAGGGTGGTGGCAGAGGTGCAAGGCGGAGGCGGGAATCTGGACAGCCAGCTGCAGGGACCGGTATGCCTGAACTCACTAACATCCTGGAGGCATACCGGCGGTACACCAGGGAGGTAGGCCAACTTGCAGAGGTCCTCAACCAGGTGAAAGAACAGCAGGCAGAGCAAATAGCCAGGCAACAACAACATTATGGACGGGTAGAGGAAAGTCTTGCTCAGCTCTTGACGGTGCATCGGGAAATGAGCCAATCGCTACGTCAGACAGCTGCCAACATGCAGCACCCTCCCTGTGTCACAAGGCCATCAACATCACGGCAAAGTGTGACACCAGCCGCAGGGAGGGGGGAGAAGCGGAGGAGGAGGAACTCCCTGACGTAGCTTCCCATGCATCGTCCAGGCCTGCACCTGAGGGCCCCCCAAGGAAGGTGGGTCGTCCACGGCTAAGACGTTGAGGGCCAGTGGCCCATGCACGACTCCCAGGACACAGGACCTGGCATATTGCCCCTGGGTGCAACAGTATCCCCTATGCGACTCTCCCACATGGACTTGCTGGTCACAGTCTACCCGATGATGCCAAGCACTGTGGCCTGGACTCTTTTGAGAGTAACTGTAAGGCATCTCATCTCCACCACTGAACTTTGGATTCCACCCCTTTATGTACAGCACCTATTCACGTTTCCAGCACAAGATCACCAAATAAATACACTGAACCACATACGCATTTGTCGATTTATCTTTGAACCACAGCATTAAATGATATGTGTGTGCAAATGTATACAATGCAAGGGTATGCAACAAACAGCAGCAATCCACACACTTGTATCAGATTCCGTGTGAGGACACACATCGGTCAGAAATCACTAACAACTACATACATGGATGGCAAGACACAACTGTGTGGGATAGTAAATGCTGGAGGGGGGTTTGGATGCCAAACTGCTATCACAGCCAGGCCCAGGAGAGTCACATTGAGGTGTACAGATCATTGTGACAAAACTAGTTGTCCACGTAGGGAGTACCTACAATTGTGTCCTAGGGTTATGTGAACTATCATCAACATGATGCAGTACTGTGGATGTCATGAATGGCGCCAAGGACAAGGGTGGCAGGACAGACTGTGGGCAATGGGCTGTTGCTCTCTACACAAGCACACCTGACTAGGTGACCTACCCCTATGTAGCTACAAGTACTAGACTCCTGTTATGGGAGCAACGCATACAGAACAACTACCCACGTATGACACATACCTACACCAGACTGGGTAAATCACACCACACCCAAGAGACGTGGTCATGGTGTGTGTCCCCTGTGGCAACTTGACTGACTGTGACAGCAATTTCGAAGTGGTGTGACCAGGTTGTGTACTGCCACGTGACTGTTAGCAAGATGATTTTTCCTGCTGTGGTGTTGACAAGGTAACAATGTACAATATTGTGCCTATGGAAGGTGTGTGTGTGCTGTACACGGCACATGACCTGGTGGTACGTAGACCCAATGTAATGTGAATCTGCATAGTTGTGCCAGTATGTGCTGCACACACAGACACATAAGCTGCAGTGGCTGAGTCAGAAGCAGTGTGATACCAGGAGGGTGATTGTCTGGTGTTGTCTGTGTGTAGGGTGGCAGGAGCATGCTCTACAAAAGGATGGAAGGAGGGTCATCCTGTGGGTGTCTGTGTACCTGGATCGTGTGTGCTGCATCGTGCCTGTGCATGCAGCAGCAATGAGTGAAGACATGACGGCAGGAGGGCTGTGACAACTTGCCAAATGGGCACATACCGCAAGGGCATTTGCAAGCCACAGAGTTACATGTGAATGTGAAGGCAGGAGTGTCTGACTCACTCGGGGTCAATGCAAATAAAATGGCACAGTAATGACCAAAGATCACAGTCACTGTATCAGGGCCCTTACAGACAAGTGGGGCACAGGACACACAGCGTCAGCAGGTGTAGACTACAGCTAGGGTGTAGAAAGCTGAACAGCTGCTACAAAGCCATCAACCTTACACAAAATATAGTATTACAGCCTTCCCATACACCATGCATGTGCCCGCTGGACACGTCAACACAACAAGCATAAGCATACTACATGCCAAATACTAAACATGCACATTAGAAGGACATGTCCGTTGACATGAAGGTGGCAGAATCTTAAAAATTAAACACACATCATGCACAACATGAGTTAATTACATTGTGAGCCCATGGAGCACTGTCAAACATACATGTGCATTGGCAGAGGGGGGCGCTAGAGGGCGCACTGCGGAATGGCCGCACTGTCGTGAGGCTCCCGCTGCCCGGAGCTATTATCCGCCTAGGGATCCTGATCACCATCGCTGAGCCCTGAACTGACCCCACAGTTCTATAGGGATATCGACTGACTACCCACGGTCCAACTCCTGGGCCATTCGGAGGTTGCTGGCCGAAGTTACGAGGATCCCAAGTTTCCCCGACTTGCGCTCTGGAAGTCTGATGCCCTCTGGCCCGGCGTCATCGTTCATGCCAGTCCGGGGCTCTGCACGTGGGGTGTAGGCCTTGCTCCGCCCCTCTCCACCAGGCCCGCTCGCTGGCCGGGCAAGCCGTTTGGCTCTTCCTTGCTGTCGGACTTATCCCTCGGCTTTTACATCTGCCTGCCCAGGTACCATTGCTCATGGAGACGCAACGGATCTTCTTCTTGGACTCTGAGGGCTTGCCCCCTTGAGCTGGAAGCGGAGACGGCCATTTCTCGTTGTTGGGAGTGGCGGGGCGCGCTGGCCTGCTCGTGCCCCCACGATTTGAGTTATTTTCTTCTTGGCCGTATCCCTTGTCCGACCTATATCCTAACTCCTATTTGCCTTGGTCCCCCACTGCATCACTAGCGCTCCGTTATGGGGAAGCCGGACACTAAACAATCCAAACTGTCCTTTGACTCTGGAGGGGCTAGGCGGGGGACGCGTTTGCTCCAGGAAGCCGGGACTTCGCGGCCCCCCCCCGAATGTCGCTGAGAGTGTCCCGCACCCGCCACCACCGGACTTTACCCAGATGATGCAGGAGATGAGGCAGGGGTTTGCCACTATAGTGGACAAAGTGGACAAGATATCGTCGCGCATGGATGCGGTCGTCCAGAAATTGGACGTGCATGAGGAGCGATTGACGGCGGCGGAACAGCGCATTTCGGACCATGACGACACGGAGGCCACCCATACCACCCAACTGGCGAGAATGGACAATATCTTGCGTGTCATTGCCGCTAAGAATGAAGAGTTGGAAGCGAGGAGTAGGCGCAACAACGTGCGCATAGTAGGTGTCCCGGAGTCCACGAATGTGGGCAAAATGGAGACTTATGTGGAGAGGCTACTGGTGGGCGCCATTGGGACGGAAGTGTTCTCATCCCAGTTCATCGTTGAGAGAGCGCATCGGACACTGGGACCTCGGCCGGCCTCTGGGGCTGCACCGCGTCCCATCATTGCGCGCCTTTTGAACTATCGTGACCGGGACGCCGCCCTCCAGGCTGCCCGCACTAATAGGGCCCTTTCCTTCGAAGGGGTGACTTTCACCATGTACCCCGACTTCACGCCAATGGTGCAGGACCAGCGTCGTAAGTTCCTGGGGGTGAAAAAGAAGCTACGGCACCTCCAAGTGGACTACGCCTTGCTTTACCCGGCTAAACTCAGAGTGACGCATCAGGCTAAACAACATTTTTTCACCAACCCACAGCATGTTGAGGACTTTGCGAAGCGCCTCCAGCGTGAGCGAGCTGCTGCGGATCGGGGAGGCGGTCGAGACCCGGAGGGTGAACATTCGGCGGCTGAGGAGGAGGTCGCCTGATTCTGGTGACTTTGGACTTTGTCTCTCTTTTTCCTGTTTTTTGGAGTACTGTGGACGTGTATCTTTTATATTGAGTTCTACTGTCTTCCTTCTCCGCATTTGTGGCCTAACTATCGCCCGCTTTTATTTTTGCTGATGCGGGGGTCATGTCTTTATTGTGATGAATGAGTGCGTTTTGCTTTTTGGGGGTCGGTATGGCACCGCAGGATGGTGCTATCTGGTGTCGCGCTCTGGGCACCCACCCCCCCGCGCTGCACCTGGGGCCGCCTGATACTTGTTGGCGCGGACACTGGCGTGGCGTGAGGGAGTGGCGTCGTGCACCTCTGGAAGGTTCCCCGGAGGGTGTGCCCCATGTGTACCTTTGGTTTGGATTCTAGTCCTTTGTTGTTTGACTGGATGTGTGTTGGGGAACGGGGGGGGGGGGGTGGGGGTGTGTATGGCCTGATAGTTGGGGTGGTATCAGGTGGGTGGATGGGGCGGGAATGAAGCTGTCCATGTTTGTTTGCCCGGGATCCCTGGATCGCTATGGGAGGTGCTGCTGTTGTTTGAGTGCACAGATGCGGTGCTGCGCCCGCTATCTAGGCTGGTCCACTTTTCTATCTGGCAGAACTGATCCTGGGGTCCGTGCTCCCGTCCATTTTGGGCCTGAGTGCACCGGCCGCCATTTTAGGCTGCCACGTGACGGGGAGCGCTCTGCAAGCGTAACACGTGTGCGAGTTGTGGGTCGCGTGAGATGGATTGGCGGCGAGCGGCGTGCAGTCTGTCCTGAGTGCTTGTTGCATGGATGGTTTGGTTGGGGGGGAGTTGTTGTGTTTTTGTTTGATTGGTTCGGAGATGGCTGGGGAATGTGTGGAGTGTATGTGGGGGGTTGTCCGTGCCCTAGGGCGTGGACCTGTCGCTGGCTGTGGCTGGTAGTTGGATGCCCTGTATTTGCTTATTGGGACCCGCGGGGCCCTGAACCTGGGTGATGTCGACTGCTGTTGTAGATCAGATATCGATTCTGTCCTGGAATGTACGGGGACTTAATGATGCCAGGAAGTGTCGTAGTGTGATCCAGTACTTGGACAGGCATGCTATTCATGTTGCTCTCCTCCAGGAGACGCATCTGCGTCCCGCTCCCTCCCCCACCTTTGGCGGGAGGTGGGCTGCGGCCAGGAGGTTTGCTTCCTATTCTTCTTATGCTCGTGGGGTTGTCATCCTTGTTAAAAGATCGCTTGCATTTCAGGAACTTGGATCTGTGGGGGACCCTGAAGGGCGTTATGTGCTACTGTGGGGGCGGCTTGGGCAGAACACTGTACTGTTTGTTAATTGCTATGCTCCTAATGTCGATACGCCAATCTTTTTTGTCACTTTGTGGGGTCATGTTCTTGCTGTGGATGCCACTTACATTGTGTGGGGGGGTGATTTTAATTTTGCATTTCAGGCCCAGTCGGACAGATCGGAGGGGAGCCCTCAGTATAATGTACAGGCTAGAGAAGTGCTGCGGGGGATTGTGGAGGAGGCTGGGTTGGTCGACAGCTGGAGGTACGCCCACCCTGCCACCAAGGAGGGCACTCATTACACCACACATGCTCGTTCATGGGCGAGACTAGATTATGTGTTTCTCTCTAGGGGGTTGATAGCTGGCCTAAGGGAGGCTACACATCTGGCTCGGACGTATTCTGATCACTGTCCGGTGAAGGTTGTTCTATCCGTTCCCGGGCTGCATAGGCCGCGCCCACCTTGGCGTCTGTTTCCGACTGCTTTGCTTGACCCGGTGTTCAAGGAGGAACTTGGTGTGGAGGTGGAGGCGTTCTTCCCTAGAAACAAGGGCTCTGTGGATAGCATTGAGGTCATTTGGGAAGCGTTCAAGGTTACGATCCGGGGTGTCACTATTTCTAAAAGTTGTGGAGTACTTCGTCTGATTGTTCGGACCCTCGAGAGCTTGGAAGCTGACTTGCGAGACTTAGAGCGCAGGATGCAGGTTGACTCGGATCCCGATCTTCTGGCACAGTTCCGCACTAAGCTCTCCGAGTACGAGGAGGAGGCTGCTAGAGAGGCTAAGCATAGGGGGAAATACTGGATGTCGAGGCGATACTGCGAAGGGGAGCGACCCGGTAAGGTCCTCGCCGCCCTTACTAGACATCCAAGGCATGGGTCGGACGTGTTGGAATTGGTGTCGCCGGATGGTACTCGCTGTCGAGACACTTCGGAGATTCAGCGTACCTTTATTGATCACTATGCACACCTTTACATGACACAGCAGACGGGTGAGACTCGATACGGCGGCTTCCTCGATGAGTTGGCACTTTGTTGGTTATCGGATGGTCATCGGGAGTTCTTAGGCAGGCCCCTAGAGGTGGAGGAGGTCAGGAATGCCATCATGTCTCTCTCTAATGGGAAGGCCGCCGGTCTGGATGGCCTTCCTGCTGAATTTTATAAGTGTTATGTGGACACCATGGCCCCTGTGCTCCGTGAGGTTTTTGAGGAGTCCCTGGAGGAGGGACGTTTGCCGGGCTCCATGCGGGAGGTCGCCATCACGTCGCTGCTTAAGCCGGGTAAGGATCCGCTGGATGTGGGCTCCTATAGGCCCCTCTCATTGCTCAACTGTGATGTCAAAATTCTCGCGAAGGTCTTGGCAGTGAGACTAGCCGAGCTCATGCCCGTTATTGTATTGCCTGACCAGTCGGGATTTGTGCCCGGCCGTGCTACTTCCCACAATCTTCGCACCTTGTTTTCGCTTGTATCGACCATTGATCCCACTGTCCCAGTTGCCGCTATCTTTCTTGATGCCACTAAGGCGTTTGACTCTGTTGAGTGGGGCTATCTTATTGATGTTCTTTGTCGGATGGGTTTCCGCAGGATCTTCATCTCATGGGTTAAGCTCTTATATACTGATCCGATGGCGAGGGTAGTAGTGAACGGGGTGCTATCCCCCTCGTTCCCTCTTACGAGAGGGACCCGACAGGGATGCCCCCTCTCGCCCCTCTTGTTTGCTATTGCCATTGAGCCGCTGGCCTGTAGGATTCGTCAGTTTCATCAGCAGAGCGCCTTTAATTGTCTTCAGCGGCAGGTCGGTATTTCTTTATACGCCGATGATGTTACACTCTATGTCAAGGACCCTGAGAACAACCTTAATTCGCTCTTACGAGAGCTGGTCGCTTTTGGAGGTGTCTCTGGTGTCCATATCAACTGGCGGAAATCCCAATTTTTCCCCCTCACTGCGGCGGTGGCCAGGTTTCCCCTTGACTACCCTCTGGAATGGTGTGACTCGGAGTTGCGATATCTCGGTATTGTCGTGTCCTTGGACAGAGAAGATGCGGTTCGGCTTAATTATGGTGTGGCCATTACTAAACTTGCGGATGATGTCACCAGGTGGATGTCTTTGCCTCTCTCCATGGCCGGTAGGGCGTCTCTTATCAAGATGGTAGTTCTGCCCCGCTTTCTTTATCTCTTTCAAAACCTCCCATATCATCCTGGTGCTTATTTCTTTCGCAGACTTCGTTCCGAGCTCCTGCGGTTGTTCTGGGGGGGCAGGCAGCCACGGGTGGCTTGGGCCACCCTTACGTTGCCTTATGCTGATGGCGGTTTCGACGTCCCTGACTTTGAACGTTATTATCTCAGTGCTCAGGCGCATTATGCTTATCACTGGATGCGCCCCACGCCGTTCATGCCCCAGATTGCTGCTGAACATTGGGTCGCCCACCCGCTCCCACTTGAGGGGATGGTTTTGGGCAAGGTGTCAGATGTGGAAACGCCTCGCACGACGGTGACGTGCACGGTGGATGCTTGGAAACGGGTGGCTCAATTGCTGGGCGTTTCCTTTCTTTACTCGCCGGCCTTGCCTCTGTCTTATCATCCGGATTTGTCGCTGTTGTTGGAAACGGGGTTTCAGCGACTGTGCAGGCGGCTGGGTGTTCTCACGTGGGGCGACTTGTTTCATGAAGGTGCCTTCCGTACGCAGGCTCATTTCTTCGGTGCGGCTGCTTGCTCCCCTCTGGAACTGTTCTACTTTATCCGCCTGCGGCAGGGCATGCATGCTCTGCTACCAGACTACCCTTCGGAGCCTGGGGTTACCCTCCCCCTCCACGTGCTGTTGGTTTCAGATGGGCGACACCTGGTGTCGAAATTATACGGGGCTATTCGCAGACAGCGTTCGGTCCCGGCCAATCGGGTGCGCAAGCAGTGGGTTGCCGAGTTGGGTGCTCCTATTACAGACGAGCAGTGGAAGTACTGTTGTGGGCTCACGGCCAATGTTTCTTCTAGTTGTCGCCTTAAAATCATCCACTACAAGTTTGTTCAGAGGTACTATTATACCCCGGCGAGGAAACTACGGTTTCATTTAGCGGAGGATGACAGGTGTGCCAGGTGCCGGGCGGAAGGCGCTGACTTCCTGCATTTGGCTTGGAGCTGTGCGGGGGTGTTAGAATATTGGACTCAGGTTAATGAAGCCCTGCAGATTATGGCGGAGGATGGGGTGGCGTTGGACCCCTTAGTGATGTTACTGGGCTACTCTAGGGACGTACCTGCCTCTCACCGTAGATTTGTTGACGTGGCCCTGCTGCTGGCTAAGCGTAGGGTTGCTTGTTGCTGGGGTCGTGGTAGGGTGCCGCGCTTTCAGGATTGGGTGACGGACCTCATATACTGTCAGGATCAATACAATATCTATTCTGACCTGATGCCTGTCCGATGCAGACCAAAGGACTTTTGGAGTCCGCTCCAGGTGTACCTCCTAACCAGAGCTGTGCAGGACTCTGATTCTGAACCTGGGGACCGCGAAGGGATAGGTTGATGACAACATGATGGGCTGGGATTTTACACTACACCTGCTGATCTTCCAGTATCGGGGGAGGGGCTGAGCTGTCTCCTTTCCCTGTGAGCTATTGGGGGCTGAAGTCTTCCTTGCGACTGGTGTATTACTGGGAATTGAGATCGTATCCCTGTACGGCACCTTTATTTCATGTGTCCCTTATATCTGAGTCCCCTCTGTCTCATGTGCTCTCCGCTACCGGAATGTGTTCATGCTGTATTGTATTATTGGCTTGCCTGCCCATGCTGGATCATTGCTTTCTAATTTATACTGTACATTTTGCTGTTGCTCCTTGTATTGACTGATGTCCTGCCCTGTACTTCCTTGTATCTCCTTTTTTGTTGGCTCTGACGTACCATTGTAATGGCCATATGTGACGGTATGTTTTGTATGTACACTTCCCTTGAACCTGCTTGTCTCCAAATAAAGGTTTAAAAAAAAACCATACATGTGCATTGGCAAGGACTCAAAATGACACTATTAATCATGTCACCTGTAATGCAGCAGTAATATTGGGTAGAAGCCTGTCAAGGACTGGCCGTACCTTTCTTCATCAGAGTGGTGTGATGCTCAAAGGGTTCCACCTCCAAATAGCCCCTTAGTCTGAGTACAAATGACAGACGCAAAAGGGTGATCAGGCGACGGAAGGAGAGGATGGGAACTGCTGGGAGGGAGACCTGAAACAGAGGCAAATAACAATTAGGAGTACATTCCATTGTCACTGCTAATACAAAAACCTCATGTCATACACTGTACCAGTCACACCTGTGAAGTAAAATGACTGGAGACAACATTAGATTAGTCATCATTCTATCACAAAAGATCCGATGCTATGACAGGACACATAAAACCTAGGACAGTCTGTGATCCATTAGAGTATTGTGAAACGCTCACAAGTGAGCAACCATGCAACGTGACCTATGTTGGTAAAAATACATTCACTGGCTCAGATGCGGTGGACCTCACAATCAAATGAAAACACTTGGCAATGCTACTTACGCAGACTGTAATATCTGTTTTTGATCATGTGTACCCATTAGGGCCATGTAGGCAAAATTTACTTCACCCACAACAGCTGTAAGAAACACATATGATGAGGAAGCTAATGACCTACATGCAATGAAGGCACTCTGTAGCCAGTCTTTTGATCTATAAACATAGCATTACTAAGCTAAACATGAGATGCTGTTAGAAGAAATATCAACTGGAAGTGAAGTTGAACCGAACCACTATATGATACCCTACCATTGCACATAAATGCTGCACGGGACTCGAGAATCATGTGCATGACCGCACTCCACTGGTGCAACACAATAATTGAGATAAGCATCATCCCAACATTGTCATGTCTCAAGCAAAACATACATGGCATCATGTGATTCAAAACAGAAGTGCTACTCACTGTGAAGGCTGGTGGAGCAGTATTTTCAACCTGCACGGAGGTAACGACATGACAGTGACATGAAATAGTGCAACAAGGGGCAATGCATCCATGTCCACAGATTCACCGGACATTTCTCAGGACATGTGGAACATACAGTGGGCAACACCTACACGACATGGTGGAATGGCAACCAAACTGGACTGTCCCACAAGGTGGAGGCGAGGATCCAGTCACATTCAAATGCACACAGTGATGCTGCAATCCCCCACAGAGTCCGTGTTTGAGACCTCTGACACAATGTCAAACCATGGTATATGCAATGTTGCAGTGGCAATGTCTACACACATTGATGCATCCACCAGAGTATACAACTACAACAGATGACTGTCAGATGGGGTGACTATCCTGTCATGGGAGTAGGCATACATGTAATGAGTAACATATTGTTGTTGCATGTATTCATGGTCGCACTACATGCACATGAACATGTACCACACGTTTCAACACATACCAACGGTAAACAGCCTCGCATGAGTCCTTACCCAAAATGACTTCTCCACATGTCCATGCATGCTCCGTTGATTAGGCTGACGTTGCAATCATCTTTAGCAATAGCAGGGTGACCACGATGACCCAAACGGACAACAGGCAGGGTGAGCTGTGGATGAGAGTGGCACACAAGGGGTCAAATTCTGTACACTGTCATTCAGACAATGTCCTGTACAATATCCAGTTGTTGTAGTACACCTGTACATTCCAAGTACACACATAGCACGTATGTGTGTTGCATTACATCTGCACCTGTGTGACACAGCACTACAGACATCCAAGTGACATTGCATACAGTCTGCTGCATACACATCATGCTACCCATGCAACTCTCTAGTATATGTATTACATATAACCAGCTATGACTCACCATTATGAGAAGAAGTTGCGGATGAGGTGACTGCGGATATCATCTTCTACCTCCTCATCACTAGTATCCTGGGCAAGGCCTTCATCCTCTACGGGCGGATGTTCCAGCTCATCAGGGTCAAGGTAGAGCGGCACGGCCTTCTCCACTGCCATGTTGTGAAGCATGCAGCACACAGTGAAGATGTCACACACCTTGCGTGGGCTGTATTGGAGGGCTCCGCCTGTCCTGTCCAGGCACCTGAACCGGCTCTTCAGGACTCCAAATGTCCACTCAATCACCCGCCTGGTCTTCCCATGAGCATTGTTGCACCGCTGGTCTGCAGCTGTCCTGGGGTTGCGTAGTGGAGTCATGAGCCACGGCATGTTTGGATATCCAGCGTCTCCTGCAAATCCACATCATGGAAATGAGTGTGTCATATGATTCAGATGAAGAAGGTGTGACATACTGACATACATAGCTGACAGAGTATACTCACCAACAAGACATGCCCGGTGGTTGTGCAGCTGCAGCATCATCTGTGGCACCCTGATACGCCTCATGATGAAAGCATCGTGGCACGATCCTGGAAAACGTGCAGACACATGTGAGATAATCATGTTGGCAAGACACACTACCAGGGCATTTATTGAGTGGTAGTGTTTCCTGTTGCGATACGCTTGCTCCTGAGCCTGTGGTGGCACCAGACTAACATGTGTACCATCAATTGCACCAATAACATGTGGCATGCGTCCAAGGGCATAGAATTCCCCCTTGACATCTGTCAACTGTTCTGGAGTAGGGAATGTGATGAATTCATCAAGGTGGAGCAACATCACAGCCAAAACATCTGTCAATACACGGCTCAACATGGTCTGAGACATCCCTCCCACATCAGCTATGGTCAATTGGAATGTACCTGTGGCAAAGAAATGGAGGGCTGCCATCACCTTTACCTTGGGTGTCAGCGCCGTTGGATACCTGTGTCGTGGTTGCAGGTGAGCCTCCAGTCTGTCCGTCAGGTCCTTGATCATCTGTCTGGTGAAGCGATAACGACGGATGCAATTGCGTTCCCTCATGGCTTCCAAGTCAGGTAACGGCCGTTCCAGCGGGGGTGCCCTGCAATACACAAATATTAGGAAATGTGTTCAACTGTCTTACTAAGACAATAACAATGTACATGGCACAAGCAACACTGCTTCAACAAATCTAGACAAGTGTGAACAGTACAAGACCTGTGGTCTGTGGAATGGATATGACATGCATACAAAATATCTGATGGAAAGGTCTTATTGAGCATGACAATGTATCATCTCAGTGACACACGGCATGTGAATGTCAGTAGGAGGTTGTCTGCACATCCAGACAGCTTACAGCAATACACACACCACATGTAGCATCATTTGCACAGTTCTGACATAGTCATGTTGCGGTGTGATATATCCCTAACTATTACATGAACATCATCATACTGCATTAATGTTTGATTAGTCACAAATGGTCTGTGATGCCATCACACATATGAGCGCTTCATTAACACAAGTGGCATGGTGTGCGTACATTAGAAACCCTGTAATCACGGCAAGGACACAATATGGATGCTCCTACAGAAGATGTACTGACATTTATGTACTGGTTACTTACCTTTCGTAACAAAATATCATAATGGAACAGTAGTAAGTAGCATGTTCCTGACTTTGAATACATACCAATCTTCAGACAAATTTGCCTCCCTGGATGCCATCTATGTGAGTCGGGGATATAGAGCCATCACTAGATGAAATACGGTGTTGCTGACTGGCATCCCACAAGTGCTCGGCCAAGTATTGCCCGTACCTACAACGCACACTCTGCCAGCAGTTACACAACCATGTCCCACAGACAGTGTGGGAAGCAGACAAAGAGGCATGTGATGTAGTAAGACCTCAGTCCCAGACTCAGGGAGGATGATGACATCTGTCCGTACTGCTCAGACCTCTTGGATACCCTCTACAGCGGAGATACGGGGAATGTGGTCTGTGATTTGGCGGGCAGGATGCCCATGCTCTCTGGGGTGGGGTGGGAGGACAGGGCACATGGCCGGTCCAGGGAGGGGTGTGGTCATCTGACAACGTGCCTATCTACAGCCAAACTTGCAGCGTGCCTGTACATGCAGAACAATATAGATACCGTACATTCCTCAGGATAGGCCTGCAGACGCTCAGCGGAGCGTGACTGCACTTGAAGGACCTCAGTGAGGAGGTTGGCCCTCACCGCGGCAACGGGGAAATGATTGGGCAAGGCTATGGCCACCCACACAAACATTACACTGTACGTTGGCCGCTCATCCATTAACACGTTTAGAGTAGAGACATCACCAGTGTCTGGCTACGTGTCCAGACCACTTGCATGCCCCAGTCCACCTGTCCTGTCACCTTGGGACCGACACTCATGTGTCAGTGGGTCTTCAAGACCCTCCCAATACTCATTGACAACCATTTCATGATAATCAGGTCTGTCATGAGCTGTGGCCAGCTCGTAGGAGTTGAACCCCCCCCCTGCAGCATTAATGGCGGTATACTGCCGCACAGTTCCCACGCCAGTGCCGTACAGGGTGTGGTATCGGGGACACCACCACCCAAGAACGCCGCAAAGGCTGGCACCTACGGGACACTTGCCAGTGAGGTTGTGAGGTGAACCAGCGAGGACCAGGATCAACATTCAGATCCTTTCTGTCACAGCGGGTCTGGCACAAATGCGCCGCCTGCGTCAGGGACGAGGTGAGTGATGGCGTCATGGGCAAATCACCAGACGCGCAAATGCCCCCAGACGGGTCCGCTGGGCCACAATCCGCCGCGTAGGCCTTTGGTGGTGTGAGGGACATCATGGACATGAGTACCACAGGTCGTGGTGCAGGTTACAACGGCTGCAAATTTGACAGAGCCGCGTGGGCGGTGTCACCCGAATCCCATGCAGCATTCCACGTGCATTGTGTAGATTTGGAAGTGTGATGACATCTCTTTCACATATATGGTTTACCTGACGACTTGGCCCTGGAGGACTGATGTCAAATCCAGGGGCAATGATGTCTCAACACCCACGCCCAGGCACTCCTCCTATGTCCAGACCATGAGCCATTGTGCTACAGGGACAACTGCTGGAATCTGAGCGGCATGTGTGACCAATCACACCTGCATTCATATGTCTGGTCCCAGCAATCGGAGCAGCTCTACTTGTCTTGCTTGACGTGAACACTGTGGAGACACCGACGGTGAGGATCAGTCACCAACATGAGAGGGTTGCAATCCCCACAGGCTTTGAAATGGACATCCCTATTGGCACCGTCCTGAGTCAGACAATCCAAGTGAAATGGTCAGAAGTGATCGTACTATGATCTTGTTTCCAAAATGAGTTAGGTTACACTTATACGGGACCAGCGCAGGTGTTGTTAATACAGAGGACCTGACGTGAGCACGCTGAGGTCACGTATGAGTACCCAGACAACGTCATCACGGCACACACAACGCCAACAACACATGGTGGGCCGCAGGACATGCCTACCGACACACAAGTGTACTACTGAGCGGAAATTGGCATGTCCAGGATGACACGGGGGATATTCTAAGGTGAGTAATATGATACTGTCCTGAACATTTCATATGCAAACAGCAGGCACAATATCACATATGGCACACACATGACGTGGTGACTCAGAGTCATGCTGTGCGTCTATTACACCTCTGTCACAGTGGGCATGTTGCTGTCATCATGTGCCAGTTCCCTGTACTGAATGGTGTGGCAGTCCAGTGTTGATGTGCATCGCAATATGTTGTAGACGTTACGCCGGTGCAAAGTGTTGTATGCATGTGATGCACATGTGCTGAAGGAGTAATGACAAGTCTTGCCAGCTCTTCACACATCAACTGAGGCACTAGGTCACAGTCCCTGTGCTTCTTCAATGTCTGCCACACTTGGGGCATGCTGATGGGAGGATGCCATGCTGATGTATGCATCCACATTGTCAACATGAGGGTAGAGTACATCCCTGCTATGGGATTTCCTGGAGTCACTCTCCCAAAGGTGACATGAAGGAGGTCAGGAACGCAGCCTACACAAACGTTCACTTGCGCATGTCTGACGCACTGTACATACGCCATGTTTCCCTATAGCTTTTCAGCCCTACGCGACCAAAGCGTACCCCAATGATACGTGCGTGTTACGCCTCGTTTCCCTATAGCTTTTCAGCCCTACGCGAGCAAAGCGTACCCCAATGGTACGTGCGTGTGTACGCCTCGTTTCCCTATTGCATTTCAGCCCTACGTGAGCAAAGCGTACCCCAATGGTACGTGCGTGTGTACGCCTCGTTTCCCTATTGCATTTCAGCCCTACGCGAGCAAAGCGTACCCCAATGGTACGTGCGTGTGTATGCCTCGTTTCCCTATTGCATTTCAGCCCTACGCGAGCAAAGCGTACCCTAATGGTACATGCGTGTGTACGCCTTGTTTCCCTATTGCATTTCAGCCCTACGCGAGCAAAGCGTACCCCATGGTACGTGCGTGTGTACGCCTTGTTTCCCTATTGCATTTCAGCCCTACGCGAGCAAAGCGTACCCCAATGGTACGTGCGTGTGTACGCCTCGTTTCCCTATTGCATTTCAGCCCTACGCGAGCAAAGTGTACCCCAATGGTACGTGCGTGTATACGCCTCGTTTCCCTATTGCATTTCAGCCCTACGTGAGCAAAGCGTACCCCAATGGTACGTGCGTGTGTACGCCTCGTTACACCATTGAATTGGTTGCATTGGCAACTGCAATGTCAGCTTACTTGTGTGGGTATTTGATTAAATACATAGGGAAAATCTAGGGAAACAGTGGACAGTTCAAAATGCAACCAGGTTGTCATGGATACTTAATTTTTTGAGCCTCCTACAGGTGTTAGAGAAAATTCAGTTGGGCAAAAGTATACAATGTTGCAAAAGTTGTTGTTCAGCTCAGGCTCAGTTTTCAAACCATGCATATGTGTGTCATGTCCTTATGTGTGAAGTGATTGGATGGAACGTAGGATGCTAACTATGCTGCCCTATCAGACACTACTGCTTGGACTCACAGCCCCTCTGCAGCACAGATATAAGGCAGCATGTGGCTGTGGTAGGGCACGTGCCTGCACAACATTGGTGTGGTAACCACAGCTGCTGTCTCTGAATCCTCTGGACCCTGATTGGCTTAGCATGGAGAGGGCACCTGCATTCACTGATGGTGAGAACAAGGCCCTGCTGGATGCCCTCCTGCCTCACTACAGCAAGCTGTATGGGAGACCAGAGGATCAGGTGAGTGATATGTGCAATACCTTGGAGTGTGCACCTGTTTTGTGTGTGACCTTATAGCCACTGTGTATGTATAGTGTCTAGATGCAATGTTGTTGGGAGTGAGTGCCAGGGTGTACAGTGTTGATACTAGAGGCTTATTTGTTGCAGTGGGGTGTGTGACAGCGTGTCACGTGCTGCAGTGCACCCAGATGTAGCATACATTGCTCAGTGAGTGCCATGCTCAGAGAGTGTTTAGCACCCATCATGTGATCTGTAGCCTTTCAATGGCATGTCATGCAGTGGTGTTTGCTCACACGCCACATACTCGTGCCCAAAAATGCTAATGCGTTTAGCTTACAATGTCCTGTTATCATCAAGTTTTTAGTGCACATATGTGTGTGTTTGGAACATGGACCAGGTGTACTGATGCTGTTTTACTTTACATTTGTGACAGGTATCTGCCTATGAGAAGGGTGAAATCTGGCTGGACATCGCCAGGGCTGTCAGGAGCGAGGGGGGGGGCCTCGCAGGAGGTTCCGGAACATCAAGAAGAGGTGGCAGGACATCCGGTGCTGGAGCCGCAGCATCGCCGGAGTACAGCTAAAGCTGGAAGCTTCACGCCGGCATGGCTGCACCCGCCACCTCACCCCCAACATGCTCCGGGTCCTGGAAGTGGTTTTCCCAGACCTCCATAGGCACTTGCAGCAGGGACAGCAGCAAGTAGTGGGTAGGTTTATGTCTGTTTGTTGTGATGTGTGTCACATGCTCCCTGCAGTGCTCAAAGGCATGGTTACACTCCCATAGTTTGAGTGTTGTGGTCAGACAGGCACTCCATGCATTGGCCTCAGAATGTCCCCGTTTCTGCAGCTGCTTCTTTACATGCCTTGCCCTAATCCACTTTTGACCTGCGCTTTGGATGATGTTTGTTTTTCACATGTACTCCTATGGTGCAATGTCTATGTATGCATCTTCCTTTGCACATCATCATGTTGGAGGGGGGGTCTGTGACACCTGTTGGAACCTTACATGTGGCACCACATGTGCACTGTGTCTGCTGTTCTACATATTTAGGCACTGATCTTGAGTCCAAACATGTGTCTTCTGCACGAGTCAGCCTCAGTGGCCTTTGTCCATGGTACTCTTTCAAATAGTCAGGTGTTGGCTACAGGTGCACAATGTACAAGTGCAATATTTTGGGCTTATGCATACTCACACTGGGCAGTGCGTGTGTGCATAGTTGCCACATAAGTCAAATGTTCTTTGTAATTACTATTGATGGTCAGTCACACAATGAGGCTTGGGGTGTCAACAGCTGTGATGCCAGTGTGAGGTGATGTTACACTTGGTTCAGGTCTCAGGATGGCATCACATGTCACTTCAGGAAGGTCTTTCCCATGTGGCACAAGGTGGAAGGAAATTCAACATGTGCAGGTCTGGGTTTGGGTGGCAGGTTGTGTAAATGAGCTGTGATGCTTCATCGCCTCGTCAGCTCCCGACATTGCCATCGCTATCCCAGAGGGCTACAAGATCGTCCGGAGGGACCGAAACGCCAACCAGATGGGAGGAGGCATCGCCATCATCCACAGGAACACCATCCGCCTCTCGACCAGCACCGACAACACCCTGACCAGCGCCGAACACCTGCATTTCCAGATCCACACCAACCCGAACACCACCCTCAGAGGCACCCTGATCTACCGACCCCCTGGACCACGCACGCAATTCTGCGAGGACATCGCCGACTTCATCAGCCCGCATGCCCTCCCCTCCGCTGACTACATCCTCCTGGGAGACCTCAACTTCCATCTGGAGAACAACAACGACCACAACACCAGCACCCTGCTCGACAACCTCGCCAACCTGGGACTCAAGCAACTGGTGTCCACCCCCACCCACCTCGCCGGACACACACTCGACGCCGTCTTCTCATCCAGCACAGACATCGACTTCAGCCACGCCACAGAGCTTCAATGGACGGACCACAGCTGCGTCCACTTCACCTTCAAGAGAACGACGACCCACCAACACCAGCAACACACCGCCCGCAGAAGCTGGAACAAGATCACAACAGACCAGCTCGCCACCTCCCTGAGCCAACACCCTCCTGCCAGCTCAGCGAACCCCAGCCAGGCCGCCGAGAACATCACGAAGTGGATCAGCAACTGCGCAGACGAGCTCGCCCCGCTGAGGACCCCGCCTAGCAGACCCGGCAGCAAGAAGGCCCCATGGTTCACCGACGAACTCAAGAGCTCCAAGAAGAACTGCCGAGCCCTCGAGAAAGTCTGGAAAAGGGAACCGACACCGGACAACAGGACCTCCTACAAACTTGCCACCCGGAAACACCACCAGCTGATCCGCGCCGCCAAGAGAACAGCATTCAAGGACCGGTTGGACAACAACGCACACAACAGCAAGGAACTCTTCAACATCGTGAAAGAGCTCTCCAACCCCAGCGCAGGAAACAACGACATCACCCCATCGCAAGACCTCTGCAACTCCCTCGCCTCATACTTCCACAACAAGATCACGGACATACACAGCAGCTTCAACAACCAACCAACGCACACCACGACCGACCAGCCACCCCCCCCCACCACCACCCTCCACGCCTGGACCCCGATCAGCACCGAAGACACCATCCGCACGATGAACTCCATCCACTCCGGATCACCAACCGACCCCTGCCCCCACCACATCTTCAACAAGGCCGACGCTGTCATCGCACCCCACCTGCGAGACATCATCAACACATCCTTCGACACCGCCATCTTCCCCGAAAGCTGGAAACACGCCGAACTCAGCGCTCTACTCAAGAAACCAACAGCGGACCCCACCGACCTCAAGAACTACCGCCCCATCTCGCTTCTCCCGTTTCCAGCCAAAGTCATCGAGAAGACCGTCAACAAGCAGATGGCCGCCTTCCTCGAGACGAACGGATCCCTCGACCCCTCACAGTCCGGCTTCCGAGCCAAACACAGCACCGAGACCGCCCTCATCGCCGCCACCGATGACATCCGAGCCCTGATGGACAACGGAGAAACAGCGGCCCTCATCCTCCTAGACCTCTCCGCGGCATTCGACACGGTCTGCCACCGCACCCTAATACAGCGCCTCAGCAACATCGGAATCCAGGACAAGGCGCTGGAATGGATCAGCTCCTTCCTCGACGGAAGAACACAGCGAGTCCGCCTACCACCGCACAAGTCAGAGGCCTCCGAAGTCATCTGCGGCGTCCCCCAAGGTTCATCCCTGAGCCCCACCCTCTTCAACGTCTACATGAGCCCCCTCGCGGCCATCGTACGCAAACACCACCTCAGCATCATCTCCTACGCCGACGACACCCAGCTGATCCTCTCCCTGACCAACGACCCCGCCGCCGCCAGATCCAACCTACACGAAGGGATGAGAGAGGTTGCCGAGTGGATGACGACCAGCCACCTGAAACTGAACTCGGACAAGACGGAGGTCCTCATCCTGGGCTCCTCACCCTCCGCCTGGGACGACTCCTGGTGGCCTCCCGCCCTGGGCACCGCACCCAAACCGACAGACCATGCACGAAACCTGGGCTTCATCCTGGACTCCTCCCTCTCCATGACCAGGCAAGTCAACAGCGTCTCCTCGGCGTGCTTCAACATCCTACGCATGCTACGGAAGATCTTCTGGTGGATCCCCACAGAGACCAGGAAGACCGTCACCCAGGCCCTCGTCACCAGCCGACTGGACTACGGCAACGCCCTCTACGCCGGGACCACCGCCAAGCTCCAGAAGAGGCTCCAGCGGATCCAAAACGCCTCAGCCAGACTCATCCTCGACATCCCACGATCCAGCCACATCTCCGGACATCTGAGAGACCTCCACTGGCTCCCCATCAACAAGAGAATCACCTTCCGCCTCCTCACCCACGCACACAAAGCCCTACACGACCAAGGCCCGAGCTACCTCAACAGCCGAGTCAACTTCTACGCTCCCAAACGCCACCTCCGATCAGCCAACCACGCCCTCGCCGCCGTCCCCCGCATCCGAAGAGCGACTACAGGAGGAAGGTCCTTCTCCTACCTGGCCGCCAAGACCTGGAACTCCCTCCCGCCCGACCTGCGCCTGACCCAAGACCACCTCTCCTTCAGGAAGAAGCTGAAGACCTGGCTGTTCGAGCAGTAGCGGCACCCCCCCCCCAAGCGCCTTGAGACCCTACGGGTATGTAGCGCGCTTTACAAGTGTCACTGATTGATTGATTGATTGATCCTGTTGTCAGGCGGTCAATCATCATTGCGTTGCTCATGATAGATTTTTCCATTCACTGTTGCTTGTATCCTACTATACATTATGCGTAGTGTCTGTCGCAATTGGCCAAAACTAGACTTATCATTGTGCAGTGTTCAGTCTCCTGTGACTCATGGTGCATGCCATGTTCAGAAATGAAGCCTAATGAATTGTAGCTGACATGTCTGATATGTACAGGTGACTGATATGTTATTATTCTTCTCCTTGCCCACAGCATCATCATCTGAATCTGGAGGGGACACAGACGCGGACCACGAAGAGGGACACACCGACAGTGCCACCTGCTTTGAGGAGTCGGAGGGAGGCAGTGGCACGGAGGGTGATGAGAGTCTGCTGGACAGACGACATGTGACTGACACATCTTACCATGCCGACAACTCTGAGTCAGACTCTCAGGAGGAGGGGGAATATGCAGCAATGGTCTCTCCATCATCTTTGGCTGGCGTCCCCTCCTCCAGTACCATCTCCACCCTCCCAGTCATTAGTGTCCCTAGGGTCCGTGCTAGCAGTCGTGTCTCCTTTGTTCCCGGCACTGCAGCCCCTGCCCCTGTGTCCCCTGCTGCCCTCAGTGCTGAGACTGTGGACCTACTCCGACAGATTGCAGTAGGTCAGACATCCACACTGACTGTCCTCCATGGACATACACAACTGATTACACAGTTGGTGTCATTCATGGAGGGCATGTCGTCGGCCATGTCTGATCTACATCGGAGTGTGGCTGCCATAGAGTCAACACTGACGGCAGCAATGTACTCCCAGCAGCCTCTGTCTCCCCCCCATCCTTCAGACCCATCCACCTCTGCCTCTCCCATATCTACACAATTGTGGAGAAGTGTGGCTCAGGGGTTAGAGGCAGCAGACCCGGAAGCTGAGCTCGGTCCTGGACCAGGGTTCAATTCCCCACCTCGGCGGGTCTAGGGCTCATAAATTCCACGGACTCGATAATTCTCGTTCCGGTGCCTACTCGACTCATGGGTTCACACTCTGCGACTCTGGGCAATAGCTTGCTTAATCTCCACTACGGCCCCTCGTGGCGGGATGCCTGGCTTTCACCTTGTGGATACCCTGCTGGGGTTATCTCACTGGGGAATACCAGGACGGGTTCCCAAGGCAAGCGCCTTGATGCCTGCGGGTGATATGTGTGCTATATAAATCGCAATACATTTACAACATACACGCAGACGCCACAGGTCACACACACCCAGCACACCCACACGTCAGAAAAAGCTCAAAGCTCCAAATCAGGCAATCTCAAGGGGATGTAGGCACACCCACAGGGAGAGGGGACACAAAGCACACACGCATCCACACACCCAGGAGTACAGACTCACAGCCCTCTACCTCCACCCCCAATGTGTCCCCGGG
Source organism: Lissotriton vulgaris (assembly GCF_964263255.1). Lineage (NCBI taxonomy): Eukaryota > Metazoa > Chordata > Amphibia > Caudata > Salamandridae > Lissotriton > Lissotriton vulgaris. Next base: position 159,609,690 of record NC_141688.1, read on the forward strand.
TTCAGGTGGTAGTTTTTCCACACTGGCTGAGGTGTGCAGCCAGCTTTTCGAAGCTACTTTTGGCAATACACCAGCCAGTGTGGCTGAATGCACTACACCTGTACCCACTCCGCCTGTCCTTCCCTCTCCTGTCCATGCGGTGCCGGAGGATTCCACAGATGGTGGCCACATCGTTTACACTGGGGATTAAACGCCATGTGCAGGCAAGTTTGGGTGTGCCCACACCCATGGAGCTACAAACTGTTGCTCAGACTTTTTTGGACTGGACAATGACCTTTAATGAGCAGGGACTCTTATTTGCGTTTATTTTTTGGAGCAGCTGAATAAAGCAATTCTTGTTATTTTCTGAAGTTGACTTTGTGTGATAATGTCTGTGACTGCTGTGTGCCTGGGAGCTGGTGTCATGTTGTAATTTAGGTATGTTCATATGTGTCAATCTCCAGATGGTAATGCGGTTCACAATGGTATGTGTTTTTGTGTAACAGCTGGGCAGGGGGGGATGTTAGCCACACACACTCTGATGCTGGGCACTGGGGGGCACTGGGGGGGGTGTTAGCCACACACTCTGATGCTCGGCACTGGGGGGCACTGGTGGGGGGGGGTGTTAGGCACACACTTTGATGCTGGGCACTGGGGGGCACTGGTGGGGGGGTGTTAGGCACACACTTTGATGCTGGGCACTGGGGGGCACTGGGGGGGGTGTTAGGCACACACTTTGATGCTGGGCACTGGGGATCACTGGGGGGGGGTGTTAGGCACACACTTTGATGCTGGGCACTGGGGGGTACTGGGGGGGGGGTTTAGGCACACACTCTGATGCTGGGCACTGGGGGGCACTGGGGGGGGGGTGTTAGGCACACACTCTGATGCTGGGCACTGGGGGGCACTGGTGGGGGGGGTCTTAGGCACACACTCTGATGCTGGGCTCTGGTGGTAAATGGGGGGCACTGGGGGGTGTTAGGCACACACTTTGATGCTGGGCACGGGGGGGCACTGGTGGGGGGGGGTGTTAGGCACACACTTTGATGTTGGGCACTGGGGGGCACTGGGGGGGTGTTAGGCCCACACTCTGATGCTGGGCACTGGGGGGCACTGGTGGGGGGTTCTTAGGCACACACTTTGATGCTGGGCACTGGGGGGCACTGGGGGGGGTGTTAGGCACACACTCTGATGCCGGGCACTGGGGGGCACTGGGGGCACTGGGGGGGGGGGTGTTAGGCACACACTTTGATGCTGGGCACTGGGGGGCACTGGGGGGGTTGTTAGGCACACACTCTGATGCTGGGCACTGGGGGGCACTGATGGGGGGTGTTAGGCACACACTCTGATGCTGGGCACTGGGGGGCACTGGTGGGGGGTGTTAGGCACACACTTTGATGCTGGGCACTGGGGGGCACTGGGGGGGTGTTAGGCACACACTTTGATGCTGGGCACTGGGGGGCACTGGGGGGGTGTTAGGCACACTCTCTGATGCTGGGCACTGGGGGGCACTAGGGGGTGTTAGGCACACACTCTGATGCTGGGCACTGGGGGGCACTGGTGGGGGCGTGTTAGGCACACACTCTGATGCTGGGCACTGGTGGGCACTGGGGGGGTGTTAGGCACACAATTTGATGCTGGGCACTGGGGGCACTGGTGGGGGGGTGTTAGGCACACACTCTGATGCTGGGCACTGGGGGGCACTGGTGTAGGGGGGTGTTAGGCACACACTTTGATGTTGGGCACTGGGGGGCACTGGGGGGGTGTTAGGCTCACACTCTGATGCTGGGCACTGGGGGGCACTGGGAGGGGGGTGTTAGGCACACACTCTGATGCTGGGCACTGGGCGGCACTGGTGGGGGGGTGTTAGGCACACACTTTGATGCTGGGCACTGGGGGGCACTGGGGGGGTGTTAGGCACACACTCTGATGCCGGGCACTGGGTGGCACTCGGGGGGGGGTGTTAGGCACACACTTTGATGCTGGGCTCTGGGGGGCACTTGGGGGGTGTTAGGCACACACTCTGATGCTGGGCACTGGGGGGCACTGGTGGGGGGCGTTAGGCACACACTCTGATGCTGGGCACTGGGGGGCACTGGTGGGGGGGGTGTTAGGCACACACTTTGATGCTGGGCACTGGGGGGCACTGGGGGGTGTTAGGCACACACTCTGATGCTAGGCACTGGGGGGCACTGGGGGGTGTTAGGCACACACTCTGATGCTGGGCACTGAGGGGGCACTGGTGGGGGGGTGTTAGGCACACACTTTGATGCTGGGCACTGGGGGCACTGGGGGGGTGTTAGGCACACACTTTGATGCTGGGCACTGGGGGGCACTGGTGGGGGGTGTTAGGCACACACTCTGATGCTGGGCACTGGGGGGCACTGGGGGGGTGTTAGGCGCACACTCTGATGCTGGGCACTGGGGGGCACTGGGGGGGTGTTAGGCACACACTTTGATGCTGGGCACTGGGGGGCACTGGGGGTCACTGGTGGGGGGTGTTAGGCACACACTCTGATGCTGGGCACTGGGGGGCACTGGTGGGGGGTGTTAGGCACACACTTTGATGCTGGGCACTGGGGGGCACTGGGGGGGGGGTGTTAGGCACACACTCAGATGCTGGGCACTGGGGGGCACTGGGGGGCACTGGGGGGGTGTTAGGCACACACTTTGATGCTGGGCACTGGGGGGCGCTGGAGGGGGTGTTAGGCACACAATCTGATGCTGGGCACTGGGGGGAACTGGGGGGGTGTTAGGCACACACTCTGATGCTGGGCACTGAGGGGCACTGGGGGGCACTGGGGGGGGGGGTGTTAGGCACACACTTTGATGCTGGGCACCTCGGGGCACTGGGAGGGTGTTAGGCACACACTTTGATGCTGGGCACTGGGGGGTGTTAGGCACACACTCTGATGCTGGGCACTGAGGGGCACTGGGGGGGTGTTAGGCACACACTCTGATGCTGGGCACTGGGGGGCACTGGTGGCGGGGGTGTTAGGCACACACTTTGATGCTGGGCACTGGGGGGCACTGGGGGGGGGGTGTTAGGCACACACTCTGATGCTGGGCACTGGGGGGCACTGGGGGCGCTGGGGGGTGTTAGGCACACACTTTGATGCTGGGCACTGGGGGGCACTGGGGGGCACTGGTGGGGGGGGTGTTAGGCACACACTCTGATGCTGGGCACTCGGGGGCACTGGTGGGGGGGTGTTAGGCACACACTTTGATGCTGGGCACTGAAGAGCACTGTGGGGCACGAGGGGGGGTGTTAGGCACACACTCTGATGCTGGGCCCTGGGGGGCACTGGGGGGGGTGTTAGGCACACATTTTGATGCTGGGCACTGGGGGGCACTGGGGGCACTGGGGGGGGTGTTAGGCACACACTCTGATGCTGGGCACTGGGGGGGTGTTAGGCACACACTCTGATGCTGGGCACTGGGGGCACTGGGGGGGTGTTAGGCACACACTTTGATGCTGGGCACTGGGGGGCACTGGGGGGGGGTTGTTAGGCCCACACTTTGATGCTGGGCACTGGGGGGCACTGGGGGGGTGTTAGGCACACACTCTGATGCCGGGCACTGGGGGGCACTGGGGGGGTTGTTAGGCACACACTCTGATGCTGGGCACTGGGGGGCACTGGGGGGGGGGTGATAGGCACACACTCCGATGCTGGGCACTGGGGGGTGTTCTGCTCACCACTTACACTTACAATCACATTGCAGGCGTATGTGCCACACGTCAATTGCGCTGGTGTAGTGCGGTGACGTACCGTACCCCCTGGTCGATGACGCAGGTACGGCCGGTCTCCGTATTGCACTGGTGCAGTGCAGTGACCTGCCGTACCCCGTGGTCGATGAGGTAGGTGCGGCGTATTGCGATGGTGTAGTGCGGTGACGTAAAGTACCCCCTGGGCGATGACGTAGGTACGGCCGATCTCCGAATTGCACTGGTGTAGTGCGGTGACCTGCCGTACCCCGTGGTCGATGACGTAGGTGCGGCTTATTGCGATGGTGTAGTGCGGTGACGTACCGTACCCCCTGGGCGATGACGTAGGTACGGCCGGTCTCCGTATTGCACTGGTGTAGTGCGGTGACCTGCCGTACCCCGTGGTCGATGACGTAGGTGCGGTGTATTGCGATGGTGTAGTGCGGTGACGTACCGTACCCCCTGGGCGATGACGTAGGTACGGCCGGTCTCCGTATTGCACTGGTGTAGTGCGGTGACCTGCCGTACCCCGTGGTCAATGACGTAGGTGCGGCGTATTGCGCTGGTGTAGTGCGGTGACGTACCGTACCCCCTGGTCGATGACGTAGGTACGGCCGGTCTCCGTATTGCACTGGTGTAGTGCGGTGACCTGCCGTACCCCGTGGTCGATGACGTAGGTGCGGCGTATTGCGATGGTGTAGTGCGGTGACGTACCGTACCCCCTGGGCGATGACGTAGGTACGGCCGGTCTCCGTATTGCACTGGTGTAGTGCGGGAGTGTGTGGCGCAACATGGGCAGACATTACAATCATGGATTGGAGATGTGCGCGTGTAGCAAGACGTACAGGTATGTCGAACCTCGTTGTACTCACCGTCTGCGCCGTTGTCGGTTTCTCAGTATGAGGTGGTGGACGTACAGGATAGGGATTACACGGACGATGACGTCCATGTCCTGCTTGTCGCGTACCGGGGTGCGGGTCGTGCCGGAGTCTGGTTTTACGGTAGTTTTGAGCTGTCGTAGAAAAAGAGCCGTACGGAGTGTGTGGAACACGGATCGTACTTTGTGGTTCGGGAGACGCGGTTTATGTACGTACGGACGTAGCGTCAAACGTCAGCCGACTGCTATTCGTACAGACTTTCGATTCGTACGGCGATTTTTACGGGACGTACGGAGTGACGCATTAAGTTGTGAACGTACTTGCACATTCGTACGGGGACGCCTACTGGTACGATTCGTACGGGGAAAAACGCTCCGTACAGCAATTTGGAGCGCTTTTTACCGGATCGGAATCGAGCCCTTAATAGGGGTAAGTGCTGGATTGTAAACCTAATTATTTACTATTCCCAATCCAGTCTACATTTAATTGAGGTAGGTACTGGACACTGAACCTAATTAATTTACTATTCCCACTCCAATCTACATTTAATAGGGGTAAGTGCTGGATTGTAAACCTAATTAATTTACTATTCCCACTCTACATTTTATTGAGGTTGGTGGTGGACACTGAACCTAATTAATTTACTATTCCCACTCCAATCTACATATAATAGGGGTAAGTGCTAGATTGTAAACCTAATTAATTTACTATTCCCACTCCAATCTACATTTAATAGGGGTAAGTGCTGAATTGTAAACCTAATTAATGTACTATTCGCACTCCAATCTACATTTAATTGAGGTAGGTGGTGGACATTGAACCAAATTAATTTACTATTCCCACTCCAATCTACATTTAATAGGGGTAAGTGCTGGATTGTAAACTTAATTAATTTACTATTCCCACTCCAATCTACATTTAATAGGGGTAAGTGCTGGATTGTAAACCTAATAAATTTACTATTCCCACTCCAATCTACATTTAATAGGGGTAAATGCTGGATTGTAAACCAAATTAATTTACTATTCCCACTCCAATTTACATTTAATTGGTGTAAGTGCTGGATTGTAAACCTAAATAATTTACTATTCCCACTCCAATCTACATTTAATAGGAGTAAGTGCTAGATTGTAAACCTAATTAATTTACTTTTCCCACTACAATCTACAATTAATATGGATAAGTGCTGGATTGTAAACCTAATTAATTTACTATTCAAACTCCAATCTACATTTAATTGAGGTAGGTGGTGGACACTGAACCTAATTAATTTAGTATTCCCACTCCAATCTACATTTAATAGGGGTAAGTGCTGGATTGTAAACCTAATTAATGTACTTTTCCCACTCCAATCTACATTTAATAGGGGTAAGTGCTGGATTGTAAACCTAATTAATTTACTATTCCCACTCCAGTCTACATTTAATTGAGGATGGTGCTGGACACTGAACCTAATTAATTTTATATTCCCACTCCAATATACATAAACTTGATATTCACACTCAAATGTAAAATATAATAATACATTCTTAAATTATAAAAAAATCTAATTTGCTATTACATTATTTACATTACTTTTTTCTTAAAAAACAAACACTTACCCACTATAAACTCAACAACCCACTATACAAATATAATAATATTTATATAAATATATTTTCAAATTTCATATTTCTTTTAAATTACACTAAAAAATAACTTGCTATTTTTAAAACAATCCCCACCTATATCCTCTATAAACCTACATCCCACTCCTAAAAATATAAATAATTTATAATTCCTAAATTTTACATTCATATTTCAATTAAATTTATAAAATAAATATATATTTTTAAAATACTCCCCACCTTATCCCCTATAAACCCAACATCACGCTCCTAAATTTTACAAATATTTTCTAAATTCTAATTTTTTATTTCCTAATTCTACTAATTTTTATTTCAAATATTTATGTATGTTTAAAACACTCCCGACCCTTACCCCATATAAACCCAACATCCCGCTCCTAAATGTTTAAAATTATTTCTTAATTCTAAATATTAATTTCCTATTTCAATAAAAAAAATGATTATATATTTTTAAAACACTCCCCACCCTTATCCCCTATAAACACATCATCCGACTCCTAAAATTTTAAAAATAATTTCTGAATTCTAAACTTTAATTTCGTATTTAAAAATTTTTTGTTTTTAAATTATATATTTTTCAAACACTCCCCACCCTTTTCCCTATAAATCCAATATCCCGCTCCTAAATTTTTAAAAATAATTCTAAATTTTAATTTCCTATTTCAAATAATTTTTTACAAATAATATATATTTTTAAAACACTCCCCACCCTTAACCCCTATAAAACCAACATCCCGCTCCTAACATTTTAAAATGAATTTCTAAATTTAACATTTTAATTTCCTATTTCAAATATTTTTTTTAAAAATATATATATTTGTAAAACACTCCCCACCCTTATCCCATATAAACACAACATCCCACTCCTAAAATTTTTTAAAAAAATTCTGAATTCTAAATTTTAATTTCGTATTGAAATTTTTTTTGGTTTTATAATATATATTTTTTAAACACTCCCCACCCTTATCCCCTATAAACCCAACATCCCGCTCCTAAATCTTTAAAAAAAAATTCTGAATTCTAAATTTTAATTTCCTATTTCAAATATTTTTTTTAATATAATATATATTTTTAAAACACACTCCACCCTTATCCCCTATAAACCCAACATCCTGCTCCTAAAATTTTTAAATTAATTTCTAAATTCTAAATTTGAATTTCCTATTTCTAATACATTTTTTAAATAATATATATTTTCAAAACATTCCCACCCCTATCCCCTATAAACCCAACATCCCGCTCCTAAAACATTTATGAAATTTGAAATTACTTAAATATTTTTTTTAAAAAATTGCATAAAAAATAAATTATTACAATTAATAAAACATAATACAACAATATTTTTACTTTTCGATATTTTGTATATCGACATTACCTACATCGATATTACATACACTAATCAAAAAACTATATTTCATACTTCGATATTAAATACATTCTTGCAAACACTTTGGAATCAGCACCCATCAACAAAGTAGTTCTTGTAAAATACAAGTAATGTTTGGTTCGCTACTCTGAATCCACGCTTTCTGTTTAGCAGGTCACCATGCCGGTCTCGAGTCATTCCTGAATACCTATAGGACATGACAGATTCTACAAGGTTCTTGTGAATACCAAGAATTCTCCAGCCCATACCGCTTAGTATAAAGACAGGTGTTTTGAGCCCTGAAGAAGTCTCATCAAAAGAGACGAAACGCGTTGGCTAGAAAAGAGAAAAAAGAAAAATTCATTGTGATTTGATCATTTGTCTACAAAAAATAAAGGATTGAAAATACATGTCTATCCAGCTCGGTCCTGTTCATTTGATACGGATGTTTCCTATTATCTTAAAGGACATTACTTGTATTTTACAAGAACTACTTTGTTGATGGGTGCTGATTCCAAAGTGTTTGCTGTTTTGTTTAGGACTTTTGTCCTTGAGAGGAACTTATAGGGTTGTGTTCCTAGGTCTCTCAAGCACCATCAGAATATTCTAAGTCACGGACTACGACAGGTGCAGGTACTTTGCTCCAACCCTTCCTCTTTTAGCTTGCTATTAAATACATTCTTACCTGCGATATTTCAGTATCGATATTGCTAAAAGTCGACTTCATTGACTCGATATTTTGACTGTGCACCGTTTTTCAGCTCTAGCCGAGCTGAATGCCTGGCCCCTTTTGAAGGGAGAGAGTAAAGGGGCAGCCCTGGTATCTGACATGCTCGGCTTTGTCTGTACTTTCTCTCTCCAACAATTGATGGTACTGCAGTAGCGCAGTTCTGTGCTGGAGACATTGCAATATGCTCACTACTGCGGTAGGGATGTGCTGTGGTACAGAGAGCTCTCCAGGGCGGCAGCCTCTCCCGGGCTAGTGGTCCTTTTGCAACGGCTACACAAAGTCACCTGGCAGGAGGAGCAACATTGCAGTACTGCCTGTTTCCAGGGAGATATTCTGAGGGTGAGAACTCACAGGTGCTACAAATAAAACATTGCCTGTGGGGAGACGGTAAGAATCTGTACGAGGAGCAGCACAGGAGGTGAAGCTGCTGTGCCTGGTGAAGAGGTCGGAGGAGGAGACAAGTAGGGGTGCTGATACGCTTGCTAAGAAAAATGCCGACTGGAATGAAAAGGAGTTCTTTGGCCGTGGTATACTGATAAGAAGAACACATGAAGAACACACGATGAACAACAGGGAATGGCATACTACAGACAAAAGAAACAAAGGAAAAGTAAGTGCAAAGCACACCAACCAATGAAAATCAAGGGCAGAACATAAATCCCTTTTAAGATTTATATTAACAATAGATTTCAGAACCACAGTGCAAGTGTTGTGCAGGCAAAACCTAAAAGTGGAGAATAATTAAATTAACAAAATTGCACCAAAATGACAAAACTCCAACAAGGGGAACCCGAAATAAGAATGACATTTTTTTTTAATAGATTTAGCAAGAAAAAGCTTTAAGTGCCAATGTGGACTAACTGGACACTATTGACCTGCAACTAGGCGCAATTTGAGGGTGAATGTGCAGGAGCATGGGTCAGATACACCAGCCAGGTTGGAGGGACCTGGTCAGAAGTTTTACCCTGGGACTTTGTCTTTTTTTTTAAGTAAAAGTCCCTGAGCGGGGCAAGGCAGTAGGCAGTATCCAAGAAGGGCCCCGCAATGTCAGAAAGGTTTTGAATATGGTCGAGTTGAAGCTGTGTGTATTGGCCAATGTTAGACTTGACATTTTGTGCATAGTCACCCCCAGCTTTTTGCCTTCTTTTTCTGAACTGGCATGGAGGAGGTAGATTTTGAGGATGAGCATGAGGAAGGAAATGACCTGGCCCCAGGTTCTGACTTGCAACAGGAGGAGGACAGCTGCTACACAGGAGCAGTGTTCAACCCGCAACCTGTCCCCGGAGGATCTTGAAGACAGGAGAGCTGAGAGAGAATTCAGGCTGCATCAGTGCAAGCTGTAGTCAAGTCAAGTCAAAAGATCTTTATTCGGAATAAAACATCCATAAAAGTGCATACAGATTACAATTTCAGACAGTACAGTACAATGATATAACAGCCGGCATAAAGCATAATCCAATCAATTCCACAAAAACACATAAATGTCTCTATTTGTCTAAAAACAGCACTATATACAATTTAATTTTTTTTAAAACAGCTAAAATTTAGCGACAACATTAATAAATCAAAATCAATATTGTGCAAAATGCAAATATGCAAAAGTAAAAATATAAAGTGCATAGTACAATAGTGCAATGTGCGGAATACTATATATCAATATGTAAAGTGGCTCGTGACCGAACAGCAGCTTTAAGAGAACAGCTCACTCTGAGTATTACTTCATCTGAGCCCAGTAGTAATAAGGTCCTCGGTGCTGTTCTAAAGTTGAACAACTTACATTTTCGGCACTAAGGCATTAAATAATGAGCGGTAAACAGTTTATAAAAATCACAGAAGAACAAAAAGTGCATGAGACTCTGTTTCATATTTGGATTACAAGAACAACTTAAAGTTTCCAGATGTTTGTTGTAACCCAGGGGGAAGTTAAATAAGTTTACAATACTCCCATCCCGAAAGCGAAATAGTAGGCTCCTGTTCCATCTACCAAGATGTAAACGTAGGTATCTCTGTGGGGGGCCTGGATGACTGTTTAAAGGTTCAAAATAGCCCATGTATTTTGTTATAGTACACTTTGAAAAGTTCTTCCTTTCCCGCTCCTCTCTGTATAAATTATATAATGCCCTTCGGATGATAGTCTTATGTGAGCGGTTTATTAAACTAGGTGAAGTAAACAAATAACCGTGCCCTACGCTCTCTAAACATTCTTTTACAGCTTTTAACGACGGAATACAGTATGCCCTGTCACAATTCAAGCAATCCAAGATTATATCACGGGTCAAAGTAGCAGCCGGGGTAATCCATATCTTTAGCCAGAAGAGTGCCGGTCTAGATCTACCAAAATCCTCTATATATGAGATGTTCAATTCACTGTGACATATATAGTGTGGGGAACAAATAACCCCACCCAACACCTTCCGACAAAACCTGTTTTCTTCGGTCTGGATATGGATACAGTTTGTGTAACCCCATACCTCAGCGCCATAAGTACCCGTTGGGATGCATTGGGTTTGGTAAATCTTTACTAGTGGTGCAATCACATCCGCATGGTTGGGTTGTCGTAGGGAAATAATGCAATTTATCGCTTTACCCAACTTGTTCCTTGCATAAGAAACATGTGGTTGCCAGCAACCAGTATTAGAAAATAGCAACCCCAAATAGGGAAAAGTGCAGGTGCTTTTTAGGACATTTGTCCCGGATTTATTCTCAATAATTTTGTACTTTTTAGGGCCACAACTCTTAATAAGAGATTTTTTTAAATTTGTGGTCAAGCCTAGATCAGCCATGAAACGGACAAAACCTGAGATTAAAGTGTGCAGTGCCTTAGGTGTGCGGCCCATTAGGACCGCATCATCTGCGTAAAGAAGAGTGGGTATAGGGATCCCATTTACGTAGGGTACATCTTTTGTTAAAGTACTCAGGGAGCTGCTCAAATCGTTAATATAAAGGATAAAAAGCAGGGGGGCCAGCACACATCCCTGTCTGACCGCCCTGCCGATGCTGATATCATTGGAAACTTCGCCAGATTGATTAATGCGCACACGTGCTCTTAAGTTGCTATGTAAATAAGCTAAAAAATGAACCAAATAATCATCCAAACCATAGTTAAGAAGGATGGACCATAAACGGGAACGGTTGACAAAATCAAATGCAGAACTTAAGTCCATAAAACTAAAATATAAGGGGGATTTTTTAGCGATATTATACTTTGCCATTATCAAACTAAAGTTCAGGCATTGTTCCACCGTGCCCACACTACTGCGAAAACCAAGCTGGCTAGGGTGTAGAATTTTGCTTTCATCTGCCCAAGTTCTTATTCTTTTAAAGATGACCCTGCCCAGGACTTTCAGGGTATTATCGATTAACGATATTGGGCGATAGCACCCAGGATCCAACCTATCGCCTTTTTTAAAAATAGGTACAATAGTACTACACGACCACGTTTCGGGGATGGATTCATTTGTTAAATTATTGAAGACGTTACATAACAGTGGGGCCCAGAAGTTAAGTTCACATTTTAATTGATCGATCGAAAGCCCATCGGGACCAGGCGCTTTATTACCTGCACTTTCTATGATGGCATCCTCGACCTCAGACAGAGAGATGTTCAAAGAGGTTAAAGGGGAAGGGGTTACAGTGTGGTTGTCAGATGCAGCATAGATTTTGGAGAAATTATCAACCCTCACAGGCCCGATGATATTACAATTAATTGCTGTTACATTCGAACCTAAGGATCTTAAGTTCTTTACCTCCTTCCAAAACCCCGTAGTATCTTTTAGGTCAGCCATACGTGCAAGGGATTCCCAGTGGGCCTTAACTAATTCATTTGATCTAATGCGTAGGGTAGATTTATACTCTGGTCTAAGCAACCTTACTTGTGGAATATCCCTGGGTTCGGATTTAAGTGCGGCACTTAAATTCCTGTTTGCTCTAGAGCAAGAGGCATCGAACCATCTAGGGATTTCCTCAAGTTTCCTGGGTGCCGGTTTGGAAATCTCACTTTTTATTGCAGAGCAGAGTTCACTAAATGATTTAATTACATCACCCCCACGTCCATCAATGGTAAGAAAATTATCAATCAGTGCTGGATGTTTTTTAATAACCTTAGCCAGGACTCCCCTGTTATCCACTCCCCTCCAAACTACCCTTAGTTTGTCCGTTGAAACTTCCAAGTTTCTTGCTCCTATTTCGTTTTGTGGACACTTGACCCCAGGGAGTTTTAGGTGGATTACAATGGGATAGTGGTCGCTATATACTTTGCACACTACCGCGGCTTTAATTAAAACATTGGCAAGGGAAGATGAAACAAATATATAATCAACCGTGGTGGCACTCCCATGACCAATAAAAGTGGGAAACGGGGCAGTGCTTATTTTGGTGCCAGTGTGCTCCATGCAATTTACAAGTTCTCTAGTTGCGAGGAGATTTAATAATTCTGCACCTCTTCTACAGGGGGGATTTCTGGGATGTATATGTGCATTGAAGTCCCCTCCTAAGCAAATACCGTCAAATTTCCCGTATTTCCGTTCCTCCACTATTTCATCAATAAATCAAACAAGAGTATAAAATTACGATTAGGTTGAGACAAAAAATCATTATTGTAGAAATTAATCAAACATAGCCTTGTCCTCTTAGTATATATCAGTGCCATGAAACTTAGGCAGTTAGTTTGAAGTACTTCAACTTTGGCTTCTGCAGATATTTTGACCCAGATCGAAAGGCCCCCACTCGGTCGACCTAGAGAGGGGGCCAAAACAGTCCTATTATGGCAACTGTACCCCTCAAATAACAGGCCGGCTGTGCACCAGGTTTCTTGGAACATTAACACATCGTGACAGTTAACCCAGTCCTTCCAAGTTGTGATTTTCATCTTTGCCTTCAGGCCGGCAATGTTCCAACCAAGGATTAACAAGTTTTTATCAGGCCTTGGACAGACATCCTGATTAGTTACTTGGGTAGGTACTGTTATTTGGTTCACCCATTGATCACATTGTGGGGTTGCAAGCACGCAAGTGTCAGATAATGTCAGGGGTGCCTCAGATGGTACTTCCACTGTAGAATCAGACCCGGGGGCTACAACAACTGGATCCTCATCAATAACTAGCAGTCAATCCAAGGTACCCAAGTCTCGAAGTATTGAGAACCTATTTGCAGCGGAAATACAGGAGGTGGCTGCATCATTCTGTGTGGGGGTCGATCGAAGTAACTTAGCGGTAAAGGGGTCACCACGGTAGATGGGCCGGGTTGGACAAAGTTCTTATTCAACAGAAATTTTACGGTGTCAGGGTTCCTAAAGTAGACTATAATACAGTCCCCGTTGATGTTTTTAAAAAGAGGACCGACCCAGGTTACTCGGCGTGTAGATAAGATTTCTTTGGATATATTGTATCCGACCCCCTTATGCTTAGTTAACCAGTCGATGCATTTATTGTGCAACTGAACCCATGATTCTCCTTGCCCTTCCCTGAGAGGTGGAATGCCAGCCAGAACCAAGACATAGGGACATGCCTCAGGTGGAAGGTGTAGAGCAGGGCCCTGATGTTTGAAAGGCCTGTTGTTCTCGTGCGAAGTCTTATTCCGGCTGGAGTTGGGAGGAACCTTCTGCTTATTTGTGCCTGTGACAGAGTTACATTTCTGATTGTTCTTAGGGGCACTAGAAGCGGTAGAGGATGATTGAGGGATGGATTATATACTTGAGGAGGAAGAAGAATTACCATTCCTTGTGTTTGCATCCGCCGTAGATGTTGTGGTCGTGGACGGACTAGTGATAAACTGTGGTTCTTTAACCCCGTTTGTTGTGGACAGATTACAATTTTTTGTACAGTCACCATTAGGGAGGGCACGGGTAATAGACTCCAGGTCTTTTGACAAACGAACCAGGTCATTGCCGCCACGGAAAGGCTTGACAGAATGCCCATTGTAATATGGCTGGCGGTGTCAAACAGACACTGCCACCATATTAAACATATTCCGGTCCCCCCGCCATCCAAATATGGCGGGGGAATTTGGCAATGGATGTCGGGTGGATTGCCTCCGCCAGGCCGGCGGTGGCTACCGCCAGCCTGGTGGAGGCAATCCACCTGACATCATAATGGACCCCCTAGTGCCTAGGTATGCGGTGGGTGATAATATTGAGAAATGGTTTGCAGCCTATGGGGTAGCCCTGACAATGCATAAGGTCCGAACGGAGAACTGGGGAGATAGTCTTGAAACCAAATGCCTGGGTTGGGGAGGGATACTTTCCTGACCTTACAAATAGGTGACCTGATCCATTTCACAAACTCTGGCCACAACCCAGAAAAGAATCAATTGAGGGTCAGGGACAGGCACAAATCTTCTAACTAGTCTTCGGTTGGTTTTGTGGAGTACTTCAGGAAGGCAATGATTGGTCTGGTGCAGGGCAGCAATGTGAGTGATTTTGCTTTCAGAACACCTGATTTATTAATTTGAGTTTTATATAGTTCTGGCTAGACCCGGAGGTATCAGAGCGTTTACTTGGGGATCAGAGTTACAGGCTAACATGTTACATTTGTTCAAGATCGATCAAAACATAGGAAACAAAGAAAAAGAGCAGAGCTAGAAAATTTGTTATGGGAGGGGAAGGGATGGGAGAAAAAGGGAGACGGGGAGAAACTGTGCCCAATGTCCAGCTGGGTAGGTGTCAGCCAAGGGTATTAACCAGGGCCAAACTTCTCAATAGCTGAACAAAAACAGCTCCACTGTGAATCGGACATAATGCTCGGACTCCGCAGTCAGGATGGAGATCAGATATACTCAGAAAATGTCAGAGTAGCGCAGGGGTTTGGGGTGAGAAACCATGGTCAGAATGAAATCCAGATGCCATCTTGAGGTCAGGCACTGTTAGTCTCTGTTAAATGGTCCAAGTTAATCTTATTGAATCAAAAGAGGTCGTCACAGGTGTGTAATCATTTCACAGCAGATATGTGACTTCGGAGTTTCACTTCATCCGCCTAGGGCATGCCCTTCAGTGGTCTCAGGGGTCACCCTATGCTGTAGCTCCTTGGGTTGCTTCCATTCAAAGCCCCAGAGTCTTCTCGTGGATGGCTGCCATCTTAGAGTCAGGCAGCTTGGGAGCAGTGCCCTGCATCGGCTCACTGTCTCCCAACAATTATTCCACTCTTGTGGGGGCTCTTTAGGGACCCAGAAATGCTCACGGGTGGCAGGTATGCTTCCCCTGCCCCCACTCACCGTTCATGGCCCAGTAGACGACTCTGATTCTCCTGCACCGTAATCTTTGGAGTCAAGTAAAGCAGCAAGCTGTGTTGGTTCCCCTGCAGTTGCCAGCACAGTCGGCTGGTCTAGATATCTGCAGTGTGCATTCAAGGTCTACTTAGGTCAAATTCGTGGGGGCACCGTTCTGTTGACTGTCGCCGCCATTTTGCAGAGATCTGGTGCTTCTCCCTCACGGGGCTTCCAGGTATAATTTTTCCGATGTATCCGAACAGACCTTTGAGAGGCCGCTGTAGGCACTGTGGTTTAATTGTCGACTAGGTGAGTGTTTCGCTAATCTTCATGAATTGGTTCCTTTTGGGCTCCGGGCGAGTTCGCACAGCTCCCTGATTGATACCAAGTTCTGTGCCCAAGGAGCTTGCAAAGGAGGTGGACCTCTGAAGTAGCACCAAATTGTCCGAGAAGGTACCTGCGAGTGACCTGTAGAAGGCTGGTACACGTCCTCCACAGCAAAGTGAGGGGGAGGTCCAAAGTGACACAAACATGTCCTAAAATAAGGTGGGGTAAAGTGTTCCTGTTAGATCTGATATCCTTGTTGTTGTATTCCTCCTAAATGCTTTAGCTGTACTGCTCCTGGTTTGTGAATTCATTTTTGTAAGCATTAAGACTCTTAGCTAATCCATGCTATTTTGCTTGTGGTCTTACACTAAAACATGGTAAAATTGGCTGACACTTGACTGGCAGCTTTATGTACTTGTAAGTCCCTAGTAAGGTACCCAGGGCCTACAAATAAATGCTATTAGTGGGCCTGCATTACTATTCCTCCCCCCACTAAAGTAGCACCTTATAACATGCCTCATGCCTGCCACAGCAGCCTGCACTGTAGTTCTAAACTGCTATTTTTACCTGTCAAAATAAACCATTAGCCAAGCCTAAACCTTCCTTTTTAAAATATATGTCATCTCTAAAGTGTGCTTTGTATTTTGAAAGCAGGGCATGCGTTTTAAGTTTTACATCTCGTGTAGTGAAAAACTCTTTATTCACTCCTGTAAGGCCTCCCTCTCCCATTGGATAATGTTGGTTTACATTATTATATTTATTACATGGTATCTTTTGATTGGATGCAGGTAGGCATGTCATGTTTAGACTCAAACAAACTGTAATTTAAAATCCTCTTTAGTGAAGGAGTTGGATTTTAAGTCACAATTCTGAAAATGTCGATTTTTTTAAATTTGCCATTTTTCTGCCCTGACCCTTTTATTGCATTTTCCAGTGGCCTGTGTCACATGACTATGAATGAGTCTGCTATTGAGGTCAGTGTATTTTTGTCAGACTGTGAGATAAAGGGGCTATGTATAGGGTAGGCAGGATGGGCCATTCGGATCACTGACAGAATATAATCCTACCAAAATATAGTGGACAAAATATAGAATGCAAAAATAGCCAATTCCTATCTGCAAACAGGTAAGTACAAAAATATCGAATAAAAAATATAGTTGTAAAAAATATAGTTAGTCAAAATATCGAATTGTATTAAATGTCTTAAAAGTAATTTAAAATTAATGAAATAATAAATCTAAACATACTTAAAAAACCTAAAATAACCATAAAATTAATAAATAATTAATGTACAATTTTATTTTGTAATACATATTTATATATATTAACATAATATTATTATTATTAAAATATATACAATATTTTTACCGTGGGATAGCAGAAGGGTAATATTTACTATTACCACTCCAGTGAGTTCAACAGTAGGGAAAGCGTTGGATAGCGTAGGGGTAAGAATTACTATTCCCACTCCAGTGAGTGCAACAGTAGGGAAAGTGTTGGATAGCGGGAGGGTAAAAATTACTATTCCCACTCTAGAGAGTGCAACAGTAGGGAATGCGTTGGATAATGTAGGGGTAAAAATGACTATTCCCACTCCAGGGAGTGCAACAGTAGGGAAAGCGTTGGATAGCGTAGGGGTACAAGATACTATTTCCACACCAGAGAGTGCAACAGTAGGGAAAGCGTTGGATAGCATAGGGGTAAAAATTACTATTTCCACTCCAGTGAGTGCAATGGTAGTGAAAGTGTTGGATAGCGTAAGGGTACAAATTACTACTCCCACTCCAGTGATTGCAACAGTAGGGAACGCTTTGGATACTGTAGGGGAAAAAATCACTATTCCCACTCCAGTGAGTGCAACAGTAGGGAAAGCATTGGATAGGGGGAGGGTAAAAATTACTATCCCACTCCAGAGAGTGCAACAATAGGGAAAGCATCGGAGAGCGTACCGGTAAAATGTACTATTCCCACTCCAGTGAGTTTAACAGTAGGGAAAGTAATGATTTATTATATAAATAAAAATAAATTAAATATCAATACCAATAAAAAATAAATTACCAATGTAATATTATGTAAAAATTATTCAATTAGAAATATAAAAAAAATAGTTATTAAAATGTATTACCTATTAATAAATAATTAACAGCTACTTAATTTTCAATACCAAAAACTAATTAATAATAAAAAAATAATACCAATTAATAATTAATTAGCTGTAAATTAATTATCAATACACAACAAGTATTTTTAATATGTAATTAATTACAATTAAATTACTTCCCACCCTATTCCCCTATAAACCCATAATCCGCTACGGAAAATACATTAATACAATCATAATTATCAAATATTCAATTGATACAAATTAATTACCAGTTAATAAAAATGAATTACCAATGAAAAACTTAAATAACAATTGATAAAAATAAATACCAATAAATAAATAAAAAAATTACTTAATTGCAATTAAATTACTTCCCACCCTATTCCCCAATAAACCTACAACCGGCTACAGAAAATAAAATACAATTAACATAATTATCAATTAATCAAATAATAAAAATTAATTGCCAAATAAAAATTAATTAACAATAAAGTCAAAATGTATACCAATAAATAAATAAAACTATGTAATTAATTACAATTAAATTACTTCCCACCCAATTCCCCTATAAACCCACTACCCGCTGCAGAACTAAAAAGCAACATTAAATTAAAAATAATTACTAATTTCTAAAACTTCATATTTAATTTAATATAATTAAATTACTTCCCACCCTATTCCCCTATAAACCCACAGCCCGCTACAGAACTAAATTACGCAAAAATAAATTACATAAAATTCATTACTTAAAATGAATTAATCATACATTACAAAAATAATATACACTTTTCACACATATACTAAGATACAAAACACTTTAAAAAATTCGATATTATTAAAAAATTGTTACATTTTAATGCCTATATTATATGCTTCGATATTTTGACTTCTATATTTTGACAATCGATATTACTTACCTTTAATTAGACATTTTTAACTACTATTTTATTTCCATTCGATATTTTGTCCATTCTATATTTTTACTTCGATATTATGTCGATTTTATATCTTTTTTTCTCGATATTATGTCTAGTTATTAGGCCATTCACCTGAATGTCTGGGGACAGAGCTATTCCTTGTCCCACTTACACTTCAAAGGGTCTGTCTCTAGCAAATGAAAAGGAACCTGACACAAATCTTTTTTTCAACCCAGAGTTATTGGAGCCTTGCCAGGATAAGGGAAGAAATTTCCAGAACCAAATGTGTGTTGTAGCCAAGGATGTCCTCCCAACTTCAAAGTCTAGCACCAGGTACAAATGTAGGACTCTCAGAAAACCTCTATAATACACTCCTGAGCCTGTGGACACTACAGAAGAAGAACTGCCTTGTTTCCCAGATGACAGCCCTCCGTCTTAAGGCATGTCTTGTTCCACAGAGGACTGCCTGCTGCTACCAGAGGTCTGCTGCTTGTGGCCTGCTTTGTTCTCGAGAGGACTACCCTGCTGCCACAGTCAAATATAGCATGCCACTACGCATGCTATTACATTGTGTTCTATTACAACACAGACGTTACAATGACCGCATTGTTAGAACATGATACCTTTCCATCGCAAGTCATTAGATCGACTTGCTGTACTTGCTGTAGGGGGCGCGCTGGATTCCAACTCCAGCGTGTGCAACAGTAGGGAAGGTGTTGGAATAGTAAATTATACTATTCCTTAGGTTAGAACGTCCGTCCACCACAGCAAGTCGAACGAATGGCTGCGGTCGTTGTAACAACTGCTTTGTAAAAGCACTGCGATGTAATGGCGGTGTTGTAAATGCTGTTTTCCCTATAGTCGTGCCTTGTTCTCAGAGAAGAAAGACTGTATCTGCTCTCTTAGCTCCATGGGCCAGTTGGCTGACCTCCTGTTCTAAGCTACAGATACCTCACTGCAACTGTTCAGCTGACCTGCTGCAACTGGACTTGCATGGACATACAGCTAAATCTGCCTGAGTCTTGCTGGCCTCTGTTTCAGTGAGTCCTTGGTCCCCAAAGGGTGCTCCACTCAGGTCCTGGAACCTTAGCTTGCATCAGAGTGCCCTCCCTTTTCAAAAGAAGGACAAATACTGACATATTTGGCTCTTCAGGACCACGAACAGGCCTGTTCACATCAAGACTTTACTGCCCGTGATGACCGTCATGTACAAGCTCCAGTGTACTCGACTCTTCATGCTACTGCAACCACCAGCGATGACCGGCAACATGAGATCTATACTTCGTTCTACAGCAACAACAGCCAGTGGTGACTGCCAATGTAAATTTCAGCAACGACCATCTGTGATGCCCGACTAGTTATTCGCACTTCGTGATGACTGCCTGCGACACTAGGCCTTCTCTTCGTGCTTTAAATCGGCAACCATCCCTGGCACTCCCTGCTTGTCGCGGCCTCCTCCACAGCAAACACTACTCTTTGTGCCGGACTTTGAGAAGTTAACATTGTCAGCTGGTCTAATCTAGTCCCAGTATCCTGCCCACACACCATCATGCTTGGCCTGAACTTGTGACTTTCCCCTTATTTCTCACGACCAGATGCCCATGAATGGCGATTTTTGCTTTTAGGTGCTATATCTACTTTAAGCTTTAAAATTGAACCCTTCTTCACCAATACCCCAATATCTTACTGCGGGAAAACCTCCAACCATGGAAATTCAAAATGTGTAACCTGAGAAGTTTGCTCATACTTCACAAGGTCAGTTTTTCTACAATCAAACTTAGTCACTTTTTATGGAGCTCGGATTCCTCCAGTGGGGTAGGCTGCTGTTTGTAACTGAAATACGCTTGACAAGTTTATATACTTTCTTTTCAAGGTCCCGCTGATAGTCTGCGAGCTGGAGAAACCTCAATCCCATGGGCAATGATCCTTGATAGGATCAACTAGGTAGATTTGACCGAGTCCTCAGGAGTTTTTAAGAGCTAAAAAGGGTTAAGTCCCAGGTTTTTTACAATGTTAGGAGCTGTTCGAAAAAAGGGTCTCTAGTTTGCAGTGGCTTGCACCCTGTCCAAGTGAGGACCCTTCATTCTAGTCAGGGTAAGATAACACCCAAGATACTCCTCCT
The DNA here is from genome assembly GCF_964263255.1 of Lissotriton vulgaris. NCBI lineage: Eukaryota > Metazoa > Chordata > Amphibia > Caudata > Salamandridae > Lissotriton > Lissotriton vulgaris. The sequence goes on from NC_141688.1 coordinate 159,630,647, forward strand.
CACCCCTTTGTTAGCTTGTCACGAGCAGTCAGGCTTATCTCAGAGGCAATGTGTAAAGTATTTATACATAACACACAGTAACACAGTGAAAACACTACAAATGAACATCACACCAGTCTAGAAAAATAAACAATCTTTATCTAAATCAAACATAAAACAAAACAACAAAAATCCAACACACAGAGGGGCATATTATCAAGCGGGTTTATCTCCGCTTTTTTCGCTTTAAAAGTCAAGAAAGCGAAGATAAAATTATCTCCCTATTACCTAGCTGTCGCTAACACCAGTTAGTGACAGCTAGTAGGAGATAGCGACCATCTTGGGCCCCACTTTGCATGTCAGTGATATTTATCACTAATGACATGCAAAGTGGGCGTGCCAAGATGTTAGAGACTGGAAACAGTCGCTAAAATCGCTATCTCCTATTACCAACTTTTGGAGATATTCGCGCTAAACGCGAATATCTCCAAAAGCTAACACCTGCCCTGAGCAGTTCTTAGCCATGTTATCCAATGGGAGGTGGATAACATGGCTAAGAGCATTAGCTCGCTAATGCATGAATATCGCTGACTTTTCAGCGATATTCATGCATTGCGGCCGATTTTTTTTTAGTTCAGTAAGATTTAATTGAAATTTTGACAATGGAGAAGTACATAAATACATACAAAAAAGTGAAGAAAGAATTCCTTAAACTACAAAGAAGCGAAAGAGATCATAAAATACAATCATCAATAAAATACATCGCAAGAAAAATTTGTCATTCAAAGGAAAACATAAGAAGGGGAAGGAAGGGGAGGGAGAGAAGGGAAAAGGGAAATACAACTTTCATAGCATAAATACTTAGATAAGTAGAGTTACCAATAAGATATTAGCAATAAAACAACAATAATTATAACTGTACATACGAATCTATAGGGGACCAAAAAGATTGAAAATGTGAAGAATTATGATGAACACCTTGTAATGACAATTGAGCACCTCTTCTTGTAAAGATAATCCAGGACCACCAAGCATGGACTGAAGGAGAAGTAGCATCCTTCCAACAAAAAGTGATGGATTTTAACGCAGCCGATACCAAAAATTAAATAATTTTGCTTCATTATCATCAAGGGGTACACTCAAAGCAACAGATTTACATATAACTAAATTATAAGAGGGTAAATCAGAAATAGGTACAATTTTCTGCATTATATTCAATACTTCAGACCAAAATTTCATAATAGTTGGACAATCAAATAACATATGACGTAAAGAACCAGGATGCAAATTACAATGCCAACATAAATTAGATGGTAATAAGTTAGCTTTAAATAAACGCAATGGTGTCCATAAGGAATTAAATAAAATATAAGCATTAGTTTGATAAATTGACACTGGTAAACATCCAGAAATAGAATGAGTCCATATTAATGACCAGGAATCGTTTGGCAGAGATAAAGATAACTCATTATTCCATAAAGTGGAAATTGTATCAACATTGGAACCTAAGGATACGGTAAGTTTCTTATAAAATACAGACACCGCTTTAGAGGATAAAGAAACAGTATTAACATAAAGCAAAAAATCAGCTGTCATTTTAGAAGGAATGCCATTTGGGAAAGAATCTAAAATAGAATTACAGAGAAATTGATATTTTAACATATCAGATAAAGGCAGATTGCATTTTGATTGGAGTTGAGTAAATGGAATAAATGCATCATCCAAGAAAACATCTCTAAGATAAAAAATACCTTTTTCAATCCAGGAAGACCAAAAAGAAATATTCCTATTTAATTTGATTAAGGCACTATGCCAAAAGGACAAATGCACCGTAGAAAGTAAAGGGGATTCAAAATTGGAGTCCAAATCATTAAATATTAATCTCGACGATTTGATTATGGAAGAGGAATGTACAATTTTAGATACGGGAGACATGGTTAACAAGGACAGTAAAGGAAAAGGTTTTACAAGGGAAGTCTCAATATGAAACCAGATAGGGGGATTAAGGATAGGGGAAATATTAAATCATAATGAACTCTGTTTAAGGATAAATGCCTTATGATACAAAAAGAAATCAGGAAGGGCAAAACCAACATGACATTTGGAAATTTTTAATTTTTTATAAGCAATACGGGGAGGCTTATTATTCCATAAAAATTTCGATAAACGTTTGTCAATATCTTTATAAAATTTGAGTGGAAATTGAGTTGGGATCATAGCAAGAGAATAAAATATTTTAGGGGCAATAGTCATTTTAATAGATTCCATTCTCCCCCACCAGGAAAGATGAAGGGAGGACCATTTGGATGTTTTTTGCTTAATATACTCATGAATGAATTCACAATTTAACTTCAAAGTAGCATGAAGGGCTGATGAAAACAATATTCCAAGGTATTTTAATTTACTCTTTTGCCAAACGATATCTGGTGAGGGTAGCATATCAGGAGTACATAGCATATTTAGTGGAAAAAATTCAGTTTTACTAACATTTAATTTATAACCTGACACAGTAGAGTATTTAGAAATAATATCAAGCAAAAACGGAACAGAGGAAAAAGGATTACTAATAAATAATAACACATCATCAGCATACGCTAAAGTTTTAACAGTAATATCATTGATAGTAATTCCTTGAATGTTATCGCATTGTCGAATGTAATTAAGAAATGGTTTCTATACCCAGTAAAAACAAAAGAGGGGAGAGGGGACAACCCTGACGAGTTCCTCTGAAAAGAGAAAATTGGTTAGAAATCTGGTCATTAATAAATAATCGAGCTGTGGGAGCATAGTATAAAGCAGAAATCATACGAATAAAGGATGGGCCAAAATTAAAAGATAACAAAGTTTTAAATAAAAACTGCCAATGGATTTTATCAAAAGCTTTTTCAGGATCTAATGCCATAACACCAGCAGGGCTAATGATAGAGGAACTTTGCTCAATAATATGCAATAACGTCCTTGTATTATTAGCAGAGTATCGATTTTTCATAAAACCAGATTGGTCGGGTGGATAATTAAATGAAGGATAGGTGCTAACCTGGAAGCGATAATTTTAGCATATAGTTTACAATCCTGATTAATCAAGGAAATGGGACAATAATTAGCAACAAGGGTATGGTCTTTATCAGGTTTGGGAAGTACAACAATTAAGGCTTCAGAAAAAGAACCTGAAATGGTACCTGATGAAGAAAAATGAGAAAAAATCTGGCACAAAAAAGGTAAAAGATGATGTTGAAACTCTTTATAAAATTCGGCAGGGATACCATCAGGACCAGGGGATTTTTTCTTTGGAATCGATTTAATGGCTGAGAGAATTTCATCATTAGTAATAGGTAAATCTTAACTTAAGTTTATCAGAGGAAGAAATGTGAGGTAAATCAGAGTGTTGTAAAAAGGAATCAATTATAGAGTCATCACAATAATCTGGCTTATTATATAAAGTGGAATAGAAATTCAAAAACTCATGAACAATCTCATTATGGGAGAAAGCCATTTTACCTTGAGGACATTTAATGGAGGTAATCTGTGTTTTGTCTCGTTTAATACGTAAATAATTAGCCAGAAATCTACCAGACCTATTGGTGTTAAAGCGAAATTTAGCATTGGATTTAGAGAGTTGAATCCCAGCTCTAGTACTGGGAATAGCATTAAATTCATACCTCAGCTTTTGTAACTTTACTTTATTTTGGGGATCACTATATGTAATAAATAAACGCTCAAAATGAGCTATTTGTTTCTCTAAAGATTTAACATGTGAATTAAATTTCTTATTTTCATGAGCCATGATAGAAATAGTGGTACCCCTGATATAGGCTTTAAATGCTTCCCATCGAGTGGTAACGGAGGTAGAGCCTTCCGGATTGAATGTAAAATAATCCTGAATTGCTTGGAATAATTTGGGTTTATGAGTGTCATTAAGGACAATGTCAGTATTCATACGCCATATCGACTGTTTAGTAAATGAAGAGGATACATTTAAAACAAAAGAAATCATAGCGTGATCTGAAATTTTTATTTTTTATTTTTATTTTATTTTTATTTACGCGATTTCTAAAGCGCCTGGTGACCCAAGGGCATCCCCGCGCTATGTAGCTTGAATCCTGTTGAGAGGGGAGGAGGCTGGAGGGTATTATTTGGGGAACAGGTGGGTCTTTAATTTTTTTCGGAACGCAAGGAAGTTGGATTCCAGTCTGAGGGCGCGAGGGAGTGCATTCCAGCCCTTAGCCGCCTGAACTGAGAATTGACGACCTCCTGTGCGGACTTTTTTGAATCTGGGGATGCGGACTAGATTCTCATTTTGAGATCGTAGCGATCTGGTTGCTGTATAAGGAGTGATCATTTCACTGAGGATCGCAGGGCCAGATCCGTTGTAGAGCTTGTGTGTGATACACATTGCTTTAAAGTGCACCCTTTGGCGCACAGGCAGCCAATGCAGGGCTTTGAGGGCTGGCTTGGCGGATAATCTGGAGGGGGTGTTGGTAATCATGCGTGCTGCCGCGTTTTGTGTCCGCTGGAGTTTCGTGATGGTAGCCTCGGGGGCTCCCAAATAGACCAGATTGCTGTAGTCCAAACGGGACAACACTAGGCCCTGGATAAGGAGCTTTCTGGACATGGGTGGTAGTAAGGGCAGAATTTTACGGGTCGTACGCATGAGCCCAAAGCATGTGCCCGAAGTTTTGGTTGCCTGGGTCTTCATTGTGAGCTGTGGCTCTAGCCATACCCCGAGTGTCTTGATTTCCGATTTGGGGGGGGGGGATTTCACCGAACACATCGGGCCATATCGTGGGAGGGATAGTTGTCCATTGATTGCCGAGTAACATTACCTCTGTCTTAGTCCCATTCAGTTTCAAAGATGATTCGTTCATCCAGTTGTGGATGTTTATGAGGCAGTTGGTAAGATTTTCAGGATGGCCAATCAGCTGGGACAGGGAGACGACTAGTTGGGTGTCGTCAGCGTAGCTCACCATTTTGATGTTAAAAGGTGTTACCACGTCCTCGAGGGGGGACATATAGACGTTAAAAAGCGTCGGGCTTAGGGAGGAGCCATGGGGAACGCCGCTAGTGAGTGGGAGGGTGGATGAGTGGTGGCTGTCGTCCCATACTTGAAAGGTGCGTCCAGTAAGATAGGATTCGATCCAATTGATAGCTGTCCCGGTAAGTCCTGCATTTGTCAGTCTACTCAGAAGGACACGGTGGTTGACAGTGTCGAAGGCTGCACTTAGATCCAGGAGGATCACTGCCACTGATCCTCCTGAATCTAGTAAGCCCCTTGCCTCTTCAATCACTGCAAGGAGTGCGGTGTCAGTTCCATGGCCTGGGCGAAAACCGGTTTGGGATTGTCGGAGCAGTTTATTTGTTTCGAGGAACTGAGATAGTTGAGTGTTTACCAATTTCTCGGTGACTTTACTAATGGCCGGGAGCAGGGATATTGGCCTATAGTTGGACAGGTCCGATGGATCTAGCTGGGGTTTTTTTAAGAGTGCTTTGACCACAGCACTCTTCCAGCTGTCGGGGACGGTTCCGTGGGAGAAGGAGCAGTTGATAAGGTCCGTAATGGGAGGGACGATTACTGAGGCTACGGTCTTGAGGAACCTGATAGGGGCTGGGTCTAAAGGGGAACCACTTTTCATTTTAACTAAGGTTCGCTCAACCTCTGCGTGGGTGACAGGTCGGAAAGTCTGAAGCGCAGAACGACAGATGCTTTCAGTCGATTCGGGGGGAGTGCTACTTTCCATAATGTTGGGGGTGCTGGGGGGAGGGAGGGAGGCCAGGATCCGGGTGATTTTCTCGTTGAAAAAGTTGGCTAGCTCGTTACTTCTGTCAACTTTGGGGGTGATGGAGGAGGAGGTGGTGGGGACCTTGGTCAGCTCTTTGACGATCAGAAAAGATTCTCGTGCTGAATTAGATGCTTCTTGTATACGTGTGTTGTAGTAGGAAGCTTTGGCTGATTTGATAGCCTCTTTGTAAATTTTGACCGCAGATTGGTAGGCTTCTTTGTTGGCATATTGCCAAGTCTTTCTCCAGAGTCGTTCGGCCTTTTTGCAATTTTTGCGCAGTGTTCTTAACTCTGCGGAGTACCATGGTGCTGAGCCATGTTTGCCGTTTTTATTCTCTCTGTTTCTGAGTGGGAGTATAAGGTCTAGGGAGACGGTAATCCAGTCTCTGAATCTTTTATCAGCCGTATTTGGGTCTTCGGCCTGGGCAGGGATGTTTTTTCCCAGGGTCTGGGCCCATTCGTCCGTGGAGAGTCTGGGCCAGGTCCTATCCTTACTGAAGGTAGGGGGTGTACGGTTTGTCGTGGAGGTTCCAGGTAATTGAAAAGAGACCAGGAAGTGGTCTGTCCAGGGGAGGGGAAAGGCCTCCTTGGCAAGCATTGAGGACGAGTTGGTGAATACAGGGTCTAAAAGGTGGCCCTTGGTGTGGGTGGCTCCGGAGTTTAAAAGATGGATATCGAGAGCCGCTAGATCTTGAATCAGATCCTGGGCTGCCGAGTTGGCCGGGTCGTTTAGGTGGATGTTCAAGTCTCCAACTATCATGTAGTTTGATAGGGAGTGGGCTAGCGTTGTGACTGAGTCCAGAAGCGAACAGGTGAAGGGACCCGGGATGCCGGGAGGGCGATAGATGAGGAGTCCTGTAAGGGAGGTGGTTGGGTTAAGTGTGACAGAAAAGTGCAGACTTTCTGCATCGATAATCTGTGCGTCGTGGGTTTTGCAGTGGAGGTGTTCTCGATGAATGATGGCTAACCCGCCTCCTCTGCCTAGAGGACGGGGTAAGGATTGAATACAGTAGCCCTGTGGGGTTGCTAGGACCATGTCGGATTGAGAATGAGGGCCGAGCCATGTTTCCGTGAGGAAGAGTATATCAATTCCATGGTCTTCTATAATGTCGGCAATCTGAATCGCATGTTTGGGAAATGTCGATGGTACCAATGGTAGGGTCCTTTGCAAATTGAATGAGGGAAGGGGAAAGGAAAAAATAGTCTATTCTGGAATAGGAATTATGAGGATTGGAGAAAAAAGAAAATTCTTTACCAGATGGATAGTGCAATCTCCAAATGTCCGCTAACTTGGTGGTTTGAAGAAAACTCTTAAAGGCATGAAAAGTCTTGGACAGTCTAAATCGAGATGTGGACAATCTATCCAACAAGGGATTTACAAAAACATTGAAATCACCACCAAAAATCAATGGAGCATTTCCCAACTTTAAAACTTCAGACGTAACAGTGGTACAGAAAACAGGATCCTCTGCCGTAGGGCCATAAACATTAATCAAAAAGAAAATAGAGTCATGAATTTTAACTTTGGCTATTATATATCTGCCTTCAGAATCTGAAATCTTATGTAATACCTGACAATGCAACCTTTTGGCACAGAAAATAGCGACCCCATTCTTTTTACCTGCAGCTGGTGAAGAGACAATAGAGTCCACACACTTTTTGTTCATATAACTTAAAACTTTATCATCAACATGCGTCTCTTGGACAAAACAAATGTCGGCCTTAGAATCACCTAAATAATCTAAAATTTTCAAACGTTTTACTGGATGTCGCAAACCTTTTACATCAAGAGAAACAATTTTAATATTATGAACATTAGCCATTAGGATAGAAGAGAAGGTAAGGAAAGGAATGAGAACAAGAAGAAGGAAGAAAAAGACAGGTTAAGAGAGTAACTCTGATCGAAAAATAGGAAAGGGAGAAACAAAAAAGAGAGAGTAAGGTACAAACAAGCAACATAAATAAAGACAAGGAAACGCACACCCGTTCCTCAAGCATGGCCAGTTACCGTTGGAGCCCATGAAGAAATTTATTGATAAACCTGCCACAAGAATCCAGCAAGATGAAGTCAAGAATTAGGATCTTGTGTATCCATTGATGGAGGAGCCTGCTGTTCAAGGAAAATACGAAGATCTTGTGGACGCTGAAAAGATTTAGAGACATTGTCTTTCCAGACTCGCATTGTAGAAGGATCAAATAGGCCATATTTGAAACCAAGGTTTCCCAGCTGTGGACGAAGAGAAGAGAATTCTTTACGAATAGCCACAGTTTCTTTACCAAAATCCTGATGGATGAAGATTTTGGTTCCATTCACCAACAATGATGGTATTTCCCGAACAGCTTTTCGAATAAGAACCAGATGATGATGACACAGGACCTTAAATATTATCTGCCTTGGCTTTGAATGACGAGGATTGCGATGTGACGGAACTCTATGAGCTTTATCAATCTCAAATTTTTCTGTGAACTTAATATTCAGGAGACCAGGCAGAAGAGATTCAAGATAAAGCCGACAATTGGTCCCTTCAATTTCCTCAGGCAAGTTAAAGATGCGTAGATTATATTGCCTATTGCGATTTTCTAAGTCCAGCAGCTGAGTATGCATTGGAATAATTCTGGTCGCTAAAGGTGTAAAAGCATCCAACTTATTCTTATTATCTTGAATTTTAATGGTATTATCCGACACCTTCATGGATATAGAAGCTATATCTTTACGAACATTTTTAACTTCTGAGGCAATGGAGTCAGTATTCAAACGTAAGGCTTTAATTTCCTCCAAAATAAGGGCCAAAGAAGGTTCTGAGGATTCCACCACCTTAGATTTTGTTGGAGGAGGGGAAACCTGCTGCTTCCTTTTATTAGTGGAAGAATTTTTTGAATCCATTTTGAGGTAAAAAAATATGCCTTGATATTAAGAAAAATAAAATAAGACAAAATAACCTCAAAATATGAGGAAAAGTGTTGTAAATATGGGCAAATGCGTCATAAAACACTGAAAAACCCCAGGTGCAGCAGCTAAACAGTACTGTAGGCGGAGCTAGGCCCAAGCCAGCCTCTTTCTTAAAGAACTCTCCGCCCCCAGGCTGACAATTCCGGCAGTACCTTGAGGAGCAGCAGGGAGCAAAAGCATGGAAGGTGAGGAGAAACACTTCCGTCGTCCAAAATCGCCAGAAAAGAACTCACAGGTAAGTCGAGGCTTCAGGAGGCAAGCACCGGCGTTTTCGCTGTGTTCCTGACAGGATTTTGTCGTTAAATTAGGCTAAAAGCTCAGAGGAATCACGGAGCTCCGGTGGCGGCGGCCATCTTGGTTGACGCGCTCGCGCGTCTCCCCATTGCGGACGATTTTTATCGCATTTGCGATAAACCTTAGTAATACCAAGGTTTATCTGCGATAAAAATCGCCGCAGCTCGGCGATAATTTTTCACGCTAACCAAGCTATAGCGATAATTATCGCTATTGCTTGGTAATATGCCCCAGAGTTTACAATATTATTTTTTACTGCTAACCAGTGATAAGGTGCATGTGCATGTGTGTGCCCAGGGCCTGTTAATCAAATGCTACTAGTGGACCTGCAGTGCTGATTTTGCCACCCACATGAATAGACTTGTAACCATGTCTCAGCTCTGCCAGTTCAGTGTCAGCCAGTGCAGTATTAAACTGCCAAATTGACCTGACAAGTGTATCCACTTGCCAGGTTCTAACCTTCCCTTTTCGATATGTAAGGCACCCCTAAGGTAGGCCAGAGTTAGCCCCAAGGACAGGGTGCTGTGTATGTTATAGGTAGGACATTTACTGGTGTGTTTTACATGTCCTGATAGTCAAATACTGCCAACTTAATTTGTCACTATTGCAAGGTCTATGTCTCCCATAGATTATCATTGGAGCTGCCTTGTAACATCTTACAAGTGTAATTATGAGCTGGGAAGAGATGGAGATTTGCAGTATGGGGTCCCTGAACTCAAAAATTAACAATACATCTTTCAGTGGAGTTGGTTTTTAAATTGTGTGTTTGAAAATGCCACTTTTAGAAAGGGTTTTACCACTGTGTGCCTCTGCCTGCTTGTGGAATAAATGTCTGGTTTAGACTGACAAGGGCTGTTTGTGCATTTACTCCAGACAGTCACACGAAGGAGCTGAGGTGGGTCCTGCATATTCTGATGGCCCATCACCAGTCTAATGGGCCTTACTGAGCTGGAGTGGAGTTGTCACTGACACATGAGTAGGGTTATACCTGTCCTCTTACCATGCTCTCTCCACCCCTTGTTGTGTGTCTGGAGCCAAAGCAGGGCAAGGCCAGATCTTGCGAACAACAAAGACTTCCCTTTGAATTATTCCTACTTCACAGGCCAAAAGTGATATTAGTATTGAACCTGTAACCCCACATATCCCATAACCCCACTGTGAGTACTGCTGCTTTGCTGGGTTGCTTTGCTGGGTTGGCCTGTTGTTAATGCTTCTGTCTTGTAGAGAAAAAGACTGGACTCTGCTTTGGTGTACTACTTGAGAAGATTATCCAAAGGCTTGTTTGTGCTTGCCTCCTGCTAGGAAGTCTCAGGGCTTTCCCAGACTTCAGCTGCAGCCCCCCTGAAGTCCTCTCCTGGGAGTTCTGACCTGCCAAGTGGTGCCATTTTCAGTTTTGGGCCCTTGGAGGCGATATGGCTGTTTCAAAGACTCAAAAGCCATGCATCGCCCTTCCAGCTCCGTTTTTCCCACCACAAGCTTGCCGTGCAGTTGAAAAACTAACGCATCGCCACGGTGTGGCTGAAAAATCGATGCAGCACCTGTTTGCAGCCGCAAGAACCACTGCAGGATGAGTCCAGAGCACAGTCTCTCTGATGTCTGAGACCCCTGCCCCGAGTCTGCACATAGGCCCTGCTGAACGGCTGATGCCGCATCTTCTCCAGAGCGCCTGGATTTACACATATCGCACCTGTGCGCTGAATATACACAGCATTTACCTGCAGAAAAGAACTGTCTTTGGAAAATGACGCATTACTTCTCCTCACAGTAAGGAATCGATGCAACACTTCTCCTGCGTGCAGCAGTAATGATGCTTCCATTCCCCTCGGACTAAAGAAATGATGCATCTCTGTGATTTCTGATGCTTCCCTGCTCTGCAACTGTTATTCATCTTGGATTATGATCACCAAAGGAACTTTGTGTTAAAATCACTGCATCTTTAGAATTCTATGGACAGAATTCCTTAAATCTTTGAGAATTGCATGTGCTTCACCAGTAAATATAGTGACACTGGTGTATACCTGATTGGTATATTTTTTGTGCTGGTAAAGTCCCTTGTAAAGTGGTATACCATATACACAGGGTTTTTATGTAAAATGCTACAAGTGGGCCTGCAGCACTCATTGTGCCATCAACAGAAGTAGCCTTTTAAATCTGTGCCAGACCTGCCACTGCAGTTCCTGTGTGTTCAGTTTATGCCACTTTGACTTGGCATTGAAAACTACTTGTCAAGCTTCCCTTTTATTACATATGTCACCCCTATTGTAGGCCCTAAGTCAATCAATCAATCAGTGACACTTATAAAGCGCGCTACATACCCGTGGGGTCTCAAGGCGCTGGGGGGGGGGGGAGCCGCTACTGCTCGAACAGCCAGGTCTTCAGCTTCTTCCTGAAGGAGAGGTGGTCTTGGGTCAGGCGCAGGTCGGTCGGGAGGGAGTTCCAGGTCTTGGCGGCCAGGTGGGAGAAGGACCTTCCTCCTGTAGTCGCTCTTCGGATGCGGGGGACGGCGGCGAGGGCGTGGTTGGCTGATCGGAGGTGGCGTTTGGGAGCGTAGAAGTTGACTCGGCTGTTGAGGTAGCTCGGGCCTTGGTCGTGTAGGGCTTTGTGTGCGTGGGTGAGGAGGCGGAAGGTGATTCTTTTGTTGACGGGGAGCCAGTGAAGGTCTCGCAGATGTCCGGAGATGTGGCTGGTTCGTGGGATGTCGAGGATGAGTCTGGCTGAGGCGTTCTGGATCCGCTGGAGTCTCTTCTGGAGCTTGGCGGTGGTCCCGGCATAGAGGGCGTTGCCGTAGTCCAGTCGGCTGGTGACGAGGGCCTGGGTGACGGTCTTCCTGGTCTCGGTGGGGATCCACCAGAAGATCTTCCGTAGCATGCGTAGGATGTTGAAGCATGCCGAGGAGACGTTGTTGACTTGCCTGGTCATGGAGAGGGAGGAGTCCAGGATGAAGCCCAGGTTGCGTGCATGGTCTGTCGGTTTGGGTGCGGTGCCCAGGGCGGGAGGCCACCAGGAGTCGTCCCAGGCGGAGGGAGAGGAGCCCAGGATGAGGACCTCCGTCTTGTCCGAGTTCAGTTTCAGGCGGCTGGTCGTCATCCACTCGGCTACCTCTTTCATCCCTTCGTGCAGGTTGGCTCTGGCGGCGGCGGGGTCGTTGGTCAGGGAGAGGATCAGCTGGGTGTCGTCGGCGTAGGAGATTATGCTGAGGTTGTGTTTGCGTACGATGGCCGCGAGGGGGCTCATGTAGACGTTGAAGAGGGTGGGGCTCAGAGATGATCCTTGGGGGACGCCGCAGATGACTTCGGTGGCCTCTGACTTGTACGGTGGTAGGCGGACTCTCTGTGTTCTCCCGTCGAGGAAGGAGGTGATCCACTCCAGCGCCTTGTCCTGGATTCCGACGTTGCTGAGGCGCCGTACTAGGGTGCGGTGGCAGACCGTGTCGAATGCCGCGGAGAGGTCTAGGAGGATGAGGGCCGCTGTTTCTCCATTGTCCATCAGGGCTCGGATGTCGTCGGTGGCGGCGATGAGGGCGGTCTCGGTGCTGTGGTTGGCTCGGAAGCCGGACTGTGAGGGGTCGAGGGATCCGTTCGTCTCGAGGAAAGCGGCCATCTGCTTGTTGACGGTCTTCTCGATGACTTTGGCTGGAAACGGGAGGAGCGAGATGGGGCGGTAATTCTTGAGGTCGGTGGGGTCCGCTGTTGGTTTCTTGAGTAGGGCGCTGAGTTCGGCGTGTTTCCAGCTCTCGGGGAAGATGGTGGTGTCGAGGGATGTGTTGATGATGTCTCGCAGGTGGGGTGCGATGACAGCGTCGGCTTTGTTGAAGACGTGGTGAGGGCAGGGGTCGGTCGGTGATCCGGAGTGGATGGAGTTCATCGTGCGGATGGTGTCTTCGGTGCTGATCGGGGTCCAGGCGCGGAGGGTGGTGGTGGGGGGTGGTTGTTCGGTCATGGTGTGCGTTGGTTGGTTGTTGAAGCTGTTGTGTATGTCCGCGATCTTGTTGTGGAAGTATGAAGCCAGGGAGTTGCAGAGGTCTTGCGATGGGGTGATGTCGTTGTTTCCTGCGCTGGGGTTGGAAAGCTCTTTGACGATGTTGAAGAGTTCCTTGCAGTTGTGTGCGTTGTTGTCCAACCGGTCCTTGAATGCTGTTTTCTTGGCGGCGCGGATCAGCTGGTGGTGTTTCCGGGTGGCAAGTTTGAAGGAGGTCCTGTTGTCCGGTGTCGGTTCCCTTCTCCAGACTTTCTCGAGGGCTCGGCAGTTCTTCTTGGAGCTCTTGAGTTCATCGGTGAACCATGGGGCTTTCTTGCTGCCGGGTCTGCTGGGCGGGGTCCTCAGTGGGGCGAGTTCGTCCGCGCAGTTGCTGATCCACTTCGTGAGGCTGTCGGCGGCCTGGCTGGGGTTCGCTGAGCTGGCAGGAGGGTGCTGGCTCAGGGAGGTGGCGAGCTGGTCTGCTGTGATCTTGTTCCAGCTTCTGCGGGCGGTCTGTTGCTGGTGGTGGTGGGTCGTTGTTTTCTTGAAGGTGAAGTGGACGCAGCTGTGGTCCGTCCATTGAAGCTCTGTGGTGTGGCTGAAGTTGATGTCCTTGCTGGATGAGAAGACAGCGTCGAGTGTGTGTCCGGCGAGGTGGGTGGGGGTGGACACCAGTTGCTTGAGTCCCAGGTTGGTGAGGTTGTCGAGCAGGGTGCTGGTGTTGCGGTCGTTGTTGTTCTCCAGATGGAAGTTGAGGTCTCCCAGGAGGATGTAGTCAGCGGAGGGGAGGGCATGTGGGCTGACGAAGTCGGCGATGTCCTCGCTGAATTGTGTGCGTGGTCCAGGGGGTCGGTAGATCAGGGTGCCTCTGAGGGTGGTGTTCGGGTTGGTGTGGATCTGGAAATGCAGGTGTTCGGCGGTGGTCAAGGAGTTGTCGGTGCTGGTCGTGAGACGGATGGTGCTCCTGTGGATGATGGCGATGCCTCCTCCCATCTGGTTGGCGTTTCGGTCCCTCCGGACGATCTTGTAGCCCTCTGGGATGGCGATGGCGATGTCGGGAGCTGAAGAGGCGTTCATCCAGGTCTCCGTGAGGAAGGCAACGTCTGGAGCTGTGGTGTCGAGGAGGTTCCAGAGTTCGATGGCATGTCTGTGGACGGAGCGGGTGTTGAGCAGGATGCACTTGAGGTGGGTGCTGCTGGTGTTCGGCTTGGTGGGTGCTGGTGCGAGGCAGGTCCGGATGCAGGTGAACTTGCAGGCGTGGCAGCTGAAGGGTCCGTGGGTACGTCGTGGAGAGGCTTGATGGCATTCTGGGAGTCGGCCGGTGTTGAGAGCGGTGAGGGTGGCGGCGGAGTACGTCAGGCGGGTCGGTCGGGGTCTTCGTGGGCCAGGGGTCCTGGCGCTGGTCGCGATCCGGTCGCGGACGGGCGTAGACGGGCTTACCTTTGGCGCGCCTTCGGCGCACAATCGGCGCGCCCGCTGCGCGTGACCGCTGCGCGTCCGCTCGGTCGCCATTTAAGGCGAAGTGCGCGGGTGGGCGGAGCAGCTGGGAGGCGGGAGCGGGGAGGGAACAGAAGAGAAAAAGGGGCGGGGCCAATGTCGGTGGCGGGAAGCGAGAGCGGAGGGCGGCGAGGTAGGCGGCCAATCAGGAAGGAAACTGGACACGGCACAGGGGATACAAAGAAATTAACAGGCACAAATTTAGGGCAAAACAAATAAAAACGGCAAAATACGCGAGCAGACGGCAGAAACAGACAAGCACAAATTACGGGCAAAACGAGGAAAAACAGCAAAATACGCGAGCAGACGGCAGAAACAGACAAGCACAAATTACGGGCAAAACGAGGAAAAACAGCAAAATACGCGAGCAGACGGCAGAAACAGACAAGCACAAATTTAGGGCAAAACAAGGAAAAACAGCAAAATACGCGAGCAGACGGCAGAAAGAGACAAGCACAAATTTAGGGCAAAACAACTGGGAAACCAGAGGGGAGCGACCACGGCGTCAGCGAGGCAGAAGGCAGGCAGAGGGGAACACACGCAGCAGCTGGTGGCCGTGCGGCGCGGGGGTGTCCCACAAGTAACTCTAAGGACAAGTTGTTGTGTAAGTAAACGGTAGGACGTGTTGTGTTATGTTGTGCATGTCCTGGTAGTGACAAATGGATGATTTTGTTTTTCAATACTGTGATGCCTATCACTTCATAGACCAGCACTGAGAATTCCATAAAATACTTTGAAAATGTAATTCTCGATCAGAGAGGAGTAGCTGGGTCATGTTTGATATGTTTGGAACTGTGCCACTCGCTCACAGGATGAGCATCAGCCCCTGCAGCATAGTATCCTTTCAAAGTAAGCTTAGCCGCCGCCGACCGCGAGTCTCTGACTACCATCCATGACGCCCAGCCAAACTCTCAGTGCCTGCACGATTATCTCTAGTGATGCTCTACTTGCTACTGGCGACTGTCTTCTCTGCGAACAAAGCACTTTGTGCATCTTGTGAACATAAAAATTCAGGAGGACCTGTTTGGAACTGTATCCGACCAGCGCTCCATCATGGTGAACCTCAACATTGGATTTACCCCTGTCTAGTACGACCTAAAGTAAGCTTTTAGTGCTATTGACTTCTAAGCTCTGTTTTTGGTTTATTCTGTAAAAAATAATAACTCTGGTTGTCTTTTTAGTGTTTTTGCCATTTTGGTCTTGTTTTGTTCATTAAATATAATCTATGGTTTTAACTGTGTGTGGAGTCTTTTTGTCTTTTTGTACTGTATTCAATGTGATACTGTGTGTGTTACACAAATACTTTACACATTGCATTTGTAGATAAGCCTGTTTTCTCAGTGTCAAGCTAACAAATGGGGGGGGGGGACAGGTTATATTACTGTGTTATTAGATTACCCTGAATAGTGTGGTGGTTCCTGCCTGGCCTGGATGCATACCTCAGCCAACCAGGAATTTTTAACAGGCCTTTTCTCACTCTAGATGAAACTGCTTGTACTGGGAATTTTGCAGTAAGCCATGAGTAAGTCTATTTTGGTGTATTGGCCAATGAAAACTAAGTATGGCCGGGATACCCGTCACCCCCTCCCAACACAATCCCCAAGGATGTGAAGACGGACACAGTTCTTGACTTTTGGAAGGCGGGAGGGAGTTACCCTCCCGGCCGTATTTATTAAAATATGAAACAAAATTAAAACATTAAAATAACAGTTTCATATCATGTACAATTTCATTTTCACATTACGATGTTTATTGGCTAACCTTAACACAGCTCTATTACAAAGGTTCTCCTAGCCGATTCTAAACATCCTGCAAATGCATATACTCAAAATTAAATTGTACATCCTAACATTACGGGCCAACGGCAAGGTCGTAACCGGTGTCAGATCCCTAATACCAGAACTCCCCCCCTTACTTGTGAGGGGCGGGCGCACAGAGGACTGTACCTCTGTGCCAACTTCCAATTTCCCTTGTCTTAACGGGGGCCCCATATTTACTCGACGCCATCTTAGTGGTCGTCCGAGGACTCATGTGAGGTGTCTAGAAGGTAGCGCAGACGCCCCTCCCACCCCACACTGCTTACCACATCCGCCGTCGCGGATGTCCTGGCCCCGGGAAATTCCTAGGAGGGGCCAGTAGCCCCTCCTCCCCAGGGAGGGGCCTATGACCGCCTTCCCTTTCGGCGGCCCCATCCTTAGAGGGGTACCGCCTCCCCGTGTGAGGGGCCAATGGCCACCTCCCCCCGGGCACTCCCATCCATAATGGGTGGCGCCCCACCTCTAGGGATCTTCCAATTACTGCTCACCGATCATGACCTTACCGCCCGACCAAAATAAATACGACATTTTGAACCTAATGAGGACGGAATAAACGGTTAGACTGGATATTACACAATAACCTTTATTTACACAAGTAACACATCATTCAACTAGGCTGTGATACTTCGGCTAAGAACATGCTAAATAGCAACCATTTTATTATCCTCAAAAAAGACAATCAAGACTTTATTAAAACAACCTGTATAAGAGATAATATCACCGTTAATCGACTTTATTGCAGTACTAATCGTTGCCATAAGGGGCTGGTGGGTGGGTCAAAATTGGCTCCTTGTTCTGTCTCGGGCTCACGTGCAACGAGGAGGTGCAGCTTCCAAGCACAGGAACAACAAGATGCTTCATTAGATTGTTGCTCTTTTATTCTTCCTCGGGAGGGCGTGTACCTTCCTCCGATCCACCTACGGGGCGTGGCCAACGGTGTAGGTGTCTAGGACAACCCCTCTTGGGCGGGAAAAGGCGCGCCCCGGCTACGCCGCTTCGGGCATACCAGCTGGGACACGCCCCCCGCCCAAAATGGTTTCCCGGGGGGGTCAGGGCACCCTACCATACGTTCGGGGGGACCGAGTGGTCGCCCCTTTCCATATGGCCGGGATACCCGTCACCCCCTCCCAACACAATCCCCAAGGATGTGAAGACGGACACAGTTCTTGACTTTTGGAAGGCGGGAGGGAGTTACCCTCCCGGCCGTATTTATTAAAATACGAAACAAAATTAAAACATTAAAATAACAGTTTCATATCATGTACAATTTCATTTTCACATTACGATGTTTATTGGCTAACCTTAACACAGCTCTAATACAAAGGTTCTCCTAGCCAATTCTAAACATCCTGCAAATGCATATACTCAAAATTAAATTGTACATCCTAACATTACGGGCCAACGGCAAGGTCGTAACCGGTGTCAGATCCCTAATACCAGAACTCCCCCCCTTACTTGTGAGGGGCGGGCGCACAGAGGACTTTGCCTCTGTGCCAACTTCCAATTTCCCTTGTCTTAACGGGGGCCCCATATTTACTCGACGCCATCTTAGTGGTTGTCCGAGGACTCGTGTGAAGGTGTCTAGAAGGTAGCGTAGACCCCCCTCCCACCCCACACTGCTTACCACATCCGCCGTTGCGGATGTCCTGGCCCTGGGAAATTCCCAGGAGGGGCCCGTAGCCCCTCCTCCCCAGGGAGGGGCCTATGACCGCCTTCCCTGTCGGCGGCCCCATCCTTAGAGGGGTACCGCCTCCCCGTGTGAGGGGCCAATGGCCGCCTCCCCCCGGGCGCTCCCATCCATAATGGGTGGCGCCCCACCTCTAGGGATCTTCCAATTACTGCTCACCGATCATGACCTTACCGCCACAGGCCGGATAGTTGACCGGCTATCCGGACCCCCCACAAACTCCTACTAAAGGTCATGGCTACACAAACTCTTTAACCAAGCTATGAAGTCTCCTATGAGTAAGATATTCCCCTCCCGGGACAAATGGACCCCATCTTCAAGATACATATGGTCCCCCCGAATACATCCATGTGGAATACAATGCAACTGGCCTGAACGAAACAACCTACTAAGTTTGTTATTAACTTTCTTTACCGACTGATTCAAGGCTGACACAGAGAGGGCCTCCCGCCACACCCTTCTAGGAATCATGTGTGACCATACTATTGTGCACCCCGGAACCCTTCTCGCCAACCAACTCACTGTGGATAAAATTAACTCGAGAAGTACTCGTTGACCAATGGTTACCAAATCATTGCCCCCAAGATGTACTATGATTACAGACGGCGGTGACCTCGTCCGCCCTAGCAGTCCCTCCATAAAAGTTTGAAACTGGTCAATACAGAGTCCGCCCCTTCCGTGGAAGGTCACCCTGCACCCGTATTCCCCAGCCACGTGAATCATGTCACCTGCTTTGAATACGTCCGCGGCTCGCCTCACGTATGAGTGGCCAACGACCCACACCACTCTTCTCTCAGCCGGTGATCTTTGACCGCTGGTCCCCAGGTGTCGGGTCAACTGCACAGTCCGCCCCACAAAGCCTGCTCGCGAAACTGTAAACCAAACAGAAAACAAGAAGCGTGAGTGCATGACATTAGCTTCACAACATGTGCAACCGCACATACCTTTTATAACAATTCGAGGACCAACGCCCCAACTGTTTCACCTTTTCAACACTCAGACCCCTGACTGTAGCCTCTGTAGCAGCCCCTATCCGGAAGGAATGGGTCCCAAAATCGCTCGGGTTCGAGCCCGCTGCTGCGATTGCCATTGTTAACACCCGCTGGAACTGAAACCTAGTCAGTGGGGTGGCGTCGGTGTGCCTCAGCAAGGTTCCCCCCCATGATGCCGCCCTCTGCGCTAAATACTCCTCCACGCATTTTACCGGGCACATGGGAGACCCTGGAATCCGCTGGACTACCACACAGTCCCCGATCGCTCCCTGATCGGTCTTGGACCTGGCTATTGAGACTACCATTGTCTCACCCTTAATTTGAATGTGTTCTACACACAGACCTCCCCCCGTATCCTGCTTATTCCTCGCTACCAGTTCGCTCACCCGCATAGCCCCATGGAATGCTAATGCAAAAGCGGCCCGGAACAGCACTGTCTCTGATTGAGATGAACATGTCGCAGGGAGTACGGACATTAACAGGGACAACCTTTCTAGACCTATCGGGTGCCTCTCATCCACTCTACGACCCTCAAGGCGTTGCCACCCACGCAGAGCCTTCCTTACGAGAAAGGACGATGTGGGGTCCCGGATGCCATGAGCCTGCGCCATGAAGGCAATGGCGGCCCTGTGCCTATTGGCTGTTGCCAGTGACCGGCCTGCCTGATGTAGTGATACCAGAAATTTCAGGACATATTCCTCCTGCCCCCAATGCTCCCCCCTAGCTGAACCCAAAAATTCCCAATAGGAACGGAACGCCCCTTCATATGCCTTCCTTGTCCTGGGTGCTAGACTCTCTCCCACGAGGTTTTGTAATCCGGGGCACCGAGAGACCAGAGAGCTTTGGGAAATGGTGCCGCCACCAAGTCCGCTGAGGGTAGAAAACCCCGGAAGGCCTGCATGTGGGAACGAGAGAGTGCATCAGCCGCCTGGTTCAGTAATCCAGGCATGTGTCTTGCCCTAAAGTGGACGTTTAGTCTCATACATAGCAGGACAATTTCTTTCAGCAATCTCAAAATCCATTTGCAGCGTGCTGCCTGATTATTGATACATTCAACAACGGTCATATTATCAGACCAGAACACCACAGTGCGATCACGAAACCCTTCTGGCCATGTTTTCAAGGCCACCAGAATGGGGAACAGCTCAAGAAACCCAATGTTCCCTGTGAGCCCACTATCGTGCCACCACGCCGGCCATGTTCGTGCCGACCATTGATTACCAAAGATGGCGCCAAAGCCCACACTCCCCGCCGAGTCAGTCCACAACCCCAGCTCCTCGGAGGAAGCTGGCGGTTTGTTCCACACGACGCGACCGTTGAAATCCGCCAGAAATGCCAGCCATATGCACATATCCTGGCGAACCTCTGCTGACAGTCGTGTGCGGTGGTGCCCTTCCTTGAGGCCAACCATGGCTTGTGCGATAGAGCGGGAAAAGGGGCGAGCCATCGGTATCACTCTAAGGGCAAAGTTAAGCTGACCCACAGCCTGCTGCAACTGATGGAGAGTTACTTTTTTCTCGCCGAGGCACATTTCAAGTGAGGCTATAAATTTCATTACCTTCTCCTTGGGCAAACGGAAGCACCCCTCTACCGAATTGAGCTCAATTCCCAGAAACTCGAGTGAAGTAGATGGCCCTACCGTTTTGCCTGGTGCCAGTGGCACGCCAAAACGTTTCATGAGATTACAGAATTCCCTCAAAGCCTGTGCACATTCCGTGTCCCCAGCTGCCCCCAGGAACAGAAAATCATCAAGGTAATGCATAACCTGCTCTGGTGAACGCCCATTGCAAAAAGGTACTGAACTTCTCAAAATACGCACAAGAGATGGAGCAACCCATCGGCATACATTTATCCATGTAGTAGCATCCTTGAAACACAAAACCTAAGAGACGCTGATCGTGTGGGTGTACCGGGAGCAACTGGAATGCTGACTCGATATCTGATTTAGCCATCAGTGCTCCGGGCCCCAGGCGATTCAACATGGCGACGGCCTCATCAAAGGATGCATACCGCACTGAACAAACTCCCGGGTCAATCGCATCGTTCACCGACAGACCCTTAGGAGCGGACAAATTATGGATTAGCCTGAACTCACCCGGGTCCTTCTTGGGGACTACTCCCAACGGTGAACAAACAAAGTTAACAACCGGCGGGTTTCCATATGGACCCGTAACCCGACCTCGGGCCACCTCCTTTGCAATCTTTGCCTGTACCACCGCCTTATTTTGTTGAACCGATAGTTGGTTCTTCCACTGTGCTTCCCCCCGAAAATCCCCTGCCGGGGTGCGGAAACCATATGAGAAACCGTCTCGCAACACCCCGGCAGAGACATGATCAGGGTATTCGTTCAGCCAAGGGATCATTGCCATGATATCAACGGGAGTAGGTAACGGTGCCCCTCGGTCGACGTTAAACCTGTTTGGCCCCTCCTCTACCTCCTGTATCACCATTCTTGGCTCTGCACGAACTCTCGGGGTGTGAAGACTGTCCGCACCCTGCACACTCATGCCTGAACTTGCATGTCCCTTGTGGCCTAGTGCACTTGCCCATGTTAAAGCTCCAACAGACCCCTTTTCTACCCGAGTTCCCGTTATTTTTTGTGTGCTGATCACTGTAGGCACCCGCCCGAAAGGGCGCCGCCATATAATGGCGGGAAGGCTCGGCCCCATTCCCGCCGAAAGAAGACGACATTGTCGTGTTCGGCATAACCTGCTTCTGCCAAGAAATGGAGTCAAAACAATCCCACATCAGGGATGAGTCGTGCTCCTTGGCCTTACGAAATTTGTTATCATAACCCATCCATTGATTGCCTTCATACGTTTCATAAAATTCCATTATACGTGTCAGGTAACAAGCTAATTCCGACAATACTTCAGGCCTACGTTCCCCCATGATTGCAGTGAACATTCCAAACGCTCTGGCCCAATTAGCGATCGTTTCATCTACCCTGAAACCTGCCATTTTGGCACGCCATACACTCGGCTGCAACAACTCCTTCTGATTTTTAACGTGCTCTATCTCATAGTGATCGGTCAACAGCGAAAACATGTTCACATATTTATCCGCCCAAATCCTTTCTTTCACATCCATCGGGATATGTTGGACCACCTTTTCCCTCCTTGAGGGTAACGATCCCTCCCCCGCCATTGGCAACGGCTGCTTACCCGAACCAGTAGCTGGATCTGTTGTTGCTGCTTTTCCAACGCTCGACACAGGTTGTTCCGAGGGATTCTGCGGGGAAACAAGAGGACAAGGTGCCTTCGCAGCATCTCTCGATTGCCGCAACTGCTTCATTATTAACCTGGCCTCCTCGGCAGTGTCTCCCGGTGCCACAGCACCCTCGTTGCTCTTGCCTAACCACGCCGCCAACTAGGCAGCCAGCTCGGGAGGCATATCCCCCTCGTTAACGGGTGTAACTACCACAGGGATCGGCTGTCCCTCGTTTGGGCTCGGAACTGGGGCCTCCACTGGACTGACCGGGCCCGCTGGAGGTGACTCGGGAACTGGGGCCTCCCCCCCTGCCGCCCTATTCCTGGCCCTTTTACCTCTCCCGGCAGGGACTAATCCCGGCAATGCTGGCCCGATGACTTTCTTCGGTCTACCTGTACCATTCATTGCCGCTATCTGCTTCTTCATGTTCGCCATGTCTTTCACCAGCATGCGAAGCATTTGTTCGGTCCCCACCTTCTTTCCGACCTTCTTGCCAGGCATCGTTCACGGCTATTTGACTCGAGGTCCTGGATCCAAAGCTTCGGAATCACTGAAAGGAGAAACACAAAAATTACAAGTTCTCAAAATTGGCTCCTTGTTCCGTCTCGGGCTCACGTGCAACGAGGAGGTGCAGCTTCCAAGCACAGGAACAAGAGGATGCTTCCTTAGATTGTTGCTCTTTTATTCTTCCTCGGGAGGGCGTGTACCTTCCTCCGATCCGCCTACGGGGCGTGGCCAACGATGTAGGTGTCTAGGACAACCCCTCTTGGGCGGGAAAAGGCGCGCCCCGGCTACGCCGCTTCGGGCATACCAGCCGGGACACGCCCCCCGCCCAAAATGGTTTCCCGGGGGGGTCAGGGCACCCTACCATACGTTCGGGGGGACCGAGTGGTCGCCCCTTTCCACACTATCGGCAAGTTAGTGCAATAGCCATTAAAAGATAGTTTCTACTCTACAATGGAGATACAAGATAATGAAAGAGAGATATGTACATTAAAAATAAGGCAGGAAAGCCTTCCCTGAATACAAAGTCTAAAGGCTGAGAAGAAAGCGTCAAAAAGTGAAACTGAAAAGCATTTTAATACTATCATATTTAATCCATAACTGATGGTGTGCTGTTAAGACGTCTTAACCCTTGTGGGTAAAACTGTACAGCAGAAATATTGCTATCATTTGGTCAGATTTTCTAAAAGCGACATTTAAGGATTTATTGGAGTCAATTCACAAAGGTATTTATAAAGTATAAATTAGTTTAATACTAGTACTGGACTATGTTTTGAATTGGCCCCATTATCTGAAAGCTAATACTAAATTAATGTTCGAGTGTTGGTGGGTTCCGTTTTGTTAATGTTTACTGTTTTGGCGAACATTAAAAGCATTTTAGATGTCTACCTATATTACAACCTACCGGCCAAACTCTCAAAGGGCTATTTGCATATGTACATGAAGCAGGGCACCTCTCTTTTTTGTTCTTAAATGTACATTAGAGGTTTTATGCAGTAAAAGTCTATGGTGTACTGGTTTTTGTGATACTCATGCAACGTATAAAATCTGAGAAAGGAAACCTCGGCAATCACTGGATTTGTTCTTAAAGTGTTCCTTGAATAACAACATAAATGTTGGTAAAAATGTTGATTTGTTGATAAAATCCTTCCTAGTATAACATGTAAGCTTGAGGATTCAAAAACAGATTTTCTAAGGTACCGCAAAAATATTCTTAAACATTTCAGAAAATAATGATAATTGTTAGGAATGTATTGTTAATAACAAATCATGAAATAATGGTACCTGGTAAGTAGGACTGCACAGACGGGTGCTGTAGTACCTGTGGTGGATATGCATAGTCAAGATCTTGACTTACACAAGTCTAACTCATTCACATAGCAATGCGGCTTACACTTGTACATTCTAGGCTTATCCAGATTAAAACAGGTTTAAATAAAAGGCATTCGGGACAGAAAGGGCACATGCTCCTCTATCACAGTAGATTGTGCGTTGGTTATTTTAGACGTCTAGGGTCAGGACACTGGTACATTTTTCTAATTTATCTTTGAATTTTTCTTGCCTTTGAGCCATTTCCTAACATTGATCAACGTCCCATTCGCTCCCTGTAAACTGGGGTTTGGGAAGCGCTTCAAGCATTTATAGAAGTGATTCCACTGAAACTGGACCGGGTCACAGACTGTAGTATCTCGTCATATGATTGGCCTTGGAGGGGGCCAACCTCATTCATCCTTACATAAAGCACGAGCTGCTGCCTTTCTACGCTTGAGAAGGCTCTCTCTGGGCCACCAAAATCATTGCCTTTCCTAACAAACTTGCTGGGCTGTCAGACACAGTACACTACAGAACATTCTGATTGTTATTTGCACTTTTTTTTATTTCACCTTACAGCTCAAATTAAATTGTAATTGTGTGTTTTACAACAGAAATGAGCCTTAGAGCCTTAGAGGCAATATATATTAATCAGTGGTTCAAGGTACAGATACTTCGGCGAGAACCTTAAAAATATGATATTGAAATAAATAAGTTACAAATCTAAAATGTCTTTTTCAAGTCCTTGATCAAAGGAAGCTGTAATTAACTTAGATTTAGTTCCTACCTGGACCTTGAATGTGGAATTCAATCACTTAAGAAAAATAGTTAATGCACACGTTAGGCATATGTCATCTGGAAGGGGTTACTCACGAATGATGAAAGGCACCCATGTCTAATATTGTGCTCTTTTCATCAAGTTAAAGTGCAATTGTCATTAGTACAGCCTTTATAGTGTAAGTTCAGTTGAATATTGTGTCTCTATATTCCTACATTAGAAGGATATGCTAACTGGAAGCATGTAAAACAAGTATTTGCAATGCAATCGGTCTCACCTTTGGGACATTATAAGTGCTTAGACATGCAGCATATTATCGCACATTACTGCAACACACTGTGTGGCAGTGATGATAAGTTTGGCACTGATTTGGCAGTGAACGTGCCATTTGAGGTCTTAGGAATGGTTTGAAGATTAATACACTAAATTATTACTAACTTTTAATTACATTTATAAACAAGTGGAGCCTACAAAAAAAGTGCATAGCAGCCAAGGCTATCATGATGCATGCAAACATAGCCATAAACATATGCACTGAAACTATTTGTTATGTCTCAGTGGAACATATGCTTCTGTTTCTCCTATATCTGTGATATGTGTTTTATTTCCGAGGTTTGCAGTGCTTCATGGAAAAAGCAGAGAAACACACGCAATGAAAACGGGAACACTGCACCCTTAGAGAATGTCAAAGAGGGCACAGAGAGGGGAGGTGCAGAAAGAGGCAGATCGCACATAAACACTATATAAAGCAATTGTGCATGAATGCCACATTAATGCCAGATGGACAGGCTTCGCTAATGCTTCTTTTTTTGCGGAATTGGATACAAACTCCTATCTTCTCTACTAAAGCGACTTTCTGGCTGTCTGCGGCATCTGGCTGCACCGTCATGCCTTTTTAAAAAAGATAACTCAGCATCATAATGTGTGCATTTACTGTGTCCATGGGTAAAAGAGATGGTCATTTACAACACCAATGGCTCTAACTCAAGCAAATGTGCGACCTATTGCATTTGCAATGCTTGTTGTACAATGTGTTGCATTTGATAGCAGGTATGAACATTGATATAGACGAAACCAAGGAAGAGAGCGCACATGGTTGCTCTGTTTAGGAAGAGATAGGTTAGGGAACCTTACTATTAGCCGTGAAGACAAAATAATAATAATAAATATGTGTGCGCCTTTAAATAGAGGGACGTCTTACCATTTACTCCTAGGGTGTTGAAAGCATTTAAGGCTATGATCCCCCCGCAGATGCATTATGGGGCCGAAAATTTGTGTTTGGGGTGGGGGGGGGGGGGAAATGTTCATGGGATAAGGAGGAAGGGAAATGTTTAAAAACCCTTCTCTCTTTACCCAACTCATCAATGGTGCAGGCCATTAGGGTAGAAGTAGATTGGCCTGCATGGAACATACAAGTTCAGGTAAATCTATGTAGATTTTGGAAACGCTTAGGATCAGGAGAGGAGGAGAAGGTGTCTTTCTGGTGCAGGAGGGAGATCTAACAGAGTGAACTAACCTGGGCAAAAGCTTCCAGAAAGACTCTTCTCTCCATTTGTGAATCCTTAAAAGTAAAAATTGACCAAGTGTCACTATGTATTGAAGAACTGAAGCATGATCTAAACATCTTAATAAATGAAAAATCTAAACAAATCGACATGAATTACCTGAAACAAAAAGAGTCTCTGCATTTTATGTTAAATAGCTGGAGTAATGATAATTGGTATCCATATTCAGATACCATACCGAACCACTGGTTGAGATTGGAATTACTAAAGGTAAGAATAGGCATCAATCCTGCACGGTCAAATGAGAAAATAAAAAATATATTAATGGATAATACTGGTAAATGTACATGCCGGATTGCTTCGAAATTTACTTGTGTTCATTTTTTAATGGATTGCCAAAAATTGTTATCTGTGCGATGTTTGATTTTAAGGCCAATTTTTTTAAAATATAGAATAAGATCAAGGATTCAAGCAATTGAGCTTCTTATGGATATTCAGTTCTTGGACATTGCAATTGCTTTAGCGAAGTTTATCTAAGAAGCCATAAGACTTCTTATGAATTAAGGAAATGGGATTGGTTGGAGTCTAGAATGATATTATAAAAATACGTTTTATGTGAAATAATGAATTTTGGTTTTAGGTTGTTTTAAAATATTGTAATAATTGTATTTTTATCTGTGCAATATTGGTATGTGCAGTTTAAAGACCAATTGGTCATAATAAACTTATTTTTGAACTGAACTTTTTTGAACTACTCCTAGGGCCTGGTGCTTCACAGTAAGAGCATAGTAAGAGATACATAATAATACAAGAAACAAATATCATGCTTCTTGTATGAAAGTCAAAGCCTTATTC
Organism: Lissotriton vulgaris; assembly: GCF_964263255.1. Lineage (NCBI taxonomy): Eukaryota > Metazoa > Chordata > Amphibia > Caudata > Salamandridae > Lissotriton > Lissotriton vulgaris. The sequence goes on from NC_141688.1 coordinate 159,657,759, forward strand.
GTGTCCAATACAATTATGGAAGCGACAAATTGACCAAAAACACTCTTTAACACTGTCAAAGAACTGGCTGGTTCATATACAATTGCAACTGCTAGTCCTCTAAATGAGCGGCAATGTCAGGATCTCGCCCAATTTTTATAGGAAAGATTGACAATCTGATCCTAGAAATAAACCGCAATAAGCTTGACACCACCAACCAAGAGGATTAATATAGGTAGATCAATGTTTAAAAGTGGAGGATTTAAGTAACAAAGAGACTGTAACATAGTGCTTTAAAGGGAAGCGACAGCGGTTTGGTTTGTAAAATTTATGGACTGGCCTTTGAAATTTTTTAACCAAGCAGATTTTAATGCATTTCAGATTTACACTTGGCCAAGCGTTTAACAGTTATTGTTGCATCCTTTTTGCTGCACCTTGGATGGAGTTTATTGTATTCACAAATTATTTTTTAATATTTATGTTTTTATTGTTTGCAATACTTTTAATAAAATGTGCAATAAAAGTTTGAATTGAACTGAATTTTACAGCAGTGCTTACACCTGGACCCGTCTGGTAATTTTGATATGCTCAGAATGAGAGCTATTTTCATGACATTTTACTAGAGTCTGTAAAAGTTTACCGTGCACTGTGCAATTCAATTAAGATGAAGACAGCGTGGGTGTTCACCACCTCTTGCAGATGAGTTCGCTGACTGCTACTCTGACACAGAGATTAGAAGGCAAACTGGTGTTTCTTAAGGTGATTTCTACATCTGTGCAATGTTCGCATGCTGGAGTAGATTATATAGTTGTATATCACATGCATTTTCAACACTTTTTGAATCAGGTGTAAGTTGCATAGCCAGCGGAAAAAGAGGAATGGCTGGCATTTTGGCCATGAGGCTTTCACTGGTAATTCTGTACTCTTTTTGTACAGTCAGTTAAAGAAGAGAATGACGTCACATGAACTGAAGCCTGCTGGATTCGATTCTTAAAATGGTCAGAGGTACTCCAGCGACCTGTGTCGCCCTCCCGCTAATTCATTCATGTCAGACATTCTTCCAAGACCCTGCATCTTTCATTGCTTTTGGTGTATCATGTATGTCTTTCAGGCAATTGTGAGTGATTCACCTTATTACACTATAAAATGGCGTTTTCCTCTCAAAACTTCAAGATTTCTTTTGTCAAATTTCTTTGGGCTGAAGGTTGTTAGACTTAAAAGAGACATATTTTGGGAAAAAAACATCATACGATAAACACACTTTTAATACATAAAATATATTTTTACAATTACATACGTCTGCAAAATGCTACCCATTGAAAGAATGATAAACTTCACAGTGAACAAATTGATAACATGGAAATAAAATTCAACCTCTAAGTATATATTTTGGAACATTAATGAGAGGTTGCGGAAAGACATTCTAGTATTCTAGAACCATATTACATTTCCGAATACAATTTTCCACTGTGAGCTGTGACCTGGCATTACAAATGCTATGAAGACGCCACTGAGAAAGGGATCTCTTACGGCAGTTACTCAGCAAATGCAGACTGGAATTATTGTCCCAGAAAAAAATACATCTCATTCTGAGCACACAAGGACAATTTAATAAGGCAGCACAAATATGGTTCCATCTACAGGAACCAAGCAATTAAACACAGAAACAAATGACTGTTTAACCTTTCTGCTGAGATGCACACCATCCCACCGTCTTGTAAACCATCTAAATAAAAGAATAAGAAGTTGAGACAGTACTTACAGTTCACAAAGAACCATACATTTAATTTCCATTAGCATAATTATGCAAAGAGTTAGGATAGCTGCTTGCTAGACTAAACAACTACTCAACTTGAGCACCAAAAAATATAAGAGATAGGCGTGGCCAAGATGGCGAGCGGGTAAGACATGTTCCACATCTCATGCACAGCCCTCCAGCAGCCCAGAATCGAGGGTGAGGATGGAGGAGCATGCAGCTAACAACTCGGTGCTGCTGATTACAGCCGGATTGGGTTCGGTGGCTGGCCAGAGGGCGAAAGGGGACCACGCACTGCCGGGCAAAAAAGGGGAAAAAATGGCGGCTAGACCTGGCCAGAGCTGTGGAGGCCGGTAGACGCGTCCTCTCTGTGCACTGTCGGGGGCGGCTGGGCTGGCGGCGACCATACCGGAAGGCGAGTGAGCAGGGAAGGGGCACTGCTGCAGAGCCGGAGCACAGTGTGCCGTGGCAGCGACAGAGGCGAGAGCCCATCCCATTGGCCTGAGGAGAGGCCTGGCGAGACCTACCAAGTCAACATTTAGGGCACCCCTCTGGGGGACGGAGAGCGGGCCTGTTTCCATGAGAATTGCGGTGGGAGCCAGCACGTGGGATGGTGTCCCTGAACGCACCAGCTGCCGGAGAATCCATAGAAATTGGGGCCCCAGGGCCCTACCACATATTGGAGGGCTCCTACAGTCGGGCCTCCACGATAAGAATTCTCTGTGCTGCTGCCTAAACCCTGCTCTGGGCTGGAAGGCTTCTGGAGAGCCTGCGTGGGACATTGTGGTCGGAACCCGGGGGTCCCCTGCGGAGAGTCCAGTGTGAAACCAGGTGAGACTTCAGATGCTCGGGAGAGGGGAGGCCAAGGAGACAGCTGGAACAGAGCGGGGTGGAGTGGACCAGTGAAACAGGGGGACAAGACTGCCGGTCGGGCGAGGATGCACCCCGTGCGATACCGGGCCCTCGCGGGAGTGCGAAGGCCGAGACTGCAAAAAGGGGTGATGGGGGAGCTGAGACTGACCCACCATGTCCTCGTTGCCTGGGAAGAAGAAGTGCTCCCAGAGAGACATGCTAACCAAGACCCCACAGGGGAGCGGAGGGGAGAGCAGATCGCCTCCATCCAAACAGGCGGCCTACGAAGCGGACCTAATGGAGGCCCCGTTCACCCAAGCCTTCCTGGAGTCGCTGTTCACTTCCTGCGTTACGACTTCCAGGAGTTGAAGAGAGAACTTGCGTGGGAGGGGAAGGAGATCAGAAGGGATATTGAGGCCATGGGGGAAAGAGTAGTGGCCTTGGAGAATCAGAGTTGGGCCAAAGAGGAGGAGATGGAACAGCTCCAGTTAGAGGTCCTGCGGGTGAGGGACCAGTAAATTGACCTCCAGGCCCGCGCGGAGGACTTGGAGAACTGCTCCGGACGAAACAACATATGAGTGACGTGGGTTCCATCAGACGCGGAAGGGACCGATGTGGCTCAGTTTTTGCAGGGCCTTTTCCGACATGTCCTCGGGGTCCTGGAGGACTTTGCAATCTGAATAGACGAGGCACATAGAGCAGGGCTGCAACACAGAGCGCCTGCTCTCCCACCGGACATACTGGCCTTTCTGCCAGATTTTACTCTGAAAGAATGCATACTGAGGAAAGCTAGGGCGAAACATCCACTCTCATATCAGAATCACCCGGTGGCCCTCTAACAAGACCTGGCCTCGATAACTTTGCAGAAATGGCGGGAGTTCAAGGTAGTGACCGCGCACCTGCGAGAGCAGGGGGTGGCCTACTCATAGAGCCATCCCTACAGGTTGATCTTCAAGTCGCATGGCAAATTGCACCAGCTCAAGTCGTTGCATAACACCTGCAAGATACTCAGCCTAGACCACCCGGAAGCTGATGCCTCAAACTCACCCAAGCCTAACTGTAAATCCTCCAGCGGTGACTGGCAGATGGTCCGAAGATGGCGTTTGTCAGACCACCGGAGGGGACCTGACCCATCAACCATGGCACAAGAGAGACAAGCGGTGCTTGAAATGGTGCTCAAAGACACAGCCTCCCAAGATGGCTGTTAAATAGTGGAGGCATGCCATTCAGGATACAGTCATTAGTGGTGCTGGGGCTGGTGGGCGGGAGCGGGCAGACGTGGATCCTTGGGCTACAAGACGATCCAACCATCTTCTCTCACCAAGGGAGCGTGCATTTGCATGAAAATCCCTGGACATTTTCATTTGTTGGACGGGTTCAGTTGGGGTTAGGGAGGGGGTGGGATGGAACTGGTGTGTCGGAGGAGGTAGCTACGAGATGGAGAGCAAGGGAGGGGTCCAATGGAACTATCCAGGGTGCCAGCTGGGGGCGAAGCGGGGCCACTGGTATTCTGAAGGGCAAGCTACACTTACTGAGCCCCTACCATGGCAGGTCCAGCTGGGAAAATAGTCATTTTAAATGTAAAGGGCATCATTAACCCCATTAAGCGAAAATTTATATTGTACTACCTGGAGAATCTGGGAGCCGATATTTGCCTCCTTCAGGAGACCCACCTACTTTCAAGGGACTGGCACCAGATGAATTTGAGGGCGTTCCCCCACTAATTTGTCTCTTCCACAACAGATAAAAAAGAGGGGTAGCAATTTTAGTTTCTGGTCGATTCCCTGGGACAGTGGGCGAGAAGATCGCAGAAATTAAGGGTCAGCTGCTAGCCTACACGATACAACTTGGAGGACACACCCTGGCGGTGGGGTCCCTTTATGCACCTAACACTGGACAAGAGCATTTCCTCAAGGAGGCCTTCTCAGAGGCCCCCTTGAGGAAGTCTCAAGAAGCAGGAGTGGTGGCCCCTAGGCGGGGACCTCAACATAGTCATGGATGCTTCGGTAGATATGTCTGGCCACAGATTTTCTCAGACTGGAGCGCTGTCTAGGGAGAGGAGGGAATGGCTTTGCTCTCATAGACTGGTTGACATGTGGCGAGTGGCTCACCCACAGTCCCCCCAATTCTCTTTCTATTCTCATGCACAGGGACATATGCCAGACTAGATCAATTGATAGGCACATCGGAGCTCAAGGTACTTGTGTGAGCAGTGGACATAGCGCTACTGCTCTCTTCGACCACAGTGCAGTGATAGTTTCCCCGCTGCTCCCAGTATCAAGAGGGCTGTGGGGGGCTGGTGCCTCAGAGAAAACATGCTTCGCAAGGCATCTGTGCAGGAACAGATGCACAAAAGCATAAAAGATTTTCTGGAGCTCTGCGACTACTTCTCTGCCTTCTCATGGGGGGGGGCCCTAAAAGCGGTGGTGAGAGAGGAGCTAATTGCTATCTCTGCAGCAGAAAACAAAGAGCGCAAGGGGAAGAGGAAAGCCCTGGTGGCACAAGTGACAGAGCTGTTGCAGGTGCTCAGTAGGACAGGGGCACCAAGATTTTGGAGGCAGCTAAAGGTGGCTAGGGCGCATTTGGTGGGACAGGATATAGATAGAGCTGAATACACAACACTCTACCTTAAACATTCCTACTATGTGGGAGGGGATAAAACAGGACGCATGCTCGCACACAAACTCAGTGCTCGCACCCAGCGGGAAAAGGTTCAATCTTTCTGGACCGCGACGGGAAAGGTGTCCCAGATGGATCAGAACATAGGGAACATGTGTAGGGATTTCTACGCAGACCTTTACACCACAGAGACCCACTTGGGTTCCCCCAGGACAGCATACTTACAGAGAGCTAACACGACAAAGCTGTGCACAGGGGGAGCCTTCGGCCACAAGATGATCCATATAGAAGAGGTTATCAGGGCAATCTCCTGCCTTAAACTTCTGAAATTGCCGGGTCCGGATGGCTTCTCAGCAGGCTTCTACAAATCCTTTTATCATAGCCTGGCTCCAAGTCTGACACAACTTTTCAACTCCTTTGCAGGGGCGGGTATGTTGCCTTCTGAGGTGCTCCTGGCATCAATAGTGGTCCTCCCTAAGCAGGAGAAGGATAAATCCTGCTGTGGTTCCTATCGCCCGGTGTCTCTCCTCAATGTTTATGTCAAGCTGTTCACTGGCATTCTGGCGACGCGGTTAAGGCCACTGATGCCGGGTATCATAGACCCTGACCAGTCGGGATTCATACAGAACAGACAGAGCAGCGACAATACCAAACGTATCCTGCACTTAGTGGATAACGCTCACCGGACAAATATGGATGGTCTTCTCCTATCGGTAGATGCCGAAAAGGCATTTGACCGGGTCGATTTCTTGAACAAAGTTCTGGTCCATTTTGGACTGGGGGAGAGGAACAGTGCTTGGGTGACGAGCTGCTATGGAGCACCAACTGCCTCCATAAGGGTGAATGGGTTGTCATCTCGACCCTTTGTCATTCAGCATGGGAAGCGGCAGGAGTGCCACTTACATCAAACCGCTGGCCCAGAGGATCATGGACAACCCGGACATCACTGGTATTCCCTTTGGAGGGCAAAGATACACTATGAGTCTATCTGGAGATGATTAAGAATGGGCGAAATTTGCGTATTCACGTTCTGCGAATTCGTGGATTTCCCCACGAAATCGCAAAAAAATCTGCGAATTCACAAATTTTCCCGTGAAATTGATGATTTTTTTGCGATTTGCCTTGGAGTACTTTCTACTGGCTAATCCAGTATGTGCCCCCTCATTCGGTAAATGTATAGTGCTTTTACTACACTGCAGCTGCGTAAAGGGCCAGAAGATGTGTCTCCAGTGACCATGTGTGCCTGTAACACAGGCACAGGCACACATGGTCACTGGAGACACATCTTCTAGCCCTTTACGCAGCTACAGTGTAGTAAAAGCACTATGGGGCAGATTTACAAGCCGCTTGCGCCTCTTTTGCGCCGCAGTAGTGTCACTTTTGTGACGCAGCGGCAGCACAAAAGATGCGCCATGGTGCTGGGTATTAACAATGTGAAGCGTCTGAAAGATGCATCACGTTGTAAAGCCCTGCGCCATCAGGAGGCGTTCCGGCACAGGGGAGGGCGTTCCTGCGCAGGAACGCCTCCTAAAAGTGGCTGAGTAAAATCATTTTTAGGCCAATGCTGCATCAAAACCCAGCGCCTGCTTGAAGCAGGCGCAAGGCTTGACGCAGCATTGGGGAGATAGGGCCCCCCAGGACATTGCTGGAGCTGGGTCAGAGCAGGGTCAGAGAATAGTTGCAAGTAGGCAACGAGGCGCCAGGAAGCGCTTACAGGCTTACAGCAGCAGGTGCCCAAATTGAAGTTAATTTCTTTGTGACTCTTTTGTAAAAGGTTACAAAAAATTTGCTTCAACTTTTGCATCTGCTGCTGTAACCCTGTAAGTGCTTGGCTGAAAATTCGTCCCGCAGATTCACTTATTTTACCGCGATTTCGCAAGATTTGCGGATCGTGAAATCGCAGAAAATCCACAAATTCTGCGAGCGGAACGAATTTTCAACCCATGCTTACAGATGATATCATTGCATCTCATGAATCCCCAGGACGTTCAGTGCCGGTGTCCCTGCAGGAACTGGAATCCTTCTGACAGGTGTCTGGCTTCCAGGTGAACATTGAGAAATCCATGATTCTACGACTCCAGCAAGACCGGGCCCAGTCTTGGAAGGGAGGGACCACCTGTGGGGTTATTAGGATCTTGGTGTCCATTCCTTATTTGGGCATTGAGCTGGCTGTTTCAGGACAGGGCACTGGTGAAACTCTCTTTATGGAAAGTGCCCTGTCTGAAAAGGGCTCATCGACCGCAGAACCTTCTGGTAAATGTAAATTGATACTTGTACAGCGCACTACTCACCCGCAAGGGTCTCAAGGCGCTTGTACGAATACCGCTGTGGAACCTATCCTGGCTTTCCCTGTGAGGCTTCCACTCCTGGGCACCCCCAAGGTGGAGGCCAGGCATCCTTAGTGTTGTGGGGGCCATTGTGGAGATTAAGCAAGCTATTGCCCAGAGTTGCAGAGTGGGACTCCATGATTGGAATAGGCACCGAGGCGAGAATTATCAGGTCTGTGGAATTTTGAGCCCAAGACCCGCCGAGGTGGGAAATTGAACCCCGGTCCCGGGCTAGACCTCTGCATCAGGATCTGCATCTCTAATCATTGAGCCACACTTCTCCTCTGGTCTCCCCTACAACAAGTATGATATTACAGGTGTTGAACCGGGTGACCTGCAGACAGGTGCTGACAAATTTTCCTTCCCATATGACTCCCCTATATGACAACAGGGACTTCACTCCAGGGTTTGACGAAAGGGCCTTCCCGGGGTGGAGAGCAACGCACTGTAAAGCAGTAGGGCACCTGTTTGATAGGGAGAGGATTCTCCTATTTTCCCAGCCACACCAAGAGTATTCCCTGCCGGAGGCGGAAAGGTTCCACTACCTTCAGATACGACGCTGGCTCCTTCAGCTGAAGGTACGGGAGAAGGCATTTAGGAAGCTGACTCTATGAGAAATGGTTTGGCATAGGGGCAGGCGGCAACTGACACTGCTGAGTAACTACCTGCTGCGGTTGACACACCTCATTGTGCATCTGTGGATTCCAATTTTGATTTGGGTCATTATTATTCTGAAAATTCTTACACTTGTTTTTCCAATGTCCAAGCTTTCCGCATCCATGACAAGAAAACATTTTCTTTGCATCCTCTCTATTCGTTCGTCCTCTTTGTTTACCACCACTTGCCACACTATCACTCTGATTCTGTTCCTTTACCTGACCTTCTATTTGACCATTTACTTTGATTTCCTGCTGCTCTGCCAATTTCACTTGAGCCCAAATCATTTCATTTTCTCTTTAAACTTTTTATGTCTAGCCTCAATGTCATCACCAAAATATTTGGCGTATTTCAAAATATCATCAATGCTTTTGCTAAGCCAACAAAGCATATGTTGCTGAGTGATTTGACTAATCTCAGGTTTCAAACTATAAACAAATCGATACACAAAATGACCCTTATGCTTGTCTCCAATATTTTCAAACCCACTGTACTGCTTAAACACCTGTAACAATCGTTCATAATAAGCATGAACAGATTAATTTGCCTCTTGTGTCGCTATATCTATCTTTACCCAATCTGTTTTTTGGAGGAATTTTTCCTTTCAAAAAAGTGATTACTTGGTGATATTTCTTCATTACATTATCTGATGGTGTGCCTGTTTTCGAATCTCTTGGACATTCATCACTAGGCCAATCAACTCTGATTTTACATAAATCTGCAGGCACCACTATATTAAACAGACCATCTAAATCTTTCAATAGAACCTTTGAAACTTTTATAAATCTTTCAACTTGTGTGTACCATTCAATTGGCTTTTTTCTCAATTTTGGAAAATCATTTTTAAATTACAAAATATGTTGTCTACTCCATGAGACATGAACGTATCCTCCACCAGGTACCTCTCTCATGGGAAATATTATTTCTATTTTCCCTGTCTCTTTCAATAGATATGCAGTAGATGCTTCCATTGCCTGTGCGTTCTCCTTTTTCTTTAACCACCTTACTCTCCATTTGTCAATGTCTCCCCATTTTTGTAATATTTCAGCAACTCCTTTACTTGTAACTTCCTTCCAGACACATTCATATTTTCTTAATTTTTGTCAGAAAAATCCACTCAATAGGGCCTCTGTAATACTATCGATCTCCCTATATGTATTCCCATCTCAGTTGAAAGTTCAGTTAACTTTTCATGAAACAATCTTGTATTTCTAGTTACACTCCTGCATGTAACAACAATTGTTCTTTGTTGTAGGTGTTTAATCTACCTATTCCCAAATTTCCAGCTATAATTTCTTCCAATTCCACTTTTAGTTTGTGAATATTTAATATTTTAGGTGGTGAACTCTGCTTTTCTATCCCTTGTGCCGATCTTTCTAAATCCTCTGGAGTTACTGCTGTGGCACTACTGACTCCTGTGGATGTTACTGACCTTCCTTCTTTTGAACTTCTAGGTATACCTCTCTTTGGGTTTCACTCATTGAGTCTCTTATTGGTGGATCCATTAATGAAACTACTGAATCACACTCAGGACCTATAGTTACAGGTATCGTCAATGCTTCAGGATTTACATTTAGCTGTGTGATTTTCTATAATATTTCTTCTCTATTTTTATCCCATGCTTATTTTTCTTTATCGTATAATACTGTATTAACTGGCAGATCATGTAATACCTTTGTTATTAAAGGTAGTCCTAATACTGGTGCACTTGGGAAAATTGTATTTGGTCCTTCTTGATACGGTGAAGGGTTTTTAGTTAAAATATCCTCCCAATAATTCATCATCTGATTCTCCATACCCTATCATTTTTGAATGAATGATTAAATGAATGAATGAATGAATGATTACGTATTTGTATAGCGCATGGCTACCGGGGGGCATCCAAGCACTTTAGACCAACGTTCATTCTCGGAGTCTAGGTAAACAGGAGGGTTTTCAGCATCTTAGTGTTTCAATTTTTCTTTACACTTACTCCCTGTTTGTTCATAAGCCATTAGTACTGGATATAATCCTTCTGATACCATCGCACTTCTTCATTGTTTCATCTGTTCTTCATGCGTCTCATTCATATGTCTGGTATAGAATCCTGTTAACTTTCCTCTTCTACATTTTCTCTCTCAAATGACTCAGTTTCCCATTTTTCTAATGCTTCATATTGAGTTAATCTAGGTCTTGGTTCTAATTCATACATCTGCATCCTCAAATTCTGTAAAATTCTTCCATTAAAGGTACCATGCTCTGGAAAAGCTAAAATACCATCATCCTTTGTATACTCCATTAAATTATCTATCCATACACATGTATGATCACCTCTCTCCATTACCATAAATGAAGCAGGCATTTTTGGTTGCGGAATAGGAATTCCCTCTCTAGTCAAAACAGGTTTATCATTCCTAAAGAAACTTTTAATTATCTTTATAAATTATATTTTTCTCCTTCCTCCGTACATTTGAGCACCCGATCTGTAGTTCAATAATCTGCAAAACTTCGAATTTCCTGTTTAGTCAACTTGTACCAAAAGACAAATGAGAACTTGGTACACAAACTTCCGCTATCCAAGTCAAATTACGCTTTCCCTCAAGCTTCAAATCAAACTTCAAGTCACGCTTGTGGTCTAACCAATGCCACCGCTGCCTTTCGGATTTTGTCAATCCTGCTCGCTGCTACTGACACACCCACTGTTTCCACCTATCCCAGCGCGGCTCACTTTGACATCAGTGCTACTCTGGCGACTGACCCTCCCTTTACAAAGTAATACAAGAAACTTATTTTTCTACTTTTCTTTCAAAATAAATCCTTTATTAACAACATAAAAATATTTGTAACTCTGTCTGTCAAAGGATAGATTAATTCTTTCAACTGCAAGTAAAACCTTCCGCTCACCCTTTTTGAGTAAGACCTTCCATTTACTTTTCATAGAGTAAAACTTTCCATTTACACTTCAATCAAGCTCGGAAGAACCTGCTACTCCTTCGGTGTTACCCTTACTAGGTGATATGTTATGTTATGTTATGTTAATTTAATTTTTTGAGCGCACAGCTGCCCCAGCAAAGGGGCATCCCGGCGCTATAACTGAAAAGGTAACATAACTAACAGAGAAGAAAGAGTAGGGAAATTTTAATAAGGCAGAGGGAAAAGATATGTTTTAACAGCCTTTCTAAAAACAAGAAGATTTTCCAAAGATCGAATATGCACAGGAAGCGCATTCCAGAGCCTAGAGGCCAACACAGTGAAAGAACGGCCACCTAATCTGCATTTTTGGAAACGTGGGACAAGTGCTAGATTTTGACCTGCCGAGCGAAGGCTACGCGAGGGAGTGTACAGAGTCAAGAGGTGCTGGAGGATGGTAGGGGTGTCTGTTTTAAGGATCTTAAACGCGAAGCACAGAGTCTTAAACTCTATGCGTCTGATTACAGGCAGCCAATGTAGTTTAAGGATTGTGCTACGGGCAGAACAGAAGCGTGGTAGGCCTACCAGAGCCCTGGCGGCTGCGTTCTGCACCCGTTGGAGTCGCAGGACCTCCGCCTGATTGACGCCCAGAAGCAATGAACTCACATAATCAAGCCTTGATGACACACTAGCTTGAATCACCATCTGGTGAGTAGAGGCATCAAAAAATTTGAGGATGGGCCTCAAACCACGAAGAATTCCAAAACATGTAGATGCCACCTTCTTCGTATGACACGAGAAGGTTAGTTTAGAATCCAGCCAGATGCCAAGATTTTTTAGTTCAGAGACTGGTCTAGGGGGGGGGGGGTCCCAGCTCATTGGGCCACCAGCTCGCACCCCACAGATCAGGATGTTTTCCCAGAACCATCACCTCAGTTTTGAGGGCGTTGAGCTGTAAGCAGTTGGTAGTGAGCCAGTCAGCAACAGCCCTCAAGCCATCCGCAAAGTTAGATGCCAGTTGGTCAGAGTCCCCATCAAGAACCAGCGCCAACTGGGTATCATCGGCGTATGATACCATAGTGAGACCCCAACTCTTCGCAACCGCCGCCAAAGGTTGGACGTATAGGTTGAAAAGAGTGGGGCTCAACGCCGAACCCTGCGGAACTCCTTGGGTGATGGCATGAGATTTAGATCTGAACGGTGGCACTACTACCTGAAATGATCGTTCCGAAAGGAACGATTGGAACCAATCCAGCGCCTTGCCTGATATGCCAGCCTCACTAAGTCTGTGAATAAGAATGGTGTGGGATACAGTGTCAAAGGCGGCACTCAGATCTAATAAGATCAGTGCCGCCGTTTGACCTGCATCCAGTACAGAGCGGAGATGTTCTACCATATATAGGAGTGCCGTCTCTGTACTGTGCCCAGACCTAAAACCATTCTCTGTGGGATCCAGTAGGTGTGCAGAGGTCAAATGTTTTGATAGGATGTTATTCACATGAGCCTCTGTGATCTTAGACACCCATGGCAGAAGGGAGATAGGTCGATAACTCTCCGGCTTCACTGGATCCAGCCCCGACTTCTTTATGATGGGCATGACACAGGCCGCCTTCCAACTAGGTGGAACAAGCCCGGTGGTAAGGGATTGATCCACCAGTTGTCGGATCGGTGGGAGGCAAATGGACGCTGAGTCCAGAAACTGGGCCGGTCTCAAAGGGTCATCTGGGGAGCCAGATTTAACCTTGGCCGCCAGGAGATTAAACTCCTGTTCCGATGGAATGGGAAGCGAAGCCAAGCACTGTGAGGTACGCAATGTAAAAGTCGTACTGTCAGGGTTGACTTTGGGAAAAGAACGATAGATGGTATTTACTTTCTCCACAAAGAAGCCAGCTAACGACTCACAGTGAGCAAGGGAACAGATCTCCGTGACAGGAAGCCTGCTTGCTGTGAGCTCCTTCAAGACTTTAAATACCAGTTTGGACGGATTGGAACTCGCCTGGAACTCTCTGGCATAATAGTCAGCCCGAGCCCGACAAACAGCCCTATGATATATCTTTACCTTAGTCAGGTAACATGTCTTTAGGTCTCTGTCATGTCTTCTCAGTCTCTACCAAGGGTTAGACTGAGAAGAACGATTTCTGCTCCAGCTGGCCAGGATTAATATGTCAAGCGCTCTGACAATCCAGGCGCAAAAGGTGTTGTACCCGGTTGTAACGTCATCCTTAAGAACAAGAGGAGTGGCAGTCAGGACACGGTGGAAGTCCTCCAGTTTGAGCTTTTTCCAGGGTCGCCTGAAAGATGTTTTATCGGGCTTCCCGGTGGCACGCGTTACCATTGTAACAAAAAGCTCGATGAAATGGTGATCACTCCATCCCATAGGTCTATGGGGAGAGACCTCAACCAGTTGGAGATTAGTAAGAACTGGGTCAAGAATATGACCACCCTCATGGGTCGGGAGACAAACCAGTTGGGATAATTGCACTGCTTCAAGATCGTCCAGCAGGCTTCTAACCACTTGTAAGTCCGTGGCATCAAAGTGTATGTTGAGATCGCCGATGATGGTGATATTGGAGGAGGACAGAGAAAGAGAGCTGACCAGCTCAGGAAGAGCTTTCCTGAAAGCACAGTCACTCCCTGGAGGGCGATATATCAAGAGACCTGATAGAGTTTGTGTCTGCCCAATATTGATAGAAAAATGGGCACACTCAGCACCAATCAAGTCCATGGGCTTCCAGGTGCAGGTGTAGCAGGTTTTAAAAGCCACAGCTATACCTCCTCCTCTCCCCTTCCGATTTAATGTGTGGCTGGCATAGCCCGGGGGAAGGGCCAGATTGACAATAGCCACATCCTCATCGCCTAGCCAGGTCTCCGTCATAAAGAAGGCATCAGGCCCTTCCAACGAGATTAGTTCGTATATGTCTCGATGATGTTTCGACAGAGACCTTACATTGAGGTGCCAAAGTTTAATGGCACTAGGGGGAGGGAGTGCCTGCTTCTGATGTAAAGATATCTGGCTGAGAGCTATAGATGGAGCAGGCAGTTCCCACCAGCCACATGGGCATGTAAGACCAAAGTTTCACCAGCAAACTCTCTGCTATCAATCACTCTCACTTTTGTTATGAAATAGTCCCTAATTTATCACTGCCAGCCCTGCATAGCTTATCAGTGCTATTCTAACAGACAAGTAACCTCACTGCTGTGTGGTTTTTATCGACACCCCATACTCAATTTCCCAGGAATTCTGGACAACATATAACAAGACACAAACTCTTTCTGTTAACATAAATCAATAATCAACATCAATAATCTATACTTATCACCAAACTAGTCAATAATAACCAAAGCTCTGCTGCCTGAAAACAGATCGAGGGGCTTACCAGCAACAGATAATCCAACACTATATACTCACATAGGCCCATACACACATTTGACAACAACCTGGCAATAACCGCTGGGGTGATATTTTATGAATTTCTTACCATACCAAGATTAGTTACTTCTGGTTCCTAACTAATCTTTCACTGATCAAAAAGTTATTTATTCTGGCAGATGGACCATTAGTTGAACTAGTTGATGGTGAAATGACATAAATCAACTTACTTGCAAAATTTAAATGATCACAAAGTCGGAAAGTGTTTTAAATCTTTATCTAAGAATAATTTCATGTGAACCACTTACAAAGTACTGAACAGTTTCCTTCTCCTCACAAAGGAAGAATCAATACATCAATTATCAACTGCATTAATTTATAGTACGCAATGACTATGCATGGAAAGGAGAGGATAGAGAGAAAAGGACATCGGCACATAAATAGACATATAATTATATTTACTAATTATGGTGTGAAAACCAATCTCCTCGCTAAGGGGCTGGGAAGGGTCCCCAAGGAAAGATCTGGTGACCAAAGGCTTCAGTACAGGAATCAGGACAGGACAGATGACCTCTCTATCACCACCGCTTGTGTAGCACCCCTCTCTGACACTCTCCTCCTCCTCGAGATTCTTCTGCAATGTTCTTCAAAATTAATTTGCTTAATATATATGGTTCTGCAATTTGATTCTTCTTCAGCATCTCTTGTCACTCCAACAGAATCCCAGTCTCTACAGCATTTAGCATTGACGTCTCATCGAGCAGCATCCCGGTCTCATGCTCACTAACTAGCTAAGAACTACCTCAATTATACCCTATAATATTCACGTACCTCCTGAAAATTGTTTCAATATCATGGAACTCCTAACTCTGATTTGAAAGTCAAGGGGTGGTGAGCCGTGCACCATGCTTACATATCATTTTTTGTTAATAAACCCATCCCCTTAATTTTGTATTGAAACTTTATTTCATACCCGCATTCACATTATTTTGCAACATTTATAATAGCTTCCCCAGTTTGTGCCATCCTGGTGAAATCTTCACCACTCGGTCCCCAGGCCAGGACACTCAGTGGCCTTGACTTGTATTCAAGTTCATAGTCATCGTTCCGGATTCACTCTTAAACGGCATGGTCAGATGAACATTTCAGTCACATGATTCTGCTTACTTCTGTCATACTCGAGAGGCCAAAACGTGCACTAAAAATAAAGTCAGAAGGAGAGATGTTATTTTCCAGAATAAATGATTTCGCTGTATAGCACCTATCTCTACCCTACTCCCATTCATTTATTAATATTCTCCCCGCGTTAGGATTTGAAAAATAACTTGTTTTAGTTTACCACCAAGCATGTGAGTTTCAAAGCAGCTATCATGTCAGCAACTCCGCAAGTGCAAGAAATTCCCTCCAAGCAAAAGTACTCCATACTATGTAGATGCAGTAGACGCATGCCTACTAAAGATTTTCAGTTGGAGGCCATTTTAGAATCTCACTCGAATGACATGTTAGTATAACACATAGGCAAGCTTCTTCTCCTTTAGTGTAGCCTGTTGTGCACATTAATTTACACAATATAAGGTTAATACAGGGTTAAACGTTACGTTAGAGGATTGCGTTCAAGCAAGTCTCTTTCCTATGAGTCCTTGCTCCATCACCACCACTGGTATAGGAGGTGCTAATCTTGGAACACTTACCTGAAATTGGAAAAATAAGACTGAAGTAGCTCTTTGAACCTCTTCCTAAACAGATTGAAATCCCAAATTGTCCCTATGTTCACAATTCAGTCTGAAGAAACTTTATCAATGAAACACACTTTGTGTCAGGCACTGGACCCGTCACATAAGAAAATAGAGAAGAAACAAGGAAATACAAAAGGTTGTCAATTTCAAAGCCAATCTAACAGCAAGGAATCCACGGATTTGTTTGAGTCATCGATTATGTGCTTGAGTTGTTGTTGTACACCTTGAATATTAGGTGATTGTATGCATTGTCAAGATACTTTTAGGGGTGCAAGTAGGGAGAGAAGTGGATTGTGTTTTGGGACATAACAATCATTTGCTTCATGAGTAACTTAACATACATAGCCTTCTACTAGAATGGTGTGATAACAGAGTTTCTACGCATCTCAATAAGTATTCCACTCAGTAAGCAATCCATATTAATACAAGTTGTAAAACTGCATTCTTTAAGAAATGAGTGCAATAAAATTAAACTTTTAAATTACTGTGTATATCTATTAAAGATATATATTTAAGAAATGCGATATGCATAACGTAGAATTTAAACCTCTGAGTTTGGTGCTAAATTTCATATTAAATTATCACCACTGCATAGTTTGTGGCAAATGATTGAACGTATGGAGTTAGAAAATATTATACGTTTATATCAAAACATTAAATTGTATTTAATAATAAATATTTACAAAGTATGATACCTACATACTGCAGATACATGCTATGCAGTAGCACAGACAGATTAGGGCAGTGGCACCAATCAAGGATATAAATGAAGGAGGGGACCCAGCCAGAGAGGGAGAGGGGAACAAAAAGCGGCCGTGGCAAAAATCCTCAAACCAGCCCCACTCCCTTCATCACTCCAATCTTTCTCTTTCCATTCATAATTTTTCTCACTTTCCTTCTCTCCTCTCTACTCCCTCTCTGATTGCCTTCTCTCTACCTTCCCCCTTTGTACCTTTTGTCTCTCTCTTGAAGTCTCCTCCTCCATGCTGCAAATAACCTCAGGAGCTGAGGCACCAGGAGAAGTCCTAGATATTCAAAATGGGCCCCCAGGAGCTCCAGCCCACTGGGGAAATGCCCAGTGGAATAAAGGCCTGACCAGCCCTTGACTCAAGACTGAGAAGACATGGCTGGCAGCCGCGGCCGGTATGGTAGTACCTGCCGGGCGGTGACGTGGGGAGGGGCAGGGTGGGGGTAGTAATGTATGGATTACAGACCTTAATATGTAAGTAAACATATGAATATATAAAACGAATTTCGTTGGGCGCACTGCATCACATTTGGTGATGCAGTGCACGCAATGAAATTCATTTTATTTATTTATGTGTTTACTTACCTGTTAAGGTCCGTAATCCATACATTACTACCCCCCACCCTGCCCCTTCCCCTCCCCACGTCACCGCCCGGAAGGTACTTCCATACTGTCTGTGGCTGGTGGCTGGTTCCACCAGCCCTCTCACACACTGACATACCTACAACCTCTAGACTGTATAAGGACAACATATGTCACCTGCCTCCTTCACCGGGATATGTGGTTGAGTCCAGTACTGCCACACATACAGCCATACCACCAGTACTGTAAATGGATCATGTTGAGAGCCATGCATGCTTTGTAACAGCCTGGACACAGGTCCATAAGTGCATGGGAAAACACAGCACATGTTCTCAAAACACCTACACCAGATAATGAGAGCATCGTTCAACATTATCAGACAGCACACTGAGTTCCTCGTCATTCATGTCCAACTAGTGCTATCCAAGGACAGACTTTGTGCTATTTATGGAATCGGAAGTGGAGTTGGTGCTATAAACTGCACTCACACTGCCCTGCTTGCGCCATGTCGACATCAACAGATGTATTTTAATCTGAAAAAGAAGCTGAAAGTTAATGTCCAGACGGTTTAGCGATTCTGATTTATGTTTCACCCCTTGCAGCTCAAATTCCCAGGGTGATGTCATGGTCCAAGGATTCTTCGCCAAAGATGCATTCCCAGCACCATGAAAACATTCCACCCACATCATACTTCCCTACTTGGAGAAGTGTTCATAATTATTTTGCTAAATTCTGACTCCTGAGTGTGAATGATAGTACGTTAGCTATGTTTATGAGGCATCATAAACTAGTTTATGAAAATGCTTTGGAAGCCTACATTACAACATATTTAGTTAGTAGATACTTTATGGAATGTTTAGTCCTTTTCCCCCTGTACACCTCAAATATGGTCTTTGTTTGCCAAGCTGTATTCTTGTGAAGTATGTACTTTAAGCCTATTTATCACCCACAAACGTGCGTGCTGTCCGAATGCAACATTATAAATATTTCTGTACAGCAAAACTGACTAAAATATTAGTATAAATTAATTGAACTTCTAGTATGCATCTGTGTATTACGCATTCTAGCATGCTTACACCTTATGCATTACTGCACACTCCATAAATACATGTTTTAGAAACATTTTATGAAATGGCATTTATATAAAAGCTATGTTAAATATGTTATATTTCTTATTGTCGTTTTCTGCCTTGTAGATATCTTGGTAGCTGAGGACGGTGCTGAATCCTAATATCGAAGATATTGGTGTAATCTTGGGGCCAGGTTGGGTGCTTGCTCCTCTCCAGGTGCACAATGGGTAATGGTAGCTGTCACAGATATGACAAACACCTTTACTCTCATTTTCAAAGCGATTTCAACCATTTTCTGGCTTCTTCTTTCATGGTTGTGATGACTGGAAAGATTAAAATGGTTCCTTTTTCTTTTGTATGTATGTGTTATGTGCCGGATGAAATTAATATCAATATAAGATATTTACTGCACACAATAAATACCAAACTAGCTATTTCTTTCAAATGCATCACATTGGGAAATTTACCACAACCGAAAACACATTTTTTTCTTGACACTGCAAGAACATGAAATAGCGAAGTTTACATATAAACTTATACTAAGGGTCATATATAAGACCCTATTTTGCATGTGCAAACAGGTATGCGACCTATCACAGGGCCATGTACAATTCCTAAATAGCGAGCCACAACATATCTGTGAGTCACTATTTAGGAATTGCGAGTCACCTTTAGGAAGGGACGTTCCCTTCTTAATAGCGACCCCAAAGCCATGTATCAATGTTTTGCAACCACAACTGCCTGCAGCCGCAAAACACTCACAAATTACCACCCTTTTTAAGAGGGTGTTAATGCATTTGAAAAACGGAAGGGGTCCCCAGGGGACCCCTTCCCCTTTGCAAATGCAGGGGAAAATTCTTTTTTAAGGCCAGGCAGTGGTCCCAGGGCCCATTGCCTGCCCTTAAAAAATGAAACGAAGATGTTTCATTTTTAAAATACATCCCAATTTTCCGTTAAGGAAAACGGGCTGCATTTTTTTTTAAAAAACCTGCTTCATTGAAAAGCAGTCCCAGACATGATGGTCTGCTGAGCCCAGCAGGCCACCATCCATGGGAGGGCCAGCCATTCCCAATGGGGTTGCAAATAGCAAGTGGCTATTATTATTCATGAGCCTCGCATTTTGCGACCCCATTGAGAACGGCAATCTCTGTTTCTGACACTGTAGTACATTGTAAATTGCACCTCACATTTTGCGGCTCACAATCAAGTGCAAATTGCGAGGCACAATTTACAAGGGTCGTACATCTGGCCCTATGACCCATAAAAGATAACTGTAGTAGATGGAACTTTGCAAAGGGAAAGGTGGAATAGTTGAGTTTAATATTAGTTGTAGGTGTTGTAGTTAGAATGGCCTGTGATGCCTACATGTCATTTAAACTATGGACAAGTCTTTTTTGGACCCTACCCTCTCTGCATGGTCACGGCCAAACATTTTTCCTTTTACCCTCCACTTTTTGCTGAATTTGTTTTTGTTGGTCTTAGGCTCTGTGCACTTTACCACTGCTAACTAGTGCCAAGGTGCTTGTGCTCTCTCCCTAAAACATGGTTAAATTGGCCTCTATCCAATTTGCATATTTAATTTAGCTGTTAATCTCTCACAGAGTGGTATACATATACCTGAGCCAGTAAATGAAATGCTACCAGTGGGCCTGCGGCCAATTAATTAGACACTCTTAAACGTATCTCAGGCATGCCATTGAGGCCTGAATGTAGTTTTCAACTCTCAAGTCGACTTGGCATTTAAAACCCTTTGCCAAGCCATAAGCTCCCTTTTTAGTACATATAAGTCCTCCCTAAGGTGGGTCCTAACTAGCTCATAGGGAAGGGTCCTGTGTAATTAAAAGCTCCTAACAGTGAAAAACACCGAAATTCATGTTTCCCAACTATGAGGCATACCCCTCCTATATACCATTAGGGATTCTTAATTGGGAGCAGGTAGATAAGTCATATTTGGTGCCAATTAAATTGTATTGGCGTACCCTCTTTAAAAGTAAAATCAGATTTTTCATTACAATTTTGAAAATCCACTTTTAGAAAGCTGGCCTTTTCCTGCCTTTATCCCTGTGTGATTGCAGTCTGTCTTGGGTCATATGACTGGGTGTAACTGAAAGTTAGACATTGTGAATTCTTCCCAGACAGTTACACAATGCAAAGATTAGGTATGCCTCAATGGGCCATCTGCTGGCAGGATGCGGAGCTTGTCACAACCCTACTTACACCTTAATAGACTGTGTTTTGCCTTCACAAAAAGTGCCTAACAACCCTATATTATCACTAAATCCAGCTTAGAGCCAATCCAGGGGATATAGGAAATTCAATGCACTTTAAAGAAACTTTCCAGAAGCTTCTCTCACCTTCCAGAAGAAGGGCAGCAGGGTATACAAATAGGACTTACAGACAAACTCTTCGGTTTACTACTCTACCTGTGGAAGTACTCTAAGATGACTGCCAGTAGCTGTGACCAGCATTGCACTCTTCTAGACAACAGGTATACCTGGAAGGACTGCTATGCTGCCTTGTGCCTGCCCTTTAAATCACCAGAAGTGATTTAAAGGGCCAGCCTCTCGGCCTCCTGTTCAGAACTACAGAGACCTAAACGGCTCCCACCATCTCGAACCCACACGTGGACCCAGCTTGAGTGAGTTCTGACTAGGGGTGGGTGGAATTTGTGTAATCCCGTTACGCAAATCTCTGCGAAATGGTAAAAAATCCCAGCGAACACGCAGAAATTTCATGAACACGCGGAATTGCTTGTTCGCGAGGCTTTTTTACTGTTCACAATCACTGTTTGCGTGCTCAGGGGGAAATATCTAGCAAACAACAATTTTGAGAACGCGAACAAGCAAAACATTTCTTGCAAAGATTTTTGCAATTTAGCGTTCTCCGCGGAACACAAAGTTACCCAAATTCTGCAAATTCTGCGAACCAAACGGAATTTACAGCCCAGGTCTAGTTCTGACACGACCAGCACTCACCAAGAGGTGTTCCACCAGTCCTCAACACTTGGTTGTGGTGCTAAGGTGCTCAGATGGGAAAAAACAAAAACTGAGGACTTAGACACATTTTGGCCCAACCGTGCTCTGAGAACCAGGAGGAGACTCGTACCAACCTGCTCGCCTTCCTGCCTGTAGTGCATCGCCAGTTGCATTGAGTTTCAGCTACTTTAATCTCTGCAGCAGCAAATAGTTTAAGCAGACCTTCGCTGTTGGGGTATCTGCTTCAATCCACTGCAGATTTTCGACTTCAATTTCAGCGACTAGGTCCGAATATAGAATTCTTTACCGCAGCTTCAAATCAAGGTGATCTCACCTAGATGCACCCACCTTGGACACCTCCTGCTGTGTTTCTCTGCTAAACTTTACCTTCTCAGAAAATTTTCTTCAAGAAATCTTCCAAGTCCAAGTTCAATGCTTACAAGGCCCAATCCAATTCTTTTATCCAAACCGTACTCCATCTCGTTTGGCCTTAACTTTTGGCTTTTACCTAGTCTTACACAACTAAATGCCTGTGGTTGGTGCTTTGATCTTTTAGGTGTTAGCTTTCACTAAAAAACTTTTTTTTTAAATGTATCCCTGGTTCTATTGATTAGATTTTTGGTGTCAAATACTTTATTAAGATACAAATCTATTTTTCTAAATTGGTTTGGGATTTTTCTTGTGTTGTGTTTTTACTTTATTACTGTTTCTGTGCTGCATAAATACTTTACACATTGCGATCAAGATTAGGCCCAAGTTAATTTAGTGACTTTTGGTGGTTCACCCTACAAGAGAATATGGCTGTTGCTTGACCAGGGCTCACACCTCAGTCAACCAACAACTTAATTTCTCAAAGCCTTATAAAGGGTGATCTTTACGGGAAAGACTGCCAGAACTACAGCAACTAGAAGTCTGGTGTCCCAAGTGTCATCCAAGTGTGAAATATCAATAAATCTCTAGAATACGAGATTTCAAGATATTGTGAAATTAATTATTGCATGAAGCCACATGACTTTAGCACCGAAAAAATGCTTAATCTGGAAAAAAGTATAAGGAAATTATTGATACGAAATTTGAACTAACAATTTTTGTGAATAAAATTAAAAAACAAAGTAGGTACGTCAGGGCAAATACAATTTTAGTGGACAATTTCATTTCAGTTGTTGACAGGTGACTAAGGGGCATATTATCAAGGACGGCGTTAAAAATTATCGCTAAAGCAATAAAATGGGCTTGATAATAAGCCCTTGAGAATTTCAATAGAAATCCATGTTCTGGTGTGAACATGGGCTTCTATTGGAATTCTATAGGGCATATTATCAAACCCATTATCGCTGCTTTAGCAGCAATTTTTTGCCTCTAAATCGGTGATAATTTTAATGCAGTCCTTGATATTATGCCCCTAAATCCCTGATGTATAGAAGCCTGACTGTTTGCTCAGAATAGAAATGATGGTGCCATTTGCACTGCTAATAGAGAAACATGCTGACAGAGAAGGGGAAGTCTGGAAACAACCTTTGGAAGATACCCCTGAAACATTTATGCATTGAGAATAGGGATGGAGTTTTATAAATTACTAAATAATGCTACATTGACATTATATCAACTCTGTCACTGTCCTGTGCGGTTGCTCCCCTCGCCCTCTGCCTCCCCCAGACGCTGTACTCACTGCTGGCTGCATTTGCTCCTGCCTACCTGCCTGCCTGCTGATTAAGCGCACTCAGCGCTCGGTATCGTTTCTTTGTGCAGATTTAATTTAATTAATTGTATTTTTCAGTATTGTGCTCGGCGCTCAGTAGTATTTGCCTGTTTGTACTTTATAGATGTCCTGCTGCGCACTACTGCTAATTTCAGCATAGAGACGATTGTGCATTTGCAGTATTTACCTACATTGAAGCTGTGTTTACTCTCGGCAGCTCCTCGTGGCTCCTCCCAGATCCCGCCTCCCAGCTGCCCCTCCCACGCTCCACCCCCTCCACCATCCACCATTTATGACCTATGCCCCCACGCGCAGCGTCCACGCCGAAGGTGCGCCAAAGGTAAGCCCGTCTACGCCCGTCCGCGCCTGGACCGCGCCCAGCGCCATACCCCCTGGCCCTCGCATTTCCCAGCCCTCCCGCATTACCTACGATGCCTCCACCCTCCTAGCCCTTAACCCCGGCCGTCCCCCCAACTGCGTCCAAGCCGCTCCTGGACACACCCATGGACCTTTCTTATGCTACTCCTGCAAATTCTTCTGCACCGTCAACCACTCCGCTACGATCACACCTCAGATTCCCGACACCAACCACCTACAATGCATCTTGCTCAACACCTGATCGGTCCACAGGCACGCCATCGACCTTTGGAATCTACTAGACACCATCTCTCCGGACGTCGCCTTCCTTACTGAAACATGGATGAACGCCTCCTCCGCCCCAGACATCACCATTGCCATCCCAGAAGATTATAAGATCATACGCAAGGATCGTACCGGCCACACTGGAGGAGGAATCGCTATCGTCCACAAGAAATCCATCCAAATCTCAACCAGCTCTGACGTCAACCTCGCCAACTCTGAACACCTTCACTTCCAGATCCACATCGACCCCAAGACCACACTCAGAGGCACCCTCCTTTACAGGCCTCCAGGACCCCGCGCTCAATTTAGTGAGGACATCACGGACTTCATCACTCCACACGCGCTCCCCTCCAAAGATTACATCCTGCTGGGAGACCTCAACTTTCACCTTGAAAAGAACAACGGCCGCAACTCCACCACCCTGCTGGACAACCTCGCCAACCTCGGACTTAAACAACTGGTCACTTCCCCCACCCACATCGCAGGTCACACTCTCGACCCTATCTTCACCTCCAGCAATCATGTCTCCTTCAGCCACACCAGGAATCTCCTTTGGACTGACCACAGCTGCGTTCACTTTACCTACAACAAGCCCAAACCCAACAACCACCCCCAACCAACTCTGCAAAGAAACTGGAACAAAATCACCATCGACCAGATCTCCTCATCACTTCTTCTAAACCCCCCAGCCCACTCCTCAAACCCCGACCAAGCCGCCACCAACCTCACCCTATGGCTATCCAACAGCGCCGACATCCTAGCACCACTGAAAAAACTACAAAACAAACTTGGCAGCAAGAAGGCCTCATGGTTCAACGATGATCTTAAGAAATCCAAGAAACTCTGCCGCTCCCTTGAGAAAGCCTGGAAAAAAGACCCAACCACCAGCACCAAGGACGCCTTCAAAAACGCCACCCGCATACACCATCAACTGATCCGAAAGGCCAAGAAAACCGCCTTCAAGGAACGACTAGATAACAACGCCCACAACAGCAAGGAACTTTTCAACATTGTCAAGGAATTTACCAATCACTCGGCCAACTCTAACGACATCACCCCCTCTCAAGCCCTCTGCGACTCCCTAGCCTCATTCTTCCACAACAAAATTTCAGACATCCACAACAGCTTCGACAAACAACCCGGACACCAACCCACCCAACCATCTGCTGGACCTTCACCCACCTCAAACATCCTTAATGACTGGAACACAATCTCCACTGAGGACACCATCCGCC
Organism: Lissotriton vulgaris; assembly: GCF_964263255.1. Taxonomy (NCBI): domain Eukaryota; kingdom Metazoa; phylum Chordata; class Amphibia; order Caudata; family Salamandridae; genus Lissotriton; species Lissotriton vulgaris. The sequence goes on from NC_141688.1 coordinate 159,682,895, forward strand.
TGATGAACTCCATCCACTCAGGATCCCCCAGACCCATGCCCGCACCACATCTTCAACAAAGCAGACTCCATCATAGCTCCGCACCTCCGAGACGTCATCAACTGCTCCTTCAAATCCGCCACCTTCCCGGAAAGCTGGAAACACGCTGAACTCAGCGCCCTTCTGAAGAAACCCACAGCGGACCCCACCGAACTCAAAAATTACCGCCCCATCTTGCTCCTTCCATTCCCGGCCAAAGTCATCGAGAAAGCTGTCAACAACCAGCTCGCCGCCTTCCTCGAAGCCAACAAATCCCTCGACTCCTCACAGTCCGGCTTCCGAGCAAAACACAGCACTGAGACCGCCCTCATCGCATCAACAGACGACATTCGAACCCTACTGGACAATGGAGACACAGTCGCCCTCATCCTCCTCGACCTCTCCGCAGCCTTTGACACAGTCTGCCATATCACCCTTCTACAGCGCCTCAGAGACATCGGAATCCAAGGAAAAGCATTGGAATGGATCACCTCGTTCCTCACCGGAAGAACCCAGAAAGTCCGCCTCCCACCATTCAAGTCAGAGGCCACTGAAGTCATCTGCGGCGTACCACAAGGATCTTCACTCAGCCCTACCCTTTTCAACGTATACATGAGCCCCCTCGCCGCCATCGCCCGCCAACACAACCTCAACATCATCTCCTACGCGGATGACACTCAACTGATCCTATCACTCACCAATGACTCTAGCACCGCCAAAACTAACCTACACGAAGGAATGAAAGCAGTAGCCGAATGGATGAAACACAGCCGTCTGAAACTGAACTCTGATAAAACAGAAGTCCTCATCTTAGGTACCTCCCCCTCCGCATGGGACGACTCTTGGTGGCCAGAAGCCCTGGGAAAAGCACCCATCCCGACAGACCACGCACGGAACCTGGGCGTCATCCTGGATTCCTCACTTTCAATGAACAGACAAGTCAACGCCGTCTCCTCATCCTGCTTCAACATTCTTCGCATGCTCAAAAAAACATTTCGTTGGATCCCCACCGAAACTAGGAAAACGGTCACCCACGCTCTGGTCACGAGCCGACTGGACTATGGAAACACCCTCTACGCCGGGACTACCGCTAAACTCCAGAAAAACTCCAACGAATCCAAAACGCCTCAGCCAGGCTCATATTAGACATCCCGCGTAAAGAACATATCTCTGGTCACCTGAAAAACCTCCACTGGCTTCCCGTCAATAAGAGGATCACTTTCCGGCTCCTAACCCACGCACACAAAGCACTCTACGAAATCGGACCAGAATGCCTCAACACACGACTGTCCTTCTACACCCCCTCCCGCCAGCTTCGTTCTTCCAACCAAGCCCTTGCCACTGTACCTCGCATCAACAAGACCACCATGGGAGGTAGATCCTTCTCCTACCTGGCAGCTAAAACCTGGAACTCACTTCCCACTTACCTTCGCCTTACCCAGAACCACCTAGCATTCAGAAAGCAACTTAAAACGTGGATATTTGACAAGTAATTCCCCACCCCTCCTTAAGCGCCTTGAGACCCTCTGGGTATGTAGTGCGCTATATAAATCCTTTTGACTTGACTTGACTTGACTAGTAACCTGAACATGGAGATGTACCTGCAGGGATATAAAGGGAGTACACTGGCAGAATTCTGATGCAGTAATAGAAGCTCAGTTTTCATGAAAAATAAATGTTTTTGACTGTGGTATGCACTATTTCCTGCAGAGCAGCTCTTAATGCTTTGATGTGCATTGTTCCTCCATGGTCTGCAATTATTTGCATATGCTGTCTTCAATGTTCCTTCTAATTGTTGCCCTATATTGTACACAAATGTAATGCTAGTGTGCCCCCCTTTTTTTTACTGTCTGCAGAATAGCATGTGGAAGTAAGCTACTATGTGAAAGAACAACAGACCTTCGATAACTTTGATTTTGGAAAATGGTGATTAATTGAACATTACTAAGCATATTTTTCATACTTTATCCGCTAAAATGACACACATATTAGTAGTGCAACAACTTCACTGGAGTTAATTCTGGACACTGCCTTCTGTCTGAACGTTTCAGCTACAAATCATTGATTTCAGGTGTGTTCATCTAATTAGATTGATGGAAGAAAATCAAGACAACACCACCTAGCATGCATGAGGTTATGACGCAAAAGTCAAAAGGCTTGATTTACAGTTTCTTCACAACAAACATGAAGGATTTCCTGACTGCTTTATTACAAATACATTATATCCCCTAGCACTTGTAGCAAGGCAAATGGGATATCTGTCCAAAACACTCTGAATCAGATCCCTAGGCTGCAAATAGTGTCCATAATGATCTGAAGTGAGGTAATCACACTACTTTATAGGGAATTTTCTGAGTCAGAGCTCTGAAACTCATCCAAACCTTTTTAATACTTACTCAGCAGAATCACTCCTCTGCGTCAGGAGAGTTTTACTTGTAAAGAGCTGTGAGGAAAAGTCAGTTTTCCAGGCTCCCAAGACTTTGGACCCCAACTTTTTGTTAGATTTAGTATTAGTTTACTGACTCTGGACATTGAGACTCTGATGTCCATCTTACTCTCACACAGACCAAGAACCACTCACACAACACTCACATGCATACTCCTCAACACCTGCTCGCTCACCAAACATGCACCAAAGACATGGGAAATACTGCATGACAACACACTAGATCTGGTCTTCTTTCATGGAAACATGGCTAAACCAACTTCTGCACTGGACGTCACTAAGACCATCCTCAGCAGCTACAAAATCACTAGGCGAGACAGTTATCACAAGCCTGGGGTGGGGTCACCATCATATTAAAGATAAGATTCAGCTGCACCACCTACATGCACACTGCCACCAGCTACATGGAACACCTCAAGTTCAAGACACACCTCACAGCCAACTGCTCTCTGGGAGGAACCCTCATAATAGGACCATCTAGACCCCTCACTAATTTTGCCAGCAACGGCATGGACTTTATCACACTCCTCATTATCAAAGTCACCACCTTCAGCCTCTTCAGAGACCTTAGCTTTCACCTAGAAGACTTCACCGACCCAAACTCTACAGCCCTTTCAGAAAACCTTGAAAACCCTGGTCTCACCCAGCACATTACTAAAACCAACAACACCACTGGTCACCTATTGGAACTGATGTTCTCTTTAATCAGCAACATAACAGTAGACAAGGGAGCAACTATGACCTTGACAGACCACTCCCTTGTTAGTTTCACTATATCCATACTGCACTATCACAGAACCACCACCACAGGAACCACCTGTTGGAGCTGGAAAAGCATCTCAGAAGAGGATTGTAAGTTCACCCTCTTAATGCATCAATCCGAGCATGCCAACGATCTTCTGAAGGCCATCAAAAAACTTCAACAGTTGTATCACTGCATGTACCAACTTCTTGGCTCCTCTTGAGTGCAACCCAAAGGCAACAGCCCATCCACAGGCCAGCTGGTACACAGAAGAACTCAGGGTGATGAAACACCACTGCAGGCAACTGGAGCACAAATGGAGAGCAAGTCAAGACACTGCAGATATATACATTCAAGTTCACAGATCTAGCAGATTAAATCAAGGCTAGCACTAACAGACCTTTGATTTAGGGATTTTGTGACATTCTGCCAAAATCACAAAATGATGCTTGCTATTCTTACCATGTAAATATCTGTACTATTTTGGTGTCACTGACTTTTGCTACTTTATTATTATTATTGTGGTGGTATTACCACATAATGGCTGTAGGGGTAGTAGATTTCTTGGTATTTTTGTTATAGTGTACATTACCCACTACTTGCCTTATTGTCATAATTTTGACTGTTATTTCCATCATGCTCCTTCTCCTTCCAATACTCCTTTCCTGGGAATAAGACTTTAGGGACAGATGGGGTATTGCTTATGGCGGGTCACCCCGCTTATTTGCACTTCATATGTATGAATCTGTGAGTATATGCAGAGTTCACCATTCTGCACAGATCTGTCTATAATACTGGCTGCGGATTCAGTCAGTTTCATTTGTACTCAGTTGGAAAACTTTACTGCGGGTAGGATAGCAAGGGGTATCAAATACTTTTGTACTTATTTCCACTTTCCTATCCTCTCCTATATTCAGCTGAAAGGATACAAGTTGCACCGTTATCCAGCACCTACTAGTTCTTCTCTCTTCTTACTTGTGAGTGCTATGGTACATTAGGAGCAAATGAAATGTCCGGTAAAGGTTGCACTGCACAATCTGCTACTATTAACAAAACAAGCTACTGGCTGATAAAATGCTTTAGGCGCTTTTGTTACGAGTGGTAAGGTACTTTACATACCCCTCTTATGTCGATTTTTTTAATGCAAGTGATCTGTTTGTAAAAGCTATAGGGCGAGCCGCTCCTACACCACACTATATAGCAGTTACCCTTCCCTACCCAAAGATACCCATGCATTCGAAGTAGCCTCTCTCCAAGACATTAGTGAATAACTGTATCTTGAGAAATGGCACACTCTGACAGCTAAAAGAACTGATATACAGTTTCCCCTGAACTGTCTTGGCTATCTGCACTGCTATTAGCATTGTTGTCTATGAGGAGTACTCTGGACTGAGACACAAAACTGAGTCCTCATGAGATTTTTTTTGTATGTCCAATGCACATTCCAGGCCACATGTCAGCTTTCCTCTGGCAGTATCAGATGATTTGTTTTTGCAGTACTGTAAAAAAACGAAAAGAGACACTGCGTTCTCTGCATCGCCAGGTGGTGTAGGCACTTCCTGAAGCAGACACACCACCAACCCATGGATTTCAGCCCGGAGACTGGATCGGGTAAAGCCTCACACCAGACGACATTGACTTCGACTTTTGGGGAAAGGGCCTCCTGACAATGGTCACAGCTGTTAGATGCAAGGGGATGACCTCCTGGATTCATGACTTCCACATCAAGAAAGGATCAGAACAATGCCAGGAGCCTCAGACCCTGACATGTCCATCTACAGCAGCAACAGCAGGACAGCGTTATAATCGTCTTTCTACTGAAAGTGCTGAGTGCCACCATCCGTCTTCTTTCTGAAGGGCTGCACGTGCAGAAGATATCCAGAAACAGTTGGTTCAAGTGTGCCATGTTCACTGCCATGTCAACCTGAACTGACTACTGGGATGTCTCATTAATAACTGTGGGGCTGCCTGTGCTGCATGGAGGAAGAGTGAGGCCTGTGCAAATAATTTGGAGCCTCTACAAAGAAGATATATGAACTTTGATAACCTATTGTTTTCTTCAAATCAACAGGCATGGAACGTAGGCTTGGTTGCTTAACCGACAGCGCTTGTGATTATCATACCTCACTAGCTCAGCAAAATCATACTAACTTTATAGGGGGCACCTGCTATTTGCTATTGTGATTCTCAATCTTGGAACTGTCACAAATTAAGGAACGTGGGTTTCCATTATTTATTTGCCTAGCAGGCACTCCTGATCATCTCTGATTGGATGATATACATATATAGATATATATATGTGTGTGTGTGTGTGTACATATATGTTTGTGTGTGTGTGTGTGTGTGTGTATATATATCTATATTCACTGAAAAAACCATAGGTTATAGACCATATATAGTTAGGAATTCGCATTTACAAAACCTTATTTTACTCACACAAAACCATTGAAATTCCATATATAGTTAGTTGCACTAACTATATATCGCGCACCCGCAATCCACTGCTGATGATGTCACATATTACATCATTCATGACATGGTCAGTGACATCACTGATGACATCACTGATGACATCTCAAATGACATCACTGATGACATCTCAAATGACATCACTGATGACATCACTGATGACATCTCATTTGACATTACTGATCACATCACTGATGATATCATTCATGTGATAATACGATGAACCTCTTCAGACTCTAATATAACCTTAGATACAATCAGTGTAAACAGACACTCACAGACTGTCACTCATCCATGGAGTTACTCACACACCTAGTCAGTCAATCAAAGAATCAATCACACCTCCATTTCCCCAACTATACAGTTATACAAACTTTACTTATTCAAACATATACTAACACATATTAACTCTCTTATACAATCCCTGATACAAGTTCACAATGATCCATACAGCCACTCACACATTCACTGGCTCTTATGCACAGTTATTTATATATGTCAACTCTCACATGTACTGTGTTTTACATATGTACTTACTTTGACATGTAGCACTGAGATATCCATTCACTCACCAATACACTCATGCACACAGTCAACCGCCCATACAGCTGTTTCCACATGCACTTTTGAAACCATACATCTAGTGAATCAACTGCTCACACATCTATGCACAGAGTCATACACCTCCCAGCCACCCACACACACACTCAGTCTCCCATACGAATACTTGGGCAACCAATCAATAACCCATATAGTTACTCATATAGCTACTTATCAACACATGCAACAGTTTACAGAACAACAGACATAATGATGCACAAATTAAGACAGTTTAGTCACTAACCCATGCACTCAGTGAGACACATTTAATCACTCACTCATACAGTCAGTCATGCACCTACTAAATCCTTCATCCAGACACTTATACATCCACTCATTCTTCAATATGTAAGACATATTTTAACTTTACAGAAACATACAGTCACTGGATGTTGTCATCAGTGATGTCATCAGTGATGTCATCAGTGATGTCATCAGTGATGTCACTGACCATGTCATGAATGATGTAATATGTGACATCATCAGCAGTGGATTGCGGGTGCGCGATATATAGTTAGTGCAACTAACTATATATGGAATTTCAATGGTTTTGTGTGAGTAAAATAAGGTTTTGTAAATGCGAATTCCTAACTATATATGGTCTATAACCTATGGTTTTTTCAGTGAATTTTCAAGGTTTTGTAAATGCTAATTCCTAACTATATATGGTCTATAACCTATGGTTTTTTCAGTGAATTTTCAAGGTTTTGTAAATGCTAATTCCTAACTATATATGGTCTATAGCCTATGGTTTTTTCAGTGAATATATATATATACATACATATATAAACATATATCATCTGTATATCTATATAAATACAAACATAAATGCATGCATACATATACTTATATGCATTTTAGGGTTGTTAGGGCGTTTTCGTGTGTATTATGTTGCTTTTTTAGGGCTTTTGGGTCAATTAAGTAGGGTTCCCGGAGCCTAGGGCTGAGGGGCCGGTTCAGTTTCGTGCGTATTGGTGTTGGCAAGGTTTTGAGGGATTTTGGCGGTTTTTGGTCGAGATTTGGCCGTTTTATGGCTTTTTTGTGTTTGCGGGGGGCGCGTATTCGGGTTGAAATTCGTCCCCGTTCCAGTGGATGGATTGGGCTGATTTTTGGTGAGATGTTAGGGAATCGCTGGAACTAGTGTCCAGCCAAGTTTGAAGCGGATCGGAGCAGTGGAAGTGCTTTAAAGAGCAATTTTTGTGCGGAGTAGCGAATTGTCATGTTATTCAATGGGAGTTTTTGGTGCGCATGGAGAAGGTGAATTTGGGGTGTTCCAGTTGTGCTAGAGGGACGGGGCTTGGGTGAGCTGTAGGGAGAGTGGATCGGCAGTTGTGCCGAATTTTTGGGATTTGTTGGCCGAAGGGAAGGGTGTGCTTGGGCAAAGTCGATTTGGTGAAAACGGTGCGTTATTTACATGAAAGTTGAAAAAACACTAATAAAAGCAAAGCTAAAAAGCCACCTCATTACAAACAGAATGGCTTTAACTTAAACGAGGGCGAGATCTATTGCATTTTCAATGCTTGTTTACTTTGGTTCCATCAAGAAGGCATTCAGATGTGTCACACATTTGCCATAAATTCTGAATGTTAGCACTCTAGTTGCACATTAGATCACTGTAGTAAAGCTACTGCTCACCAGGGACGTCTGCTGCTGGTATTCAAAGTGCATGTTTCAGTCTGCATGTCAGAATTTTTTTAATGAAATAGAAGAGGATTTGAGAAGTCACTCAAAATGATCCCTAATTTTTCTTTCTGAAGCACTAATCATACTTTCTATGGCAAAATTAACCCCCTCATGTTGTTCCTTTTTAAATTGAGTGTTTTCAGACTTACCACTTCATTCCAATCAAGATGGCTTCTGGTGTGCCATACTTTTGTCATAAGTAAGACTGTTAGCGCTCTAGTTGTTCTTTAGAACACTCTGGGACATTCTGTCATTGGGCTATACTTGGGGTACATCTGGGTGATATTTGGGCTACATTTAGGCTCTTTTGTCTCTGGTGGCCATCTTGCGAGACTATGTCAGAATTTTTTAATGAAATTGAAGAGGGTTTGAGAAGTCACTCAAAATGTGCCCTAATTTTTCTTTCTGCAGCACTAATCATAATTCATCTGGCAAAATATACCCCCTCATTTTGTTCCTTTTTAAATTAAATGTTTTAAGAGTTACCACTTTATTCCAATCAAGATGGCTTCAGGTGTGCCATACCTTTGTAATAAGTAGGACTGTTAGCGCTCTAGTTGTTCTTTAGAACACTCTGGGACATTCTGTCATTGGGCTATACTTGGGCTACATCTGGGTGATATTTGGGCTACATTTGGGCTCTTTTGTCTCTGGTGGCCATTTTGGGAGACTGCATGTCAGAATTTTTTAATGAAATAGAAGAGGATTTGAAAAGTCACTCAAAATGTGCCCTAATTTTTCTTTCTGCAGCACTAATAATACCTTCTATTGCATAATATACCCCCTCATTTTGTTCCTTTTTAAATTAAATGTCCTAAGAGTTACCACTTTATTCCCATCACGATGGCTCCAGGTGTGCTATACCTTTGTAATAAGTAGGACTGTGAGCGCTCTAGTTGTTCTTTAGAACACTCTGGGACATTCTGTCATTGGGCTATACTTGGGCTACATCTGGGTGATATTTGGGCTACATTTGGGCTCTTTTGTCTCTGGTGGCCATTTTGGGAGACTGCATGTCAGAATGTTTTAATGAAATAGAAAAGGATTTGAGAAGTCACTCAAAATGTGCCCTAATTTTTCATTCTGCAGCACTAATCATACTTTCTATGGCAAAATATACCCCCTCATGTTGTTTCTTTTTAAATTAAATGTTTTAAGAGTTACCACTTTATTCCAATCAAGATGGCTTCAGGTGTGCCATACCTTTGTAATAAGAAGGACTGTTAGCGCTCTAGTTGTTCTTTAGAACACTCTGGGACATTCTGTCATTGGGCTATACTTGGGCTACATCTGGGTGATATTTGGGCTACATTTGGGCTCTTTTGTCTCTGGTGGCCATTTTGGGAGACTGCATGTCAGAATGTTTTAATGAAATAGAAAAGGATTTGAGAAGTCACTCAAAATGTGCCCTAATTTTTCATTCTGCAGCACTAATCATACTTTCTATGGCAAAATATACCCCCTCATGTTGTTTCTTTTTAAATTAAATGTTTTAAGAGTTACCACTTTATTCCAATCAAGATGGCTTCAGGTGTGCCATACCTTTGTAATAAGTAGGACTGTTAGCGCTCTAGTTGTTCTTTAGAACACTCTAGGAGGCTGCAGTAGAACACAAAGGAATCAACTGACAGTCTCTGTCCTTGTTGGATGTACATGTTTTACTGAGAATGTCAGACTTCATTTTCACATGACTGAGAAAGATAATGTGAATTTACAGAAAATATGCTTTCAGTTTAGCTTATAGATCCCCTTCCAAACCACTGTGGGAAAATCATGAGATATTAGTTTTCTTTCAAACAATATTCATGATATCACAGCAGAAGGTTTTTTCACATGGTAAAATCACCTTAGAACCCACCACAATTCCTAAAACGAGTATGGTACCATCAACAAATGATTTATAATGTAACTAAAGTCCTAAAACCCTCTATTAACTACAATGCTTTTTAATGAGGTGCTATCATGTATATTGGTCCCAAGATGGCTGCCAACACTTCTTGGATGAAGTGCTGACAGCCAATCAGATCAGATGTGTGGTTAGGCTCCGCCCAGATATATATATTTTTTTGAACCTAAATTACTCAAAATCCACTGGAGCACATATATTGAGACCTAGCAAAGGCACATCAGGCTAACAGTCCCTACAATTTTGCCAAGTTTCGTGCAAATCCATTCAGCCGTTCGAGCTAAAAGTGAGGCCAACCGCCCTATGGAAATTAACATGGGAAAAATGCGTTTTGGGACCCCCCTTTTTTCTCGGCCCCCCCTTGATGAAACCCCCCCAAATTGTCAGGGGCTGCTCAGAAACAAAATGTTCCATTTTCCTGAAAATTTCAGCCAATTCCGTCCACAAACGCCAAAGTTATTAGACATAGAATTTTCAAAAATCCCATAGAGAAAAAATCCTAACTATATATACCTACTGGCGACCGCCAGTAGGTAATATAGATATATATAGATATATATGTGTGCGTGTTGTAATTTTGATTGAAATTTACTGGGCATGTGATGTAATAATTCATAACTGCTGAGAAGTTATCATGCACTCGATATTTTATTGGACACTTCATGTAACACCTAGTTGAGCCCTTCTGAGGTTTACGTGAATAAAACATTGTAATTAACTTCTTATTTTGGGCACTTGGTTGAACCTGTGAGCAGCCAATTATCCCTGTGATATGTTAAATAAAATCTCTGTGCATGGTCTGATGGTTTTGTCTTTGATTCAATTTAGGTTTCGACACTTCCCGTTACCGTTGCAATTCAACTTTCCATTACATGAATGAACTCTGACCTCGTGCTCTTCCATCAGAATTGCTGCTACTATGAAGACCGTTTACTCAGGAACTCCATCTGGCCCATACCCCCACCACGCTGCACCAAAGTACTCCTACCAATCAGGGAAGCACTAACACCCATCTTCAGTGCCACCACCGACTTACCCACAGTCGCAGATGCCTGGTAATATGACACCATGATCCCAATGCTCAAGAAACCATCTGTTGACCCAGGCACACTTTCCTACTACAGACCCATCTCATACCTACCATATCCAACCAAGGTTTTAGAAAAACTAATCAACTGATGCCTCTGCAACCACCTCAGCAAATACTAGCTCCTTGATGCCACACAGTTTGGATTCAAGCCTAACCACAGTACAGAGACATCACTCATTGCAACATCTGCCTGATCATTGACAGAGGTGACATTGCAGTCCTCATTCCTCTGGACCTCTTTGCAAAGGTGGACATGGTCTCACATACCATGCTCATCAGGTGCCAGCACTAGATTAGTATACAAGGGCAAGATCTCCAGTGGATCTGCTCCTACTCAATGGATAGAATAATAGTTATCCACCTGGCACATTACTCCTTGGAAGGTCGCAAACTCATCTGTGGAGTTCCTCAAGGTTCATCGTGCAGCCCCACCCTCTTTAACTCATACATGAAACCTCTGGCCAATGTCATGACATCCACAACCTCTACTAGGCAGGAAATATGCAACCTCATACTCTCCCTCTCGGACAAGACCCACAACACAAAAACAAGTTCACTGCCTGCATGACCAAAGGTGATAACTGGATGAAAACCAACTGTCTCAAGCTCACCCTGGATAAGACAGTAGTATTGATCTTTGGCAAAATAAGCTCTCCACGGATTACAAGCCAGAGGAAGGCTGAACTCTGACCCACACCCATAACCAATGGCAGGAACCTTGGAATAATCATCAGCAGCTAACTGGACATGATTTCATAGGTCAATGTGTCACTAAATCCTGTTTCCACACTCTGAAGATGTCAAGGAAGATTATCAAATGGCTTCCAAGAAACACAAGAAAAACTGCCACTCACTCCCAGTCACCAGCAAAGTGGGCTATAAGAACACCCCCTATGCGGAGATCACCAAGCAACTCATTAGAGGACTGTAGACCACCCAGAACTCGGCAGCCAGACTCACAACCTCCCAAAGAGAACCCGGATCCCAGCACACCTCAGGGAACTTCACTGGCTTCTAATACACAAACACCCTCAATTCAATCTCCTCACACACACATTCAAAACACTTCTCCACAACTCAAGCCCCATGTACCTGAATAATCACATCTCCTTCCACCAACCATCCAGGCACCTTTGCTCTACAGGACTTCTACTCAGCAACATCCCACACACAGACCCAGATCAGAGGGATGAGCATTCTCTTTCATCGCTCCTTATGTATGGAACAACCAGCCTCTTTGCTAGAGGCTCTTGTTTCTCCTTGAATTCCATAAGAAGCAGAAGACTTGGCTTTCAATGAACCAACCTACCATAGGTAGGGCTAGACACATACACCTGCGCGTCACCAGGATATCCTTTGAAGATGATAGTGCACTTTACAAATGCACATACCATAATACAACAAAACAGGGCAGTCCACTGGGGAACAAGGTGGGCCTCAAGCAGTAGGGAAGTCCTCTGAGGTACAAGGCAGGCCTCGAGCAACAGAACAGTCTTCTGGGAAACAAGGCAGTCCTTCTTCTGTAATGTCAACAGGGCCAAAACATTACTGGAAAGTGCCTCGGGAACTCCAGTTTTGTACCTAGTGCCAGCCTTTAAAGCAGGGGAATTTTCTAGGCTACCCTCACATTTGGTTGTGGAAATCACTTCCCTTCCCCTGCCAAGGTTGCAAGATGTCTGGGGTGACAAAACCGTACTGGTGGATCCCTTTGTGTGTGTGCAGAAGGCAGCCCTTTGAAATATAAGTCGGTCAGGGAATAGCTATGCCCCCAGCAGTCTAAGCATGATGACCCATCCTGCCAACATCTGATTCCCTTTGTCTCACTGTCTGATAGGAATACACAAAGCCCAATATTTAACCCCTTCCATGCTGATGACGGCCCCCATCCGTCATGCATTACAGTGCTCGTGTGCTGATGACGGCTGGGGGCCGTCATGAACCCATTGATTCTTTAAAAGCTCAGCACACGAGAAAAATCGGCCCAGCATGGAAGGGGTTAAGCCATTTACAGTTATGTGACCCAGTACACTGGCAGTAGGCACCAAATGGTTAGGGCAATAACATGCCAGCTTTCTTAAAGTGGAAATTTACAGAATTGTGACTTAAAATCCAACTTTACCATAAAAGAGGATTTTAAATTGGAATTCATTTGAGCCCAAACATGACAATCCTACCTGTTCCCAACCAAAGTTTGATACTTATTAAATATAATAGGGTGACACAATGGTTACCCTATGGCATATGTACGCCTTAATTTAGAAGTTTTTCACTACCAGAACATGTAAAACTTAGGAAAACACTTTTTAAAAACAATGCCCTATGAGCTTTTAAGGCTTCCTTTAGGGGTGACATATGTATTAACAAGCATTTGCAATGCAATATGTCTCACATTTATGAGAGTTTGAGCTATTGGCATTGTAAATGACAATGCCTTTTATTTATGTCTTGTTTTTAACACAGATGAATAAAAGGCATTGGCATTTACAATGCCATTAGCTTAAACTCTTGCAAATGCGGGATCCATTGTATTGTAAATGAGTGCTATAAAATGTAAAAAATCATTGGGAGAGAGCTGTTTAAGAAAATAGTGCTCTTGGAGTCTGTAATTAAAGCCTACCGAGCAACAACACATGTAATAGGGGGTGTCACCATGGGAGGTTACAAAATGAGACAAGGCGGTACTAAGGAGGGACTACTAAGCCTTTTGATCAGTGAACAGCTACAATTTGCAGTGGACAATGACACAAACCAATGGAAAATCTGAGCAGAGAGTGGGCGGAGCTTCATGTCCTTACCTCAATACTGCTTGCTTCGCAGAGCAGCGCATGCACTGCCTAGCTTGTTCTAAAATGCGTGTATCTTTCTGTCCATATTCAGAAGGGCAGACAATGCATAATCTGCTTCTTGTTGCAAAATGTCTGGTTACCCACATGTGTTTCTGGACATGATAATCTGTTTAAAGGTGGACGCAGGCTCCAGACCCGGCCTCCAGCGTGCATTTTCCTGGTATCAATCAATCAATGTGAAGTGAGTTAAGTTGTTCAGTGCGCCTCCTCAGCGCCCACGTCGCGCCCCAGGCGACACAGAATCCCCACCATTAAAAATGACATCTGCCCCCTTTCAGGCACAGACAGGGGATGGGGCCGGGGTCAGACCGCACACAAAAGCTGACAAGCCTCCTGATCGAAAGCACACAATAATAGAACTTATTAAGATGTCATCAGGTGGGAAGTATTGGTAACAACAGAGCCTCTGGCTCTGTTGTTACAGGGGCTTTGGGAAATGCAGCAATAAATAACTTAATGGATGCTCATGTAAAGAGCTCCAATACCTTCAGGTCTCGTTCGCGCTATAGAAAACTACAAAAAATCCAGATGCAAGGAGGGAAGAGAAGCCATCACACGCTGTACTATCTGATGACCAACCAAAATGCTCCGAGTAAAATTGCCTGAAAGAGAGCTAAACACACAAAGGAGGGCCTTTTATAGACATGCAACAATAGGAAGGCAGCCACAGATAATAACCAATGGCAATCTGTGGGTTTGCCAAACCCCACAGAAGAGATATAACAGGTGGATAAAAGCTCAACCAAAAAAGGAAGGTGTCGTCCAGGAAAAAAGGTTTATTTTGCAAGGTCAAAATGACAGTTCAGAACTGCACTACGGGCTGCCCAAGTGGGCCTGAGACATGTTTTAAATGCTACTTCAGTCGGTGGCATAAATGTGTGCTGCAGGGCCACTATCTTCAATCTTTCTAAATACAACCTATCCTCCTGGGAGATTGATCTCTTGAGCAAAGGTGTCTCCTTCCTTCCCATGACCCGAAGTAATCAGTTTGCCCTCCAAGAAAACCTACTACTGTTGTTTCGACGTATCAGAATAAAACCATTTTTCGCTGATAAGCCCACATATGACCATATCACCTATTCTTCTTTTCATCCCCATTCACTTTTTACCCCCAGCTGTCACTATGCCATCAGAAATATTGACATTTGCAAGACTTGTACTTCATGAAATCGCATACAGCAAAAATGATTTCAAAATTGTACAATATAATCTGACCCTTGCTGGAAAGGAGGTATTAATTAACCTCAAAGAGAATAAAAACATCATCAAATCAGCTGACAAAGGCAGTGGTATTATTATTATGGACATTTAAAAATATGATACAGAAATAATCAGGCAGTTGTCCAACATCTGACATTATCGTATTATTACTGAAGATCCCTTACCTGACATCAGATCTAAAATACAAACTGTGACCAATGTAGTCAGAACCCATAACATCAATACTGAAAAAGAACTAGACTTTCTGAATAATCCACATCCTTGTGCCCTCATCATTTATGTACTCCCCAAAATACTTAAGGACACCACCAACCCAAAAGAACCCTTGGACAAATATAGTGATGCTGTGATAAAAGAATTTGTTCCTTGTATAGATAAAGTTTTTGCGACACTTTGGATCTCATAAATCTAATTGAAGACAGGCCATTCAACACCGAGACCGACCGGATTGCGGGTCTTCACATCGAGCCTATTGGTTCGAATGCCGCATTTACATCTAAAGAGGGGATGCTATAATGCACCAGTTATAGCTGCAGTGGCAGTGCGGTCCTCCTGATAGGTTTAGGGGCTCTGGCTCAGCTGCTAAAGCTCGGCCTGCAAAGTGGTACAAATTAATTAATAGAATTTTTGGGATGCTGCGCAGTGCAGCTCAGCGGCAGATCTCAGGCCCCTCAAACGAGAGTGCCAGCCAGAGTCTGTCCCACACTACGATCAGGAAAAAGGCAGCGAGACCCTAGAGCAGAGGTCTTCAATCTGTGGGGCGCGACCCCCAGGGAGGTCGTGGAGTCCTTTAAAGGGGGTCGCAGATTCTGTCCCTGGCTTGGGCTGATGAGGGTGCTCATGGCGAGGCCTAATTCACACAGAGGTGTGAAAAACATCGAAGCCTCATTAACAAGTAAAAGACTTGTCAAGTACTCGGGTGTGTCTGTGTGTGTCCCTGAAGCCGTTTCGAGCTGGGGGAAGTCGGGGAGGGGGGCTGGGGGAAGTCGGGGAGGGGGGCTGGGGGAGCAGGCTGTAGTGTAGCCTGCCCTTTGAGGTCAATGGATATTGCGGCGCCTAGAGCTGTGGGTCCCGTGACACATCCCCCGCCACTAGCAGGGAGGCACAGAGATGCCCTCCCATGATCGGGAAAGAAGGAAAAACATGCAGAGAGATACTGACCCCCCCCCCCCCCCCCCATGAGAAAGGCACAGAAAAGGTGGGTGAATGAATGATGGGTGGATGGATGGATGTAGGGATGAAGGATGGATGGATGTGTGAAAAGGTGGGTGGATCAATGATGAATGGGTGGATGAAAGGGTGGATGGATGAAAGGATGGATGAAAGGGTGGATGGAAGGAAGGATGAAAGGGTAGCTGGATGAAGTATGGATGGATAAAAGGTTGCATGGATGAATGATGGATGGATGGATGTGTGAAAAGATGGGTGGATGAATGATGGGTGAATGGATGGTTGAAAGGGTGGATGGATGAACGATGGATGTATGTATGGATAAAAGATTGCATGGATGAATGATGCATGGATGGATGTGTGAAAAGGTGGAGGGATGAATGATGGGAGGATGGATGAAAGGGTGGGTGGGTGGATAGATGAAAGGGTGGATGGATGATGGATCTATGTATGGGTGGGAGGATGAATGGGTAGATGGATGATGGATAGATGTATGAATGGGAGGATGAAAGGGTGGATGGATGTATGGATGGATAAAAGGTTGCATGGATGGATGGATGGATGGATGTGTGAAAAGGTGGGTGGATGAATGATGGGTGGATGGATGGAAGGGTGGATGGGTAAAGGATGGATGTATGGATGGAAAGATGAAAGGGTGGATGGATGAAGGATGGATGGATGGATGGAAGGATGAAAGAATGGATGGATGTGTGAAAGTGTGGGTGGATGAATGATGGATGGATGTGATGAGGTCTAACAGGCGCATTTATGGTTGTCAAAAGATGATGATGAGGAATACCAGTTTCTAGAAACTTTTGTCAGAAGGGGGTCCTTACACCTAAAAAGGTTTTACAAGGGGGTCTCAGCATCAAAAAGTTTGAAGACCTCTGCCCTAGAGGCTCCCTCCCAGCCACAGCCGTCACAACCCAGAACTGATACCCGGAGGGGGTGCTGATGATATCACTGCTTGTGGCCCCAGGCGCATGTCCCTGCGCTGCATAGGAGGTGAGACGGCTGGGAGAAGCCCCGGGTGCTGGCAACTAGGGCCGCGGGCTGATTATATTGCACTGCACTTGCAGGGATTGGCTGAGCCTCGCCATCGACTCCTGCCTCAGGCGCCTAGACTGGAGCAGGTGCTGCTACCCCGACTTTGTGAGGGGGGGCTAAAGGGCTAAGCAACTGGTCCGCACGGCACTGAGGATAAGGTGGAGCGTGAAGGCCACACAATGCTTGGTCTCGGCACCGATAACCTGCGTGCCCCGGTGCCTGGATTGCAAATCCGAGAAAGTGAGCAATGCAATGTACCTTGTCCTTCCGCGGTATCAGGATCCAATACTGGCGATTCCTGTGAATGACTCAACCTGCTTTAAACCACCTGGGTCAATGCTACTGGTGGCGCACACTGGCCTGCTGCCTGGCCATGAATATGGCATTGGCAGCACCGCATGCCAACATCCAATATCCTGCCACCGAAGGACCTCGATGAAACAGTATGTCTAGTGTGCTGTCCAGCCGAGAGCTCAGTGCTGAGACAGAATTGCCATGCTGTGACTCGGGAGTGCAACTCCCATTGGGCTGAAAGGGCTTCAGCCCCCCCCCCCCCCCTCGTGTGTGGCAGCCTGGGCTGAGACAGCTTCCCGGGCACACACACAGCTGCACCAGAGTACTTCACAGGTCTTTAAAAGACCATATGCTTACTAACGAGGCTTTGTTGTGTGTTTTCACTCCTTCTTAGAGCCCCTGCATCTCCACTCTGCCTATTGCTGGAAGAAATAGCCCCCCCCCGAATTTTATCTTAGCCCTCCCCCCTGGAAATTTGCCCACCACGAGGCCTGCTAATTGCTGTGGCATAGGTTTGCTTGCTGGCCTCTTGCCTCACAAAGAAGTCTGCCCTCAGAGCCCAGTATCTAGCTACACTTGCTACTTGTAATGGGTGCTATAAAATTAGGTACATTCTGAGCTGCCTGCCGTGCCTCTGTAGTCTGAGAAGTGTGCAGTCACGCAGTCTTTCTCTGCTCATTTTGAGCAGTGACACGTTAGCGCACTTTAGTGTACTGTAACTGAGTTGGGTAGGGTGCGTGTGCGGGTTGACTAGTGCTGCTTGCAGTTCACCTAGTTATAGCGCCGTGGGCAGTGCCACACGCTCGACAAAACAACAATATCTCCAGCACTCGGCCATCCTGCCCAGCTTAACAGTATGATCAAGTTACAAGGGCACTACGTCAATGCCCTTAAATTTCTGGTACGTTTCTCGTTGCTCATATGGGTTTAATTTCTGATGTATATGTTACCCTCGTCTTTGTTGCTTGAATTTGCTCGCGAGAATGTGCCACACAGTTGTTAAAATGTCACTCATAATTAGCCTGAAATTATGAAAATGTCACACATGGCAATCTGAAACCTTGGCAACTTTACCAAGCACTTGACAGCTGAGGCACTATAAGGCGTGACATGCAGAGCACCACACTGAAATGCGATAGTCTAATGCATGATGCATGATTCTTGACAGGGCTGAATGCATTCATTCTTCTAGCCTGGATGACAGGAGAAGAGAGTGTTCAGGCCTGAGAGTGATGGTATTAAAAGTGAGGGGGCCGCATTTTTCAATTCTTGCCTAGGGCGGCAAAACACCTAGAAACGGCCCTGACTGGCAGTCGGACCGAATGTTGCCCAACACAGGACCACCGCCGGGATATTGGATCTTGATGGATCGACGGTGGTGTCAGGACCTGTGAATGGCAGTGGTGCAAATATAGGCACCGCCGTAGGGGTTTATCACATCCCTTTCCAACATCCTTTATGTGGCAGCGGCCCTGTCATGTAAAAGATGTCAGAAACGTAAATAGGTGGCCCCAAAGAAGGCTCCCTGGTGCTTTCACCAGGGGGGAAGTGCATGATGGCACATGTTGTGCTCTCCTCTGCATGTACTGTTGTGCATGCACTGTGTGCCATGCATGACATGGTGCATGGTAACAGTTTGCGCACAATAGTGCAGGTGCTGCATCATGGCGGTTTCGCCTTTAGGCTCAGTTAGTGAACATGAGTATGTCGTGGCCGACAGACCGCAGCAGTGGTCATGTAATAATATGGTGGTCGGGATGCCGCCGGCTTGATAGGGTCTCCAGATCGCTGACACTACAGCCCAGCTGTCTAACCACCAGGTTTGTAATCACCCCTTAGACTCCAATAAGGATAGTGTAAATCTTCCAGCAGGGTGAGGTCTAAAGCTGCGGCCCAGAGAACTTTCTTTCTCGTACTTTCTAACTTTCATCCTCTGGAGGGAGGAAGTATTTTCAAAGTTCTGGGAATGTACTTTCTACCAGTTAGGCCCCAGCTCTTCATGCTAGGCTTTAATGCACCTGGTATCTCCCCTTTCAAGTCTTCTGCAGAGTCCACTCCTGAGTGGCTAGTTGGGCCCTTGTGGGATTAGTCGTCCGTTATATACTGGTTGTACTGGTTGGTTGGAATCTGAAACATAGAACCTATGAACCCAGATTCCAGATGATGACAGTGTGGCCCAGACTTTTATAGTATAAAGACGCCTCTTAAGTTGAAGAAAATAAACTTACCTTGAAAACGGACCTCGCGTAAAGCTGCGTATCAGAGGAGACGATGTTACACTGCCGATGCGCCGAGAAATATTTGGAGTCAAGCTATCCAGGCTGATGAAGGCTGATAGCCAGAAACCGGTCCTTGGATGCTTGATTCCGGTCTGGTAAAGACATGGCTTGGTAGTTCGGACTGGACTGTTCCTATGAGGCACAGGGTCAGAGCTGATTTGCATATAGCCAGTGTCTAACCCAGGGTGGTGTGGAATGCAAAAAAACAATGGATTTAGGCCCAGATCCTTGTACTGGGGTGATTGTATGACATTGTTCTACATTCTGTCCATCAACTGTGTTTTTTTCCGAGAAATATTTGAAGCAGCGGCAGAACCTTGTCAGCTCAGCGGCGGCTTAATTGGCACAGGATATGGGTGTGTTCGACGCAGTACAACAGATTTAGGAAGTACTGTATTTAACCATTTTATCAATTTTGTTCAACAAGTGAGCTAGTGTATACGTACCAATGTGCAAGCACAGCACATCATTGCCAAGAGACTAAACAGAGAATCACGCACACGTGTGTAAGTGTAGTTTGCATACATGAAGACTGGTATACTCAGGTTAAGGAGCAAAGTGCACGTGGCCCAGCTCAGCAGTGATTCAGCAGATATCGGCCTACCGGTGACCTGCACACCGTAATTAATTAATTGTGTGCTGATTCAGTGATCGGCACACCATTTAATTTGATGGTTCACGTATTTATCACAAGCTTATTACAAAGTGTGTTCAAATTTGTGAATCTCACAGATTCAACTCAGTGATTCACATACCTATTCATGCCAAATTTAAACAATATATATTACAAATTAAATAATATATATATTTCGAACTAATATATGGAGATACTTTGTGGGCATATCAAGAAATTTAATTGGGAAGTCACACACCTATGAACATTGTACATTAAATAATACATTTGAAATCTTAGAGTTGCATATAGAGATACATATTTACGTATGGGTACAAAATATATAAGGTTAAACAACTAACAGTTACCTACAATATTGTACATTGCATTACACAAGACCATGGATGGAATTAATGCACCAACCCCATTATTGGCTACACCCGGGGAACCTACTTTGGAATGGAGACAAGGGAAAGAAGGGTTAGAAGCTGGTTTAGGAGCAGAACGCAGACGCATTTTGAGTCACTTGCCCCAATGGTAACTATTTGAGAGGATGAAGACGATATAGATGTATATGGGAGTGCAATCAAGCAACTAGATAAGTTGTACATCAAGAAAGTAATATACGGTTGCAAGACACATGTTTTTAAGTAGAGGGCAATTGCCCAATGAGTCAATTGATGTTTTTATAAATTGGCAGCTAAATGTAACTAGGCTGCTTTTCATGACCAAATGATTTAGGGCCCAATTTTGCATAAGGTTGCAGATTCAAACTTATAAGAAAAATTACTATCAGGAGATGATTTAACCTTAAGTAAAACTATGGAGATGAAACTGGGTATGAAGGAATTATCTGAAAGACATCTTGCTGAAATACAGATAGTAAAAAAGTATAGGAATGATGATAAATTGGACCGTAAACCCAAAGTAAAATTGCAAACCAGCCAGAATTTGGACAACAGGGGACATTTGAACTTACCGGACGCTGCTGTGTGCCCGTCACTATCGCACACGCTCCCTCCGTGAGGGAAACGGCTGTGGGGGTTGTAAGAGCAGTCATTACATTGCCGAGAGGGAAACGGCGGAAAACTCCAACTCCCAGGTGCCCCAGCTGTCATAGGCGTACCCATGACGATGAAGCCTGCGCCCAACGGCGCTACAAAGTTGTGGAGCGCCGTGCGCTCTAGAGGACATTTGTACTTACCGGACGCTGCTGTGTGCCCGTCACTGCCGCACACACTCCTGCCGTGAGGGAAACAGCTGTGGGGGTTGTATAAGACACGAGGGGTGAGCAGAGACCACACCTGTGCACGCTAACGATACCGGCCTACGGGCGGTCAACGGGACCCACTACAGAGATAGGGGCTCCACACAGCGATATATTCTTCCACGGGGGCCGGGTAGGCACGTCAGTGGAGGCCACCTGGTACAATAAGGGAAGAATTTTAAACGTGCAATTCATATGCTGACCCGAAACCCTGAAGAAATCACTGGTAAAGTAAAATACAGTGATGAAACATGTCGGTTGACTTTTAATAGAGTGAGCTAACAGCACAGAATAAAGATATAGTTGCCAGTTTGCTTTGCTCTTTTTAATGGTGATATATCTGTATTCCATTTGGTAGGGATATGGGAACATCACAATGGGTTATATAACACGTGTAACACATGTTGGTTGTTTGGTTTGATTGCACTATCTTTTTTCTCCCATTTTGTTTTCGGGTTGACAGTAGCTGATGATGAGAAGTGAGGAATCAGGCGAGTACCAGCCTGTCAGAATCCTCCCCTTGGTGTTGCTTCCGTGAGGCACTGTCAACCTCCCCTCCCGCTTTTTTCACAGTTGGATGATAGAGGGAATAGGTACATAGGTGGTGGACCACTCAGACACACATATATATAGGCGACAAAGCGCCGCCTTAGATTGTAACAGAGTGCAATTCACACAGACAGAAGGTGTATGTATACCCCCGTCTGATTTAAATAAAATTAAAAATTTCCTTTAGCCATAGAGCGTAGAAGGGGTAGGCCATCACTGTTGATTGGGGTTGTATAAGCAGCCATTACATTGCAGTGAGGGAAACGGAGCAAAACTCCAACTCCCAAGTGCCCCAGCTGTCACAGGCGCCCCTGTGACAACAAAGCCTGCGCCTGACGGCGCTACAAAATTGTGGAACACCTCCCGACCCACGGGACGCGCGCAGGCGGCACCGGGCCAAGCCTGGGCAAAGGGCGGGCCGTCTGTGTCTGTCCGGGGCAGTACAAGGCAGGGCAGGGCCACCTCCCTAATAGCTGGTACATAGAGGAGGGAGAGGTTTGTACTCCTGGACCCAAAGGTACTTTTGTATGCACTTTTTAGTGACCTGTAAGTAGTGGAGCCTATATTTTGGTACAAGACTTTGGACTTGGTGGCATTACTGTGAAATGAGTATGGGCAGGCGCCGAGCAAAACCCCTCCCGGAGAAAACAGGCTTGGCCATAGATACCTATTTGACCAAAGCTGTTAATGTTATATCAGAGGAAATAAGTTGTGCAGAGAAACGTATGTCAATGGGGTCTAGTGTAATGCTTGGTGAGCAAGATGGTCTGTGTGATGAGAATGTAACCAGAAGGGAGAGTTTGACCAATATAGATTTAGATATTGCCCCTCCTGCTACATTTAATGATATAGATGATGTATTATTATTAGGTGATATTGGGCAGTTACGAACCTCAGCTACGCCAGAGTTAGTACACAAGACCCCTTCTCCTGCTCTATCCCCTGCCCCCTCTCCTGTCCCCATAAAACACACTAGAGGATGTAATAGGAAAGCACCAGGCCCAGGTAACACAAGGGCTAAAAGGGATAGGAAAAACACAACACGGAGTGTTACAACAGACTCCGGCTGTAATTTACGTGTAGGGGAAGAAAAGGATATACATAATTTAGAAACCCTCATGGATAAAATTTCGGAGTTAATTAGACCTTTTGTATGAGAAGGTTGACAACCTAGCTAGGGTAGTGCATAAGGTAAGTGAGTATCTTGACACCCAAAAACATAATCAGAGCACTCATGTAACGAAAACAGTGACAATAAACAAGGATAGTATCACGACAAATGAAGTTATTGAAGAAAGTAGGTCTGTTATGAACAAAGGGGTGGTAAAGGCAAGCAGACCTGGGGTGGCATGTGCCGAGAATACTGAGGTTAGATTAGAACCTATGGAATCGAGGTACAACCTAGGATAACACCAGCTAGGATATCCAGTGAGACATTAAATACAAAAGGATTACCTAGGGTCTCCTCAAATGTAAGTTCTGGAGACCGCTCAACAATACTAGTCTTCCTCCAGAATGCATGCCCTATGTGGCCATCCTTACAAATGCCCCCAAATTAAAAGGAGACCAGACAGAAACCCATGAGGAATTAAAAAATACAACCTTACATTGGCTGTACAAAAAATGTGGTTTCCTTGCTATAGGGGCTGACCAGATAATTTTAACCCAAAGAGTGGGGTGGTTTGGTCCGTTGGCTAAAAACTTTGAAGGCAACTGCATAATCATCAATTTTAGGTCCCCTAGATGGGCCCAGTATACTTTATGCAATACACCGCCACCTTCTTATTGGGACTATAACACCACACTTCTTCCGCTGGGCTATTTTTACAGGCATTTGAATAATGAAAGTAAAGCCGATACTTTGATTTTTTATCAGCCTACGGTCAATATGTCTCCTTTACTAGTACCTAGACCCTCTTGTTTTTTAATTCCATTGAATAACAGATTTAATGTATTAAGTCTAATGGAAGATAATGACGGACTGATGAATTGAGAGAGGAATTCACCAGCTGCTAATAACGATGGGAGAGAGGCAGATCCAGGACTATCCTTGAATGGAATAATAGACGAACAGGCTACCCAGCTAGTTTACAGTCAGGAAAACGGTCATAGCGTCTCAAGTTGTGGATCCCCGGTAGGGAGTTGACTATTGATTCAGTATTACCAGTGGAGTTACAAGCCCCAGCAATCATGGGAACAATAACATTAGTTATGGTTATCATACTGAAATTCAACCTACACCCCAAGAGGGATACAGCCTGGTAACCTGGGGCCTCATTTATGAGCCCTTGCGTCACTTTTACGCTGCTGTGACGCACCAGTGGAGTAAAAAATGCGCCTTATTGCGTCATATCTACAAAGTGACGTATCTAGGTAGATGTGTCACTTCGTAAACCCCTGCACCACATTATACCTGCGCCAGGTATAATGTATGCAAGGGGGGCGTATTGATGCAAGGAAGGGTCGTAGAAGTGACGTAGTGAAATCTATGAGATTTAACTGCGTCACTTTTAGGACGTCATTGCGTCAAAATCTTGCGCCTTCCTCACAGCAGGCGCAAGACTGACGCTGGCCCTTTCACATGGGGCTTGCCCCATGTGAAAGGACGCATTGCTGGAGTTGCGTCACTTTTGTGACACACTCCAGCAATGCGTCACTTTTGCGCTTACAGATCCGTCAGAAATACTTACGTATCTGTAATTCCTTGCGACATGATGCGTCATACATTAAATATGACACATCAGGAATGTTGCAAGGAGTGCGCACTGAGAAGTGACGCATCGCTGCTTTCACACAGCGATGCGTCATTTCTCATAAATGAGGCCCTTAGAATATAGCAGGACTGGGTAAAAAGTTAGACACTCCTTTCTAGAAGGATTTTATTTCCTCAGACATTGATATAGTCTGCCTACAGGAAACTTGGTGTAAAGAACCTGTGTTTGTGGAGGGCTACACATCACACTGTGTGAATGCAATTACATCCACTGCAGGAAGGGCTAAGGGCGGCCTCCTGCTATTGGTTTCAAATGAATTAGTGGGGTATAGAATTAGGAGTTGCTAACCAGTGGATAGCTATAACCAAATAATGAAGATTGAGTTTAACTGGGGTAAGGATCTAGTCCTAATTAATTTTTATAATAATATATTTAATAGTAATAGAGGACTACCATTACAGGCTTTAGGTGATGAGATTGATAGGGTCCTGGCACAAACAGGGAAATCAGCATAGGCGAATTTTGCGAATTTGCGGTTCACGAATTTGCGTATTTGCGAATTCGCAATCTGCAAATCCGCAAACTCTCGGGAATTTGCGGATTTTTTTTTTGTGTGTTCGCAAGGGTTTCTGCCAGTTCGCAAGGGTTTAGTACCAGTTCGCAATTGTCAACTTACTTGTCGGCTCACAAAGGCCGCGACTATGTTGTTTCTACGTCTGGTTCATCATCACAGGTTCACAGCACCCTCTGTTTCACCACTGCCACCCTCTGGTTCACCCATGCCACCCTCTGGTACATCACTGCCACCCTCTGGTTCATCACTGTAGATTATGGGGGTGAAAAGCAAGCACACCTGCCCTGCTTCAACTGACATGAATTCATTTGGGGTTGATTAATGTGTCACTGAATTTAAACTTCCAGTCTGGCACCTGCTTCCTTATCTGTAAATTGCTTTCTGTTGCAGTGCATTATTTTTTCACAGGACCTTTGTGGCCTACTTGTAGCTATTCTATGAGCCTGCTGTGAGGATCAGAGCAGGGTCATAATATAGTTGCAAGTAGGCAACTGAACTCTGGAGGGGCCCCTCAGGAAGCACTACAGGGAATGGTTACTAATGATGAGTTTGAACTTTTGCACCTGCTGAGTGCTTTCATTTTTGCAAAACTCGTTTTTCTGCAATTTCACGGGATTCACAGGGCGCGAATTTGTGCGAGATCAAATTCGGAAGCCGCAAATTCGTGCGAATATGCGATTTGTTTTTTTGCAGCGTGTTAGTTCGCAAGATTTTGTGAGTTTTAGCAGGCCGCTTGTAGCGCAACGGCGCAAAGTTACCCTCACGGTTGTTCACGGGCGCGGCCATCTTGTTTGCATGACTTATTTCCGTTTCCGGGCGAGATGTGTAATCTCGCAAAGTGTGCGGCTCGATAGTACAAGTTTGCGTGTGATCGCGATGAAAATCTCACGCAAACTTACCCAAGCGGTCGTGAACGGGCGCGCCCATCTTGTTTCTCATTCATTGCTATGGTTCTGGGCATGCTTTCTGTATCCTCTCTGAATCTCTGCCATCCTTTGCTTGTTTGAAGTTTTTTTTGATCTATTTTACTTATTATCAATCCCTTTATATTTCTAGCTCTATATTTTTGTGTTTTCTGCTACTTTTGGTTAATTTTAAACTACTTTTTTTAACTCTTCTCTTTTCTTCTTCCCTATTCTATTTCTTCTTTATTATTTACCTTCCTTTCTGCCCAGACCATGGTAAAGGGAGCCGGGAAGCATCCTGAGAAGGGGAAGAGTCCCGCACCCCGTGCCCGGCTCCCGTGCGGGCGTTTGATGGGGGAGCAGGTCACAGCCCGGGAGATCTTCAGCGCGGAGGAGGTGGCCGCACTAGTTTTTTATGTTCAGCGCCGCCTCCCCAGGACCATCATGGCAGGCGGCAAGATCGCTAGCAGGTACGGGATCCGGGAGCGCCGGAAGCGGTGGGAGAAGGTGTGCCCGGCCATGTACCAACACTCTCAGGTCCGGCGCACCTACAACCATGCCACCCACCGTTGGACGGATCTCCTGGACCGGGAATGCGACTTGATCGACCTGCTCGGCCTTGAGATCCCCGGGCTTGGTGAGTTGTAGTAGCTATTTATTCACTACTCTGTTTTCTCCAGCTCTATGTGTTTATTATATTGCACATTTTTGTTTTTTACCAAGAGTAATAATGCTGCTGATTACATTGTAGGTAAATTATATTTCAAAATCTTCTGTGCATTTCAGGTGCACTGCTCTCCTTCTCAGTAGCGTTGCTACTATGCTTTTTTGTCTTCGATTTTGTGTTCATTTTATTGGCCTGAGAAATTATGTATGAGTGTAGTTTAAAGAACTGCGTAATGCTAGACACTAAGGGTCAGATTTTTAATTACCGGCGCATCCCTGCAAAGTAGCAGGGATGCGCCAGTAATTGTGCGCCACGCCACCACCATCCATGGTGCGCCGTATTTACAATGGTCCCAAAACATCACCAAAGCGTTATGCATCTGTGCCGTAAAGGCGGCGTATTGCTGGAGTTGCGTCGCAACGATGGCGCAGCTCCAGCAATGCTCTGGAGTGCCCTATCTCCCCAATTCTGTGTCAAGCCGTACGTCTGATTCAAGCAGGTGCAGGGTTTGAGTCATGCATCATTGTCTTAAAAGTGACTGATTGAAATCTTGTAGATTTCCCTCAGCCACTTTTAGGATGCGTTCCTTCGCAGGAACGCCCTCCCTTGCGCCGGAACGCCCCCTGATGGCGCAGGGCTTTACAACAGGATGCATCTCCCATATGCGCCACGTTGTTAATATGCGCCGCACATTGGCGCCTCTTTTGTTCTGCCGCTGCTTCACAAAAGTCACGCAACAATGGAGCAAAAGAGCCGCAAGGGGCTTGTAAATATGCCTCTACAGTCCTTCCTTTGTACACCTGGCAATAAGAAGAAATAGTGGTGGTGGATTGATAGTTTGAGTATTTTAATGACTGTTTAATGTAGTAGGAAACTTTTTAGTGTTGTTGCTGATCTGCAATCACAATGGACTCTGTCTGTCACTACGCGTGCTGCGGACTGCTGCCTGCCAGTCCTAGGCGAACCTTTTTAGTAGTTTTTTTAGTGAGTTACATAACTTTCCAAGTCGACGGTCTGCAAATCAAGCAATACTAATATCATAGTAGACCACATGAGATAGGTCAATATATCCAGTGGAATAGTTGTCTATTTGCTATTTCGCTAAAATATTTTGTTATTGTTCTTTTGAAATGTTTGATTTGGTTGACTAATATCATCCATGTTTTCTGGTCTTTCTTTCTTTCATGTTGTACATCAGCTCCCCCAAGGGGCAAGAGGGCATTGGAGGAGGCTGCTGCTGTTGCTGAACAAGGCCAGGATCGGGTAGGCGAGGGCTTCTTTGCTGGCCCCGAAAGTTAATTTTAATATAGAGTACCTATTTTTTCCTAGCGTTCCTCATTTGATTTTTTCTATATCGTATTTGATCTTCTTGTAGACTGTATCTAAATTCTTATCCTGCCTCGACTATGACTCCCTGTGGTAATACTAGATTATTCTTATTAGTCTGTCTGTGTAGCTAACTAAGATTGCACATTTGGCAAAAGGTGTAAAACGAAACTCCCATTCTAGTCAGCAATAGCTCTATGCACTGAGTTCAGTCCTCTGGGATTGTCCATAATGTCTTTTCAAGTCTTCTAAATGTTTACGCTTTGACAATTACCAACAATAAAAAGGTGAATGACCACCAAGAAAGAATAAGATACTACTTTACTTTTGGTTTGGATAGGAGGACAATCCATACTACTACTGTTGCAGGGACAAATCTGCACAAACAGAACTATGGACACTAAATAGTGTATTGTTTATCAATTATAGTAGGCGCTGGTAGACTTTCCACATACCTCAGTGATATCAGACTTTGAAGAACCCCCAATCTCCTTACTGACTATATAGTGTGGCAGAGTCATTTAGCTCCCGAATTCATCGATGTTTGATCCCCAATGATGATTATCCAATGCAGGACAAGAGTACGGAGTCAGAGTCCAGAAGTGTCAGAGGCACGGACTCATGCTTGCAAATTGCAAAACCTTTTGCTCATTCACTCATGACCAAAAACTACAGAGTCTATTTAAGTTTTAAAGCTTTATTAATAGTAAAAATATTTATTAAACTCAAGCTTGTCATAAAACATAAACGGTTGATTAAAAATGGAAAAGTGCTTACTCATTTTTTATGTCACACATTTATTGTGGGCGAGCCAAGCCCTCACCTGGTTTGAACTTTCATTTTTCTTTTTGGTGCTGAATCATTGGTCCCTTCGTCCTAATGATTTGTTCTTAGAAGTGAAGCTTCTGTCTATTATGAGAAAAATGGTGCGTGTTAAAAAGCAAGCATTCATCAGTTGTGCCAAAATGTGCAGCAAGACAACATCCTTCCCTGGAAAAAGGGACATTTTTACTTTAGAGTAGACAGTCACAAATTATTAGATTGGTTTCTGTATTTGCATTTCTTAATTACTAGACAAAATACTAGTGAGTGGTGTATGTCTATGACATCTAACATTCTTAAATGTACTTTGTAGGTGGAACATCTGGTGCTGGGCCCAGCACGGAGGTGGAGGAGGAATGCCCTGGGGAGGAGGCGGTGGAAGTGCCGGACCAAACTGCTGTGCGGGTTGCCACTGTAGTGGCGGGCAGTGGTAAGCTCTTACATTCCTTACTTATTGAGATTGCAGACTGCATGGTGTGCTGCTCCCCGTGAGAAAACGTATTGTTTGTCCAGATAAGAGACATGAAGAAGAATGATTCACATTTAGGGGCCTATTATGATGGCGGACGGACCTGAGTCCGTCCCCCACCATAGAGTAGGAGGGACCGTCCGCAGGGGCAGCGGCGGTCCCTCCGTGGTAATTAGGATGTGACCGCTACCCTGGCCGTCACATCCTGTATTTTTATCATTGCGGCGGGTGCAGCTTGAAGCAGCACCCGCCGCAATGATAAAAATGTAAGTTGTGCATTTGCATGCACAAAGCTGCAGGCACTGCGCGGTGCTTGCCGCTTTGTGCAGGCAAATGCAGGGGGGTACCATAGGTACCCCCCATGTGCACCCACCACCCCCCTTCACCTCTGGAGACCCGCAATGGGCCCCCAAACAAAAGTCTGTATGCCTTTGCACGTCGGAAATGCCGCCGTGTAAAGGCATGTTCCTCCAGACATCCTAATATGATCTGGCGGTGTCTGATAGACACCGCCAGCCATGTTAGTGCTTTTCCGCCGCGGACGGGAGGCAACTGCGGCGGAAAAGCTGCAGACTGAAAAATGATCCCCCAGCCATCCTAATCTGGCGGGGGGTCTTTTTCAGTCCGCTGCGGATTTCCAGCATCCTCCGGGCCGTCAGGGGATTCCGCCGGCCCGGAGGATGCGGGAAATCCGCAATCCTAATCTGCCCCATAGTTTGAATGGATGGATGCCTGAATCATGGTATTATCTGACTCTTAGATAGCATATGTGTATCTAGAGAGCGTTAGACGGTCACTGGATGCACTACGTGTTACTTTGAAGAGCATGTAACACCGCACCCGCACGTCTGTCCCAGTGTAGGAAAGGCAAGGAAAAGAAGTTGTAATTTTGTCCGAATACTACCATGAATAGTAGCAGTAGTTTGTATTGCAAGCAAAGCATATATCCGGCTATTACGATGGCCACTCATACCTCTGTTAATAAGTTTAGTAGAACTAGGTCATTCATGTGTGGATGTATCACTGTTCACTCAATAAAAAGCAAAGCACCTAAAGTCATCCCATATGTAAGCAAATACATACCATGTGCAGTGATAGATAATCAGATTATTTATCTTCTTCATTTTCCTTTTCTAGTATTCATTGGCACTGTAGGGTGAAAGTTAAATTAATTAAGCAGTAGCCCTAGTAACAGAGTATTCTCAGTGCCACCCGTAATAGAAAAGTAAGAGCATCACCATCCTGCATGTACTGGACTGGTACAGTAACCCAAGTCTGTCTCACACATCATGGCAGGCGTCTGTTTTTCTCGGGTGCAAGTTGACTGCGCTGGATACTCATGGATTTGGTCCAAACCAGTATTAGACCCTCCCAGCAATGGCCACAGAGCCGTCATCCCAGGCAAAAACAAGTAGAAGATCCCCAAACAGCCAAAAAGCAAAAGTACAAAAATGGGGAAGTCTGATTTTGTCCAAAACAGTTTTATCCGGTATTAGACCTTCCCAGCATTGCCCCAAGACCCGCCAACCCACCCACAAAAAAGCACAACACCCCCAAACAGCCAAAAAGCAAAAATGGAAAATCTCATACTTAAAAGTAATAGTAATAGTAATAGGGGCATTTATATAGCGCTGGGTTTTTACGCGCACCGGCGTGTCCCCGCGCTTCGACCGCTGCGAAACCCTTCCTGGCTTCCCTGAGAGATGGTCCCTTAATGGGTATCTCCAGGGTGAGACCAGGCATCCCCGGCGGTCTGATGGGGCCGTTAGTGAAGATGAGGCAAGCTAGCGCCCAGAGTTGCCGAGTGTGATCGCTGATCAGAGTGGGCACCGAGGCGAGAGAATTATCGAGTCCGCTGACCCTGGTCCAGAAACCTGCCGCGTCGGGAATCGAACCCTGGTCCCGGGCCGTCCTCTGCTCTCGGGTCTGCCGCCTCTAACCAGTGAGCCACACTACTTACAATATTTTTCGGCCTTCTGTCCAAACGCGCTGTGCAGCTACGTCATAACTCCCGTTTTCCACCATGGATTTCCTGAAAAGCAAATGCAATCAAAATTAGACTGTGCCAGCAGTGCTCCCAGACCCCAAAACCCACCCACAAACACCCGGAACCCCCCCAAAGAGCACCTCAAAACAAGCAAGTCAGCAAAAACGCAAAAAAAGTTCACCTCCGATTTGGTCCAAACCAGTTTTATCCGGTATTAGACCTTCCCAGCAATGGCCAGAGAGTCGTCAACCCAGGCAAAAACAAGTAGAAGACCCCCAAACAGCCAAAAAGCAAAAAGTACAAAAATGGAGACTTAGTCATTTACACGGCAATTTCCAAAATCACTCCGCGCGCGCTCTGCAGCTAGGCCCTAACTCCCCTCTGCCACCTTGGATTTGCTTCAAACCTCTTGCAATCAAAAGTATCCATACCCAGCAGTGCTCCGAGACCCCGAAACCCACCCACAAACACCAGGAAGCCCCCCAAACAGGCCCCCGAAAACGCTAAATTGAGCAAAATGTCAGAAAAAGCAAAAACGTTTTCCTCATGGATTTGGTCCAAACCAGTTTTATTCGGTATTAGACCTTCCCAGCAATGGCCACAGAGCCGTCAACCCAGGCGAAAACAAGTAGAAGACCCCCAAACAGCCAAAAAGCAAAAGTACAAAAATGGAGACTTAGTCATTTCCAGGGCAATTTCCAAAATCACTCCGCGCGCCCTAACTCCCCTCTGCCACCATGGATTTGCTTCAAACCTCTTGCAATCAAAAGTATTCATACCCAGCAGTGCTCCCAGACCCCGAAACCCACGCACAAACACCAGGTAGCCCCCCAAACAGGCCCCCGAAAACATGATAGTGAGCAAAAAGGTAAAAACGTTTTCAAGTCTGATTTTGTCCAAAACAGTTTTTTCCGGTATTAGACCTTCCCAGCAATGCCCCAAGACCCGCCAACCCACCCGCAAAAAAAGCACAACACCCCCAAACAGCCAAAAAGCAAAAATAGAAAATCTCATACTTACAATATTTTTCGGCCTTCTGTCCAAACGCGCTGTGCAGCTAGGACATAACTCCCGTTTTCCATCATGGATTTCCTGAAAAGCAAATGCAATCAAAATTAGACTGTGCCAGCAGTGCTCCCAGACCCCAAAACCCACCCACAAACACCAGGAACCCCCCCAAAGAGCACCTCAAAGACAAGCAAGTCAGCAAAAACGCAAAAAGAATTTCGCCTCCGATTTGGTCCAAACCAGTTTTATCCGGTATTAGAACTTCCCAGCAATGGCCACAGAGCCGTCAACCCAGGCGAAAACAAGTAGAAGACCCCCAAACAGCCAAAAAGCAAAAGTACAAAAATGGGGACTTAGTTATTTTCAGGGCAATTTCCAAAATCACTCCGCGCGCGCTCCGCAGCTAGGCCCTAACTCCCCTCTGCCACCATGGATTTGCTTCAAACCTCTTGAAATCAAAAGTATCTATACCCAGCAGTGCTCCCAGACCCCGAAACCCACCCACAAACACCAGGAAGCCCCCCAAACAGCCCCCCGAAAACATGATAGTGAACAAAAAGGCAAATACTTTTTCAAGTCTGATTTTGTCCAAACCAGTTTTATCCGGTATTAGACCTTCCCAGCAATGCCCCAAGACCCGCCAACCCACCCGCAAAAAAAGCACAACACCCCCAAACAGGCAAAAAGCAAAAATGGAAAATCTCATACTTACAATATTTTTCGGCCTTCTGTCCAAACGCGCTGTGCTGCTAGGTCATAACTCCCGTTTTCCACCATGGATTTCCTGAAAAGCAAATGCAATCAAAATTAGACTGTGCCAGCAGTGCTCCCAGACCCCAAAACCCACCCCCACAAACACCGGGAACCCTCCCAAAGAGCACCTCAAAGACAAGCAAGTCAGCAAAAACGCAAAAATAATTTCGCCTCTGATTTGGTCCAAACCAGTTTTATCCGGTATTAGACCTTCCCAGCAATGGCCACAGAGCCGTCAACCTAGGCGAAAACAGGTAGAAGACCCCCAAACAGCCAAAAAGCAAAAGTACAAAAATGGGGACTTAGTCTTTTTCAGGGCAATTTCCAAAATCACTCCGCGCGCGCTCCGCAGCTAGGCCCTAACTCCCCTCTGCCACCATGGATTTGCTTCAAACCTCTTGCAATCAAAAGTATCCATACTCAGCAGTGCTCCCAGACCCCGAAACCCACCCACAAACACCAGGAAGCCCCCCAAACAGGCCCCCGAATACGCTAAATTGAGCAAAATGTCAGAAAAAGCAATAACTTTTTCCTCATGGATTTGGTCCAAACCAGTTTTATCCGGTATTAGACCTTCCTAGCAATGGCCACAGAGCCGTCAACCCAGGCGAAAACAAGTAGAAAACCCCCAAACAGCCAAAAAGCAAAAGAACAAAAATGGGGACTTAGTCATTTCCAGGGCAATTTCCAAAATCACTCCGTGCGCGCTCTGCAGCTAGGCCCTAACTCCCCTCTGCCACCATGGATTTACTTCAAACCTCTTGCAATCAAAAGTATCCATACCCAACAGTGCTCCCAGACCCCGAAACCCACCCACAAACACCAGGAAGCCCCCCAAACAGTCCCCCGAAAACATGATAGTGAGCAAAAAGGCAAAAACTTTTTCAAGTCTGATTTTGTCCAAACCGGTTTTATCCGGTATTAGACCTTCCCAGCAATGCCCCAAGACCTGCCAACCCACCCGCAAAAAAGCACAACACCCCCAAACAGGCCAAAAGCAAAAATGGAAAATCTCATACTTACATTATTTTTCGGCCTTCTGTCCAAACGCGCTGTGCAGCTAGGTCATGACTCCAATTTTCCACCATGGATGTCCTAGAAAACAAATGCAATCAACATTAGACTGTGCCAGCAGTGCTCCTAGACCCCAAAACCCACCCACAAACACCAGGAAGCGCCCCAAACAGGCCCCAGAAAATATGATAGTGAGCAAAAAGGCAAACACGTTTTCAAGTCTGATTTTGTCCAACCCAGTTTTATCCGGTATTAGACCTTTCCAGCAATGCCCCAAGACCCGCCAACTCACCCTCAAAGTAGTAGAACACCCCCACAAGTGCTGAGTCTTTCTTCATTGGGCGTAATCCAGCTTTGAGGGAAATAGGAGTCTGGAGGAGGAGGATAGAGGAGCATGTTCTTTTGAACTTGTGAACCTGAGGAATGCAGACTGCGGCACCTTCAAATCAATAAGCAAATAAGTGAAGACAGTTCTGCTGATGGGCTTGTTTTTGTGATTAGGTGATTAAAGTTTTAATTATATTAACTGTGCAAAACAAAAAAAGACATACACACAGGAATAAAAGTGAAGAAGGACGAAAAAGAAAGTTATTGATTCATTGGCTCATTTTCAGGGCTCGGTGTCAGGGAATAAGAGTTCATCCTCATACTCTGCGAATTCAGAAGGGAGTAGGTCACCTAACAGAGAAGAAATCCCCTCGTCTAAGTTGCTGTCCTCCTCGTATTCTTCCGGCGTGTATTTTCGTACTTTGTAATCTGGTGGTATGAGGTGCTGATTCATCTTGATCATTGTTAACCTCTCCACATTTTTGGGCGAGAGGTGGGTCCTTTTGCAAGTTACAATGCCACCAGCAGCACTGAAAACACGTTCAGAAGACACGCTTGCGAGTGGGCAAGACAAGTAGTTTATAGCCAGGTTGGAGATCTCTAGCCGCAATTCTTTTTTCCCATGCCAATACGCCAATGGGTCAGCATTAACATAGACCTCTGTTGAGTCATTCAGATAGTCCTGCACCATCGACTCAAGGTTCTTCATGGTTCCTCCACTTTGCTTACTTTTTGCTGGGACCTTTTGATAAGCAAACCCAAGCTTAGTTAGCCAATCCTCATCTTCATCCAATGTTACTGTTGTGTCTGGTGCAGATGATCAGGTTGCCGGTGTCTTTAACGGCTGAGAGGTCACTTCTGCCACAGCCACAGGTGCAGAAGTGGATTCTTTTGACTGGAGATGGCCTGCTGATGCTGATGTACTGCCATTCCTTCAATTTTCTGCCGTTCTCTTTCAAACCTCATGGCTGACAGAGCTAGCCAATGTTTGTACTTTGAAACTTCTGCGTCACCAAAAGGAAAGAATGCTCTGCCTGCCAGTGCCTTTCTGTAGCGTGGAACCAAAATAGTAGCACAAATGTAATGCTGTTCTGAGTGGATCATTTGAAGACGTTCATCGCCAAGTAGGTGCTGTAATAATTTCTCCGCCAAAACAAAAGCTTCCTGCTTTTCTTCATCTTTTTCAAACATAGAAGACACTGCCTTCAGTTGATGCTGTAGCATGCGCAACAATGGGATAGCTTTTCCCAAATTACAGTCCTCCCTGCTGACTGCACGCACGAAGACCTCAAAAGAACGAAGCATGTCTGTCAGGCTTTTAACTAGCTTCCATTGCGCCGCATCTAGCCTCAGGTCCTTCAGAGCTGTACCCAGTGTTAAGAAATACTGATCGAGTACAGTAAACTGCTCATACAGACACTCAAGCATGTAGAAGGTTGAGTTCTAACGTGTTAGCACCTCCTGGATGAGTGCGTTCACTGGCATTCGACGTTCATGTAGCAGACCCCTCAGATGCTTCCCGGCCTTAAAAGAATGGCTGAAATGGTTGCACATTCTTCGGCAGGTGGTCACTAACTCCCACAATGGACTTTCTTCACTCAAGAATTTTTTAACAACCAGGTTTATACAGTGCGCCAAACACGGCACTCTGAAATATTTACCCATATCCATGGCCTTAACTACATTGGCGCCATTATCCGTGGAAACATAACCAATCATGTGTTTTTTTGGGGACAGCCATTGAAAGACCTTTGTGTTAAACTCCTTCAAAATGTTTTCTCCTTTATGACTTGTCTCTATGCCAAACATGGCTAGTATAGAATTTTTCCAAGCAGCTTTAAAAACGTTGTCCGGGTCAACACCTGTGTTTAGCTTTGCTTTAACCCCTGAAAAAGAGACCCAGTGTGCAGTGATGCACATGTAATCAGTGCCTGCGCCACTGGTCCACATGTCTGTTGTCAGATATATAGTGTGAACAGCACTCTTCTGCAAAGCTGCCCCAATCACCTCCTGCACATCATCATGTAGTGCTGGAACCGCAACTCAGGCAAAATAGAACCGGCTAGGTACCTTCCATTTAGGGCTGAGCGTTGCCACTAATTCTAGAAAACCAACCCCTTCCACAAAAGAAAAAGGGAAAAGGTCCAGAGCTAGCATTGTAACCAGCTTAGTGTTATACAGACGCGTCAGTGGGTGGTTGCGATCAAATGGCGCTTCTGAAAACAACATGGTTCTAAAGGTTGGCTGGACCATTTTACGGGATGATGATGACTTCTTCGACCCAGTTACGCTCGATGATGAACTTTTTTGCATTGGTGTCTCACTCTCTCCCAAACTCTTAGTGTGGCTCACAGGGGGTTTGCTCCTGACAGGGTTACTGGGTGTAAGTGAAGTGTTTGACGCTTCTTCATCCTCGTCATCATCAGATGAAACATCAACGTATACATTTTGTGGACTTCGAATTCAGGCTTCCTTGATCTCCTTTAGGTGCGCAAACCATTGGACAGTGTGCTGTCTCTCAACATGACCTCTCTGGCCTCCGGTACCA
Organism: Lissotriton vulgaris; assembly: GCF_964263255.1. Lineage (NCBI taxonomy): Eukaryota > Metazoa > Chordata > Amphibia > Caudata > Salamandridae > Lissotriton > Lissotriton vulgaris. The sequence continues at coordinate 159,720,249 of NC_141688.1, forward strand.
TAGTTGGTACCAAACTTACCACGACTAACTGCAAGCTTACAAATGCTACAAATGGCTATGTTTTCTGTTTTTGGGCAAACACTAAAGAAGTCCCAAACTGCGGACTTGAAATGTATGTGGGGGGCAGAGGAGGCGATACTGGTGGTGGTCATGCTGCTAATGCCAGATGAAGTGGAGGATGTATGTTGCCGAACTTTACTACGTTGTGCACTTGCACCACCACTAATTGAGTTCGAGGTGGATGGAGGTCCCTTCTGGCGAGAAAGAAATATGGAAGCGGTAGGTGGTGGTGTACTAGTTAACTCCAATGATGGTGGTGTTCCCCTTGCCTCCTCGTCTACAACATCATCACGCTCAGCAGCTTTTCGGGCTAGGGTCAAAATGTCTGTTTGCTGCTTGCCCCCTGAGGCTGGAGTGACGTCTATGATGACTGCGTCGTCGTCGTGAGAGTCTTCATCAGCAGGAGTATACGCCACTTCTTGTTCAGCGTCAGCATCACACTCCATAACTATGAGAGTTTCGGGGACCTTCCTTTTATACTTAGCTACCTTTGTCAGATCATGGTGTGCATCACTCTCAGACGGCAGTGGTGGTTCCCAAGTTTGATCCGTATCATCAGAAGGAGGTGGGCTTGAAGAAGATGTAGACACCATCCTTGATCTTTTCCTTGCTAGGGATGTGGAAGACAATGAATGATCATCAGGAGGAGTGGCTTCCTCAAATGATACCTCGGCTTGAATGTCGATTTCCTGATGTGCCCTAACTTCGGGAGGAACAACTATTGTGGGCACCAATGCCTCTCCATACACCTCTGCATGCAAAATGGGTGCAGTCCTGGGAACACTGCCTGCATTCAAAATGACCCCTTGCCCCCAGGCACATGGCCAGGGCCTGCCTGTACCAGCACTCAAAATGCCCCCCACGCACATGGCCAGTCCCCATCAACACCCTATAAAATCAAAAAACACACAAGAATCATCACAATCCAATGCCATCCATGCCCTCCATGATCTTTACATTAAAGAGACCCCACAGAAAGACTCAGTCCATGCACCACTCACTAGCCCTTGTAGTGTAGTTCCTATTTTCCCAATAGGCCCTGCACATTGGAATAACATAAACAGTAGTATCGACATAGAAGTGCGGATCTTCCAGGCCTCCAATGACTATGCTAAACTTAATTGGGTTTGTTACCAACTAGCTCAGAGGTCACTGGAAACTTTCTTGACTGAAATAGGAAGTTATCAGCTTCCCTGGCACAGACAAGAAGGGATTCAGTTTTCCAACAACCGTGCAATATGACAACTTTGCTCCTCAGATCAAGAGTCAATCTCTAGGGTCGTGTGAAACAATAGACAGTTATTTTACTCAGTCAGGTTGGTGCAGATTGCTTTCACAATATGTAGAGAATAGAGAGACGGGCGTTGTCAATAAAAGGTAACATTTATTGAACAGTCTTTCTTCTCGTACAAGAGAAATGAATTGCCACAATTGCAAGACTTGTTATTATAAAAAGTACGTACAGTAAGATAAGTATTGCGAAATAATACTGTAAAAGCATTGATATGGTTTCTTAGCCATACCATGGTTTACAAGGAATAAAACATATATACATTCATATATACATTAGGCTAAAATACTCAACTGGTGCTTCTAACTATGCCTACCCCAGTGTACCTGACCTAAGCCTAATACTTGGGAGGGGTGTAAGTAAGTAGCTTTAAGTTAAGTTGGTTTTGCCAAGGTTTGCTTCAAGAATTCTCTCTCAAGGGTTTAGTCAACACCATACCTCTGGAATAGAATGATGGAGGTCTGGTATCTCCCTCAGGGCTCAATATCCCAGTCACCCGCAATGGTAGACCAGAAACGCCGGAGCTGGATTTCTCTGCAGGAGAAAGGCAGCGCCTCTTCTTCAGCGCGTCGAGGAGGAGGAGGAGGGGCAGCGTCCGCGGGCAGCTTGCATCTGCTGGGCTCTTTGCAGGGGACGGCTGTTCAGCTCCTAAGTTCACCACACCATCGTTCGCTAGTTAGCAGCGATAGCAGTAGCGATAGAAGCTATGGTGTCATCAGCATGACAGCTTCTTCAGCAGCAGCGAGATAGCTGGCAGCATCAGCTTCAGCGAAAACAACAGCAGACAGCGTTTGCTTAAGGCAACGTTGGTAATATTTATACCTGAAAGGTGCCTTGTTTGACGTAAGTTTTTGGACATAAGACGCCAATAAAGATGTCACTAGGAAGTGATCGTCTATCAGTGCTCATTAGAGTTCTATTACTAATCAAAACACAGCAAGTGGGGATTTCCAGGTTTGCTGAGTTTTTATCTTGTTGAAGAACTCGGAGTGTTAATCTAGGAATCTCAGATAATAACTTCTGCTCTGTCATTGCACTAATTGGTTGCAAAGGAAGTGGCAGAGAAAGCTATTCTGGAATGTGGCTCTGTTCGTGTGAGGCCAGAGACGAGTTTCTGAATATTGCACTTGAACGGTTATGCCAATATAGGGAATAAATGGGTTTATAGCCGAATAGGGGCATAAGGTCACAGTATCGATCAGGGTCCTAGATTAGAACGCTACACCCACTCCACGAATTCATGTCCATCAAATTACTAAAACTAGTGCAATAAGATGCATGTGTAACATTGCCCACCCCAAAATACATATATGCATTTGAAATAGGCGTATATTGTAATACGTGAAAATGTAGGTACTGTACGTTTTTGAAGCATAGAAATCATTAAAAAATTATAGCATATGAAATCAATGAACGATTATGCAAAAAGAATTACACATGAAATATCTCTGAAACAGAAGAAGGTCAAGATAATTTCAGCACATATAAATGCATTGCAATAAAATGTGCTAGAGGCTGGTGTAAAGTTATTATGTCTCTATATGTATGTAGAAATAGAAGTTGAAGCTTCTGTTCTCTATGAATAGTTTTACTTTAAGCAAACAATTTTTCGTGCCAAAAAGGGTGAATTTTAAAAACTGTTCAATTCAAAAGAATTATTGCTTGAACGGGGAAAATAGAGTTCCAACGCATTTAGCAGTTTTTGTTGTTCAAAACTGAAGACCGAATTCAGAGTTCATGGGAACGCTGTGTTTCGGAATGCTTCTCTAAAGTTATTGTTTCTGTTCGGGTGAGAACATCATATCAGACAGGCTCTCAAAGAATTGGTCTACAAAATCAGGTGACAGTTCGACCAAATTCGATAGTGCTGTAACTTGGCAAGTGTGAGAATGATTGCTGTCATCAAAGGCTGGATCAGCAATGCTCACAGATGGTCGTACCTGGGTGATGCTGCTTTTGTCACTCGCTCCACTATTACCACCTAGTCGTAGCACAGGAGTCTACACGAATGCCGTCATCAGGATTGGTAGCCGCTGGGGACAACACAATGCGTGAGCCGTTATCGGACTTAGCAAAGTATCGATATCCATTGGTACTGCTGATGGAAGTGAAAGACAGATGTCCAACACGCACTCATCTCCGCATAGCATACATCGTAGTACAGGTAAGATGCAGGATTGCCATATCGGTCTGAATGAAAGGAACCAGGTCATGTTTAGATCTCTCAGCCTGGCCAATCCAAGGACTCTAGTTATTCTGTCCCGGTAGCGCATTGCTAGGATTGTCTCTTCCATTCCCATTGGAGTCATGTCTGAGCTGTGGCTTGCCATAACGAAGCAGGAGGGTCAAAAATAAAATCCCTGCTACAAGTCCCAAAAATAGGGGTATGCCGCCAAAAACAGGGTGGACAAAATTTGGGCCGATTCCCAGAATTGCTTGAAATGGGGTTAGCAGTCCCGTAAAAATCGCCTTAAATATGCCTGGGATGCCTGTGGCACTAGACATGTTAAGGAGTTGGCTCAACATTTCTACGAAATGCACGGGGCAATTTGTTGATAAAAGGTCATGAACCTCCGTAGCTGTCCTTGCAACTAGAAGATCATACGTCTCTTTCGATGACGTTATGGGAACTGTTGTCTGTAAAAGCACAGATTTTATTTTGCTTAAAGTATCAATTCGTATAGAAGAGAAATGCAGACGAGGCCATATGGGAGTCTCTATGTCTCCAGGCCCGCTCGGGAACAATGCTTGCATACAGCATTTGACCATGGATGTTACGCTTACGAGATAACTTTTCCCTGGAACAAGGCCACAACATCTGTGATCCGTTCTAAGAATGTAACTCCCATTCGAAAGTTGCATAAAGAAGGGCTCTATCTGAGTTGCAGGTGTGACAAGCTGGTGGCATGAAAGGTTGTTAGAATTACCTTCACAGGCTCCGTGTAAATTAATACCCTGACACAAAAGTATACCGCTTAGTGAACGTTTACAGTTATCACCACTAAGAAATATATTTTTGTCGCTGTCACTATAGCATGAATGTGTGTATGGTAATTTCCATGTTGATTTAACATAACCTTTACCCAATCGTTCATACTGGCCATTAGGTATGTATTCAAGGCACTTTTTAAATCGGAAAGTTGTTATCGGAATAGTGATAATTCCGTGTATTATCCATTCAATGACAGGACTCTCTGACATTGTCAATGGTAATCTCTCAAGTTTTTTGATGCTCAGGATTGTATAGTCTGCTCCTTTCTGTGCCAAACTGATTTGTTTATCAGTAAGGTTAAAAATGGAAAATAATGACGTTGTGTTGATTAAACGCCAAGACACATAGCCTGAACGAAGATTTTGCAGCGTCCAGCCTAATTGTACAATAGAACGTAATTGAGATTGGCCATGCTGTAACATTAGCAAGTCTCTGTCTATTATGTCAAAGCCAGAAGATACAATATTGTCCAACAAATATATTCTGGAGGACAGAGTCATTAACCCATTGTCCACTACAGAAAGTGATTTTTCCAAATTAATACGATCAATTTCTCGTATTTTTTCTGCTGTTTCAATTTGTGTGACTTTCCAAGCCTCGTTGTACGCAGTATAGATGCTGGCCGCGATGAAACGTTTTTGACGCTGTTTGCGTGGTCCAAGAATGAAATCGCGCAAATCAGCACCATCTTTTAGTAAAGACAAGTGTTGCTTAATTTCAGCCAGTGTGGATGTTCCTAGCCATTCGAGGCGGAGTTTCCCTACACTGTATGTTGTTATTATTCCTGGATGTTGTCTCTCGGAGTATCTAGGGTCTTGTTTGGTCATTTTTAATCCCTGTGTTTTATTCAGGAATCTATCTTGACAGTTGTTTGTGTCAGTAGGCCAGATTAACCACTTTTTCCAATCAGGATGTGTTCTGTTAAGATGTAAAATTTTAGATACGTCTATCTCAATATCTGTTGTTGCATTATCAGGTATTGGCTTTGGAATAGACGGTTTGTTAAGGTCTTTGATCCTAGCTAGGCCAAGACAGGATGTTTGGTGAATTGTGTCATTTAAAAACATCATTTGTTCTGGTATCATGCAGGTTCTGAATAGTGCTTCAAGGCCTTGTACCTGGCAATCTTTTGTACCCCAAATGGTTTTTGTTTCAATGTTATTTTTCCAATAATCAAAACCAAATGTCATCATTTTTTCATAAAATGCTTCTGAATATATTAATTTAGTATTTGTCAGCATTGTTTTCATTCCTGTTTTATCTAATAGTTTGTAATAAAACGTTTCTGCATCACTGGTGTTAAACCCTGAGAAGTACTTGAATTTCTCAAAGAATGTTTTAGAACTGCTTTTAGGTGGTGTAGCACAATGTTCCCATTGATTATACTTAAAAACATTTCTAGGCTGTGCAGATTTATGCAAATAATGATCGCCATAAGGTGTAAAACAGAATAACTGTTCATAACTAGATGAACCTTGTAAATAATCATGTTCTGTGAATCTAGCTGACATTACTAAATCATACATCATGTCATTAATACTGTTAAAGTCCCAATCATCAGAGAATGTACTAGGTTTTACAAAGTCACTTAAGGAAACCTTCAGTTGATGAGGATACTTCAGGATCTCGACCGGACCATAGATCTCATAGTCAGTTTTCTCCCATACTACCCCACCAGGTATTGGAATGGCTGTGACATTTACTGTTGACAGTTCTCTTTTTTTCACGTGGGATGATCTGTGTGGTTTGAGGACTAGGTTGATGTTCTGACTTGCTGTGTCCATTGTACTATATTTTCCCTCAATTAATTTTCCCAAACAAAGTACCATGATGAGCCAAAGCAGGAGGAAAAATATACCTAGACCGAACCAGAACTCTAACCAAGGGGAAATAAGGTAGATTTCCTTCAGTTGATGAAAGAGTTCCATTGCTTTTTCTTTAAAAGTCTTTTTTGTTTCTGGCATCACTTCGGGGTTGTTTTGATCTTCAGAGAAGTTGTCGAAGTCGATGAAATAACCAGAGGCGGTTCTGTCAATTGTTGGGATTGTTCTTTCAATCTGTCTCTCGGTAGCACTTTCTGATGCCACATTATTGTAGACTGGTGTTTCTTGACGAACTGTTTCAATCTGTGTCTCAAGAGGCACGAGTTCCATGGCATTATTGCATAGTCCTTCTCTGTGCACTGCAGGCTGATCGAATGTGAATAGTCTTTAAGTTTGAACCTCTTGGATTGTTGCAAGTTTGGGTATTCTGTTGTTTCTTGGGAGTCCACTGGGCCTACTGTTGATTATAGGCCACATGCTTGTGGTTTTACCAGGTCGATAGATACGACTCTGTTCTCCTTTTTACCAGCAAGGGGCGGTAGTACTACTGATCTTGTTCCGGTGACTGCCAAGACAGGTACTGCTTTTCTGTAAGAAGGCCCAAATTCCTTCTTCATCGCAATTTTTTCTCTGACTAGATCCCCAATCTTTGGAATCCAGACAGGCCTTGCTGGGGCTGTTGCTTGTGGTGCCTCGTCAGTGGTATTTGGCTGTTGCTTTAACTTTATATTGCTTAAGGATTTTCTTGTTTCATTCAGTTCCTGTAAAACAGCCAAACGATCTTTGATGTCAAAGTCTGTTTTCGTATCTTGTACCACTGATACCTGACTATCTAAGTCCTGAATTGTCATTCTAATTCCGAACAATAGTTTGTATGGGCTGAAACCTTTTAGAGATTTTCTTGGCAAATTGTTAAGACTGGTCTGGACACTTATTAAATGTTTGACCCACCCAGCGCCTGAACCTAATACCTTCGCTGTTATAGATCGCTTTATGTCCCGGTTTTTTCTTTCTACCACACTATTCCCTTCGGGGTGCGACAGACAAGAATACCGCAACCCAATTCCCATGCTGGCCATGGCCTCCTTATAAGCTCGAAAGCTGAAAGCAGGACCCTGGTCAGAATGGAACGTGGTAATTGCGTATGTGCCGATAAAGACTCTCAGATCTTTTATAACCGTTCTAGCGTCAGCCGAGCGCTGGAGGCCACATTATTTAAGTGTGTTTAGCCTTAACGATGTACAATGGGACGCGTTTCTCTTTTTTGATAGCGCGTATAGATTGCCTGATGCTTTCTATTAGGGCTTCTGACACTACACTGGCTGGTTCTTCACTGCGATCTCTGTTGCAGTCTTCACAGTTTTTTGCAAACTCATGAATGCCTTCACTCATTTCCGGCCACTAGTACTCTGATTCCAACTCTCTCAGAGAGTCCCTGATTGTTTGGTGTCTCAGACCCAATCCCATGTGTGCTTCCTGTATGAGGAAGCCCCTACGGTCCCTGTTTGGAATTACCCTATCCCCCACTCCAGGGATTCGAGCAAAAGGAACGGAGTTTGCATCGATTACGTATGCATAATTGAGTGGATAGTTCACGGGTAGTGCTGCACAGTCGCCCTTTACGGTCGTTTTTACTGCCAGCATGGTTTCCCCGTCTATGTATTTTTCTGTACGCTTTTTTGTGGCTACGAAAGCCGGTTTAGTTGCTTCCGCTATGGCTGTATTAGCCAATGAATTCCCTGCAACGTGAACGCCATCACGTTGAAGACTCTGTGCGTGTATCACATGAGTCTTTTGTAGTTCTTTCTGTAAAAGAGCTACCTGATTCCAGAGCAATTTATGCTTTATTGTGGCACCTGTGTCATCTTTGTAATCGTTTTCAATCCAACTCTGCAGTTTATTATTGTAAGAGTTGACGCATAAATGAGAATCGCACACGATAAGTGTCGGGAATTCACGTTCTGCATTTTCAAGCGCCATCTTTAAACATCTGATTTCAGCTCTCTGAGCCGAACAGTTTCTTACTGATTCAGTTTTTGTTATTTCCGGTCTGAATTTACCCCACAGCCAACGACCTTTAACAATCGCACAGGCTGCATCGTAGGATTTGCTCTCTACGTTGAAATGCTGTACAAATGTATCTGTATAGATTATACAGGCGTATTGTGGGAGAGGCAGAAGTTCGATTGGCAGAGGATATTCTTCTTCATATTCTAAATCATTCAGTTCTTCGAATTGCGGGGCAAAATAGTATTTCACATCTTCCGCTCCTAGAGAATCTACACACTGTATCCATTTCGGATCCAGTGACACTGTAGGCAGGTTTACTGGGCTGATTAGCGCCTCGAAGGCGGATTTCGCTGTGAGGATATTAATCCGTTTACCAAGTGCTAGTTCTCTTTCATTTGCTAATGCAATTCGCACTGCTTTCACAGTTCTTTCTGTGTGACTGAATGTTTTTTCTACTTGTGTGTACAAGTGAGATTTAATTGAAATTGGTACCTTTTCTCCCTCATTAGAGGTTAGGTACGTGAAACCGCATCCTCCTGGGATGACTCGGATTACAAGATCGCGTGTGTTGTCACGTGTATCTAATTTTGTTTTTGCTAACATGTCTGTTTGCAGTGATCTCAAAATTTCTGTGTGTTTTTGAGTCCAATTGATTTGTTTAAAATCAGGTTTAATTAGTTCGTAAAGAGGTTTAACCCTCTCTGCGTAATTTAGAATGTATGTTCTTCCGAAATTCAGAAAACCTAGTATGGTTTGTAAATTCTTCAGCGTTTTTGGAGCTTGGAGTACAGCGCACTTCTCTAAGAAGTTGTCCGCTAGGCTTTTTCCTTCACTTGATAACTCGTACCCTAAGAATAGTACTGTCAGATGGGCAATTCGAGACTTTTTAAAGTTGAATTTGTAACCCTCTGCTGCGAACCCAAGTATAATGGTGTTCACTCTTTTCAAGTGAGTATCCAAGTCATCGTCTGTGAGATAAATATCATCTACATAAGATAATGCCTCATCATCATATATTTGTAGTAACTCTGTTACTCTAGCTGAGAATAGTCCTGGGCTGTTCTTGAACCCCTGTGGGAGTCGATAGAATTTTTCCTGCGACCCAAATGCTGAGAAAGCGGTCAAGTATCTGCTTTCTGGTGCAATATTTAGACAAAAGAAACCATTAGATATGTCTAATGTCGTTTTATATTTTTTCCTAACTATGTTATTCATTAGGGCTGCACTATGCGAGTTTTGTACTGCAAATGTTTTGTAACATGCATTAAGGTGTCTGTAGTCCAAAACTAGACGATATGAATTGTCTGGCTTGGAGACAGGAAACAAAGGATTGATCATTTGAGAGGTGCATGTTTCAATCACCCCCAGGTATTCAAGTTGATCTAAGATCTCCCTGACTTGTTTTTTAGCTCCTTGCTTAATGGGATACTGCCGTTGGGCAGTTGGTTCACTTTTTAATTGGATTTTGTGAGGAGGAGAGTCCTCATCCCATCCTACATGATTTTTATATAAAGCCGGTGCCTGGGCTACTGCCCATTTCCTTGCATATGTATATTTTTTGTGAATCGGAATGTGATTCGAGAAGGCAGGCATAATCATTTCTTCGCCACAAGGGCACTCCCTGACAAACTCTGGGGGACAATCTTTTTCAGCTAACAGAATATCATAGCCTTTTGAGAGTTTGTCCCAAAATAGACTCTTTATTTTCCTAGTCTTATCACCCTCTATACGCAATGTTATTTCGTATATCTTATGGGGCTCGCTAAGTCTGGTGTCGGCAGTTTCAACCTGAATGTATTCATTCGTGTCCACTGTCTCCAGATGACTCATCAGGATCTTGCGGGCTATACTGATTTCTGCTGCACTGTCCAACATTGTCTGTGCCCACTCCCCGTTTTTCAACTGTGTCCTCAGTATTCTCGGCATGGTTGATTACTCTAATACTGGCTACTTTCTTTTTTGGAAATTGAGATTTTTTTACTCTGAGCAGGTTCCTTGTCTTTGGACTTGGTGTGCTCTCCTGGGTATGACCGTCCTCTTCTTTCCGATTTCTGCGAAAAAGATCGAGAGGGACGTGTATCAATACTTTGATATCTATCAGGTTTTTCCAAATTATCCCTATTTCTAAGGTTATATCTTTTCTCAGAGGGCTCCCTCTGGGGAGACTGGTGTTCTCGAGTCGCAGTTATTTCCCTCCGTCGAGGAGACCTTCCTCTGGACTGGAAAACTTTTTCCTTGGGAGTGGATTGTTTATTTCCATCCCAGCTCTTTTTAGGAGTGTTTGAATTATTTTTAATAAATAATTTTACTAACTCTCTATATGCTTTTGTTAATTCTCTAATGTTAACTAAGAGTTCTTCTTTTGACATTTTATCAATGTCTGGATGTGGTGTGTAGCTGGCTAGAACCGGCCACGTTGCTCCTGGTCTACCTAGTGGACCGAGCCTGGTAATATGATCATTATGTTTTAGGGCGCCATTAAACCAGAGCAGGTGCTCTTGGAATTTTAGTGGGATTTCAGTCTCCTCGTAAGGAGCGTACTCATCCGGTGGTTTCTCTATTTTGTAATAGTGAAACTCTTTTGTTCTAGCGTTTGCCGCTGGAAAGTTTATCCATGAATAGAATACCTCTGTCTGCCGATATTCGTGTGCCTCTATCACGAAAATTACTGTACCACCTTGTGGTGGCAGTCCGTTTTCTATAAGTTTTAAAGTTATAGATTTTCTTAAATGTACCGGGATGATAATTGCATCCGGGTCAATCTGTAGGAGACTTGTGTCTTCCTCTATTAGCAGGGTTGCCAGTCTAACTGCTTCCCTTTCTTCTTCACTGTCTGACATTTTATTGTCAGAAAAGTTTTTGCAGAGTAGGTCTCCAAGGAGACAAAGATTAGGTGCACAATATTTTGGAACACTGTATCCTTCAACGTTGAATAAACCAGAGCTTTACATAGGAATCTCTTCCTACTGAGTTCGGGCGGATTTTAACCTTTCACCCACTCCAGACGTCTATTGGAGTATTTACGGGAGAAAGGGGTCTGTGTGAAAAATGCACGACTGAGTTACTCTAACGTCTTGCGTTAGTTTATCGCCTTACCAAACGTTGGGCGCCATGTAGTGTAGTTCCTATTTTCCCAATAGGCCCTGCGCATTGGAATAACATAAACAGTAGTATCGACGTAGAAGTGCGGATCTTCCAGGCCTCCACTGACTATGCTAAACTTAATTGGGTTTGTTACCAACTAGCTCAGAGGTCACTGGAAACTTTCGTGACTGAAATGGGAAGTGATCAGCTTCCCTGGCACAGACAAGAAGGGATTCAGTTTTCCAACAACCGTGCAACATGACAACTTTGCTCCTCAGATCAAGAGTCAATCTCTAGGGTCGTGTGAAACAATAGACAGTTATTTTACTCAGTCAGGTTGGTGCAGATTACTTTCACAATATGTAGAGAATAGAGAGACGGGCGTTGTCAATAAAAGGTAACATTTATTGAACAGTCTTTCTTCTCGTACAAGAGAAATGAATTGCCACAATTGCAAGACTTGTTATTATAAAAAGTACGTACAGTAAGATAAGTATTGCGAAATAATACTGTAAAAGCATTGATATGGTTTCTTAGCCATACAATGGTTTAAAAGGAATAAAACATATATACATTCATATATACATTAGGCAAAAATACTCAACTGGTGCTTCTAACTACGCCTACCCCAGTGTACCTGACCTAAGCCTAATACTTGGGAGGGGAGTAAGTAAGTAGCTTTAAGTTAAGTTGGTTTTGCCAAGGTTTGCTTCAAGAATTCTCTCTCAAGGGTTTAGTCAACACCATACCTCTGGAATAGAATGATGGAGGTCTGGTATCTCCCTCAGGGCTCGATATCCCAGTCACCCGCAAGGGTAGACCAGAAACGCCGGAGCTGGATTTCTCTGCAGGAGAAAGGCAGCGTCTCTTCTTCAGCGCATCGAGGAGGAGGAGGAGGGGCAGCGTCCGCAGGCAGCTTGCATCTGCTGGGCTCTTTGCAGGGGACGGCTGTTCAGCTCCTAAGTTCACCACACCATTGTTCGCTAGTTAGCAGCGATAGCAGTAGCGATAGCAGCTATGGTGTCATCAGCATGACAGCTTCTTCAGCATCAGCGAGATTGCTGGCAGCATCAGCTTCAGCGAAAACAACAGCAGACAGCGTTTGCTTAAGGCAACGTTGGTAATATTTATACCTGAAAGGTGCCTTGTTTGACGTAAGTTTTTGGACATAAGACGTCAATAAAGATGTCACTAGGAAGTGAACGTCTATCAGTGCTCATTAGAGTTCTATTACTAATCAAAACACAGCAAGCGGGGAATTCCAGGTTTGCTGAGTTTTTATCTTGTTGAAGAACTCGGAGTGTTAATCTAGGAATCTCAGATAGTAACTTCTGCTCTGTCATTGCACTAATTGGTTGCAAAGGAAGTGGCAGAGAAAGCTATTCTGGAATGTGGCTCTGTTCGTGTGAGGCCAGAGACGAGTTTCTGAATATTGCACTTGAACGGTTATGCCAATATAGGGAATAAATGGATTTATAGCCGAATAGGGGCATAAGGTCACAGTATCGATCAGGGTCCTAGATTAGAACGCTACACCCTGGGCAAAAGGCCCCAACAGCAGCCCAGAAAATCGAAAAACACACAAAAATCATCACAATCCAATGCCATCCATGCCCTCCATGATGTTTACATTAAAGAGACCCCACAAAAAGACGAAGTCCATGCACCACTCACTAGCCCTGGGCAAAAGGCCCCAACAGCAGCCCAAAAAATCGAAAAACACACAAAAATCAGCACAATCTCATGCCATCCATGCCCTCAATGATGTTTAAATTGAAGACACCCCACAGAAAGACTAGGCCCATGCACCACTCACTACCCCTAGGCAAAAGGCCCCTACACCAGCCAAACAAATTGAAAAACACAGAAAAATCAGCACAATCCCATGCCATCCATGCCCTCAATTATGTTTAAATTCAAGACACCCCGGAGAAAGACTAGGCCCATGCACCACTCCCTACCCCTGGGCATAATGGATGAAAGCTAGGCAAAATGGGTGCAGGCCTGAGAACACTGCCTGCATTCAAAATGGCCCCATGACCCCAGGCACATGGCCAGGGCCTGCCTGTACCAGCACGAAAAATGGCCCCCACCCACATGGCCAGTCCCCATCAACACCCCAAAAAATCGAAAAACACACAAAAATTACCACAATCCAATGCCATTCATGCCCTCCATGATGTTTACATTAAAGAGACCCCACAGAAAGACTCAGTCCATGCACCACTCACTAGCCCTGGGCAAAAGGCCCCAACAGCTGCCAAAAAAATTGAAAAACACTGAAAAATCAGCACAATCCCATGCCATCCATGCACTCAATGATGTTTAAATTCAAGACACCCCACAGAAAGACTAGGCCATGCACCACTCACTACCCCTGGGCATAATGGATGAAAGCTAGGCAAAATGGGTGCAGGCCTGAGAACACTGCCAGCATTCAGAATGGCCCCTTGCCCCCAGGCACAAGGCCAGGGCCTGCAGCACTCAAAATGGCCCCCACCCACATGACCAGTCCCCATCAACACCCCAAAAGATCGAAAAAAACACAAAAATCACCACAATCCAATGCCATCAATGCCCTCCATGATGTTTACATTAAAGAGACCCCACAGAAAGACTCAGTCCATGCACCACTCACTAGCCCTGGGCAAAAGGCCCCAACAGCAGCCAGAAAAATCGAAAAACACACAGAAATCAGCACAATCCCATGCCATACATGCCCTCAATGATGTTTAAATTCAAGATACCCCACAGAAAGACTAGGCCCATGCACCACTCACTACCCCTGGGCAAAATGCCCCAACAGCAGCCAATAAAATCGAAAAATACAGAAAAAATCAGCACAATCCAATGCCATCCATGCCCTCCATTATGTTTACATTAAAGAGACCCCACAGAAAGACTCAGTCCATGCACCACTCACTAGCCCTGGGCAAAAGGCCCCAACAGCAGCTAAAAAAATTGTAAAACACAGAAAAATCAGCACAATCCCATGCCATCCATGCCCTCAATGATGTTTAAATTCAAGACACCCCACAGAAAGACTAGGCCCATGCACCACTCACTACCCCTGGGCATAATGGATGAAAGCTAGGCAAAATGGGTGCAGGCCTAAGAACACTGCCTGCATTCAAAATGGCCGCTTGCCCCAATGCACATGGCCAGGGCCTGCCTGTACCAGCACTCAAAATGGCCCCCACCCACATGGCCAGTCCCCATCAACACCCCAAAAAATCGAAAAAAACATTAAAATCACCACAGTCCAATGCCATCCATGCCCTCCATGATGTTTACATTAAAGAGACCCCACAGAAAGATTCAGTCCATGCACCACTCACTAGCCCTGGGCAAAAGGCTCCAACAGCAGCCCAAAAAATAAAAAAAATACAGAAAAATCAGCACAATCCCATGCAATCCATGCCCTCAATGATGTTTAAATTCAAGACACCCCACAGAAAGACTAGGCCCATGCACCACTCACTACCCCTGGGCATAATGGATGAAAGCTAGGCAAAATTGGTGCAGGCCTGAGAACACTGCCTGCATTCAAAATGGCCCCTTGCCCCCAGGCACATGGCCAGGGCCTGCCTGTACCAGGACTTAAAATGGCCCCCACCCACATGGCCAGTCCCCATCAAAACCCCAAAAAATTGAAAAACACACAAAAATCACCACAATCCAATGCCATTCATGCCCTCCATGATGTTTACATTAAAGAGACCCCACAGAAAGACTCAGTCCATGCACCACTCGCTAGCCCTGGGCAAATGGCCCCAACAGCAGCCAAAAAAATAAAAAAACACAGAAATATCAGCACAATCCCATGCCATCCATGCCCTCAATGATGTTTAAATTCAGGACACCCCACAGAAAGACTTGGCCCATGCACCACTCACTACCCCTGGGCATAATGGATGAAAGCTAGGCAAAATAGATGCAGGCCTGAATGAATGAAGCCAGATTTATATATCGCGCAACTTAGCCCCAGAGGGCGTCAAGGTGCCTAAGCAAATAAAACGATAACGTCAGAAAGCATGATTAATGGTAGGCCTTGGTGAAACACCACGTCTTTAAAGCTTTCTTAAAAAGAACCATGGTGGGTTGGGATTTGATCTCAGAGGGGAGTGCATTCCATAGTTTAGGGGCCACAGATGAAAAGGCTTTTCCGCCCCATCTGACCTTGTTTGTCCGAGGGACGGTGAGAAGGTTCTTATTGGCAGAACGAAGGTTTCTGCTAGGGGTGTAGGGACTCAGAAGGGAGCTTATGGCCTCAGAGCTGCCGCCGGATAGGGCACTAAAAACTAGGCATAGGATTTTAAAAGAGACTCTGGACTGGATCGGGAGCCAGTGAAGACTCTTCCTAGCATGAGAAACAGAAGCTGTGTTAGGGATGTCCAGAACAAATCTGGCAGCCGCGTTCTGGATGTTCTGGAGGCGTTGGATAAGGCCTTTATTGATGCCTGCATAAAGGGCGTTACAATAATCCAGCCGTGATGTAACTAAGGCCACCACGGTCTGTTTGCGAGCTTGAGGGGAGAGATAGTGGGCGATTTTTCTAAGAACCTTAATCACTCCCCAACAGGTAGAAACAGTTCTATTAACCTGTAATGACATGTCCAGAGACGTATCGAAGATCACGCCAAGATTCTGGGCGGAATTTGACGGTAAGGGACAGGCTCCGTGAGAAGGAGGCCACCATTCATTGGACCAACTATTTTGATCTTTACCGAAGATCAAGACCTCTGTTATCTCTCCATTCAGCTTCAAGGCGTTTAAAATCATCCAATCGGAGACAGCCTGCATGCACTTCCTGAAGCTGAGCGCGGAGGTACTCACGGAGTGGGAGAGGGACACCATGATCTGGGTGTCATCGGCGTATGACACCACCTCCATCCCCTGAGATCTTACTAGTCTAGCAAGTGGGGCCACATAAATGTTAAAGAGGGTCGGACTCAAGGCCGACCCCTGTGGGACCCCACATTGCACAGGCTTAGCAGGGGAGAGGAACTCTCCTAGCTTGACCCTCTGTTCTCTCTGGTCAAGGAAAGAGGACAGCAGGCTCAGTGCAGGACCCTCCACCCCTATCTCCCTCAGACGAGCAGTTAAAGTCGAGGGAGATAGGGTATCAAAGGCGGCGGTCAGGTCTAAGAGGAACCAAAGAGTGGTCTGGCCTCGGTCGACCTTTGATCGTATATTGTCTGTCAGTACTGTGAGGGCTGACTCAGTGCTGTGGAATTTTTGAAAGCCATGTTGAGACTGGTCCAGGAACCCAGAGGCATCAAGGAAAGCAATCAGATGATGATTGAGGTGTGATTCTAGCATTTTGGCTGAAGCAGGCAGTAAGGAAATCGGCCGGAAGTTTTTAAGGGTGTCTGGATCCAGAATGGGCTTTTTGAGCAATGGCTTGACTATGGCCTGTTTCCAGGATGCAGGGAAAATGCCCTGGGCCATAGCCTGGTTCATTACCTCAAGAAGAGGGGGCAACAGGATTTCCCTGCAGTCTTTTAGAACCTTCAGAGGGCAGGGGTCCATTGGTGAACCTGACTTTGTCCTGTTTAACAGAGAGTCGAGTTGGTCGAGAGTAAGGGGTGGGAAGTTGGTCAGAGTCTTAGAGGGATCTTTGGCCCAAGATTCTAAGACAGGTTGAGGCAGGAGAGGACGGGAACACATAAGGTCTCTCTGTGCTTCCAGAGTGAGAGAGATGTCGGCGATCTTAGCATGAAAGAAATGAGCAATCTTGTCGCACAGCTCTTGGGAACCTATGATGGGATCAGGCGCTTGTAGCGAACACAAGGAATCTACAATCTTAAATAATTCCCTAGGGGACGTGAGGGACGATGTGAGCCTGGAGAAGTAGTCCAGCTTTTCTTTGATGACCTTAGTCTTATATTCTCCAAGTAACAGCTTGTGTTTTTCTCTATCTGTGGTGTTCCAAGTTTTTCGCCATTGCCTCTCCTGCCTCCTACATCCCTGCCTAAGCAGTCTAAGATGCTCCGTGAAGCAGGGGGCTGAATGTTTCCGCCTAGCTGAATAGCGTAGAGAAGCAGGGGCTAATAGATCAACTGCTCTGGAGATAGAATTAGCAAAATCCAGTGCAGCATTACTGGCATTCTTCGAGGGGGGGATAGGAGCCTGCGCTATAAGGGGGGCAAGAGAGTCATTGGTAATACCCTTATAGTTCAGCTTAAGTATTTTATTAGTAGAACTTTGTTGAAGTAGAGAAGGGGAAAGGGTTTTAAGTTCTAAGGGAACCGCCAGATGGTCTGACCAGACCAGGGGAATAGGGGGCCTACATATAATCTAGGGTCATTGGAGAACACCCCATCAAGGATGTAGCCAGCCAGGTGGGTAGGGCTATCAACCAGCTGATGAAGTCCACATGCGGCCAGGGGGTCCACCAGGGAGAGGGTGTCCTTTGAGCAAAGATCATCTAGATAAAAATTGAGGTCTCCCAGAATCGTAAGATGGGGTTTGCCAAAGTAGGGTTCCAAGATTTTAAATAGATTAGAGCTAAAGCAGGATCTGGTAGCTGATGGGAGCATTATAGCTGAATGAGGGGAACAAGACTCATTAGTACGGGAGAAACAACAGCATACCGGTGAGCAAAGAAAAGCTTCCAGGGGAAGGGTATGATGAAAGGGAAGGGAAGGGGACTTAAGAGCAAGTATTTCCAAATGGGCATAAGACCGAGTTACCTGGCTGCCCAACGATGTCTCATTACTGCGCGGCCCATCCTGCAGCCCGTCCTCAGCGCGGACAGGCGCAGACGGGCTTGACTTTAGCGAAACTTCGGTGGAAATTCGCTGTGCGCATTCGCTGTGCGCGAATTGGGACATCATTGTTTAAATAGGTCAGGTCACGTATCTCGCGTCCCACCTGACTGAGAGCAGCCAATGGGAGTGGGGACCCAATCTCTGCTGGCGTGCCCTCCACACAAGCGGGAAAACCCGTGGTGGAACGGGGCCACGGCAGGAATTAAAGCACAGCAGGAAGCTGTGTAAACAGCACTAGAGTGCAACAATGTTAAAAACACGCCGCAAAATTAAAATACACACAAATTTCAGTTGCAAGATTTTAAGCTATCACAATATCCCAGAATTAATCTTGCGTGCTAGAAATTGTACATGGGTCACCAGAACATCTTAATCATGCTCTGAGACACGAACTAACCGAGGCTTCGAGATCGCCCGGTTTTTAAAAGTCAGCTCTCGCGTCCCACCTGACTGAGAGCAGCCAATGGGAGCGGGGACCCAATCTCTGCTGGCGTGCCCTCCACACAAGCGGGAAAACCCATGGTGGAACGGGGCCACGGCAGGAATTAAAGCAAAGCAGGAAGCTGTGTAAACAGCACTAGAGTGCAACAATGTTAAAAACGCCGCAAAATTAAAATACACACAAATTTCAGTTGAAAGATTTTAAGCTATAACAATATCCCAGAATTAATCTTGAGTGCTAGAAATTGTACATGGGTCACCAGAACATCTTAAACATGTTCTGAGACACGAACTGAGAACCTGAGCACACTGCCTGCATTCAAAATGGCCCCTTGCCCCCAGGCACATGGCCAGGGCCTCCAGCACTCAAAATGCCCCCCACCCACATGGCCAGTCCCCATCAACACCCCAAAAAATCGAAAAACACACAAAAATCACCACCATCCAATGCCATCAATGCCCTCCATGATGTTTATATTAAAGAGACCCCACAGAAAGTCTCAGTCCATGCACCACTCACTAGCCCTGGGCAAAAGGCCCCAATAGCAGCCAAAAAAATCAAAAAACCCAGCAAAATCAGCACAATCCCATGACATCCATGCCCTCAATGATGTTTAAATTCAAGAAACCCTACAGAAAGATTAGGCCCATGCACCACTCACTACCCCTGGGCATAATGGATGAAAGCTAGGCAAAATGGGTGCAGGCCTGAGAACATTTCCTGCATTCAAAATGGCCCCTTGCCCCAGGCACATGGCCAGGGCCTGCCTGTACCAGCACTCAAAATGGCCCCCACCCACATGGCCAGTCCCCATCAACACCCGAAAAAATCGAAAAACAAACAAAAATCACAACAATCCAATGCAATCCATGCCCTCCATGATGTTTACATTAAAAAGCCCCACAGAAAGACTCAGTCCATGCACCACTCACTAGCCCTGGGCAAAAGGCCCCAACAACAGCCAAAAAATGAAAAACACACAAAAATCAGCACAATCCCATGCCATCCATGCCCTCAATGATGTTTAAATTCAAGACACCCCACAGAAAGACTAGGCCCATGCACCACTCACTACCCCTGGGCAAAAGGCCCCAACAGCAGCCAATAAAATCGAAAAACACAGAAAAGTCAGCACAATCCCATGCCATCCATGCCTTCACTGATGTTTAAATTCGAGACACCCCACAGAAAGACTAGGCCCATGCACCACTCACTACCCCTGGGCATAATGGATGAAAGCTAGGCAAAATGGGTGCAGGCCTGAGAACACTGCCTGCATTCAAAATGGCCGCTTGTCCCCAGGCACATGGCCAAGGCCTGCCTGTACCAGCACTCAAAATGGCCCCCACCCACAAGGCCAGTCCCCATCAACACCCCAAAAAATCGAAAAACACACAAAAATCACCACAATCCAATGCCATCCATGCCCTCCATGATGTTTAAATTCAAGAAACCCTACAGAAAGATTAGGCCCATGCACCACTCACTACCCCTGGGCATAATGGATGAAAGCTAGGCAAAATGGGTGCAGGCCTGAGAACATTTCCTGCATTCAAAATGGCCCCTTGCCCCAGGCACATGGCCAGGGCCTGCCTGTACCAGCACTCAAAATGGCCCCCACCCACATGGCCAGTCCCCATCAACACCCGAAAAAATCGAAAAACAAACAAAAATCACAACAATCCAATGCAATCCATGCCCTCCATGATGTTTGCATTAAAAAGCCCCACAGAAAGACTCAGTCCATGCACCACTCACTAGCCCTGGGCAAAAGGCCCCAACAACAGCCAAAAAATGAAAAACACACAAAAATCAGCACAATCCCATGCCATCCATGCCCTCAATGATGTTTAAATTCAAGACACCCCACAGAAAGACTAGGCCCATGACCCACTCACTACCCCTGGGCAAAAGGCCCCAACAGCAGCCAATAAAATCGAAAAACACAGAAAAATCAGCACAATCCAATGCCATCCATGCCCTTCATGATGTTTACATTAAAGAGACCCCACAGAAAGAGTCAGTCCATGCACCACTCACTTGCCCTGGGCAAAAGGCCCCAACAGCAGCCAAAAAATCGAAAAACACAGAAAAATCAGCACAATCCCATGCCATCCATGCCTTCACTGATGTTTAAATTCAAGACACCCCACAGAAAGACTAGGCCCATGCACCACTCACTACCCCTGGGCATAATGGATGAAAGCTAGGCAAAATGGATGCAGGCCTGAGAACACTGCCTGCATTCAAAATGGCCGCTTGTCCCCAGGCACATGGCCAAGGCCTGCCTGTACCAGCACTCAAAATGGCCCCCACCCACATGGCCAGTCCCCATCAACACCCCAAAAAATCGAAAAACACACAAAAATCACCACAATCCAATGCCATCCATGCCCTCCATGATGTTTACATTAAAGAGACCCCACAGAAAGACTCAGTCCATGCACCACTCACTAGCCCTTGGCAAAAGGCCCCAACAGCAGCCAAAATAATCGAAAAACACAGAAAAATCAGCACAATCCCATGCCATCCGTGCCCTCAATGATGTTTAAATTCAAAGCACCCCACAGAAAGACTAGGCCCATGCACCACTCACTACCCCTGGGCATAATGGATGAAAGCTAGGCAAAATGAGTGCAGGCCTGAAAACACTGCCTGCATTCAAAATCCCTTGCCCCCAGGCACATGCCCAGGGCCTGCCTGTACCAGCACTCAAAATGGCCCCCACCCACATCGCCAGTCCCCATCAACACCCCAAAAAAATAGAAAAACACACACAAATCACCATAATCCAATGCCATCCATGCCCTCCATGATGTTTACATTAAAGAGACCCCACATAAAGACTCAGTCCATGCACCACTCACTAGCCCTGGGCAAAAGGCCCCAACAGCAGCCCAAAAAATC
The DNA here is from genome assembly GCF_964263255.1 of Lissotriton vulgaris. Taxonomy (NCBI): domain Eukaryota; kingdom Metazoa; phylum Chordata; class Amphibia; order Caudata; family Salamandridae; genus Lissotriton; species Lissotriton vulgaris. The sequence continues at coordinate 159,741,631 of NC_141688.1, forward strand.
AAAAAACACACAAAAATCAGCACAATCCCATGCCATCCATGCCCTCAATGATGTTTAAATTCAAGACACCCCACAGAAAGACTAGGCCCATGCACCACTCACTACCCCTGGGCAAAAGGCCCCAACAGCAGCCAAAAAAATCGAAAAACACACAGAAATCAGCACAATCCCATGCCATCCATGCCTTCCATGATGTTTACATTAAAGAGACCCCACAGAAAGACTCAGTCCATGCACCACTCAGTACCCCTGGGCAAAAGGCCCCAACAACAGCCCAAAAATCGAAAATTCCAAAATTGTAGTTGCAGCAACTGTAATGCCCCAAACAAACTTACTTGTGAAATTTCTAATCCAAAAGTAATACAAAGAAAGTCAAAAAGGCCTCAAATCCAAATATCCAGCAGCATCCACAAAAAGTAATCCTTCCAGGTCAAGATCAGAATGAAAGTGACCAGCACATGAAGAAAGCACTGGGAGGAGCCTGCTGGACAGGAAAGGGAGCACTTCCTTCCTCCCACCCCTCCCCTCCCCCAAAATGGACTCCTTGCAAAAAAAAGAGCAGGCAAATGTCAACCTGAGGAGTTATTCTGATAAAAATCATCATTTTCAGAAGGTTTATGCTGCTTGCTGGTAGATTTCATGTGCAGAATTGCAAATTTTGTAATTTCGCGAGTGCGAGATTGTTGCTGCCTGCCGCATCTACGTGTTCACAATTGCGAACTCCTGCGATACGTGATCACGGCGTACTCGCGTTGTCAAATTCTCGATGTGCAAGGTGGCAAGCCGTGATGACGTAATCGCGGTCGCCAAACTCCCGCGGGATCCCGCATCAAGATCCAAAATGGCGCAGCACTCGCAAAATATCGAGAAAAACAACTCGGCAAAGGCTGAATGACAGTAAGTGAATGCCACGCACAGCAATATTATATCACCAAGCAATAAAATCTGCCGCGTGCAAATTTTCGGCAAATTCGTGAGAGTTCGCGGATTGCGAATTCACCAAAAATCCGCAAAATCCGCGAGCGGAACGGATTTTACGCCCATGCTTATCAGCTATCATTTTATGGGCAGGCGACTTTAACATCTTGGCCTGCCCTTTATTTAAGATGAATATGTGTGGATTTCTGAGACCCCACCCTATAATGGATGATAATGACGACAACCATCTACACTTTCCACATTGTAACTATGGCCAGGCCTTGAATCTAATGATGGCAAAATACGATTTAGAACTACTTAACTGTACGATGAGAAAGGGAAAGCTTAATTGCCCGACTTTTACTGGCCGTAATGCAGCTGGTAATATAGACCATATTTTAATCTCAAGTCACAGTTACTATGCAAACTTGTGGATATCTGAACAAGGGGTTAGTGATCACAATAGTATTTCCATCACTTTGTTAAACTGGGGGAAAAAAGATTCTAATACTGTTGAATGCATTAGTGATATAACCCCATTAAGGCCAAATGGCATGAGGATTAAATGGGAAGGATTAGTCCCCGCAAAGATCCAGAGGGAGGTGGTAATTAAGTGTAGGGAGGGTATAGAACATTGTCTTGATGATAAGGTATATCCACATACACTGCCTGTTGTGTTTGAAGAAATTAATCTCACTGTCAAAGGTATTTGAACAAGGAACATAAAAGGCCCAAACAAAGCTAAACCTGGATGGTTTGATCTTAAATGCACACGGGCACTAGACGATCTTAAATTAGCCTTAAGCAATAAACCCCGTATCCAAACGTATATTCATGACCTAAGACTTAAATATAGGCAAGCTATTGTGGCCCGGAAAAAGGAACTCCAAACAGAAGCGTGGGATAAGTTAAGTCTAGCAGCCGATACAAAAATAGTAAATTGTTCTGGAAAACTGGAAACTGTCCCTTTTTACAAATGATAGCATGCTAGAGTTGACATCTTATGTAAATTGTTCAGCTTGGATTGAAAATGTTTCTAATATTTTTAACCCGGATAGGATAATTTTATCTTCACTATTTAATGATGAATATATATGGCCCACACTACCCCACGTAATTAGTATAGATTAAGTATACGAGGGTCTTGCTAAAAGTAAAGGAAGAAAGGCACCAGGCCCGGATGGGGTACCCATAGACCTATACAAAGATGAAAAGGATCTGTGGGCCCCAATTTTAACGAGAATTTTTAATGCTGTAGCTACAGGGGACTTCCCTCCATCATGGGGCCAGTCATTAATTATCCACCTTTTTAAAAAGTGCTCCCGCTCTGAGGCCAGTAATTATCGCCCTATTTCACTGCTTGACTCATCAATAAAAGTTATGAGCAGAATTTTACTAATGAGATTGGAAACTTGGGCCACTGATAATAAGATCTTATTACCTGTCAAATATGGATTCAGGAAGGGCCTAGGTACACTAGAACAAAGTGTGAATTTAGATCTATTCCTTAGTAAATACACAACTATGAAGGCGGGTAATCTGTTTTTATGTTTTGCCGACTTGAGCAGTGCTTTTGATTTGGTGAACCACACACTCATGTGGTCCACTCTGCTCAATTCTGGGGCCCCAAAGGAGATAGTGTATTTCTTGGCTCGAGTATATGAAAAATTGTATTGTAGTGTGAGATATGGGCCAATGTGTGAACGTACTCCTTTTTTTGATGTGAGAAGAGGCATCAGGCAGGGCTGTGTTCTGGCCCCTCTTTTATTTTCACTTTTTATTAACCAAATAGATGAAGTTTAGGCCAGTTACCAGTAGACGCCCCAAAGATAGATGGAAAGGCTGTACCTATTCTACTGTATGTGAGAGGGAAATCCCTGGGTGCACACTTTAGTATGGACTTATTCTAATACCATACCTAACTAACCAGCCATTCAACCGTCATATACAGGGAACTACACGAAAATAATTTTAAATTTCCACACTAAAATTTGAACGTTCACAGTCTTTTTAATTAAAGCATAAAAGAATTTACAACCAAATTAGTAAATTAAAATTTCAAAGAGCGGTCTTTGAAAAGGTTTTCTTAAAAAACATAAGTAATCATGACAAATTCCTGTAGTTCATTACATACATGTTAAAAAACAAGTCAAATATTAAATATCACATTCATGTACTGTAAAAAGGATTGTAGACACAAATTACATTAAATCACAATAAAAAACACTGAACCCCCTATAGTGTGGCTAACTAGTATCTTTACCACTCCTGATTGTTGGATCCAACGGTCATTAATTGATCAAAGAGTGACATCCAACAGTACCACTTATGCGTGCGTATCAGTTGCTCACTAGACCTTGTTTGGATTCTACATGAAAAATGCGTCAACGCGTTTCAGTGCGAGGAACATTAGATACTGTGGCACCTTCCTCAGGACTGCCGTTGCTTTGGGGTCACCGGCTTCCAGTCATATAGCTTGACACCCTCTCTGCAGATATATGGGGGAAAAGCAAGGTGTAACCAATTTTAAAATTGTTCATGGTGTAATCACATGGTCATATGGTGTTATTAGACAGTTATACTCTTTTTTATGAGTATTGTAGTTGTTGATCATTCTACTTTAGAGTTATCTACTTGTCTCGCTTTCTTTTTCCTATATAGTACTAAGAGACATTCACTTATTTAGTACAAGAAAACCTTTTCAAAGACCGCTCTTTGAAATTTTAATTTACTAATTTGGTTGTAAATTCTTTTATGCTTTAATTAAAAAGACTTAAAGAATTAAAAAGACTGTGAACGTTCAAATTTTAGTGTGGAAATTTAAAATTATTTTCGTGTAGTTCCCTGTATATGACGGTTGAATGGCTGGTTAGTTAGGTATGGTATTAGAATAAGTCCATACTAAAGTGTGCACCCAGGGATTTCCCTCTGACTGACTGTCACTGTACCCTGTTCCCTGGTGATAGTGGGGTACTCTCTTTCTAGAAACCTATTCTACTGTATGCCGATAATGCTGTTTTAATCTCCAGTACACCGATCGGACTTCAAAGGCTAATTTACAATTTTACAGATTTTATCAATGGCAGAAAACTTTTAATTAACAAAGCTAAAACTTTTATTATGTCATGTGGCAAGAAAACTAATACCACAAAGTCTTTTTACTTGGACGGTACAAAAATAGATATGGTCAAGTCCTTTTGCTACTTAGGCATAACCTTCTCAGGTAACGGGAAATGGCACAATGAATTTACTAACTTACATTTTAAGATGACCAGGAACACAAACAGTATATTTAGATTTGCCACTAAACTTGGGGGTTGTAGACTAAAGGATATGGTAGCCATTTATAATGCCAGGAGTGTTTCTTCTACCCTTTATGGGGCTGGCGTATGGGGTCATAGTTTTGACAAATCAATTCAGCAGGAGGAAAATCCACTGAATTGATCCACATGGAGGTTGGCATTGATTACATTGCAGACCTTGCAGCTCTATGTCCCCTTCTTCTATGGCGGTCTATCTGGTCTAAAAATGAGACAGAGTTCACTAAATCGATTATTATGGACTGTATAAAGTTAGAGTACTGTTCCCTTATTTTATTGTTAAATCATATTCATCACTGGTTCAAGCTTTTATTTAATGTCAATATTTATATAGAGCCAGATTATTTAGCCCATATATCTAAAAAGGAAATTAAGAGTACCTTTCTCGCGTATAAAAGAGATGCACGACGAACCCTGCTTGAAGACCAACCCACAGCAGTGTTCTATCAGCAATTGGATCTTTATGAAGGTTTTCAGGCCTATTTGACAGAAGTAACAAGAAGCTCACACCGCTTTGTTTTAACAAGACTCAGGTTACGGATTGCTCACCATCTTGTAGCTTTCCCATCCATGAGGAAAGGATCAAGTATGGAATTTCTTTGTGACAACTTGTCAAAACAGAGTAGCTGCCATTTTTTACTATTTTGTTAATTTTATACCTTTTTAATAAAACTTTATCTGAAGCCTATCTTTTTAAAGTGTAATATTCGATCCACTGTAAATGCCATGACATTGATAAGTTCTCTGGAAAGCCCAGATATTTGTTTTTACAAAGCAATTTACATTCTTAAATGCATAGCTGCTAGAAAATATATTATATTATGAAATCCTTTATAGCTCGGTATAATAGCACCCCAGGAGACCCGATTTGCTTCGTCTTAAAAATTATTGTTAGTTCTTTGATCTAGGCACAAGTCACTTTATTATCTTTATGTACTTAGTTCTGAAAGTGTGTCAAACAGTTGCAAAACATTTTTAAGATAGACTAAAGCTTTTTATTTTGCATTAGCAACTTTATTGTACATTTGCACAGCTGTAATCAGACCAAATATTGGCTATGGCGCTTAAAAACTGCAAATTATTGCTTAGTTAAATATTCAAGACTCAATATATATATGGTACTGATCTGCGGAATTTGCACTTTTTCTGTATATAATTTGCACTAGCCACTTTTTCCAAATATGCAATGAAATATTTTTATCTATGATTACACTTTGTACAGTTGGTTTTAATCTTTGTGTATTATTACACGTGTATATTCAATATCAAATGAATGCGTAAAATAGGTCATTGATATGTTGAATAGGATTAGAATATGATGTTTCTGTAATTATTTTGTGCTGCTTATATAGTTGTGCCTTGCAAACCGAATAAAAGCTTTTGAACTTGAACTTGGACAACAGGGTAATATGTAGGTTTCAAATGTGGTCTACCTGGTCATTTGGCTAATTACAAGAAGTGTCCAGATGTATGGAAAGTCTGTAAGTATTGTAGGACTAAAGGACATTATTAAGGATTTGTTAAAATAGAAACACAATTAGAGATAGCCGTATGGATGTAAACGTACAAAGAATGAATTATATAAGGGAGATTGGATGTGGCTCAATTGAAGAAACAGAAGAAGAATTTGTCTTAGGTGTAAATGAGATTAATGAGAATGTTAAAGATGCCCCTTTTTGTGCATTTAGAATTGGGGATTAGGAGAAAAAAAGCAATGGCAGATTCTGGTGCTAGACATACTTTGATCAGTGATGGGTGGATGATAGAATTTCCTGATGTGACACTGTCCCCACCAGATAATAAATTAGTTGGATATGAAAAAAAATCCATCAAGGTTTTTTTGATATTTTACGTCCAAATGAAGTTTTTTCACGGCAAAACCATTGAGACCAAGGAAGGATCTTGTTTGTTGGGGCTACCTCAGCAAAGAGATCTAATGATAACTCTTAATCCTAATCATCCAGAATAAGGGCTATGTTACAGTGCCTTGTTTTTTCTAGTTGGAGACAATACAGCCACTAATTAGGAAAGGTTATTTCCTAAACTTTTTTCTTCACAGTCAGGATTATTAAAGAACTTTGTACATAACATTATTTAAAAAAATAATGTTGTACCTATTGTGCATGAAGGCAATAACATACCTTTGGCTATGAGAGATGTTTTGAGGGGGAATTGAAGAAGGTGAGTGACCAAGATGTGATAGAGGAAATTGAATCTTCCAAATAGTTGTCACTTTGAATTGCTGTTCACAAAACATTATGTAACAGTCACACTATGTGTTGATTTAACCCCTACGATGCTCATGACGAGCTCAGCTCGTCAGGAGGCATGGTTGAGCAGTGCTCATGACGAGCTGAGCTCGTCAGGAACAATGGGAAATCAGGGAATGCAGCACAGGAGGAAAATATCTCAAGCACCAAAGGTGTTAAGAGACTTGAATGATTGTGTGTGGGTAGATCTATATCATTTACCCAACATAGGAGACATGTTTGCTATATTGAAAGGGGCATCAGTATTTTCGACATAGACTTATTGAGTGCGTATCAACAAATAGTACTACATGAGGATAGAAAACAATACACATCATTTATAACATCAGAACGAGGTTATAGATAGAAGAAGATGCCATTAGGAATCATTTTGGCATCTTATGCATCTCAAAGGATCATGCATAAACTATTTAAGGAGTTAAATAATGTCCTATATTTACAGGACAATATTTTCGTTTTTGGAAAGAATTCAGAAGATCAAACTGAAATTTTGTAAAAGGTATTACATATATTACAGGACAATGTCTTAACTCTAACTAAAGAAAAATGTAAATTTGGTGTAAGTTCTGTAGATTATGTGGGCCATTGTATGAGTAAAGATGGAAGGTGCACCCAAATTCAATCTGTTTAAAGCGATAGAAGAGGCACCTGAACCTCAAAATAAAGGCCATCTCCGAACATTTTTATGGCTGGCAGTATACTATGCCAAATGTATTCCGCTATTTTCAGACAAAAGTATTCTAAATTGAATTTGATAAAAAAAATACAATCATTTATGTGGGAGGAAAACTGTGCAGATGAGTTCACGTTGTAAAAAAAGTTAGAATTGCTGTGGTCCCTGCATTAGCAACGTTTGACGCTACATGTGATTCAGTCATTGTCTCAGAGGCTAGCACTGTTTGCATTAGGGCAGTCTAAATGCAAAATCAAAAGGGAAGTTAGTTACTATTGGCGTTTTGTCAAGGCCACTCATGGGTGCAGAGGATAAATACTCAACTTTAGAGAAAGAAACCCTTGCATGTTGGTGGGGGATCTAATATTTTCAAAAGTATGTCCATGGAACAGTGTTCAAGGTTAGATCAGACCATTGTCCATTAGTGGATTTGTTTACCACAAAGGATTGCTTTAAAGTAACACTCAGTATTTCTAGACACCAATATAAATTGTAAGATTTTCACTTTAGAATTGAGTATATTCCTGGTGAAAAAAATATTTTGGCAAACTGTTTATCAAAACTTCCGGTGGTTGGAAATGATGTTGAGATTGAGGACAATGATTTAGAAAGAGTGATATCGATTTGTGAAGTATCCAGGGGATGCATTAATTAAAGAAAATCAATGGAAAGCTGCATATGGGAGTGATGAGGATTTTCAAAAGGTATTAGTCTATCTTAAGTCAACTTGGCCAAGGAAGAAAGATTTGGAGGAATGTGTATTACCTTACTTGTATGTGGCACAAGAATTGTCTGAACAAGATCACATTTTAATGCATTCTTGTAGAGCAGGTAGTTGTGCCGAAAGTCACAGACAGACTATATTGGACATGGCATACGAAGGTCATCTGGGTATGAGCAGCATGAGAAGGAGAGTTTGAGTTAAATTCTGGGGTCCAACTGTTCATAGGTGTATTGCAAGGAGTGTTATATAGTGTTTTGAATGTGTCATCAGTGATAAATCCCAAAAACCTGTGAGATATGAAAAAGTAACAGTGTCAAGACCATCTAGGGTATGGGCGAATATATCTCTAGACATTGCGGGGACAATGTGAATCCAATTTATGCCATAGTCTTCATTGATCAACTATCTCAATGGCTTGAAGTTGTTTGTACCTCAGGTTACCTCAGGAATAGTAATTCAATTTTTGAATGACATTTTCGAGAGGGAATGATTTTCAAAATAATTAATTATGGATCATGGGGTGCAATTAACGTCCAATGAGATGAAAATATTTCTTGGGAGTCATGGATTTGAGCGTAAGCCCACATCTATTTATTAACCTCAGAGTAACAGATTTGTGGAGAGATGGATTAGAGAAGTGTTAAAGGAAGGGTCACAATTGGCCATTGTTAATAGGAAGAATTGTCAGCAAGACATTATAGAATTATTATGGAGTTATAGAAATACACCCAACAAGTCACTACAGGATGCCTCCAAAAACTCCGAAACCTCCGAAAATTTCTCTCCCTTCTACCAATTGATTGTCGAAAAATGGTCGTCCATGCGACAGTCACATCCAGACTGGATTACTCAAATGGCCTTTACCTTGGTCTACCGAAATATCTGGTGCAACGCCTGCAGAGCGTGCAGAATGCGGTTGCGAGATTGATAAAGCACATTTCGTTCAAACATCATATCTCTCCGCATCTGCACGAGATGCACTGGCTTCCAGTGGCGAGCAGAATAAAATTCAAAGCTCTCACCCTGGCTTTTAGAGCAGAAAAAGGGACATGTCCCAACTATGTAAAACTCCAGCTTCCCCTCTACTATCAAGAGAGACACCTGCAATCTAACTCCCGGCTCCAATTAGCTGTCCCACGAGTTAGGAAAGCTAGACTTGGTGGCAGGTCTTTCACTGCTGGCACGGCGAAACTCTGGAACTCCCTCCCCTCTGCCATCCAATCTGCTACGTCAGAAGCTAGTTTTAAGAAGCTCCTAAAGACTTGGCTCTTTTTGCAGAAAGCCTAAGAATTTCACCTTGCCTCCCACCTTGCTGCTGTAGTTTCTTTTCAGTGCTGGGACACCTCCTTGTGAGGTAGCTGTTCGCGCTATATAAGAATCTGTATTATTATTATTATTGATGGGGATCTGTCACTGTTTGAAAAAATGAGAAGGATGAATGGTATGCAAATTTTGAATCAGATGTGGCTGATGGAGTTATTTAAAACAGCAAAACTTAAAAGGTCTTCTGAAGACAAGCAAGATGAGATGGCTCACCATTAAAATGGACAATTGCAGCCTTTGAGGGAAAATGATTGGGTGCGAGTAAGTAAGAAAGGGAAAGGCAGTGAAGTCTGGTGAGTCAACCTATTCATTGCCAATGATGATAGTTAGAGTAGGTGTTAGAAATGGGGTCTCTAGTTATTATTATTATTATTATTATTAAAGGCTTTTATAGCGCGCTCTATTACTAAAAAAATAGTATCCTGGCGCGATGTTGGCAATGGTTTGCACCGTTGTCCAAGTAGGAAATCCTTCTTCCTAGTCAGGGGGAGGGGGATACACTTCTTAAATTAACCCCTGATCACCCCTTGGTATACTGGCATGAGCAGACTGGCTTATTTTAAAGCATTTGTGCACACATACAGTAACACAGTGAAAACACTACAGATGGACACCACACCCGTTTATGAAAATAGGTAATCTTTATCTAAACTAAAACAGACCAAAACGACAAAACTCCACCATACAGTAAACAAAATATGACTTTTTAAAAGGTAGAAACAGTTCTGTTCAATGCAAATTGTAGATGCAACACTTTCCACACAAAGTACCCTAGATGCATCAAAATCAACCGCCGCAGGGAAGTTGATCCGTTAGTTCCTTACACGCAGGGAAAGTGATGCATCGGTTCCTTACTGCCACGCAGGGGATGTGATGCATTGGTTCCTTACTTTAGAAACAACCTCCAGAGGCCCAGAACAGCAGCAGGCAACTTTTGTCAAGTCGGAAATCTCAGCAAGGGAGTTCAGTGGAGCTCGGGTGAATTCTTTGTATCACTGAGACTTTAAAAACAGGAGGAAAGTTCTACCTTAAGCCTTTGGAGATCCTCCTCAAGCAAGGGACACAGCACATAGTAAAGTCCTTGCCCTTTCCTTGGCAGAAACAGCCACTGCAGGCCAACTCCAGACAGCACACAACCAAGGAGCAGTACTCCTCCTCCAGTTGCTCCAGCTCTTCTCCTTGGCAAAGATTCTTCTTGAATTCCAGAAATGATATTTGGAGGCTTTTCAATCCCTGAGACTTCCATCAGGAGGTAAAGGCAAAAATACAGGGAAACAACACACCAATGATGCCAGGTCTAACAGTAGGTAATAAAGTTGTTGTATTATCTAATGCCAACGTGTGGAACATGAGCAAAGTTGTGAGATTTTCTCAATAGTTATGGCCAGTTGTCAATAAGAAATCGGGTTGCGTGAAAGAAAATACTAAGAGGCAGAGGGAAATCAGCCTAGAGTGTACAAATGGTGTGGTAAAGAAGGGTCCCAGTGGAACTCAATACATTTTGGTTGAATTTATTGTAGAGAAATAAAAATTGAATATCAAACAATGTCACTTAATCACAATGAATGCACCATATTATTTGGTAAATAACAGTGCTCCAGAAAGGAAGGGGGGTGGGATAGCGTGATGCTGTGAGGGAAGAGAAAAAGTGAGGAAATAAACTTGGTGACAAATTATGTATTGCGAAATTAATTCAAATTACAATACAATTTCATGGCTTCAGATATCTGAGCCGAAAAACGAGGGATCATAACATATCCCGAAAGTTAGGTCAATTTCTGTTGACACAAGAATATTCTGAATAGTGCGGGAGTGTCAACTGAACAAAGGATGGAGGTAGCCGTCGACGTTTCGACCCCACGCTACATGTGTAGGCGTATCTAGTGCCTTACATCGGGGTCTTCATCAGGACAGGGTAAACAACAAAGGGAGCACTACAGTATCTAGAAATATAGAAACAACAATGTGGTATAAATTTGGAGGGTCAACAATCAATGTAAAAGTTACCGTAGTGAGCGGTAAAACACATTACTACTGGTATTACCATGGTTATGTATGGACAAACAAAGTATTTACAACTTATTCAAATGTTATATTATATACACATATTTTATAAAAGGGCGAAATGAATCACAAATTTGATGCAATTACAACATTTCTAATATTCTGTATGACCAATAAATGGTAATCATTCAAAAAAACGTATAGGTAAACATACACTAACACCAGCGTCCTGACTGGGCCAGGGGAAAACCAATCGTCCAATTGGAATGTGTAGCTTAGCCTGTATGAGATGCGTGGTTTATGATGACATTAAGCCATCTGTTGGAGCTACTGTGTTGGCAAGCGATAATAAAACAATCTGGAAGAGTTGTAGAAACGAACTAAAGGGCTCTAGTCACTAACACAAAATTAAAATGCAAGGGACGTACCTGCTCGAGTCGAGCAAGTCGCATGGCTGTTTTCAAATAGGTCTCATTGGTTCCACAAGTAATTTCTGTGGACAAGGGGACGAGTGTTACTGAAGGGACTACGATTAGAAATGAAAATAAACGACATCCTGTGGGGACCGGGGCTTACCTTAAAAGCCCGCGATGGTAGGGAGTATTCTATGTTGGAAGGGGTCATCGGCGGTGCGTCCCAGCGGATCGCATCAAGGTTGCCGCATCTGTAAAATAGTACAAACAGGTGGGGGACCGATAGTAAAATAAGCCCTCCTTGCTAAAGTGTGGGGGCGTCTCACCAGAGGGGATAATCTCACCTTCTTTTTAGTTTTCACGGAGCTTCGCTTCGTAGCCTTCCCGCGGTTGCCGACTGCAAGCTAATGGGCGGGGCCAGATAGAAGGATTATAAAGAGAGAAAAAAAGGGACGATGGGTCCGGAGCGTTGCTAGGAGCAACCTAGTGTTTAGAGTTTACTACGGAGAGGTCGTACTGACAAAGAAGGGACAACCGGTACGTTGCTGGTGGCAACCTAAAGCTTCAAGGATGTAATACCAGTAGCGGTCACCATACGTTAAGAGACTGATCTCAGCAAACTCGGTATAAACTCAGTATAAATTCCGTGTTTGTACAGAGACGAAGGTCTCTTGGAGGAATATCAGAATTGACCATTTATAGGAATTTCTTAAGGCACTGTGTATGTGTGGGTGGTTGACTGACGTGTCTCTTATGACATGTGTGGACACATAAAATTAATCACTGTATAATAAAATAGACATACATGTGTCAATCAATTTAGTGCAAGTTATAAGTTAATAAGAGGATGCACCTCTCAGACATGAGGGTGAAGATCTCTTTTTAAACAACTAACACTGGAGTGCATTGTCTAAATGACAAAATGTGGAAGAATGTCATCTATTTGTCATAATAGGTAGACGACACACGTATCATTCTAAAGTATCCAGTACTACATTAGAACAGGTACATCATTTAATGAAATTGTACTCAGGACCTCTCACACAGGAGGGTCAAAAGTAATCAATTCCTCACTTACTCATTTTGAGAAAGTTACTCATTTTGGTATACCAAGAAGGCACTTACTCATTTTGGTATTCACAGAGGGCACATACTCATCAATGAGTAGGTGCCTTCTGTGAATACTAAAATGAGTAACATACTCAAAATGAGTAACTTACTCATTTTGAGTAACTAACTCATTTTGGTATTCACAGAAGGCACTTACTCGTTGATGAGTAAGTGCCTTCTGTGAATACCAAAATAAGTAAGTGTCTTCTGTGAATACCAAAATGCTAGTAAGTTTAGGATTTTGTCTTAAATTAGTTCTGTGGATCAAGCTCCTTGATCCAGATAAATGTTTCCTCGGAAAAATGAAATACAATGTCAGCTAGTGAACAGATAAGTCACAAGGGGGCATATTCTCAAGAATGTGTGATAACCATCGCAAAAGTTACTTAATGCAACTTTCAACATCGCAGTGTATCACAGGAAAATTACGCTGTGTTAACCAAGCATTCTCAACACGGCGGTCCAATGCAATCGTCGCCAGATAACGCATCAACTGACCACGTTAGAATCTACAGCAGGCCACAGAAATACAAAATGCAAACGCAAAAAAAGCTGCGATGATGCCATTCGCCATACTACAATCAGAGAAAACCAGCCACAGGCCTGCAATATACATGCGTCAGACGGGAAAAATCACCACAAAAATAGCAAAAAAAACCTGACAAGGAAATGCCAAATAACAGCGATGCACAATGGACGTTGCCGGAGCAAGTACGGAGGAGCACCAGAACCCCAGAATCCCCCTGGAAGACCTACCTGGGACCTCGGGTCAGGGAAGGCTAAGGATAAGAAGAGTAGGAAGAATCACTTCAGTCCGCAGGAAAACAGAATCCTGATAACGGAGGGTGTCGAACACCATAAACAAAATAGTTTGTCACCTCCATTGTGTCATTGGCAACCGAAAATGGACTATGGCAGTCCACCGTGGACAAGGTGAATGCAGTGGGCGTGCTGAAGAGGACAATGGAAGAGGTCAAGAGGTGCTGGAAGGATGTCAAGCGCATAACCAAGATGAAACTCACCAACAACCAAAAGGCAGCAATGCAGACTGGAGGTGGGAGTCCTGGGCCACAGGAGAAGCTGGACGACATGGAGGAAATGGTGTCCACAGTCATCAGTGGGGAGACGGTGACTGGAGTCGGGGGACCTGACACGGCTCAACATGACTGGACACAACATCAACAGGGTGAGTAACGACCAGGAACTGGGGGTCAAGGGGAGATGGCCACAATGGTACACATGTACAATTGAGCTGAGCACATCTGCGGAAAAACCATGCCCCAGACCCCAACTCCCACCAAGAGACCAATGTACCCAAATATGCAACATCTCAGCACTGTATAAGCACAAAAGGCAAAGTCACATCACAGAAAAGGGATAAGGAGCAGCAAAACAGAGCAGCTGGGGCCACACCCCTGAAATACAGCACACACACATAACATGCAGAGCACAGCAACACTGACAACAATGTGGCACAAACCGCAACATGTCCATAGCAAAACACAGGACAAAACTGGTATCGACTGGGTTTAGACACTGGCCAATCACAAGTGGCATTGCAGGGAAATGTGAGGTGACTATGTACAAGTACAAACACACACAGGTCTGTTGTCGAAATGTCCACTGTCCCCCATCAAATGGGCAGCTCCTCCCAAATAGCCACAATGTACACAGTCATGCAGTTTGTATGTAAACTTGTAAAATGCGCCAACACACATGTGAACACATTGTTAAACTGCATCTCCCCTTCACATTGCAGAGGGACAATCAACACATCCTGCAGAGCAGCCCGACCCTCTCTTCTCTGATGATGAAGAGGACCACCACAGCTTTGACTCTGATGCCCTCCAACAGCTCATGGAGAGTCTCCGCAGTCCACTTCCAGGAGCAGGGCAGCCCAGCTGCAACGAGGAGACCCCACCCCCTGCACAGACCACACAGCAGGCAGCACCCACCACAATGGCTGCCTCCCAGGACCCCAATGAAGAACACATCACCTTCCAATGAAGTGTGTGGGGATGCCAAGAGCAGCTGGCTGAATAGGTACGGGTGAACTTTGAGCGCATGGCAGACAAACTAGATACCATATTTGGGTGTCTAAATCCCATCAGTGACCACTCAAACGGACACCCACAGTTCGCTCAATGCTCTCCAATGAACCATTGGCTGACATCACCAGAGTTGTGTCTGAGAGACAAGAACGACTGAATAGTCAGAGTGGGTCAATCGAGCTCGCCCAGGAGGTGGAATAATACAGAGGATCATGGAGACCATGGAGTGGGCAATGCGGACTGAGCGGCTGCCTCGGCTGCACACAAGCGTGTGGTAGTTGAGTTCATCAATGACCTCAAAACCATCCTCATGCATTGCTGCCACAAGGCCTGGCGCTGATGCGTGCTCTTGCTACCACTACATCCACATCTCCGCCCCTTGAAGTGTCAGTGCCACACAGTGTGGCAGACATTCAACCTCCTGCCCTGAGGTGTCATTGCTACACAGTGCTGGAGAAAGGCCAGCACCACCCACACATTAGGCACATGGAACAGCAGAGGACAAAGAGGCAGATGAAAGCGCCATTGTGGTAAGAAGGACGCAGTAGCATTCATCTCCACCATAGAGCCAGTTTCAGCTTGGTTCTGCCCTCTGCATCATTACCTTCCACTGTCCCTGGATGCACTCTGCGACAATCACCTTGGACCTCGCAATGGACTGCCATATTGTATTGGATCACCAATGCCACACTAAACAGACTGCGAACTGAACTCTTCCTCTTCCTCAGGACTTGTCATTGTTAAGATGACCAGGAACACAAACAGTAAATTTAGATTCGCCACTAAACTTGGGGGTGGTACACTAAAGGATATGGTAGCCATTTATAATGCCAGGAGTGTTTCTTCTACCCTTTATGGGGCTGGCGTATGGGGTCATAGTTTTGACAAATCAATTCAGCAGGAGGAAAATCTACTGAATTGATCCACATGGAGGTTGGCATTGATTACATTGCAGACCTTGCAGCTCTATGTACCCTTTTTCTATGGCGGTCTATCCGGTCTAAAAATGAGACAGAGTTCACTAAATCGATTATTATGGACGGTATAAAGTTAGAGTACTGTTGCCTTATTTTATGGTTAAATCATATTCATCACTGGTTCAAGCTTTTATTTAATGTCAATATTTATATAGAGCCAGATTATATAGCCCAGATATCTAAAAAGGAAATTAAGAGTACCTTTCTCGCGTCTAAAAGAGATGCAAGACGAACCCTGCTTGAAGACCAATCCACAGCAGTGTTCTATCAGCAATTGGATCTTTATGAAGGTTTTCAGGCCTATTTGACAGAAGTAACAAGAAGCTCACATCGCTTTGTTTTAATAAGACTCAGGTTACGGATTGCTCACCATCTTGTAGCTTTCCCATCCATGAGGAAAGGATCAAGTATGGAATGTCTGTGTGACAACTTGTCAAAACAGAGTAGCTGCCATTTTTTACTATTTTGTTATTTTTATACCTTTTTAGGAAAACTTTATCTGAAGCCTATCTTTTTAAAGTATAATATTCCATCCACTGTAAATGCCATGACATTGATAAGTTCTCTGGAAAGCCCAGATATTTGTTTTTATATAGCAATTTACATTCTTAAATGCATAGCTGCTAGAAAATCTATTATATTATGAAATCCTCGGTATAATAGCACCCCAGGAGACCCAATTTGCTTTGTCTTAAAAATTAGTGTTAGTTCTTTGATTTAGGCACAAGTCACTTTATTATCTTTATGTACTTAGTTCTGAAAGTGTGTCTAACTGCAAAACATTTTTAAGATAGACTAAAGCTTTTTATTTTGCATTAGCAACTTTATTGTACATTTGCACAGCCGTAATCAGACCAAAAATTGGCTATGGCGCTTAAAAACTGCAATTTATTGCTTAGTTAAATATCCAAGACTGAATATATATATGGTACTGATCTGCGGAATTTGCACTTTTTCTGTATATAATTTGCACTAGCCACTTTTTCCAAATATGCAATGAAATATTTTTATCTATGATTACACTTTGTACACTTAGTTTTAATCTTCGTGTATTATTACAGTGTATATTTAATAACAAATGAATGCGTAAAATAGGTAATTGATATGTTGAATAGGATTAGAATATGATGTTTCTGTAACTATTTTGTGCTGCTTATATAGTTGTGCCTTGCAAACCGAATAAAAGCTTTTGAACTTGAACTTGGACAACAGGGTAATATGTAGGTTCAAATGTGGTCTACCTGGTCATTTGGCTAATTACAAGAAGTGTCCAGATGTATGGAAAGTCTGTAAGTATTGTAAGACTAAAGGACATTATTAAGGATATGTTAAAATAGAAACACATTTAGAGATAGCCGTATGGATGTAAAGGTACAAAGAATGAATTATATAAGGGAGAATAGATGTGGCTCAATTGAAGAAACAGAAGAAGAATTTGTCTTAGGTGTAAATGAGATTAATGAGAATGGTAAAGATGCCCCTTTTTGTGCATTTAGAATCGGGGATTAGGAGAAAAAAGCAATGGCAGATTCTGGTGCTAGACATACTTTGATCAGTGATGGGTGGTTGATAGAATTTCCTGATGTGACACTGTCCTCGCCAGATAATAAATTAGTTGGATATGAAAAAAAATCCATCAAGGTTTTTTTGATATTTTACGTCCAAATGAAGTTTTTTCATGGCAAAACCATTGAGGCAAACATTTATGTGGCCAAGGAAGGATCTTGTTTGTTGGGGCTGCCTCAGCAAAGAGATCTAATGATAACTCTTAATCCTAATCATCCTGAATAAGGGCGATGTTACAGTGCCTTGGTTTTTCAGGTTGGAGACAATACAGCCACTAATTAGGAAAGGTTATTTCCTAAAGTTTTTTCTTCACAGTCAGGATTTTTAAAGAACTTTGTACATAACATTATTTAAAAAAAGAATGTTGTACCTATTGCGCATTAAGGCAATAACATACCTTTGGCTATGAGAGATGGATTGAGGGGGAATTGAAGAAGGTGAGTGACCAAGATGTGATAGAGGAAATTGAATCTTCCAAATACTTGTCACTTTGAATTGTTGTTCACAAAACATTATGGAACAGTCACACTATGTGTTGATTTAACCCCTTCGATGCTCATGACGAGCACAGCTCATCAGGAGGCACGGTTGAGCAGTGCTCATGACGAGCTGAGCTCGTCATGAACAATGGGAAATCAGGGAAAGCAGCACAGGAGGAAAATATCTCAAGCACCCAAGGTGTTAAGAGACTTGAATGATTGTGCGTGGGTAGATCTATATCCTTTACCCAACATAGGAGACATGTTTGCTATATTGAAAGGGGCATCAGTATTTTCGACATAGACTTTTTGAGTGCGTATCAACAAATAGTACTACATGAGGATAGAAAACAATGCACATCATTTATAACATCAGAAGGAGGTTATAGATAGAAGAAGATGCCATTAGGAAATATTTTGGCATCTTCTGCATTTCAAAGGATCATGCATAAACTATTTAAGGAGTTAAATAATGTCCTATATTTACAGGACAATATTTTCGTTTTTGGAAAGAATTCAGAAGATCATACTGAAATTTTGTATAAGGTATTACATATATTAAAGGACAATGGCTTAACTCTAACTCAAGAAAAATGTAAATTTGGTGTAAGTTCTGTAGATTATGTGGGCCATTGTATTAGTAAAGATGGAAGGTGCACCCAAATGCAATCTGTTTAAAGCGATAGAAGAGGCACCTGAACCTCAAAATAAAGCCCATCTCCGAACATTTTTATGGCTGGCAGAATACCATGCCAAATGTGTTCCGCTATTTTCAGCCAAAAGTATTCTAAATTGAATTTGATAAAAAAAATACAATCATTTATGTGGGAGGAAAACTGTGCAGATGAGTTCAAGTTGTTAAAAGTTAGAATTGCTGTGGTCCCTACATTAGCAACGTTTGACCCTACATGTGATTCAGTCATTGTCTCAGATGCTAGCACTGTTTGCATTAGGGCAGTCTAAATGCAAAATCAAAAGGGAAGTTAGTTACTATTGGCTTTTTGTCAAGGCCACTCATGGGTGCAGAGGATAAATACTCAACTTTAGAGAAAGAAACCCTTGCATGTTGGTGGGGGATCTAATATTTTCAAAAGTATGCCTATGGAACAGTGTTCAAGGTTAGATCAGACCATTGTCCATTGGTAGATTTGTTTACCACAAAGGATTGCTTTAAAGCAACACTCAGTATTTCTAGACACCAATATAAATTGTAAGATTTTCACTTTAGAATTGAGTATATTTCTGGTGAAAAAAATATTTTGGCAAACTGTTTATCAAAACTTCCTGTGGTTGGAAATGATGGTGAGATTGAGTACAATGATTTGGAAAGAGTGATATCGATTTGTGACGTATCCAGGGGATGCATTAAAGAAAATCAATGGAAAGCTGCATATGGGAGTGATGAGGATTTTCAAAAGGTATTAGTCTATCTTAAGTCAACTTGGCCAAAGAAGAAAGATTTGGAGGAATGTGTAATTTCCTTACTTGTATGTGGCACAAGAATTGTCTGAACAAGATCACATTTTAATGCATGCTTGTAGAGCAGGTAGTTGTGCCGAAAGTCACAGACTATATTGGGCATGGCATACGAAGGTCATCTGGGTATGAGCAGCATGAGAAGGAGAGTTTGAGTTAAATTCTGGGGTCCAACTGTTCATAGGTGTATTGCAAGGAGTGGTATATAGTGTTTTGAATGTGTCATCAGTGATAAATCCCAAAAACCCGTGAGATATGAAAAAGTAACAGTGTCATGACCATCTAGGGTATGGGCGAATATATCTCTAGACATTGCGGGGACAATGTGAATCCAATTCATGCCATAGTCTTCATTGATCAACTTTCTCAATGGCCTGAAGTTGCTTCTACCTCAGGTTACCTCAGGAATAGTAATTCAATTTTTGAATGACATTTTCGAGAGGGAATGATTTACAAAATATTTAATTATGGATCATGGGGTGCAATTAACGTCCAATGAGATGAAAATATTTCTTGGGAGTCATGGATTTGAGCGTAAGCCCACATCTATTTATTAACCTCAGAGTAACAGATTTGTGGAGAGATGGATTAGAGAAGTGTTAAAGGAAGGGTCACAATTGGCCATTGTTAATAGGAAGAATTGTCAGCAAGACATTATAGAATTATTATGGAGTTATAGAAATACACCCAACAAGTCACTACAGGATGCCTCCAAAAACTCCGAAACCTCCGAAAATTTCTCTCCCTTCTACCAATTGATTGTCGAAAAATGGTCGTCCATGCGACAGTCACATCCAGACTGGATTACTCAAATGGCCTTTACCTTGGTCTACCGAAATATCTGGTGCAACGCCTGCAGAGCGTGCAGAATGCGGTTGCGAGATTGATAAAGCACATTTCGTTCAAACATCATATCTCTCCGCATCTGCACGAGATGCACTGGCTTCCAGTGGCGAGCAGAATAAAATTCAAAGCTCTCACCCTGGCTTTTAGAGCAGAAAAAGGGACATGTCCCAACTATGTAAAACTCCAGCTTCCCCTCTACTATCAAGAGAGACACCTGCAATCTAACTCCCGGCTCCAATTAGCTGTCCCACGAGTTAGGAAAGCTAGACTTGGTGGCAGGTCTTTCACTGCTGGCACGGCGAAACTCTGGAACTCCCTCCCCTCTGCCATCCAATCTGCTACGTCAGAAGCTAGTTTTAAGAAGCTCCTAAAGACTTGGCTCTTTTTGCAGAAAGCCTAAGAATTTCACCTTGCCTCCCACCTTGCTGCTGTAGTTTCTTTTCAGTGCTGGGACACCTCCTTGTGAGGTAGCTGTTCGCGCTATATAAGAATCTGTATTATTATTATTATTGATGGGGATCTGTCACTGTTTGAAAAAATGAGAAGGATGAATGGTATGCAAATTTTGAATCAGATGTGGCTGATGGAGTTATTTAAAACAGCAAAACTTAAAAGGTCTTCTGAAGACAAGCAAGATGAGATGGCTCACCATTAAAATGGACAATTGCAGCCTTTGAGGGAAAATGATTGGGTGCGAGTAAGTAAGAAAGGGAAAGGCAGTGAAGTCTGGTGAGTCAACCTATTCATTGCCAATGATGATAGTTAGAGTAGGTGTTAGAAATGGGGTCTCTAGTTATTATTATTATTATTATTATTAAAGGCTTTTATAGCGCGCTCTATTACTAAAAAAATAGTATCCTGGCGCGATGTTGGCAATGGTTTGCACCGTTGTCCAAGTAGGAAATCCTTCTTCCTAGTCAGGGGGAGGGGGATACACTTCTTAAATTAACCCCTGATCACCCCTTGGTATACTGGCATGAGCAGACTGGCTTATTTTAAAGCATTTGTGCACACATACAGTAACACAGTGAAAACACTACAGATGGACACCACACCCGTTTATGAAAATAGGTAATCTTTATCTAAACTAAAACAGACCAAAACGACAAAACTCCACCATACAGTAAACAAAATATGACTTTTTAAAAGGTAGAAACAGTTCTGTTCAATGCAAATTGTAGATGCAACACTTTCCACACAAAGTACCCTAGATGCATCAAAATCAACCGCCGCAGGGAAGTTGATCCGTTAGTTCCTTACACGCAGGGAAAGTGATGCATCGGTTCCTTACTGCCACGCAGGGGATGTGATGCATTGGTTCCTTACTTTAGAAACAACCTCCAGAGGCCCAGAACAGCAGCAGGCAACTTTTGTCAAGTCGGAAATCTCAGCAAGGGAGTTCAGTGGAGCTCGGGTGAATTCTTTGTATCACTGAGACTTTAAAAACAGGAGGAAAGTTCTACCTTAAGCCTTTGGAGATCCTCCTCAAGCAAGGGACACAGCACATAGTAAAGTCCTTGCCCTTTCCTTGGCAGAAACAGCCACTGCAGGCCAACTCCAGACAGCACACAACCAAGGAGCAGTACTCCTCCTCCAGTTGCTCCAGCTCTTCTCCTTGGCAAAGATTCTTCTTGAATTCCAGAAATGATATTTGGAGGCTTTTCAATCCCTGAGACTTCCATCAGGAGGTAAAGGCAAAAATACAGGGAAACAACACACCAATGATGCCAGGTCTAACAGTAGGTAATAAAGTTGTTGTATTATCTAATGCCAACGTGTGGAACATGAGCAAAGTTGTGAGATTTTCTCAATAGTTATGGCCAGTTGTCAATAAGAAATCGGGTTGCGTGAAAGAAAATACTAAGAGGCAGAGGGAAATCAGCCTAGAGTGTACAAATGGTGTGGTAAAGAAGGGTCCCAGTGGAACTCAATACATTTTGGTTGAATTTATTGTAGAGAAATAAAAATTGAATATCAAACAATGTCACTTAATCACAATGAATGCACCATATTATTTGGTAAATAACAGTGCTCCAGAAAGGAAGGGGGGTGGGATAGCGTGATGCTGTGAGGGAAGAGAAAAAGTGAGGAAATAAACTTGGTGACAAATTATGTATTGCGAAATTAATTCAAATTACAATACAATTTCATGGCTTCAGATATCTGAGCCGAAAAACGAGGGATCATAACATATCCCGAAAGTTAGGTCAATTTCTGTTGACACAAGAATATTCTGAATAGTGCGGGAGTGTCAACTGAACAAAGGATGGAGGTAGCCGTCGACGTTTCGACCCCACGCTACATGTGTAGGCGTATCTAGTGCCTTACATCGGGGTCTTCATCAGGACAGGGTAAACAACAAAGGGAGCACTACAGTATCTAGAAATATAGAAACAACAATGTGGTATAAATTTGGAGGGTCAACAATCAATGTAAAAGTTACCGTAGTGAGCGGTAAAACACATTACTACTGGTATTACCATGGTTATGTATGGACAAACAAAGTATTTACAACTTATTCAAATGTTATATTATATACACATATTTTATAAAAGGGCGAAATGAATCACAAATTTGATGCAATTACAACATTTCTAATATTCTGTATGACCAATAAATGGTAATCATTCAAAAAAACGTATAGGTAAACATACACTAACACCAGCGTCCTGACTGGGCCAGGGGAAAACCAATCGTCCAATTGGAATGTGTAGCTTAGCCTGTATGAGATGCGTGGTTTATGATGACATTAAGCCATCTGTTGGAGCTACTGTGTTGGCAAGCGATAATAAAACAATCTGGAAGAGTTGTAGAAACGAACTAAAGGGCTCTAGTCACTAACACAAAATTAAAATGCAAGGGACGTACCTGCTCGAGTCGAGCAAGTCGCATGGCTGTTTTCAAATAGGTCTCATTGGTTCCACAAGTAATTTCTGTGGACAAGGGGACGAGTGTTACTGAAGGGACTACGATTAGAAATGAAAATAAACGACATCCTGTGGGGACCGGGGCTTACCTTAAAAGCCCGCGATGGTAGGGAGTATTCTATGTTGGAAGGGGTCATCGGCGGTGCGTCCCAGCGGATCGCATCAAGGTTGCCGCATCTGTAAAATAGTACAAACAGGTGGGGGACCGATAGTAAAATAAGCCCTCCTTGCTAAAGTGTGGGGGCGTCTCACCAGAGGGGATAATCTCACCTTCTTTTTAGTTTTCACGGAGCTTCGCTTCGTAGCCTTCCCGCGGTTGCCGACTGCAAGCTAATGGGCGGGGCCAGATAGAAGGATTATAAAGAGAGAAAAAAAGGGACGATGGGTCCGGAGCGTTGCTAGGAGCAACCTAGTGTTTAGAGTTTACTACGGAGAGGTCGTACTGACAAAGAAGGGACAACCGGTACGTTGCTGGTGGCAACCTAAAGCTTCAAGGATGTAATACCAGTAGCGGTCACCATACGTTAAGAGACTGATCTCAGCAAACTCGGTATAAACTCAGTATAAATTCCGTGTTTGTACAGAGACGAAGGTCTCTTGGAGGAATATCAGAATTGACCATTTATAGGAATTTCTTAAGGCACTGTGTATGTGTGGGTGGTTGACTGACGTGTCTCTTATGACATGTGTGGACACATAAAATTAATCACTGTATAATAAAATAGACATACATGTGTCAATCAATTTAGTGCAAGTTATAAGTTAATAAGAGGATGCACCTCTCAGACATGAGGGTGAAGATCTCTTTTTAAACAACTAACACTGGAGTGCATTGTCTAAATGACAAAATGTGGAAGAATGTCATCTATTTGTCATAATAGGTAGACGACACACGTATCATTCTAAAGTATCCAGTACTACATTAGAACAGGTACATCATTTAATGAAATTGTACTCAGGACCTCTCACACAGGAGGGTCAAAAGTAATCAATTCCTCACTTACTCATTTTGAGAAAGTTACTCATTTTGGTATACCAAGAAGGCACTTACTCATTTTGGTATTCACAGAGGGCACATACTCATCAATGAGTAGGTGCCTTCTGTGAATACTAAAATGAGTAACATACTCAAAATGAGTAACTTACTCATTTTGAGTAACTAACTCATTTTGGTATTCACAGAAGGCACTTACTCGTTGATGAGTAAGTGCCTTCTGTGAATACCAAAATAAGTAAGTGTCTTCTGTGAATACCAAAATGCTAGTAAGTTTAGGATTTTGTCTTAAATTAGTTCTGTGGATCAAGCTCCTTGATCCAGATAAATGTTTCCTCGGAAAAATGAAATACAATGTCAGCTAGTGAACAGATAAGTCACAAGGGGGCATATTCTCAAGAATGTGTGATAACCATCGCAAAAGTTACTTAATGCAACTTTCAACATCGCAGTGTATCACAGGAAAATTACGCTGTGTTAACCAAGCATTCTCAACACGGCGGTCCAATGCAATCGTCGCCAGATAACGCATCAACTGACCACGTTAGAATCTACAGCAGGCCACAGAAATACAAAATGCAAACGCAAAAAAAGCTGCGATGATGCCATTCGCCATACTACAATCAGAGAAAACCAGCCACAGGCCTGCAATATACATGCGTCAGACGGGAAAAATCACCACAAAAATAGCAAAAAAAACCTGACAAGGAAATGCCAAATAACAGCGATGCACAATGGACGTTGCCGGAGCAAGTACGGAGGAGCACCAGAACCCCAGAATCCCCCTGGAAGACCTACCTGGGACCTCGGGTCAGGGAAGGCTAAGGATAAGAAGAGTAGGAAGAATCACTTCAGTCCGCAGGAAAACAGAATCCTGATAACGGAGGGTGTCGAACACCATAAACAAAATAGTTTGTCACCTCCATTGTGTCATTGGCAACCGAAAATGGACTATGGCAGTCCACCGTGGACAAGGTGAATGCAGTGGGCGTGCTGAAGAGGACAATGGAAGAGGTCAAGAGGTGCTGGAAGGATGTCAAGCGCATAACCAAGATGAAACTCACCAACAACCAAAAGGCAGCAATGCAGACTGGAGGTGGGAGTCCTGGGCCACAGGAGAAGCTGGACGACATGGAGGAAATGGTGTCCACAGTCATCAGTGGGGAGACGGTGACTGGAGTCGGGGGACCTGACACGGCTCAACATGACTGGACACAACATCAACAGGGTGAGTAACGACCAGGAACTGGGGGTCAAGGGGAGATGGCCACAATGGTACACATGTACAATTGAGCTGAGCACATCTGCGGAAAAACCATGCCCCAGACCCCAACTCCCACCAAGAGACCAATGTACCCAAATATGCAACATCTCAGCACTGTATAAGCACAAAAGGCAAAGTCACATCACAGAAAAGGGATAAGGAGCAGCAAAACAGAGCAGCTGGGGCCACACCCCTGAAATACAGCACACACACATAACATGCAGAGCACAGCAACACTGACAACAATGTGGCACAAACCGCAACATGTCCATAGCAAAACACAGGACAAAACTGGTATCGACTGGGTTTAGACACTGGCCAATCACAAGTGGCATTGCAGGGAAATGTGAGGTGACTATGTACAAGTACAAACACACACAGGTCTGTTGTCGAAATGTCCACTGTCCCCCATCAAATGGGCAGCTCCTCCCAAATAGCCACAATGTACACAGTCATGCAGTTTGTATGTAAACTTGTAAAATGCGCCAACACACATGTGAACACATTGTTAAACTGCATCTCCCCTTCACATTGCAGAGGGACAATCAACACATCCTGCAGAGCAGCCCGACCCTCTCTTCTCTGATGATGAAGAGGACCACCACAGCTTTGACTCTGATGCCCTCCAACAGCTCATGGAGAGTCTCCGCAGTCCACTTCCAGGAGCAGGGCAGCCCAGCTGCAACGAGGAGACCCCACCCCCTGCACAGACCACACAGCAGGCAGCACCCACCACAATGGCTGCCTCCCAGGACCCCAATGAAGAACACATCACCTTCCAATGAAGTGTGTGGGGATGCCAAGAGCAGCTGGCTGAATAGGTACGGGTGAACTTTGAGCGCATGGCAGACAAACTAGATACCATATTTGGGTGTCTAAATCCCATCAGTGACCACTCAAACGGACACCCACAGTTCGCTCAATGCTCTCCAATGAACCATTGGCTGACATCACCAGAGTTGTGTCTGAGAGACAAGAACGACTGAATAGTCAGAGTGGGTCAATCGAGCTCGCCCAGGAGGTGGAATAATACAGAGGATCATGGAGACCATGGAGTGGGCAATGCGGACTGAGCGGCTGCCTCGGCTGCACACAAGCGTGTGGTAGTTGAGTTCATCAATGACCTCAAAACCATCCTCATGCATTGCTGCCACAAGGCCTGGCGCTGATGCGTGCTCTTGCTACCACTACATCCACATCTCCGCCCCTTGAAGTGTCAGTGCCACACAGTGTGGCAGACATTCAACCTCCTGCCCTGAGGTGTCATTGCTACACAGTGCTGGAGAAAGGCCAGCACCACCCACACATTAGGCACATGGAACAGCAGAGGACAAAGAGGCAGATGAAAGCGCCATTGTGGTAAGAAGGACGCAGTAGCATTCATCTCCACCATAGAGCCAGTTTCAGCTTGGTTCTGCCCTCTGCATCATTACCTTCCACTGTCCCTGGATGCACTCTGCGACAATCACCTTGGACCTCGCAATGGACTGCCATATTGTATTGGATCACCAATGCCACACTAAACAGACTGCGAACTGAACTCTTCCTCTTCCTCAGGACTTGTCATTGTTAAGATGACCAGGAACACAAACAGTAAATTTAGATTCGCCACTAAACTTGGGGGTGGTACACTAAAGGATATGGTAGCCATTTATAATGCCAGGAGTGTTTCTTCTACCCTTTATGGGGCTGGCGTATGGGGTCATAGTTTTGACAAATCAATTCAGCAGGAGGAAAATCTACTGAATTGATCCACATGGAGGTTGGCATTGATTACATTGCAGACCTTGCAGCTCTATGTACCCTTTTTCTATGGCGGTCTATCCGGTCTAAAAATGAGACAGAGTTCACTAAATCGATTATTATGGACGGTATAAAGTTAGAGTACTGTTGCCTTATTTTATGGTTAAATCATATTCATCACTGGTTCAAGCTTTTATTTAATGTCAATATTTATATAGAGCCAGATTATATAGCCCAGATATCTAAAAAGGAAATTAAGAGTACCTTTCTCGCGTCTAAAAGAGATGCAAGACGAACCCTGCTTGAAGACCAATCCACAGCAGTGTTCTATCAGCAATTGGATCTTTATGAAGGTTTTCAGGCCTATTTGACAGAAGTAACAAGAAGCTCACATCGCTTTGTTTTAATAAGACTCAGGTTACGGATTGCTCACCATCTTGTAGCTTTCCCATCCATGAGGAAAGGATCAAGTATGGAATGTCTGTGTGACAACTTGTCAAAACAGAGTAGCTGCCATTTTTTACTATTTTGTTATTTTTATACCTTTTTAGGAAAACTTTATCTGAAGCCTATCTTTTTAAAGTATAATATTCCATCCACTGTAAATGCCATGACATTGATAAGTTCTCTGGAAAGCCCAGATATTTGTTTTTATATAGCAATTTACATTCTTAAATGCATAGCTGCTAGAAAATCTATTATATTATGAAATCCTCGGTATAATAGCACCCCAGGAGACCCAATTTGCTTTGTCTTAAAAATTAGTGTTAGTTCTTTGATTTAGGCACAAGTCACTTTATTATCTTTATGTACTTAGTTCTGAAAGTGTGTCTAACTGCAAAACATTTTTAAGATAGACTAAAGCTTTTTATTTTGCATTAGCAACTTTATTGTACATTTGCACAGCCGTAATCAGACCAAAAATTGGCTATGGCGCTTAAAAACTGCAATTTATTGCTTAGTTAAATATCCAAGACTGAATATATATATGGTACTGATCTGCGGAATTTGCACTTTTTCTGTATATAATTTGCACTAGCCACTTTTTCCAAATATGCAATGAAATATTTTTATCTATGATTACACTTTGTACACTTAGTTTTAATCTTCGTGTATTATTACAGTGTATATTTAATAACAAATGAATGCGTAAAATAGGTAATTGATATGTTGAATAGGATTAGAATATGATGTTTCTGTAACTATTTTGTGCTGCTTATATAGTTGTGCCTTGCAAACCGAATAAAAGCTTTTGAACTTGAACTTGGACAACAGGGTAATATGTAGGTTCAAATGTGGTCTACCTGGTCATTTGGCTAATTACAAGAAGTGTCCAGATGTATGGAAAGTCTGTAAGTATTGTAAGACTAAAGGACATTATTAAGGATATGTTAAAATAGAAACACATTTAGAGATAGCCGTATGGATGTAAAGGTACAAAGAATGAATTATATAAGGGAGAATAGATGTGGCTCAATTGAAGAAACAGAAGAAGAATTTGTCTTAGGTGTAAATGAGATTAATGAGAATGGTAAAGATGCCCCTTTTTGTGCATTTAGAATCGGGGATTAGGAGAAAAAAGCAATGGCAGATTCTGGTGCTAGACATACTTTGATCAGTGATGGGTGGTTGATAGAATTTCCTGATGTGACACTGTCCTCGCCAGATAATAAATTAGTTGGATATGAAAAAAAATCCATCAAGGTTTTTTTGATATTTTACGTCCAAATGAAGTTTTTTCATGGCAAAACCATTGAGGCAAACATTTATGTGGCCAAGGAAGGATCTTGTTTGTTGGGGCTGCCTCAGCAAAGAGATCTAATGATAACTCTTAATCCTAATCATCCTGAATAAGGGCGATGTTACAGTGCCTTGGTTTTTCAGGTTGGAGACAATACAGCCACTAATTAGGAAAGGTTATTTCCTAAAGTTTTTTCTTCACAGTCAGGATTTTTAAAGAACTTTGTACATAACATTATTTAAAAAAAGAATGTTGTACCTATTGCGCATTAAGGCAATAACATACCTTTGGCTATGAGAGATGGATTGAGGGGGAATTGAAGAAGGTGAGTGACCAAGATGTGATAGAGGAAATTGAATCTTCCAAATACTTGTCACTTTGAATTGTTGTTCACAAAACATTATGGAACAGTCACACTATGTGTTGATTTAACCCCTTCGATGCTCATGACGAGCACAGCTCATCAGGAGGCACGGTTGAGCAGTGCTCATGACGAGCTGAGCTCGTCATGAACAATGGGAAATCAGGGAAAGCAGCACAGGAGGAAAATATCTCAAGCACCCAAGGTGTTAAGAGACTTGAATGATTGTGCGTGGGTAGATCTATATCCTTTACCCAACATAGGAGACATGTTTGCTATATTGAAAGGGGCATCAGTATTTTCGACATAGACTTTTTGAGTGCGTATCAACAAATAGTACTACATGAGGATAGAAAACAATGCACATCATTTATAACATCAGAAGGAGGTTATAGATAGAAGAAGATGCCATTAGGAAATATTTTGGCATCTTCTGCATTTCAAAGGATCATGCATAAACTATTTAAGGAGTTAAATAATGTCCTATATTTACAGGACAATATTTTCGTTTTTGGAAAGAATTCAGAAGATCATACTGAAATTTTGTATAAGGTATTACATATATTAAAGGACAATGGCTTAACTCTAACTCAAGAAAAATGTAAATTTGGTGTAAGTTCTGTAGATTATGTGGGCCATTGTATTAGTAAAGATGGAAGGTGCACCCAAATGCAATCTGTTTAAAGCGATAGAAGAGGCACCTGAACCTCAAAATAAAGCCCATCTCCGAACATTTTTATGGCTGGCAGAATACCATGCCAAATGTGTTCCGCTATTTTCAGCCAAAAGTATTCTAAATTGAATTTGATAAAAAAAATACAATCATTTATGTGGGAGGAAAACTGTGCAGATGAGTTCAAGTTGTTAAAAGTTAGAATTGCTGTGGTCCCTACATTAGCAACGTTTGACCCTACATGTGATTCAGTCATTGTCTCAGATGCTAGCACTGTTTGCATTAGGGCAGTCTAAATGCAAAATCAAAAGGGAAGTTAGTTACTATTGGCTTTTTGTCAAGGCCACTCATGGGTGCAGAGGATAAATACTCAACTTTAGAGAAAGAAACCCTTGCATGTTGGTGGGGGATCTAATATTTTCAAAAGTATGCCTATGGAACAGTGTTCAAGGTTAGATCAGACCATTGTCCATTGGTAGATTTGTTTACCACAAAGGATTGCTTTAAAGCAACACTCAGTATTTCTAGACACCAATATAAATTGTAAGATTTTCACTTTAGAATTGAGTATATTTCTGGTGAAAAAAATATTTTGGCAAACTGTTTATCAAAACTTCCTGTGGTTGGAAATGATGGTGAGATTGAGTACAATGATTTGGAAAGAGTGATATCGATTTGTGACGTATCCAGGGGATGCATTAAAGAAAATCAATGGAAAGCTGCATATGGGAGTGATGAGGATTTTCAAAAGGTATTAGTCTATCTTAAGTCAACTTGGCCAAAGAAGAAAGATTTGGAGGAATGTGTAATTTCCTTACTTGTATGTGGCACAAGAATTGTCTGAACAAGATCACATTTTAATGCATGCTTGTAGAGCAGGTAGTTGTGCCGAAAGTCACAGACTATATTGGGCATGGCATACGAAGGTCATCTGGGTATGAGCAGCATGAGAAGGAGAGTTTGAGTTAAATTCTGGGGTCCAACTGTTCATAGGTGTATTGCAAGGAGTGGTATATAGTGTTTTGAATGTGTCATCAGTGATAAATCCCAAAAACCCGTGAGATATGAAAAAGTAACAGTGTCATGACCATCTAGGGTATGGGCGAATATATCTCTAGACATTGCGGGGACAATGTGAATCCAATTCATGCCATAGTCTTCATTGATCAACTTTCTCAATGGCCTGAAGTTGCTTCTACCTCAGGTTACCTCAGGAATAGTAATTCAATTTTTGAATGACATTTTCGAGAGGGAATGATTTACAAAATATTTAATTATGGATCATGGGGTGCAATTAACGTCCAATGAGATGAAAATATTTCTTGGGAGTCATGGATTTGAGCGTAAGCCCACATCTATTTATTAACCTCAGAGTAACAGATTTGTGGAGAGATGGATTAGAGAAGTGTTAAAGGAAGGGTCACAATTGGCCATTGTTAATAGGAAGAATTGTCAGCAAGACATTATAGAATTATTATGGAGTTATAGAAATACACCCAACAAGTCACTACAGGATGCCTCCAAAAACTCCGAAACCTCCGAAAATTTCTCTCCCTTCTACCAATTGATTGTCGAAAAATGGTCGTCCATGCGACAGTCACATCCAGACTGGATTACTCAAATGGCCTTTACCTTGGTCTACCGAAATATCTGGTGCAACGCCTGCAGAGCGTGCAGAATGCGGTTGCGAGATTGATAAAGCACATTTCGTTCAAACATCATATCTCTCCGCATCTGCACGAGATGCACTGGCTTCCAGTGGCGAGCAGAATAAAATTCAAAGCTCTCACCCTGGCTTTTAGAGCAGAAAAAGGGACATGTCCCAACTATGTAAAACTCCAGCTTCCCCTCTACTATCAAGAGAGACACCTGCAATCTAACTCCCGGCTCCAATTAGCTGTCCCACGAGTTAGGAAAGCTAGACTTGGTGGCAGGTCTTTCACTGCTGGCACGGCGAAACTCTGGAACTCCCTCCCCTCTGCCATCCAATCTGCTACGTCAGAAGCTAGTTTTAAGAAGCTCCTAAAGACTTGGCTCTTTTTGCAGAAAGCCTAAGAATTTCACCTTGCCTCCCACCTTGCTGCTGTAGTTTCTTTTCAGTGCCGGGACACCTCCTTGTGAGGTAGCTGTTCGCGCTATATAAGAATCTGTATTATTATTATTATTGATGGGGATCTGTCACTGTTTGAAAAAATGAGAAGGATGAATGGTATGCAAATTTTGAATCAGATGTGGCTGATGGAGTTATTTAAAACAGCAAAACTTAAAAGGTCTTCTGAAGACAAGCAAGATGAGATGGCTCACCATTAAAATGGACAATTGCAGCCTTTGAGGGAAAATGATTGGGTGCGAGTAAGCAAGAAAGGGAAAGGCAGTGAAGTCTGGTGAGTCAACCTATTCATTGCCAATGATGATAGTTAGAGTAGGTGTTAGAAATGGGGTCTCTAGTTATTATTATTATTATTATTATTAAAGGCTTTTATAGCGCGCTCTATTACTAAAAAAATAGTATCCTGGCGCGATGTTGGCAATGGTTTGCACCGTTGTCCAAGTAGGAAATCCTTCTTCCTAGTCAGGGGGAGGGGGATACACTTCTTAAATTAACCCCTGATCACCCCTTGGTATACTGGCATGAGCAGACTGGCTTATTTTAAAGCATTTGTGCACACATACAGTAACACAGTGAAAACACTACAGATGGACACCACACCCGTTTATGAAAATAGGTAATCTTTATCTAAACTAAAACAGACCAAAACGACAAAACTCCACCATACAGTAAACAAAATATGACTTTTTAAAAGGTAGAAACAGTTCTGTTCAATGCAAATTGTAGATGCAACACTTTCCACACAAAGTACCCTAGATGCATCAAAATCAACCGCCGCAGGGAAGTTGATCCGTTAGTTCCTTACACGCAGGGAAAGTGATGCATCGGTTCCTTACTGCCACGCAGGGGATGTGATGCATTGGTTCCTTACTTTAGAAACAACCTCCAGAGGCCCAGAACAGCAGCAGGCAACTTTTGTCAAGTCGGAAATCTCAGCAAGGGAGTTCAGTGGAGCTGGGGTGAATTCTTTGTATCCCTGAGACTTTAAAAACAGGAGGAAAGTTCTACCTTAAGCCTTTGGAGATCCTCCTCAAGCAAGGGACACAGCACATAGTAAAGTCCTTGCCCTTTCCTTGGCAGAAACAGCCACTGCAGGCCAACTCCAGACAGCACACAACCAAGGAGCAGTACTCCTCCTCCAGTTGCTCCAGCTCTTCTCCTTGGCAAAGATTCTTCTTGAATTCCAGAAATGATATTTGGAGGCTTTTCAATCCCTGAGACTTCCATCAGGAGGTAAAGGCAAAAATACAGGGAAACAACACACCAATGATGCCAGGTCTAACAGTAGGTAATAAAGTTGTTGTATTATCTAATGCCAACGTGTGGAACATGAGCAAAGTTGTGAGATTTTCTCAATAGTTATGGCCAGTTGTCAATAAGAAATCGGGTTGCGTGAAAGAAAATACTAAGAGGCAGAGGGAAATCAGCCTAGAGTGTACAAATGGTGTGGTAAAGAAGGGTCCCAGTGGAACTCAATACATTTTGGTTGAATTTATTGTAGAGAAATAAAAATTGAATATCAAACAATGTCACTTAATCACAATGAATGCACCATATTATTTGGTAAATAACAGTGCTCCAGAAAGGAAGGGGGGTGGGATAGCGTGATGCTGTGAGGGAAGAGAAAAAGTGAGGAAATAAACTTGGTGACAAATTATGTATTGCGAAATTAATTCAAATTACAATACAATTTCATGGCTTCAGATATCTGAGCTGAAAAACGAGGGATCATAACATATCCCGAAAGTTAGGTCAATTTCTGTTGACACAAGAATATTCTGAATAGTGCGGGAGTGTCAACTGAACAAAGGATGGAGGTAGCCGTCGACGTTTCGACCCCACGCTACATGTGTAGGCGTATCTAGTGCCTTACATCGTGGTCTTCATCAGGACAGGGTAAACAACAAAGGGAGCACTACAGTATCTAGAAATATAGAAACAACAATGTGGTATAAATTTGGAGGGTCAACAATCAATGTAAAAGTTACCGTAGTGAGCGGTAAAACACATTACTACTGGTATTACCATGGTTATGTATGGACAAACAAAGTATTTACAACTTATTCAAATGTTATATTATATACACATATTTTATAAAAGGGCGAAATGAATCACAAATTTGATGCAATTACAACATTTCTAATATTCTGTATGACCAATAAATGGTAATCATTCAAAAAAACGTATAGGTAAACATACACTAACACCAGCGTCCTGACTGGGCCAGGGGAAAACCAATCGTCCAATTGGAATGTGTAGCTTAGCCTGTATGAGATGCGTGGTTTATGATGACATTAAGCCATCTGTTGGAGCTACTGTGTTGGCAAGCGATAATAAAACAATCTGGAAGAGTTGTAGAAACGAACTAAAGGGCTCTAGTCACTAACACAAAATTAAAATGCAAGGGACGTACCTGCTCGAGTCGAGCAAGTCGCATGGCTGTTTTCAAATAGGTCTCATTGGTTCCACAAGTAATTTCTGTGGACAAGGGGACGAGTGTTACTGAAGGGACTACGATTAGAAATGAAAATAAACGACATCCTGTGGGGACCGGGGCTTACCTTAAAAGCCCGCGATGGTAGGGAGTATTCTATGTTGGAAGGGGTCATCGGCGGTGCGTCCCAGCGGATCGCATCAAGGTTGCCGCATCTGTAAAATAGTACAAACAGGTGGGGGACCGATAGTAAAATAAGCCCTCCTTGCTAAAATGTGGGGGCGTCTCACCAGAGGGGATATTCTCACCTTCTTTTTAGTTTTCACGGAGCTTCGCTTCGTAGCCTTCCCACGGTTGCCGACTGCAAGCTAATGGGCGGGGCCAGATAGAAGGATTATAAAGAGAGAAAAAAAGGGACGATGGGTCCGGAGCGTTGCTAGGAGCAACCTAGTGTTTAGAGTTTACTACGGAGAGGTCGTACAGACAAAGAAGGGACAACCGGTACGTTGCTGGTGGCAACCTAAAGCTTCAAGGATGTAATACCAGTAGCGGTCACCATACGTTAAGAGACTGATCTCAGCAAACTCGGTATAAACTCAGTATAAATTCCGTGTTTGTACAGAGACGAAGGTCTCTTGGAGGAATATCAGAATTGACCATTTATAGGAATTTCTTAAGGCACTGTGTATGTGTGGGTGGTTGACTGACGTGTCTCTTATGACATGTGTGGACACATAAAATTAATCACTGTATAATAAAATAGACATACATGTGTCAATCAATTTAGCGCAAGTTATAAGTTAATAAGAGGATGCACCTCTCAGACATGAGGGTGAAGATCTCTTTTTAAACAACTAACACTGGAGTGCATTGTCTAAATGACAAAATGTGGAAGAATGTCATCTATTTGTCATAATAGGTAGACGACACACGTATCATTCTAAAGTATCCAGTACTACATTAGAACAGGTACATCATTTAATGAAATTGTACTCAGGACCTCTCACACAGGAGGGTCAAAAGTAATCAATTCCTCACTTACTCATTTTGAGAAAGTTACTCATTTTGGTATACCAAGAAGGCACTTACTCATTTTGGTATTCACAGAGGGCACATACTCATCAATGAGTAGGTGCCTTCTGTGAATACTAAAATGAGTAACATACTCAAAATGAGTAACTTACTCATTTTGAGTAACTAACTCATTTTGGTATTCACAGAAGGCACTTACTCGTTGATGAGTAAGTGCCTTCTGTGAATACCAAAATAAGTAAGTGTCTTCTGTGAATACCAAAATGCTAGTAAGTTTAGGATTTTGTCTTAAATTAGTTCTGTGGATCAAGCTCCTTGATCCAGATAAATGTTTCCTCGGAAAAATGAAATACAATGTCAGCTAGTGAGCAGATAAGTCACAAGGGGGCATATTCTCAAGAATGTGTGATAACCATCGCAAAAGTTACTTAATGTAACTTTCAACATCGCAGTGTATCACAGGAAAATTACGCTGTGTTAACCAAGCATTCTCAACACGGCGGTCCAATGCAATAGTCGCCAGATAACGCATCAACTGACCACGTTAGAATCTACAGCAGGCCACAGAAATACAAAATGCAAACGCAAAAAAAGCTGCGATGATGCCATTCGCCATACTACAATCAGAGAAAACCAGCTACAGGCCTGCAATATACATGCGTCAGACGGGAAAAATCACCACAAAAATAGCAAAAAAAACCTGACAAGGAAATGCCAAATAACAGCGATGCACAATGGACGTTGCCGGAGCAAGTACGGAGGAGCACCAGAACCCCAGAACCCCCCTGGAAGACCTACCTGGGACCTCGGGTCAGGGAAGGCTAAGGATAAGAAGAGTAGGAAGAATCACTTCAGTCCGCAGGAAAACAGAATCCTGATAACGGAGGGTGTCGAACACCATAAACAAAATAGTTTGTCACCTCCATTGTGTCATTGGCAACCGAAAATGGACTATGGCAGTCCACCGTGGACAAGGTGAATGCAGTGGGCGTGCTGAAGAGGACAATGGAAGAGGTCAAGAGGTGCTGGAATGATGTCAAGCGCATAACCAAGATGAAACTCACCAACAACCAAAAGGCAGCAATGCAGACTGGAGGTGGGAGTCCTGGGCCACAGGAGAAGCTGGACGACATGGAGGAAATGGTGTCCACAGTCATCAGTGGGGAGACGGTGACTGGAGTCGGGGGACCTGACACTGCTCAACATGACTGGACACAACATCAACAGGGTGAGTAACGACCAGGGACTGGGGGTCAAGGGGAGATGGCCACAATGGTACACATGTACAATTGAGCTGAGCACATCTGCGGAAAAACCATGCCCCAGACCCCAACTCCCACCAAGAGACCAATGTACCCAAATATGCAACATCTCAGCACTGTATAAGCACAAAAGGCAAAGTCACATCGCAGAAAAGGGATAAGGAGCAGCAAAACAGAGCAGCTGGGGCCACACCCCTGAAATACAGCACACACACATAACATGCAGAGCACAGCAACACTGACAACAATGTGGCACAAACCGCAACATGTCCATAGCAAAACACAGGACAAAACTGGTATCGACTGGGTTTAGACACTGGCCAATCACAAGTGGCATTGCAGGGAAATGTGAGGTGACTATGTACAAGTACAAACACACACAGGTCTGTTGTCGAAATGTCCACTGTCCCCCATCAAATGGGCAGCTCCTCCCAAATAGCCACAATGTACACAATCATGCAGTTTGTATGTAAACTTGTAAAATGCGCCAACACACATGTGAACACATTGTTAAACTGCATCTCCCCTTCACATTGCAGAGGGACAATCAACACATCCTGCAGAGCAGCCCGACCCTCTCTTCTCTGATGATGAAGAGGACCACCACAGCTTTAACTCTGATGCCCTCCAACAGCTCATGGAGAGTCTCCGCAGTCCACTTCCAGGAGCAGGGCAGCCCAGCTGCAACGAGGAGACCCCACCCCCTGCACAGACCACACAGCAGGCAGCACCCACCACAATGGCTGCCTCCCAGGACCCCAATGAAGAACACATCACCTTCCAATGAAGTGTGTGGGGATGCCAAGAGCAGCTGGCTGAATAGGTACGGGTGAACTTTGAGCGCATGGCAGACAAACTAGATACCATATTTGGGTGTCTAAATCCCATCAGTGACCACTCACAATCCCTAACGGAAACCCACAGTTCGCTCAATGCTCTCCAATGAACCATTGGCTGACATCACCAGAGTTGTGTCTGAGAGACAAGAACGACTGAATAGTCAGAGTGGGTCAATCGAGCTCGCCCAGGAGGTGGAATAATACAGAGGATCATGGAGACCATGGAGTGGGCAATGCGGACTGAGCGGCTGCCTCGGCTGCACACAAGCGTGTGGTAGTTGAGTTCATCAATGACCTCAAAACCATCCTCATGCATTGCTGCCACAAGGCCTGGCGCTGATGCGTGCTCTTGCTACCACTACATCCACATCTCCACCCCTTGAAGTGTCAGTGCCACACAGTGTGGCAGACATTCAACCTCCTGCCCTGAGGTGTCATTGCTACACAGTGCTGGAGAAAGGCCAGCACCACCCACACATTAGGCACATGGAACAGCAGAGGACAAAGAGGCAGATGAAAGCGCCATTGTGGTAAGAAGGACGCAGTAGGATTCATCTCCACCATAGAGCCAGTTTCAGCTTGGTTCTGCCCTCTGCATCATTACCTTCCACTGTCCCTGGATGCACTCTGCGACAATCACCTTGGACCTCGCAATGGACTGCCATATTGTATTGGATCACCAATGCCACACTAAACAGACTGCGAACTGAACTCTTCCTCTTCCTCAGGACTTGTCATTCCCTGAAGGACTATGCCTGGCCCTCCACGGGCCAACATTGTAAAGTGGGGTTTGCATGGCCATGTACTGCTCCAGATGCAACGCTCCACTGAATGTGCATTGAACATTCTGAATCACATATATGTGTCGTGTCTATGGTCTTTCGTTTGTGGTAGTATTGATGAATGCAGGGTCAGTGAAATCCCCCTACGACCATGTGGCTCATGTCATTTGACTTGGGTCACAGGGTGACACATTGCCGAATGTTGTCTGGGTGGTACCGGTGCAACAACAGGGACACACACATTAGTTACTACTCGTCCAGGCCCGTATGGAACCATGCCTAGAGCCCCGGGGTCATTGTTCAAACCCTTATGCTGGATTGGCATATGCCAGGCCTGCTCACTACATTTATGTTCCAGGGGGGACAACAACGCTACATGTGCCAGGACTTCCCGACTTCCCTGTAGGGATCTGCTGCTCACAGGTCTAGTTGTCAGCATGCAATGGCCACTCCCTCAAGGCTGGTTTACACCTATCCAGCACACGCGTCACAGCACATGTGACCCTGCCAATAAAAAGGGGCGGGAGCATGTGCACAATGCCATTTCCAACCTCTCTCTGGGTGTATCCGTGTGGTGTGCATGTAGGCATGGGGGCCCAGGGGCCTGCAACATCACATCCGCAGGCCTGGTGGTCACATGAAGGCGGCCACAACACGATACCCAATCATAGAGGGTCCATGACTAGCGGGGCACAGATTTGGTGGCACCGAATACACTGTGGCCGGCACAGGCACACCTCAAAGTGCTGAGTGGGTGTGCAGCTTGCATTGATGCCCCATCCTGGCAGTCCCAGTGTAGGCCTGAGCCAGAGGGCAGTGCGGGCCTACCGCCACGTGGCATCGCCTCCTGGATCACAGAGTTAGTGTCACCTATGAGGCTGAGCGGGTGTGCAGCCTGCGATGATGCCGGCTTGCACCGGCACGTGGTGGGCCCTCATTTCTACATGCCAGTGGTGAAAGGTGAGCAGTGAAGCCTGGGTGCACAAGGGCGGGCATGCATCGCTGGGTGGCGGGAGGGGATGAGGTTTAGCTGCTTGGATGTGCAGGGGCGGACAGGTGATGCTGTTGCGTGCAATTGTATGTGCTTTGCCATTCATGTATCTGGACTCTGTTTCAGATGACGGGTCTGTCTGAGATGTGGGACCTGGTGAACTGCACTACATACCGGCACGTGGTTGGAGACACACCGGGGGCAGCAGGTGATCAGTGTAGCCTGGGTGCGCAGTTTGTGTGATGTATCAAGGGCCCCCTGGTTAGGATAAAGTTCCTGGGTCAGGGAAAAGTACAAATGCGAAGGTATCTACCCAGGCTCACTTGCAAAGAAACAACACTAGCTATGTTCGAAAGGATATTTATCCAAAAATATGCATAAACTATAACACAACAGTAATATTGATATCAGAAAGATTTTTAATTATTTAAAAAAGAAAAAAATGATAAAACATTTATATCTTGTGTACATGATCAATTGATGCAATAAAAAAGATATTTTCAGAAATCAAGCATTTAGTTTAAAAACATTCAAAGGACAGTGATGTTGTCCTATATATTATTGCTGCAGCTGTAGTCTGTCAACGCGTTTCGACACGTCGTGGTGTCTTCATCAAGACAATATATTTTGCAGCCAATTTTTCTAAAAAGAACAGGACATTTTTAGTTCTTGTTCACATTTAAAAGAAGAAGTCTTATAGTGCATACTTGTGTTATATCTATTTCTATCAAAGAAAACGTTCATTTGGATTTCAGATATTCTTTCATTTTTTTTAAATAAACAAACATTTCTTTATACATATCCAAGTGTTGGAATTATACAGGGAATACTCCACTTGAGGTGCATAAACGAGAGAAAACGGAAGAGTGGTC
The DNA here is from genome assembly GCF_964263255.1 of Lissotriton vulgaris. Lineage (NCBI taxonomy): Eukaryota > Metazoa > Chordata > Amphibia > Caudata > Salamandridae > Lissotriton > Lissotriton vulgaris. Next base: position 159,781,806 of record NC_141688.1, read on the forward strand.
CTGACAGAGTCTAAGAACACATTTCCTATAGTGAATATATGGCATTGGTGGGGGGATGTTTTTCTTCATACAGAATATTTCTTTTTCCATTTAATACATTTGATAGGAGTGCATTGATCATATTTCAGTCAACGGATAACGTGTGATTACATTTATGTTTTCCAACAACTTCAAAGCCTCAAGGTCATATTTCTAAGTTTTCATCTTTTGCTCATTCAGAGAAGAAAAGAAAAAATTGAAAGAGAGAGCGAGAAAACATAAAGATTTTAAAGATACAGGATTAAACTTTTATTTTCTCGTGGCTGGTATATCTTGTAAGACTGGATTGTTCAAGAATGTATCTATTCATTGAATTATTCATCTGTGCTCTAATATTCTAATATATGCAAACATAAGCCCTTGTTTAAGTTCTATTTTTTTCTACATTACATCAAATTGACATGAAGACCTAAAGATCTTTTATAAAAAAGTCACACCAGGTAAAACAAGAATACCAACAACATAATTCGATATTAGGAGAAGAATGAATGTAAACAAAGAATAGTAATGGAAAAAAAAATAGAACTTAAACAAGGGCTTATGTTTGCATATATATTATTTAAAATTCCGTCGGATTCCCCCTGGAGGTAGAAAATCCAAATGTCTATTGATTTCCTCTAATACAATGGTGAGTCCTCTTTTTCCTAGGATTCTGATTATCTTAACTTTTTAAACAATCTTTTTTTGTTCCTAAACAGAAAATAAACATAGAAACATAACTGGGTCACTTTTGCTTAATTAAATCTACAAATATAGAATGATAATAACTTGTTAGGAATATTAGAGCACAGATGAATAATTCAATGAATAGATAAATTCTTGAACAATCCAGTCTTACAAGATATACCAGCCACAAGAAAATAAAAGTTTAATCCTGTATCTTTAAAATCTTTATGTTTTCTCGCTCTCTCTTTCAATTTTTACTTTTCTTCTCTGAATGAGCAAAAGATGAAAACTTAGAAATATGACCTTGAGGCTTTGAAGATGTTGGAAAACATAAATGTAATCACACATTATCCGTTGACTAAAATGTGATCAATGCACTCCTATCAAATGTATTAAATGGAAAAAGAAATATTCTGTATGAAGAAAAACATCCCCCCACCAATGCCATATATTCACTATAGGAAATGTGTTCTTAGACTCTGTCAGGACCACTCTTCCGTTTTCTCTCGTTTATGCACCTCAACTGGAGTATTCCCTGTATAATTCCAACACTTGGCTATGTATAAAGAAATGTTTGTTTATTTAAAAAAAATGAAAGAATATCTGAAATCCAAATGAACGTTTTCTTTGATAGAAATAGATATAACACAAGTATGCACTATAACACTTCTTCTTTTAAATGTGAACAAGAACTAAAAATGTCCTGTTCTTTTTAGAAAAATTGGCTGCAAAATATATTGTCCTGATGAAGACACCACGACGTGTCGAAACGCGTTGACAGACTACAGCCGCAGCAATAATATATAGGACAACATCACTGTCCTTTGAATGTTTTTAAACTAAATGCTTGATTTCTGAAAATATCTTTTTTATTGCATCAATTGATCATGTACACAAGATATAAATGTTTTATCATTTTTTTCTTTTTTAAATAATTAAAAATCTTTCTGATATCAATATTACTGTTGTGTTATAGTTTATGCATATTTTTGGATAAATATCCTTTTGAACATAGCTAGTGTTGTTTCTTTGCAAGTGAGCCTGGGTAGATACCTTCGCGCCTGGGTGCGCAGTGTCAGCACTCTCTCTCCTGTCCTTCTCTTCTTTTCTCTGTCTATCTCTTCCCCCACTCTATCCTTCTATCTCTCTCTCCCCCACTCTGTCCTTTTATCTTTCTCTCCCCCACTCTATCTGTCTATCTTTCTCTCCCCCACTCTGTCCGTCTTTCTCTCTCTCTACCCCACTCTGTCCGTCTATCTCTCTCTCCCCAACTCTGTCCTTCTAGCTCTCTCTCCACCACTCAGTCTATCTATCTCTCTCTACCCCACTCTGTCCGTCTAGCTCTCCCTTCCCGCTCTGTCCGTCTAGCTCTCTCTCCCCCACTCTGTCTGTCTATCTCTCTCTACCCCGCTCTGTTCGTCTATCTCTGTCTCCCTCTCTCTGTCCCTTGAACTGTGCAGGACACACCTGCATCATGATTTTTATCTTGCAGGCTGTTACCTAGAGAGTGTCCGAGGGGTGCCGCCATGTGTCTTCATTTCTTTTCTGTGTTTGTTTTGATACATTTATTTTTGTTGCTTCGTAGGTGAATGTGTGATGCAAATCTTTCTGTCGACACATGCATATAACCAGATGTGATCAGGCAGAATATTTGGTACATGACTCTGTGTAGTTGATGTGGCAGTTGATGTGGCATGTCTTTGTCCAGGGTGAGGGACACGGGGAGGGGGGGCTGGGGGTGGTGGCAGTGGGTGCATGATCAGTGGCTCCATGGCATCTGTTGTTCTTCAGGTGTGGCTCTGGGCTGGGCTCCTGTTTTTAGTGGAGGCTATGGTCGGAATTTACACCAGGTCAGAGCAGGTGTTAGTTTCCTGCTGCTAAGGCGGCTTATCGCATGTTTTTTTTCTCTTCTCGCCGATGTGGCCAATCGTTGAGAATGTTGCAGAGTGGTGTTGTCGCAGCTTTTTGCTTGGGAACGCTTAATCTGCATCTCATTAGCGATAGTTGCGAGGTTCATCTGTGGCAATGTTTTTTGCGGATGCTATCGCAGGTAAACTGGTGCTATGGGCTGTTAGCAACAGCTTGTGAATGGGGCAATAAACTTATCTCTACTTTGGCTGCGATAGAGTGCCGTTAACTCAGTGATAGCTCCTTGAGAATATGCCCCACGGGATATAATGTTGTGGGGAAACTGTTGCATGTAATTTAAAATCTACATTCCCCTAAAGGGCTAGATAGCGGTTATATGATTTACCAAGGACACCTAATCACTTCACTCACATGAGCAGAGAACAGAATATCTGTAGGATAACAGAGCCAACTCCTAAATGGTCATGAATCCTTCAGTGCCATATAATTAACATTTAACTATTTCCGCATCATCATGAAGTAGAACATTCAGTTAGGAATAATTCTAATTAAAATGCAATAAATTAACGCTGTGCTCAATACATTTTCCATAGTTGTGTTCAACGAATAAAGATTGTACTAAACTAATTAATAAATACGTGATCGTATTTTCTGAAACGAGATCAACACACCCAGTTCCATAGGATAATTCGCTCATTTTAAGCAAACTTTAAAAAATGAAAGTATTTAGTGTAGTTATTCGTTGATGACTTCAGAAGTATCTTTATTTTTTAGGGAAAAGGACGTGTTTATCCCCTGGCAATGTTCCTGTATTTCTACTCATTCGGGTCACTGATGAGAATGTGCAGCTTGACTCACCTCCTGAAATTGAGGTCCTTGGCACAGGAAAACATTCTGACTGTAAGAAGCCTATTATCAGTGAACCAGAAGTATTGATCATCTGTCACACCCACTGCAGTGCATGGGGAAAACCTATTGATCTGAAAGTTTGCTGTACTGCAAAGTTAACCTCTCTGTACTCACTCTGCTACAAATATATTCTGTGAAGAAGAGCTAGACTTTCCTATACAGTTTGTTTCGAAGGGCACATGCGCAGAACAGTCCTCAAAGGGAATGTAAGAAAATAGTGATCAAATGATGTGAAAATTAGTTGTATTTATGCATGTATGAATGTATGTATGTGTGTATGTATGTATGTGTTACAGGGCAGATTTACAAGCCCCTTGCGCCTCTTTTGTGCTGCTGTTGTGTCACTTTTGTGACGCAGAGGTGGCGCAAAAGGTGCGCCATGGTGCGGGTATCAACAAAGTGACGCTTCTGGGAGATGCGTCACGTTGTAAAGCCCTGCGCGATAAGGAGGAGTTCCGGCGCAGGGGGGGGGGGCGTACCTGTGCAGGAACGCCTCCCAAAAGTGGCTCTAAGATTTCACTCAGTCACTTTTGGGCCCATGCTGAGTCAAAACCTGCGCCTGCTTGAAGCAGGCGTAAGGCTTGACGCAGCATTGTCCAGATAGGGCCCCCCAAACCATTGCTGGAGCCGCGTTGCGATGCAACTCCAGCAATGCGCCACTTTTACGGCACAGATGTCTGACGCATCTGTGCGGTTTTTGCCCTATGGTGCGCCGCATTGTGAATGCGGCACATCGTGGGTGGCGGAGCTGCAGCGCAGACTTACTGGCGCATCCCTGCTAAGTTGCAGGGATGCACCAGTGATTGTAAATCTGCCCCATAGTGTTTCTACAGTAAAACCTAGTAGAAAGGCAGCAGAGTGCTGTACATAGTCAAAGACAAGCTTACAGTTGGTGAAAAATAGGTGGGGATGATGAGTTGTTGACAGTTAATGTTTTTATTCAGATCATTCTGGATTTTGAGATAAATTATTAAATAAACCAAGGTACAGCTGCAGCTTATCACAGTTAACTTTCTTCAGCATGGGTGGTATTACAGTAGGCTGTTCTACTACTATTTGACAATCAGGTATTATAAGTGTAAGTGTGTGTTACTATTCATTATTAAAAATTATCTTTGTAAGTATTGGTTTTTTACCATTTTCCTTTATATTAATATTCATTAGTTAATTGTCACACGCATCCAGTTGCAGGAGCTACCTTAAGTAAATATGCTGATGGAGGTGGAGAAAAATCATAAAGGAAGTGGTGTCATTCCAAACAAAACCCGGAATGTGCAGATGAAGGGGAACTGAATTCAATGCAGGTGAAGGAGCAGGGAGTGACCTACAAAGACCAGTCTTTTCTATTGTTTTAGAAGTGAGATAATCTTGTGTCTTTCAGAGAAATTGTGTTATGAAGGGCCAGATGTACAAACATTAAGTTCAAGAAAATTTTATTGGATAATAATAAGAGAAAAACCAGGTGTCAAAACAAAATACAATGGAATATTAACTTAAAGACTATGAGCAAAATAAAACAATCATAGAAATGCAAATATGATGAGAAAGTAAATCTGGGTACTAGAGAAAGGAAAAGGAAAAGGTGAAGGAAAAGTATGTTAAACAGCAAGCATAATAAGCATGAAAACATTCGTAAGGAATAAGAAAGTACAAACATTAGAATACCGATTTCCTAATGGCGATTCTCTCTGATTCGCAAAAAGGAAATCAGTATTCCTAATTTATGGAGCTCATTGAGGTTCATTTGGGGATTCCTTCTGGGTCACAAATCGATCTACCTCATGAATATTAAGGTTGTGGGTCGCAGTTTGCCACCCATTAGGAATTACCCGATCATAGTGATGCTGGCCTGCTGAGTTCAACAGACCTCCATGTCTGTGATTGATTTTTAATAAAGCATAATTTTTTTTGTAATTCAACCCGATTTTATTAATAGAAACTGGATGCATTTAAAAAGACAAGCATTTGCAATGCAGTAGATCTCACATTTGTGAGTGATAAATCTATTTGCATTGTAAAGAACAATGTTGTTTACCCATGTGTTTTGTTTTGGCATTTGCTTGAAGTGAAATGCATGGAAAATGAGAAGGAAAGAAGGAAAATGAACAGAGGGGTGGGAGTGAAAGAAGTTACAAAGACCTGATGCAATTAAAGGTTACAACGTGTACACAAAATCATATTAACATAAGCCAGTAGGGGTCAGCAAACAACATTAAATACTTTCCTCACTTCCATTTTTAAATGCTTACAAGGATAATAGGCAACCAAGCAGGTCAACTAAAGGGAGAGGGCTCTTAGCACAGTGTCAAATACAGCATGGTTCACTAGGTTGATCTTTAATACAAAGTAACATAATAAGTTGTGAAAGCTCTCCTTCAGACAAATCTAGCTGGACAAAGAGACCATATTAATGGAGAATATACTTTCTATAGATATGATTCCATTATTCCATCTAGTTGGCATATCCATCCATCAGTAAACTGCTACCCCTTTGCTGCTAAATGTTTGGCCTTTTAATGCACTCGCTGTTTAAGCAGCAACTCTATTTCCACAGCTTCTTTGCTCTTAGTGAGGTGACAATGGGGGTTAAGACACCGCCCTCCGGAAAACTGTTCAATCACCACTACACTGCCACATCACCTCATAAGATCAATCAGGGGCGTATCTTCCATTGGTGCAGCAGCACCGGGGCCAGGGACCCGAGGGGCCCACTGTACCCCGATTTTTAATGTATTTTACAGTCAGAACAGAAGCCAAGGAGCTTATTTCCTTCCTTGCACTACAGCCCATAACACATGACGCTACTGAAAATAATTAGAATCACGTAACATAAATAGGATTTACGTGTTGTGCTAGAAGGCTTAACTCCCAAGGTGGCTGACTTTGAAGCTGTGGAACCAGGTTTGGGTTTGGTGAAAAGCTCTAACATCCTGTGATTGTGGGACATTCACTTAATCTCCCTGTGCCTGAAAAAAAATGTTTATCTGTAATGCAACTGGTGCATATGTAAAGCACTCTAATACCCCCAGGTCGAATTTGTGCCATATAAAATTGAAAAAAAAACTGTATTCGAAATATATATGTTCCAGTCATATTCAGAAGCATATGTCCAAGCCCCTATTGCCACCACAATGTCCCTTTTATCAATGTTGTGGTGGCGATAGTAGCTGCACCTTATTTACAAGGCAGCGTTAAGCCACTTAACATGGCTTAACAGTGCCTTGTAAATAAGACCTCTTTTCACAATATGGTCAGCGTGAAAGGGGTGGGCAGTGGGTAATGCGGTGGGCACCGCAACACCCATTCATTTGGATGCTCCCCCTATGTACAAGGTTGCCGTACATAGGAGACAGCGCCAAAATTAAGTTGGCAAAACGAGGAGAAATGCATTATTTCTCCTCATTTTTGCTTTTTCCATGTGTGCTGCCCTGTGCAACACACATGGAAAAAGCAAAATGTCATGGATTTTTTATGTACAGTTCATAAACAATCCTTTAAAAAAAAAAAAGCAATATTGTGACTTTCATGTGTGCTGCAGGAAGCAGCACACATGACAAGGAAAGAATGAAATTTTTTAATTGTTTATGCGCAGGAATGGACATTTAAACAATCCTCCCCTGCACATAAACACCCTTGCACTACTGTGCAAGGGTGCCTGCATTGACGCTAAGTTGCTTAACTTAGCGCCATTGCAGGAGGAAAAACGCAAGGCTGCACCACATTTTTGTAAGTACAGTGCAGCCTTGCATTTCAGAAGTGGCGGAGAGAGGTGTTAAGCCATTATGGCTAACGCCCCTCTACATCACATTCTTGTACATATCTCCTTCAGAGTCATGAGTCTACTGGTTTTATTTGTTTGTAATTACTTACTTTGTTGCCTAGTTGACACAATATTACATCCACATTGGATACTGTTGTTTTAGGAGAGATACATTATTGTCACAACCTGAATAAAATGTGCTCTTTCAGTTATGCACCATACATTACCATCATGTGTGATGTTGTAATCACTCTTCCCCCAAAATAGTTGTCTGTGATCTCTGCTCATCATGTATGACCCACTGCTGCACGTGTCCTGTCCTGCTGCACCTGCAGTGGTGGTAATTCATCATCCGAGTCAGATTCGTCCTCAATGGTGATGTTTTGCAGACCCTTCCTCGTTGCAATATTGTGTGGCATGGGACATGTGGAGATGATCTTACAACCCATACTAGGTCTGTATAGTAATAGTCCGCTGGTCTTGTAAAGGCAGCAGAACGAGGACTTCAGTATTCAAAGGGTCTCTCAATGATGAAGTACGTTGTCCTCTCAGCCCTGCTCCTCTGCCTTTCACTTATTGTCGTTGGAGTCAGGTATGGCGTTAGTATCCAGGGACGCAAGGCATATACACTGTCTCCTTATGAACTTGAGAAGGAAAACCAATAGGTCTCATTACATAAACAGTTCTGTCTACTGTAGTCATTGAGTCAGGAATTCTCTTACCAAATTGCCAAGTTCAAATTATGCATGTCGGTTTTGTAGTACACTGTGGCGGAACATAAAGGAGTAATGGGTGCTGCCTGGGAATCTGGCCGTAAGGTTTGTTATGATAAGGGCGGTATAACACACTACCTGCGCATTTAGTGAGTATGTGCTTTCCTTGATTCTGTATATGAATTAATTTTCTGAGGCGGAACATATGACATTATGTGTGCAATCAACACAGCCAATTACATTGGTAAACTGTGCTACCCGGCAGAACATTATTTTGATGTGTTGCAATAATTTGGGGGGTAGTTGGGAAATATATGTATTGGTTAAATTTATTAGCCATGATGTCCAGAAAGCTGCAATATAACATGGGAAAGACACATTGTGACCACCCCCCCTGCTCTGGTAACTGCTAGAAGTAAAGGGTTGTGGGCAGCACAACTCCCTTTCCCACTTTCCCTTTCCCATCGCTGCATCCCCTGCGCCCCCACTCGTCCATTGTCCCGCCTTCCAGCTGCTCCTCCCTCTCACCTCCCCTTCTTATGGCAGCCGCTGCGCAGACACGCCGCTAGGGCGCATAAGGCAAGCCTATATGCTCCTTTCCGCGCCTGGACCATGCACAGTGACAGACCCCTGGCCCCCATGCTCACCACAAAGCCGCCACGATGCCAGCACCCTCCATGCACTCAACTCTGGCTGCTCATACACCTGAGTCCAGGCCACCCAAAGCGCACCCAAGGACCCTTCTCCTGCCGGAACTGCAGCTACAACAGCCTCGAAGCCCCCTCCACGTGCACCATGGCAGGACGTGACAACCTCTGATGCATACTGCTCAACATCTGCTCCGCCCGCAAGCATGCCATTGAACTCTGGGACCTACACAACTCTTCCTCCCCAGACATCGCCATCCTGACGGAGACCTGGATGACCTCCTTGTCGGCATCAGACATCGCCATAGCCATTCTTGATGAATACAAGATCACCCGCAGAGACCGTAACAGAACAGGAGAAGGAATCACCATCGTCCATAGAGACACCATCAGAATCTCGACCAGCACTGATGACACCCTCAACGCCGCAGAACACCTGAACTTCCAGACCCTCATCTAAAGACTCCCAGGCCGCAGTTCAGCGACTCTATTGCCGACTTCATCAGCTTTCACGCCATTGCGTCCATGGACTACATCCTCCTCGGAGACCTGAACTTCCACCTCAAGAACACTAACATCAGCAACTCCACCACCCTGCTTGAAAACCTCAGACTCAAGCAGCTCGTGATGACTCCCACCCACTGCGCCAGACACGCACTCGACCCCATTTTCTCTGCCAGCAACCACATCACCTTCAGCCACAGGACCGAACTCCACTGGACCGACCACAGATGCATCCACTTCACCTTCGAGAAGCCCACCGAGCACCACCAAACACAACTGGCCCCCTGCAACTGCTGGAGCAAAGTCATCAACTGAACACCATCCACGCCCGAAACCCACCCACCGACACTAACAAAGCCTACAGCAACCTCAAGCAATGGATCGACGACTGCACCAACACCCTCACCCCGATCAAGAAACCCTCTAACAGACACACTGACAGGAAAGCCACCTGGTTCAGCGCCAACCTCCAGGCATCCAAGCAGGCCTGCAGCAGGCTCTAGAGGAAGTGGCACCACGAACAGATACCGGACAGCAATGCAGCCTTCAAGAGCGCAAGCCGCAGACACCACCAACTCATCAGAACCACCAAAAGGACCACATTAAACGAACGCATCATCAACAACACACACAACAGCAAAGAGCTCTCAAACATCATGAAGGAACTCTCCAAACCCAGCTCCAACTCTAATGACATCCTACCATCGCAAAACCTCTGCGACTCCCTAGCCACCTTCTTCCACTGTAAGATCGCAGATATCAACTCCCAGGTCCGACCTAGCAGATAAGGGACGGTCCCCCAGGCCCTCATCAGCAGCAGACCCGACTACGGCAAAACCCCCTCTGCGGGAATCTCTGCCACACTCCAGAAACGACTACAACGCACACAGAGCAACTCACACACAGAACAACTCGGCATGCCTCATCCTCGACATCCCTCACCACAGCCACATCACAGCTCACCTGAAAGGCCTGCACTGGTCCCCGTCAACAAGAGGATCACCTTCAAGCTCCTCACCCACACTCATAAAGCACTTTACAATGCTAGACCAGCATAACTCTACGAATAACTCACCTTCTACACCCAAAAACGCCAGCTGACCTCCGCCAACCTCGCCTTCGCCACCTACTCCTGCATCCGATGAACGACCAGCGGCGGCAGATCTTTCCACCACTTTACCGCCAAGACTTGGAACACCGTCCCCCTTCAACTACGACAGACCCAGGACCTGCTGACCTTCAGGAGACTCCTCAAGACCTGGCTTTTCGAGCAATAGCAGCACCGACTCCCCACCCTCTCCAGCGCATTGAGACCCTCACGGGTGAGTAGCGTGCTCTACAAATGGACTGATTGATTGATTGTGGTGGGATTGCATTTCCCCTGAGTGTTGGTTTCTACAGCAGAAGCAGTGCTTCGGCAGTTAAATCCAAGATTTCCTTACTACTGCGTCTACTTCTCAAACGTTTCCTTCTCTGGCTGTTTAAATAGGGTGAGCCTCACCCTAAATATCCTCTCCTCTTTCTCTGCCTGCCATCCAAAAGCCTAATCCTCGTTACCAAAACATAGAGGGCCTCCTTTCTAAAAAAGGCCAGATGCATTTTAGGTACCTTTTTCTATAGTTTGGACTTTACGACCAGCTGATCCAGATTGATGGTAATTATATTTTCTAAATTACCATTTTATGACTTTTCACAATTAGTAATTCTTTTGTACATGTGGTTAGCGAATTGCTAATTTGGCAATTTCCAATTTAGCAATTTCCAAAATGCAATATCCATTAGATAGAAATCACATTTTGCACCTCTGCAAAAGCCTTTCGTACATACTGAAATAGCGCTTTGCATTTCCTAATGGCCCAAAATTGCGATTCACAAAGTTAGGAAATGCAAAATACCTTCGTAGTTAGAAAAACATTTTGACTGGGATGACATGCTTGGTGTATCCGACCTCTGCTCCATCATGGTCAAATTGAAGTTTGCGTAATTTACTTTCTCATAAATATGGAAAGGTTTGGCAAAATTACACTTAATAACACTTAATTAAAAAGCATTCTTGTGTACATTTTTTGTGAAAAGAAGCATTTAAACAAAAGCACTGCGAGCAACAGCTGCTTATATTCTGTTGTTTGTATAAGTTTGTGGTAAATAGCACTATTCTCTGTGACTTTTTATTGTGAATGGCAAGTGATTACATGAAGTGTCATAATGACGTAAATTCGCACAACACCCTGGTAGGAAATTGCAGAAATTACACAATTATGCTGGCATAATTTATATTTCCAAGGCCTACCTGAAATCATGCCTAGGACCCGCTCAACTGTAGAGGTCATTGGTTGGTGCTTCATGATTTAATGGCAATGTTTGCCCTGAATCTTAAAGAAAAATCATGTCTCCAGTTGAATGTAAAATGTTTAATGATTCTTATATTTGGATTATTTTTTCTCTATTTTTGTGAATTCAATTTGAAATGTTACTTTTCTGTGTTCTTTCTTGAAAAGGTGTTGATAATGTGTGAACTTACCACACATTACTCTGTGTATTGTCTGCTACTTTTGACAAAATTGCCAGGTGTTAAACATATTCTCCCAGAACTGTGATTTGACCTAACCATACTGTTTTACTAAGGTGGTAGAGGTACCTCCTCTAAAATCTATAACTCATTCTTTACAAGGAGGGAACTAGAGGGCGCACAACAAGATGGCAGCTACATCGGCCTAGCTAATATTCCGTACAATATCCTGACTTCGTGAAATTGATCAATGCCCTACCTACTGAGGACGAACGGAGGAGTGCTGTGGGCAGCTTTTAGCGCGCTGAGCTGCTTCCTCTCGAATCAGGGAACCGAGAGAGGAGCTTGTGACACATCGGGCCTGCTACGCCAGCATGGGGGCCGGGGACAGGTTCTAAACGTGGAGTTGTGGTAAGCTCTTTGCTGTGCTGGTCAAGGCTGGGGAACGGCGGAGAGGGATCTTGCTACCTGGCTAGTGACTGGTAGGCTATGCGGGCTGTACCGGGAGTGACGGGCGACCTGGTGCGGGACACCGTTCTGCTTGGAGTGCAGGCCTGCTTCTGATTCCGGCCTGTGCGGTGCACCTGTTGCAGGCTGGGGGGGTTGCATCGATCTCCGGCTGTCTGGGGCTGCTGGCCTGGCCTGCGCTGGAGCTGCTGTGGGCTACTGCTGTGATTGAGCCAGAGTACTGGGTGAGTGCTGCGATGCGCGCCTACCTCTCCTGCGGCCCAGCTCGCTGCTATACTCCGCAATGCCTCTCTTTCCCAGACTCTGACATCTGCACTGCGACCTGTGAACAAATCCCCTGGCGCAGAAGTTGCTGAGCGTCGTGCGCACTATTAACTGGTGCAGCCTGCGATCCTGGATGACTGGTTGCCATGGTGTGTCCTGCCAGGTGGTTGATTGCCAACGGCCTACCCCGATGATGTCCTAGGGGCCCTCCACTCAACTCTTCTGTGTTGCGGCGTGAGGGAGCGCCCCCCGCGGGGTACTGTTGGAGTCCTGGGGCTCCTGTAATTGCAGCTTGTTACCCGCCCCTTCCTCTGCTTACCCACTTCTTCACTGCCCTCAGTGGCCTCTGCTGTTACCATCACTTTACTTACCACATGCAGCCGGGGGGTGAGGTGCGTTCTGGGTCAGGCCAAGCTGCACATTGTCTTCTCCTCTCTCCGACATTGACGCTGATGTGTTAGGGCAGGGAGCTCCTTCCTGCCCTTCGCACTCCCCGGGCTGGACCACTTTCAAACCTAGGTGTTGGACCTGAGGGGGATGTGCTATCCTTGCGCCATCAACGTCATTGGCGGTGGTGGCTGGTTGTTGTGGGTGGCACACTGCAGATAGTGGGGCACTGCGTTGGCCTGCTGGCAGCTCTGTAGGTTCCATTCTTGCTTGACCCTCACCACCATATTGGATCACGGCGCTATGGCTGGGGGCACCTCACTGCTCCTCACGCTGTGCCATTCTCCTGATCTTCGGCCTTTTCTCAGGAAGACTGGTGGCTGTGCGGCGGGCAGGATCTTGATTTTGACGCTCCCCCCCCCCTCTGCTGCACGTTGGCCTAGTGACATCGCCATGGGGAAGTCTGAAAGTGGCTAGCCATGCCTCACCTTCAAGCCCCGCAGATCAACCAAAATGTCTCAGCAAGCTGCTATGGATTCGGAAGCTGATGCGCCCAGCGATCAATTAACCAACATTGATAACACTCTCTTTGCTGCCCAAGCCGGTCTTCAGTCCATTGACGGGAAAACTGATAATCTGAACTTGCGCATGGACCACATGTCCCAGAAGTGGATAAACTTGTGCTGCGCCTGGGGGAGACGGAAACGCGCATATCGGATGCTGAGCATGGCTTGCAGCAGTTGACCACGAGAGCAACATCTATGGGGAAAGTGCTGGCTATTATACAAGCACGTAATGAGGATTTGGATGCCAGATTAAGAAGCAAAAAGGTGCACATCACTGGCCTGCCTGAATTCATGAACACGGGCCGTCTTGAGACCTATGTGGAGAAACTTTTCTGTGAAATATTGGTTTTGAACACCTGTCTCAGGTTTAAATTGTGGAACAGGGCCATCGCTCTCTGGCTACTCGCCCTCCTCTGGGTGAGCCGCTGCACCCCATCATTGCTCTTCTATTAAATTAACGGGACTGTGACACCGTTCTCCGTACGGTCCAAGAGAAAGGTACTATAACTCAAGACCCTTGCTTTCTATCCTGATTTCATTGCTGCTCTACAGGAGGCCCGACGGGAATACCAGCCGGTCATGAAACTTCTCATCTCTGCACAGATAACCTCTGCCATGCTATATCCTATACGGCTGTGCATCGACGACAATGGGAAGTCAAGGATTTTCACTACTCTGAAATCAGCATTGGATTTTGTAAAGACTCTCACTCGGTGCAGCGGCCCCCTACCACTGAGGCAGATGGTGCTGAAATGGCCCCCCGTGAGATGGCAGATGAACAATGAATCAATCAGGTGATGTGAGTTGTGGATGGTGTCCACTCCTCACTTTGTTCTGTCTTTGGGGTGCCTAGGTTACTTGCTGCAGTGGGTCTTGGCAAATGGGATGTGAAATTAAGCAAATACCTGAACGGTGATGTTGTTGGCTCCTCATTGGCTAAGACTTGTAGGGCTTCTTATGTGGGTAATCCTTGTAATTCTCTATGACACCAAGAGGGTGACTCCTCACCGTGGACCAGATGTCTATAACAATCTCATATTTCACAATTAGCTTTTGGCTTTTGTGAAAGCACATAACCTAACTTAACGTAATGCAAACAACACTGATTTGTTAAAAAGATCTCATGAGCAATTTATTAATAATACACAAAATGGATTAAAAACATGCAGTTGTAGCTTTAAATAGCTTAGATACGTTTAGCACTCCTCCTACTAAAGGTTACCATCTAAAACAACATATATTAAAAAATGATTCTAAGAGACAGTCGACGCAGCGTTTCAGTGATATCTTGATGCCTTCACCTTCTGCAGGACTAACACAGTTTAAAAATCTTTAGTAGTTTTTATATTATGGATTAATCACATAATCTGTGCTGTGAAATGTCCCACGATAAGGCCATCTGAATGCGAGCCTTTTCACTACTTGATCATATATATTTTAGTACGCTACGCGAAGTGCACTTTGCACTACGCAAACTTCACGTAGCACTACGCGAGCTGCGTAGTGGCATGTTCGCACTGTGCAAGATGCATTTTCAATGACTGCACAGTGCGAACAAGCATCCGGCACTGTGCAATCATTGAAAATGGCATCTTGCACAGTGCGAGCTTTAGTTTTCTGCCGCTCGAGTAGATTTTTACTCGAGCGGCAGCTTTCTCAACGCGAACTGGTCGTTTCTCATTGCTGGCGGTCGCGAGCATGCACGATCACTCGCAATGAGAAACCTGACCTCCCCGCGTTGAGAGTCTCACCGGGATGTCATTTTGCTTGCTCGCGGTCACGAACATGATTTTGAGGACCGCGAACAAGCAAAAAATGACCGCTGCACTACGCTACGCGTGTTCGCACTGTGCTACGTGCAGCTCGCGTTGTGCAAAGTTGCGCAAACTACGCTAGCATAGCGTAGTGCTTCGCCCAGGGTTACTGAATAGGACTGTGCCTGCCTCCTACAGTGCTGGCTCCACCCTTGTGATGCATCTGATGTCTCTGCCCTGCACTGTGAAAGAAGAGAAGGAATCATGTCAACAAAGTGCTTCAGGGCTGTGCTTTCCCTCCACAATGCTGGCCCCACCTCCTGTGGGGCGTCTGATGTTTCTGCCCTGCACTGTGAAAGGAAAGAAGGAGTCTTGTCAACAGAGTGCTCCAGAACTGGTTTGGACTGGGCAAAGGCCCCTCTGCCTTCAGAGGACAAAGAATTTTGGGGTATAAATATTGGGACCCTGATCCCAAGAAATTAGATCACTTTGGGACTACAAGAACAAACCTTTGCTGAGGAGAGGAACCTGAAGAAACTGAAGAGAGACTATCCTTAAGCAGAAGTGCTGCTTGGTGGATTGGCCTGCAGTGGCTGCCTGACTGCCAAAGGAAGGAGAAAGGAGCTTTGTATGCTTTATTTCAACTTGTGAAGGATCTCCAAGGGCTTGGAAAAGAGCTTGCACCCTGACCAAAGTCTAAGGACCAGTAGACTTCACCCACCTTTGTGGATTGCTGCTGGAAACGCTGTTTCACTGGCTACAGAGGCAGGGAGCTGTGACCGACTCTCACGACCGACCTGGTGTCCTCTATGTACCGCATAGAACAATCTCTGCATCAAACAACGCAAGCTCTGAGCTCACCAACTCCGTCCTGATGCCGTCACTAAGCCTTTGCCTGCACCACGACTTGTGGACATCGCAATGAGCAATGTCTTGCTACACCAACTCATACTGGTCTGACCGACGCGGTCACTGCTGCAGACTTCGAGTCCTGTGAACGCATCAGATTTGGGCACCGATTGCACGCTTCGCGACGCACCGCCTGACTCGTACCGCTGTCCGGACTGATTGATGCCAGTTCCCGTACTCCGGCTCTATCGCTGCACCGCAAGCTGCAAGCACCACAACAAAGCACCTTCTCGCCATGAAATGTACGCCTTGGACCCACCGAGTCCGTCACCCGGCCATTGCATGCACCGCATCGAGGGATAACACGTACTGCAACGCTTTCTTTTCTGCAACACGACGAACGCCGGAACTGGCTCGCACGCCCATGCCTGCAGCATCAAGTAAAGGTACTGTGACCGAGTCTGTCGACACTTGAGTGGGCCCGGACCGACGCTGTCCCCTGGATTTGTTAGACTCTGTGTTATTTCATCAACGCTGTAGCCAGACAGGGCTACCGAATCGCACAGAACTTTGATTTAAGCCTTTTTAACAAGAACTCTTGATTTCTAATAGTATTGTGGATTGTCATTTATGGTCTTGTGGTTAATCTATATAAAAGATACTTATTTTTATTACTATACAACCTGTGTGGTGTCCATTTGTACTGTTGTCACTTGATTACTGCATGTGTTCACAAATGCTTTACACACTGCCTCTGAGATAAGCCTGTCATCTGGTACACAAGCTACCAAGGGGATGAGCAGGGGTTATTTTAGGAGTGTACCCCCTTACCCTCACTAGAGGAGAGGGTCCATATTCGCCACAAGTACCTACCTGTGCCAACTAGAGAACCCCAATTCTAACAAAGGGCAACGGTAATTGTGGGGGGGAATTTTAATTGCAAATAATTTGAGACGGTTGTAGGACTTGAAAATATCTTCGAGGAAGAAGATATGGCAAATAATATTTCTCCATTGGAAAGCATTCCAGTAGTACCCTACACAGTTGTTGTTGCACAATTAACAAGATTAGTTTCAGGACATGGACTCCGAGGTTGCAATGGCCAATTACCCTCTGATAGTCTGAATTCTGCCACATTTAGTAGGAGTAACTGCAAGAGTAGCATTGATTATATATTTGTATCTATTAGCTTTTGGCCAATTTTGCTTGATATGGTAGTAGGGGATAGAACTGATAGTGATCATTTTCTGACACTAACAGCTAATTTATTTGATCCAATATCCTTGAATAATGAAGACATTAACTCTAGTATCATTGAACCATTATTAAGTAATATTCATAGGGCCTTAAAATGGCGGTCAAAATGAGGAAATGATGTGGCCATGATGCAGATTGATGATACCTTTGTAGATACTATTTTTCCATACATAGATTTGTCAGTATCAGAGTTCCTAATCATAAACAAATATCATGCATTGGTAGATGCACTGACTCCTATTTTGAGTAGGAACCCTAAAGAACGTAAAAAGCTGAAAACCGTAATAAATAATCTAGAGACTCCCCATTATAATAAAGAGTGCCGTGAGACAAGAAAAGAACTCATCATGGCTACAAAAATTAGAAATGTAGAGATCATAACGAATACAAGAAATAAGTACAAAGATTACTATTACAAACTAAGGAAAAACAGGATGATAACATATGGACTGAATTGATTAGTGCAGTCAAAGCCAAGGATCACTCTGGTTTTTGGCGACTGATCTCAAAGGGTAAAAGGCGGGAATATGCAGCAAGGATCTTTTCTTGGATGCTAAATTAGCCACTTTTCCCGCCTTTACTCAATATCTACGAATGCCATAGAATTTAATATACAAGACTACGGGCCCGATGTAGGTGGCCATTACCGGTCGGTACAACCAAAATTCAGTACATTTCAGGCTTACCGACAGGTATTGAGTCATTTGTCATGTTGGGGATGATTCGGTATATACCGAATCAGTATTTTCCGAATCATTATTTACTGATTTGGTAAATACTGAATCGTACCGATTCCGTAATACTTACAGATTTTTTAACTACATAGCGTTTACCGATTCTAAAATACCGAATCAGTAAAATTTGGTATTTTAGAATCTGTAAATTTTTATTACCTACATCTAGCCCACAGTGTTAATCCCAGCTACAGCTCCTTTATATTTTAGTTTAGAAGACACTATGGCAACAATGGATGCAATTAAACCGGGAAAAGGACCGGGCCAAGAAAAGATACCAGGAGATCTGTTGAGGCATGACAAAGAGTTTTGGGCCCTTATATTAACTTTTTGTGTAATTCAGTCGCCGCTGGAGCACCAATACAAGGTTAATGGAAAAGGAATGAAATGACAACAATTTTTAAGAAAGGAAATCGCCAAGACCCTTCTAATTATTGACCAATTAGATTAATAGTTGTTTTACAAAAAATATATGCTCAACAAATGTTTTTGAAATTAAATGATTGCATTGAGGAGAATAGTATTTTATCACAATATCAGGCTGACTTTAGAGCCCAAACTAGCTCAATTGACCAGATCTTTAGATTCTATTGCATGAGTTGGACATATACTGTCTTTAAGGAGGGACTTCTGTATTTCGCCTTTGTAGACTTGATGGCTGCCTTCAACCTCATCCCTAGAAATCTTTTCTGGAAATCCCTACAAAATCAAGGGGTATTGGGAGAAATACTAATGCAAATTATAAGACTGAAGAGGAAAATTTTGGAAAGGTTAGTTGGGGTCCGAAGGGTGAGCTCACGGAGCCAATTCAAGTAAATAGGGGCATAAGGCAGGGATGGTCTCTGGTGCCCACACTATTTTCACTGTATGTGAATGGCATACCGGAATATCTATTGGGCTGCGAACATGATTCTCCCAAGCTTGGGGAGGCTCCAGTACCTGCACTTTTATTTGCAGACGATACTATCTTAATATCCCAACCTCCAAAAGGTTTACTAGACAGTTTTTATGCATATTGCAAAACTAAAGGCCTGGAAATAAATTCTAGCAAAACAAAATATATAGCAGTAAATCCCCATAAGTCTTTTAAAAAGAATCTAACAGTAATAAATCAGAAGCTAGAATATGTACATAATTTAAATTATTTGGTTATAACCCTGAACACTAAAATGAACTGTAAACCGCAATTGGAGAAGAGTAAAGTTATTTTGCTCCAAAAATCTCTACCGATAGCAAAGAAACATGAGAGTAGTATGTCTAAATCGGTATCCCCTGCCCTTGAGGTATACAAGTATAGGGCACAATCAGCATTCCTTTATGGGGCGGAGCTATGGGGACCTTAAAGCAATAATACTTTTATGGTAGGAGAAAATAAGTTTTTTACGCAAATATCATGCCTTTCGATGCGTACACCACTAGTACCTATTGTGATGGACCTAAATATGAGCTATAAGGACCACCAGGTAATCCTGAGACCATAATTATTTTGGGTGCGACTTTGGTCCACAGCAGAGCTCGTACATTATAAGGAAGGGTTTGAGGAAATTTTAAAACTCAATCACGTTACGGATTTGCTGTGGTTCAAGCATGTTAAGTGTTGGCTTCATAATCTAGGTTTGAGTCAATTTTGGGAGGTGTCTGCACAACTGTTTTTGGCCTCTAAGAAAATATTAAAATCAACTTTCTATGCCTATATCCAAAAAAGTGTGTCCCTTAACTCAACTGACGGCATATTAACCACTCAGTTTCTTTTAATGAAGTCAATATGGAGCTTTGAGCCATTCTTGGATGAGGTGCAGCCACAGCTTGCAAACTCGCTATATATGAAATTTCGATATGGTGTCTTTCAAAATAATTCAAACACATCGAAGTGGGCCCGTAAGCAAGGGGACGTAAATGTTGTGCAGTGTGTGTTGTGCCAATTCGGTGAAAAAAAGAAAATGACTCACATTAGTTACATTTTGTCCTGCTTATGCAAAATCTAGGACAAACTTGATTAAACCTATTTGTCGGTTATTGGGTTCCTGGTCTTGCCATGAAGCAGAAAGAAAATTAAGAACTGATACTTCATAAAAGGTCGTTTTTAGTGTTAGAAAGGTATTTATTTGATGTAGGCTTAGTAAGAGTTAACTCCTTCCATGCTCATGACGAGCTCAGCTCGTCATGAGGCACAGCGGAGCTGCACTCATGACGAGCTGAGCTCGTCATGAACAATGGGAAATCTGGGATCCCAGCACCGGGGGGGAAAACCCTTAGCAGCCATGATGTTAAGGAAGGCTTGAAACTTTAGTATACCATACTTGGAATGTTGATATTTTATTTGATTTGCACTTACAATTTCTGTACTATATTTGGAGTATTGATATCATAATTGTTTGCATTTGCATTTTTGCACTTTACTAATTAATAAGAAATATGTGGAAGGCCATATCAGGCATACATGTTGAACTTTAAGCATTGGCACTTTCTAATGAGTGATTCCTAATTAGATAGTTTCAATTAAAAGTTGCTTGATTGATTCTTTTTATGTCTGTGGTTAATACAATGTATTTTGTTCTAATCCCTCAATATGTTTTAATTATTAAAATTATTAAAATTTTAACTGCACTTATTCTTTTATTGGGTGAGAAAGGTCAGTACTGAAAAAGGTATTTCAATACTTGTGTAATGGTCTAGCGATACCTTTGGAATGTTTTAGTATTTTGCTGTGTAAATTGTACTGTATATCTTTTATGGTTTTTTAAACCAAAATAAAGATTGAATTGAATTCTTCTATCTGACCCATGCTCCATCCTTTTCAACTCACACAACTAGATGTCCAGAGTTGATCTTTTAGGTGCCAATTTTTACCTTAAAAGTTTTTAAATATATGACTCCATTTCTATTGATCGTATTTATTTAGTTTTGGTGTCAAATAATGTATTATAATTTATTCTATTTTTCTAAATTGGTGTGGATTTTCTTTTGTAGTGTGTTTTCACCTTTTTACTGTTTGGGAACTGCATAAATATGTTATACATTGCTGCTAAGTTAAGCGTAACTGCTTATGTGCCAAGCTACTAGATGGTTAAACACAGCTTCATCCAAAGTCTTGAGGTCCTTTCTGAACTTGGTCAATGCCACGGATTGCCTGAGATGGAGGCAAAAAGAACAATTGCTGGACAGAATGCAGAACAATGTCATTCATTCACCCCAGTACAGAGATCTGGGCCTAAATCCATCGTCTTTTGCTCACAATGCCATTCCTGTTTGGACTCAGCCATATCCAAATAAGTCTGGACCCTGCGCCCAATGGGAACAGTCCAGCCCGAATTGCCAGGCCAGGTCCTCCCTGGACTGAAAACAAACATACTAGGACCGGTTTCGGGCTTTCAGTCATCATCAACCAGGATAGCTTTACTCCAGTGGCATGGAGAGCACAGATCTCACGTCTGGGCATACCCGTCCCACTTGGGGTGACAAATGCAAAAAGAATAATTGATGTACAGAGATCTGGGCCTAAATCCATTGTTTTTTTGCTCACCATGCTATTCCAGTTTGGACCCAGACATCTGCAAATCAGTCTTGAGCCTGCGCTCAATGGGAACAGTCCAGCCTGAAAAGCCAGGCCAGGTCCTCCCTGGACTGGAAAAAAGCATCCTTGGACCGGTTTTGGGATGTCAGCCCCCATCAGCCAGGATAGCTTGACTCCAGTGGCATGGAGAGCACGGGACAGAATGTCTGGGCATACCAGTCCCACTCGGGGTGACACACATAAAAAGAACAATTGATGGACAGAATGCAGAACAATGCGATACACTCACCCCAGTACAGAGATCTGGGCCTAAATCCATTGTTTTTTTGCTCACCATGCCATTCCAGTTTGGACCCAGACATATGCAAATCAGTCTTGACCCTGCGCTCAATGGGAACAGTCCCGCCTGAACTGCAAGGCCAAGTCCTCCGTGGACTGGAAACAAGCATGCTAGGACTGGTTTCAGGACTTTAGCCCTCATCAGCCAGGATAGCTTGACTCCAGGGGCATGGAGAGCAAGTGACCCACGTCCGGGCATCCCTGTCCCACTCGGGTGACGAATGCAAAAAGAATAATTGATGGACAGAATGCAGAACAATGTCATACATTCCCCCCCCAGTACAGAGATCTGGGCTTAACTCCATTTTTTTTTGCTCACTTTGACACTGAATTCAAGCTTGCCTAGCTGATGAGGGTTGTTAGCCCAAAACCGGCCCCAGGATGCTTGTTTCCAGTCCAGGGAAGACATGGCTTGGCAGTTCGGGCTGGAATGTCCCCATAAAGCACATGCTCAAGACTGATTTGCATATAGCTGTGTCTGAACTGGGGTGGCAAAGTCAGTTAAAGAATGATGATTGATTCAACCCAGATCTGTGAATGGGGGTGAGTGTTTAAAAAGTTTCAGCACTCAGTCCATCATCTCCTTGTGTTTGCTTTGATCGCCCTAAGTTTGCAGGGTATACTCAAACGTGGGTCCCTTGCTCATTTTGCCACTGGATCCATGCTAGCCTGGCTGATGAGGGTTGTTATCCCAAAACTGGTCCCAGAATTCTTGTTTCCGGTCCAGGGAAGACAAGGCTTGGCAGTTCAGGCTGGAATGTTCCCATGAGGCACAGGGTCAAGACTGATTTGCATATAGCTGTCTCAGAACTGGGGTGGCAAAGTGATCTAAAGAAAGATGATGGATTCAACCCAGATCTGTGACTGGGGGTGAGTGCTCGAAAAGTTTCAGCACTCTCTCCAGCATCTCCTTGTGATTGCTTTGTTCCCCCTAAGTTGGTAGGGAATGCCCATAGGTGGGTCCCTTGCTCACTTTGCCCCTGGATACAAGCTAGCCTGGCTGATGAGAGCTGTTAGCCCAAAACCGGTCCCAGGATGCTTGTTTCCGGTCCAGTTAAGACATAGCTTGGCAGTTTAGGCTGGAATGTTCCCATGAGGCACAGGGTCATGACAGATTTGAATATACCTGTGTCTGAACTGGGTTGGCAAAGTGAGCTAAAGAATGATGATGGATTCAACCCAGATCTGTGACTGAGGGTGAGTGTTTGAAAAGTTTCAGCACTCCATCCTCATCTCCTTTTGTATGCTTTGTTTGCCCTAATTGGGCAGGGATGCCCAGACGTGGTCCCCTTCCTCACTTTGCCACCTGATTAAAGCTAGCCTGGCTGTTGAGGGCTGTTATAGGGAAACAGATCCCAGGATGCCTGTTTCCGGTCCAGGGAAGACATGGCTTGTCAGTTCGGGCTGAAATGTTCCCACAAGGCACAGAGTCAAGACTGATTTGCATATAGCTGTGTCTGAACTGGGATGGCAAAGTGAGCTAAAGAATGATGATGGATTCAACCCAGATCTGTAACTGGGGGAGAATGTTTCAAAAGTTTCAGCACTCCGTCCATCATCTCCTTGTGTTTGCTTTGTTTGCCATAAGTTGGTAGAGTATTCCCAGACATGGATCCCTTGCTCACTTTGCCACTGAATTCATGCTAGACTGGGTGATGAGGGTGTTAGCCCGAAACCTGTCTCAGGATACTTGTTTCCGGTCAAGGGAAGACATAGCTTGGTAGTTCGGGCTGTAATGCTACCATGATTCACAGGATCAAGACTGATTTGAATATATCTGTGTCTGAACTGGGGTGGCAAAGTCAGCTAAAGAATGATGTTGGATTCAACCCAGATCTGTGACTGGGGTTGAGTGTTTGAAAAGTTTCAGCACTCCAGCCATCATCTCCTTGTGTTTGCGTTGGTGTATGTAGGCAGGGCTCCATGTTTCCAAGTCCTCAATATTTACAAATCATGTTATCAAGTGACTGGCGGCCCAATGTTCAAATTCCAAGTTGCAAAAAGTGTTAGGTATGCAGGCACATTATTAGGGCCAGCTGGGCAGAGCCGAGTCCGTGCACGAGCTAGCCATGAAAACATTGGCATTTAAATTGTGCAAGACACAATGTAAAAATTTACCACAGTGTCTTCAAAACTAAATAATAATGTATTTCTTAACAAGTGAATGCATTTCACCGCAGGACTTTAAATGCTCTTACTGCAAAGACTGACATTAACTAAAAGGAATAGTTTTTAAATATGAACTTAGAAATATTAGTAGGTTGAACACCAATGACTACACCATTAGTGTACTTACAGGCAAATTGGTTATCATGTAAACCCAAAACGTGGCCTTGATTCTTATTATAAATGGAACATTATAGTCTATCAAATCCCAGCTGCGGCCCGGGGCTCGGAGGGTCAGGGTAGGGGCACTAAAAACCGGAATATGGATAATTGGAGGTAAACAATGTAATTAATAAAATGAATTGCGTAGCGCGCGCTGCATCGCATTTTACGATGATGGGCACGCCCCTCCCCCGCCCCGTCTCTCTGCCCCACTGCAACTCTCTCCACGGGCCGCAGCTGTTAAATCCAACATAAGAAGTGCTTGTAGAGTGAATATCTTAAACTAAAATTTTTAAAAGTGCTCTCATTTACGATAATAAAAAAAGGGGAATGTTTGCCTAGAATCATACGATTTGGTTAAGCAAGAAAGATGTTTTTATTGTTTTCACTCCACTACCGGATATATATATATGGCTGTCTCCCTCTGCTGGTTTACATCAAAGGTCACTGTTTTGTCTTTTATTGTTGATGCATGATGAGAAAACGCGACACGGACATAGCATACCCGATTTAGGGCACCCCCACCCAACTACCAAGCCACAAATGCACTTATTTGGGGGCTGTCACATCTCAAACACCCTCTCAAAGAGAGAATTGCTGTTTCAAAGATGGGGAACTGTTTGTCTGAGAAGCTGGGGGAAGGGGCAGATGTGACTATAAGTAGGCTGGGAAGGTATTAGGACGTGATCGCGGATACACAATGCTGGAGTGTTCTATGAAAAGTTCGGAATATTAGCATTAAGGAAGAGAAGTGTGAGCAAAAAATATAGTAATGTAGGGGTTATATGACAGTTGTGAATGGTGGTGAAGGGGGTTTGTAGGATTCTTGAAAGTTTCTGGAATTTGTACGGAGGGACAAGATAAGGTGCTAGCTGTAGACATATTCATATTTTCCATTGTCTGTAGTTAGGGCCTCTGATTTGTTAAGGAGATCTTTGGTAGCATGGAACATTTAAGCAACACCCTGACTCTGAAATTATGATGGCTAATTTCCTAGCACACGAACAATGATTAACACATTATTCTTATTAAACTTGACCTTCCAGAGGACCTATGATTAATCTTTTCCACCTTGGAACAGTATACCGGAAAGACAGCTGCCTTGAAACTTTTCTGCTGTAAATCTTGTGTTTCCACACAATAAAACATATATTTCTACATGATACATAATTCATATATGTTAATACATTGAATTTATGTTCAATAGAAGACCATTTTTTTAGGTTTCGACCTGGCGAGGGGCAGTGCCCCTCCCAGTTCGAAAACTTTTGTCTTCAGTAGGGATGTTCGGACAGCCTCTGTTTCCAATTGGCTAGCTCCATAAATGGACGCTAGCCATTGGGAGACAGAGGCTGTCAATCACGCTTTCTTGCGAAAACGCGATTCGGGGGCGTTTCTCGTTCTTTTTGTAAGCCCCGCCCCTTTGTCCCGGGCCGCGCTGTGATTGGCTGCCGGCCCGGGACACCCCCGTGACGTCATTTCCTGGGCCGCGCTGTGATTGGCTGGCCGGCCCGGGACCTGACTTGTTTTTCTTTTCACCTTAATCATTATTCGCCATCTTTTCCTAACTTCCTTCCACCCTTTCTTCCATCTATATTCTCCCTCATTAATCGTCTGTGCTTCCTCCCTCCGTTTCTCTTCCCCTCCCACTCTTCCACCTTTTCCTTCCCCTACTCAACCCTTTCTTTCTTCCTTCCTTCATCCATATTCCTCATCTTTACTTTCATTCATCACTCCGCTCTTCACTCTTCCCCTTCCCCCTCCCGGCCCTCCCAGCACCATCCCTAACAGCCTGCTCTCTTTTCAGGCTTCCCTCTGCCGTTGGCTCTCGGACCGCCAAAGCTTATGGAACGCACCTTAATGAATGGATGATCCGATGAGGAACTTTTGTTGCTTCTTCTGATAATCCGCGAAACTTTCTAGGCCGGTCGTCAGAGGCAGCGGATGCTCCGGTCCCTCCAGTTGGCACACAGGACGGGCTGCTCGGCCAATTGGTGCGCTGCGCTTCGCAGTCCACGCACTTGTCGTATATATATGTTCACCTCGAGCTAGAGTGTAAGACTATCGACTTTAGGTGGGTGGCAAGCGGTGAAGACATCTTTGGTAATTCACTCTTCGACTCACCCTTGCTCTCACCGGCACCCCCTCCCCTATTCCCGGTGGATGGCAATTGAGAGTCGTCAATTAGAGCGGCTCGCGTCTATTGGTGAGATGTGATTTCCCTGCAGATCAGGTGCGTAGTCCCTTGCAAGGCATCAGCCTCCCCTGCAATGCCACTCATGCCTTCATGTCAGTTATTAAAGCGATCAGAATACTAGGCATCAATACCGGCGTGGAGTGGGCGAGCCACCGAGGTGACAGGAGGCAGGCCACAGACCAGCTAGCAGTGAGAATTCGTCTCTTTTCCACCTACCGGACAGATAAAAAGCGTGTCCGCCTGCATCTTCCGTCATTTGCGAGGACACAACGGTCATTTTCAACAAAAAAGTGCCGTTTAACCTGCTCAAGCGCTGCGACACTCATACCTGCAAACTCACACGGTGGTGCCACCGTTTGACACACATATCAGCTCCCATGACACGGTATCCCGACGAGCAGCCGATATCACACAGTGACAAGGAAAACTAGTTTACTGTAAACAGTGGGTTTTCAGGTCGTTTTCCGAGGCTTTGGATTTCCGAGGTCCAGTCAGGGGAGTGAAAACGCCCGAGGAAACTCACAAGCCTCAGCATGCTTTATTATTATTTTTTTTTTTAAGGGTGTTGGGATTCAAAAGTGCCTCGTAGACACTTCTCGGCACGAGGCACACCCCTTCAAGGCCCCACCCCTCCTCACACGTGAGATTGTTGTTCAAGTTGGCAGGTATGGACACGTCTGTCTCGTGATGGAGATGTCATCAGACCGGAAGTGTTGACCCGCGCCGATCCTACAAATGAGGCCTTGACAGGAGTGCAGTGACAAGCAGACAGTATCCGACACGTGAAGGGTAGATAGGCTGCTCATTAGAAACTGACAGCAGTCAGGTAACGCCCCAGGTCGAGTTCATGAAAGAGGATGCCTCATTTACAGATTTGAAACTACGATGTTTCGCGGATACTGAGTGGCTACCATCAAAATAAAAGAGTAGCCCCTATTTATTTAAAATGTGAGCGTGATATATAGTAGAGAAAGAAATATTCCCAAGGTAAACAAATAAAAGAGGTCACCTCAAAATCATGCTAATTAGCCTTTGTCTATGAGGATGCTGTTGGGTTGATGGATAAGGTACGCTTAAAGCAAGGATTGCATAACAATAAACAAACGACACACGCAGACGTCTCTAATGACCATGTTGCCCCTGGCTTTAAAATGATTTATTTGATGTATTCGATGAACAAACTTTGCAAAAGGGACTTTATTTTTTAGCTACTCAGATCACAAGCTAATCTATGTTATTAAAAAAAATATATATTTCGTCAAAAATGTGAAGGGAATTCATCATTATGATTAGCATCTAATAAAAACCATGGAGCGTCCCAAGTTGTGGTGAGCGATGCAAGCCCTCATGAATGGTGATCTCATGACCTCACACATGACATCAGTCACGCATCCATTCCTGTCACCAAACAATTCCCTTAATGTAATGCCACTCTTGACTCTGAGAGCTTTGTGTTAGGCTTTTTTTTTTATCAGGACCTCATTTTAGAGAATTGAATCTCTATACATATTCTTACAATGAAAATGCCGAAGGTTGTCTAATAAAGCCAGAGTTAGACTTTGAGCAATAATATAATCAGGTCAACAGTGCCCCATATTATGAAGTTATCTCCCAACAAGACTTTGCTACTCATGTGTAGTATTCAAACCCAGCCAAAGACATTCTTGCAAAAATACTATTAACTAACAACACCTTCCATGACAATTTATAATTCACACCTCAGAATTATATATCTTATTATGTTGCTGAGTGTTAATTGATGTATGTAACCTTTGCTTTCTTTCATGTTCGTTTCTTTCTTATTCTTTTAATCCTGTTTATCACCACCTCTTGTAAAGCACTCTGCCCTCTTTCTATAGGGTCACGACAGCACTTTATAAAAACATGACACAAGTAAATATGTATAAAGCATCATTCCTATGCCCTGTACATGTATGGTTTTTTTTTCAGTTCCAGGTCAAAGTTTATTATTATAATTTTACTTCCAGGTCTAAGGTATTAGTCAGTTCATTTGCAAACTGGGCTCTGTAGCTAGCCCAATTTTGTTTATTTTTTACCAGTTTACCAGTCCTCCATTCTGGGATGGATGAAGTGATGCCCCTGAACAGGAGGGGAAGACATAATAAGCTCATGAAAACATGATAATATCAACACTTTAATGTAGTGAGAGAGATATTTAGAAGTGACAAGTTCTTCCCTAAAGCATTTTTACAACCTTGGGGTATATTTACTAAAGTTTTGCTCTCACCCTGTTTGACAGAACAAAATGAAAAACAAGCACTGGCGTTGCCAATAGGTTTCGCATTTGGAAAGTTGGAGCTATTGGTTTTGTAAATGACATTTTATATTTATATATTGTTATTGACAATGCCAATAACAATATATTATATAAATATAAAATGTCATTTACAAAACCAATAGCTCCAACTTTCCAAATGCGAAACCTATTGGCAACGCCAGTGCTTGTTTTTATTAGAAACTGATTCATGTGTTAAATAGTTTTTAAAAGTGATGCATAAGAAATATTTGAAAGTAATTTAATTATATTTGAATACATTTAATGCTACATTATTTCAAAAATCTCAAAAATATTTTATAATGAAATAATAAATATATTTGGGGGCTCCAGAGAACTGATATGCAAGATGGCTGCTCCTTGGTGAGGCTCCAGCAGTGGGGGGAAATATTCCAGCATTGTGCATTCTCCGAGGTGGGTGGCAGTTAGCATTTGTGTTGCCAGAGACAGAGGGACAAAGTGGAGAGGTCACTAGATGTCTTTTCAACCAGGGGGCAGCAGTAATCCAGTGCAGATTTGGAAAGCGCTAGATCCGCCAGCTTGCTTTGGACCTCAAGGCCCGGGTGATGAAGTGCACTCGACTGAGTGAGGCCCAGGGGCCTGTAGGGCGGCTTGGAAGGTGGGAGATGGAGCAGCAGATGAGAGTGCTTCGGCCAAAACGCAATGCACAGTTGACCTGGGGAGATGACTAGGGTAGCCAGAGGCAAGCGGAGCTGCCCGTGGGCACAAAGCAACTGTGAATCAAGAGAGGGATGCATGGATTGGTAATGAGTGTACCGCTGGCTTCCCGGGGGAGGGCAGCCCATAATTATAATGGGCCGCTCCTCTGTTTCTCTCTGACCTGACACCACTCCAGCGATCTGAGATAGAAGTGAGGAGTGTCCTGGCCCTGGTCATTTACCCACCTGGGCACCATGTAAGGTAACACCAATGCCAATCGGTTCCTGGGGCTGCCGTGGTCTAAACTTGCCCCCATCCAGCTGCAGGCAAAGAGTGCAAAGTGGGAGGGGATTAGGCAGGACCAACTGTAGTGGTGCAGTAGGGATAACCCTTTGCGTGGTGACACTGATCCTCCTAACGGGGGTACCAGTCGACAGTAACAGTGGGGCTTGGTTGCACTCCAGTGCATGTGACCTATATTGGAACCCACAAAACAGTCTTCCCAAATAGAGCAAAAATCTATTGCCATGCAGCGATGGGGTAAAATGACTGATTACAATCAAACCTGCAATTTGATGCAATTTGATGCTTGCAGGCCAGCACACGCGTTGCCCCTGGCACCCTCTGTATCCACAGCACAGTCATGTGTGCCAACCTCTATAGAGAGGATGACTCCAATGTAAAACCTTTCCTTTGGGGCAGACAGGGCAGCTCAGCATCCATCAAATTTAAAATGGATGCGCAGTGATCTAGAACGAAAGCACGGTTAAGGGAAGCAGAACAGTGCATCCAACATGGCGGATGCAATGACGGCCAAAAGTGGAAAAGACCCTCAAAGTTCTAGCTGACAAAAAGGAAGACTTAGAGATGAGAAAAAGCTAAAATAATATGTGTTTGATACGAATTCCTGAACCTACAGACATAGGCTGTATTGAGGAATATATATTGAGTGGCTGCAGATTGACCTTAATTAAAGCAGGCACTTCTTCCCAGTCCTAATGGTGGAAAGGGCACATCGATCTTTGGTGGCACAGCCACCCCCCCGGGGTGTCGGCGTGTCCCATTATAGTCTAACTACTCAACTTCATGAACCGCAACATACACTTCAACATGGCCAGAGAGAAACGTACATTGGATTTTGAAGGGAAAATATTATCTCTTTTTTCTGGGCTTCACAATTGCTGTGCAGCAGGTGCAACAGACATTCACTACTGTTAAATAAAACGTTTAATAAGCAAACAAACAGTATGTATTGCTCTATGTGGCGAGGCTTTGTATATCCCATCGGGGGGACCAAAAACATTTCAAACAAAGCAGCAGGTGATCTAGATTCCTGCCAAACTCACATGAGAACAATGGCGGCCAACTCCTTCGCCTGGTAACTTCGGTTCCTTTTCTCCTCTTGGTTATCCAGACTGTTCCAAGAACGGTGACATTAAGATGCTGGCATGTACAGGTCCCCTGAGCCGAGGACCTGTACAGCTGATGTTGGGGGCTCTGAATCCCTCGGTTTCAATGACTGAGGGAGGGATGTTGGTTAGCTTATCATTTTTTAAACTGCACATGGAACTGGTGGAGGTCCGGCTGGGGTGCGGGCACTGGCTGGGCCAATGCCCCGGGAAGCAGACAGTTAGGAAATCTGGCTGTCATCCCCCTCGCCTGGTAACGTGGGGTCCTTTTCTCCTCGTGGTTATCCAGACTGTTCCAAGAATGGTGACATTAAGATGCTGGCATGTACAGGTCCCCTGAGCAGGGGACCTGTAGAGCTGATGTTGGGGGCTGTTAATCCCTTGGTTTCAATGACTGAGGGAGGGATGTTGGTTAGCTTATCATTTATGAAACTGCACATGGAGCTGGTGGAGGTCCGGCTGGGGTGCGGGCACCGACTGCGCCTATGCCCCAGAAAGCAGACATTTAGGCAATCTGGCTGTCATCCCCCAAGTTTCTACATAGTTAACTGCTGGCACCTGACAGAGATGCAATCAATGACCCCTGTGCCCTGAACGTCTGTTTGAGGTGTGTGAGGAAGGTCCAACCTACCATCACCAACATCCTATTTTCTTGTGCAAAGGTCTGTATGTGAAAAATCCCTACAACAGTAGTAGTATGTCCTATCATATCAAAATAGTAATAAATCTGCTTGGGCATTTGTTGGTGTGAATTAATAAAGATTCAAGATCAATAAGACTAGGAGAAGTACACGAGGAGGACCCAAAGGACTGGACTCAATGGTTCGTGCTATTGATGAATCTGAGTTTTATTTGCAACCTTTTAAATAAAGAGTGGCTAACTGGGCAAGCTTAGCTACTACAGTACAGACAGACTAATAGTAGCAGTAGTACAGACAACCATCATAGCAGAGGCAGGGA
Source organism: Lissotriton vulgaris (assembly GCF_964263255.1). Taxonomy (NCBI): domain Eukaryota; kingdom Metazoa; phylum Chordata; class Amphibia; order Caudata; family Salamandridae; genus Lissotriton; species Lissotriton vulgaris. The sequence goes on from NC_141688.1 coordinate 159,813,404, forward strand.
TAGCAAGATTTTCGAAACTGTACAGATCGAAGGATAATTGTTGGTAAAAAATATCATTAGGAAACTGAAACAATAGTTCGGGAAAAATATGGTGCAGTAAAAGTTATGGAATAAGAATTATTATTAAAAACAGGAAAACCTACTAGGGCCAGCAGAGAAGCCCTCGTTGGTGTCCTCCTGGTGTTCTTGTTCTCCCACCGATTGAGTCCCACTACTTGTCTGCCTGCCCCTGGGTGCTGAACAGGAAAGATATAAGAAAGAGACAAACATTGATGGATGTTGTCAAACAAATAAAATATTTTTAAAGAACGGTCAAAAAACACTTATGTAAACAACAATTACAATAACTTAGTTGACCGATCTCATCTGGTCAACAAGTAGTATCGGGGGATTCGTGGATCGACTACTTCCTATTTATCAACACTAATCCAGTCTTCCATTCTGATTCCAGAATACTAACTAAGCATAATTACGACGTACCACCCGACCTAGCCCACTTATTCCAGGCGTGCCAATTGTACATTAAGTATGCATTTCCACTTCTTTTAGTCCTCAACAATGCATATGGTCAAATGGAGGACAAATGACTACATTTTTTGTATACACCAAATTTTGAGTTGATTGATTGATGCTGTTGTTCTGCTAGTGCTAAGCCTATTACCACCACTTATTGAACAAACTAGAAAAGTTTCTAATAAAGACTGGGGTACTAGCAGCACATGAGATAACTGAGGGGTATCACGCATACCACTAAAAAATTACAAACTCATTATAAGTAACTAAACCTAAGTATCACTCCGCCCCTATCTCTTAGTGACAGGACAAAGTAAGGACTAGAGTCACTATAGCATTTTGTAACTTAATTTCTCTATTAAAAACTCTTACATAATCAGGCTAAGCTAGTGCAAACGCAAAGTTGCAAACAAGTAAGATTAGTAGTAGCGCAGAGGAGCATCTGTGTCATAACAATCACAGAAGACTTTTAAACCAAATTAACCTGGAATGTAACAGCAACATTCTAGCTGGTTGGAAGAAAAAAAGATATTCGCAATATATAACACAGAGCAGAAGAACAGACACAAAGTAGTAATAATTAAATAGTTACTCACCAATTCTCGGGACCTCCACTCCTACCAGGTCCAGGTCCAGCAGGTCCAGGATGTCGGACCACCGGTGCGTGAACTGCGCATGGGTGTGCTGGACCCCAGAGCAGCGGAACACTGCTGGGCGCACCTTCCCCCAGCACTGTTGATGCTCCCAGAACTCGTACCCGGACCCAGGTCTGCCATTTGTTGCGAGGGTTGAGGGGAGGTGGGCTGCACAAAGAATATTAGTGCAGCCAACTCCACCTCCCCAAATAAGGCCCGTGCCTTGACCCCTTGTGGGCGCCCCCTTCCGCAAGGAAGGCAGTTGCGGCTCTGCCTGCAGCGAGCCCTACCCTTCGGCATGGTTCTGGGGAGAGAGAGACGGGGCGGGAAAGGAAATGTAATAAAATTTAAAAAGTTAGTAAAGGAAACAGCAGACAATAGATAAAAAAGAGTGAAAAAATAGCTAAAAAACACAAAAAAGTAGACAAAAACTAAAAATATAGAAGCAGGAAAATAGTTAGAGAGATAATAAACAAAAATTTTTTTTTAAAAAGTGGCTAGAAACAAAGCATTGTAAATCTACAGGGAGGATTAAAAATCAGGGGGCCAGAACCATGCAATAGAGTGAAAAACAAGATGACCGCGCCGATTGCAAACACGTGCGCAAATTTGCGCAATATTTTCTCCCCGAGCACGCAAAAAGCAGCGCGAACAAGTAAAAGCATTCCTACACAGAAAATACGTGCCGCGAACGGAGGCGAGCATGCATCGCGCAACCCGGAACAGGAAGTATGCATCGCAGGAGGGCGGGACAAGTGAAAACAAGATGGCCGAGCCCATGAGCAACCGCATGGATTAGTTGCCGAACCGCGATCACGCAGAAAATACAGCGAACGGGCAGAAAAAAAATCTGTGTTTTCGCAATTTTTCCGCATGTTTGCGGAGATTTTTTGCTTTTTTGCTATAGTATGCCAAAGTGAATTTCGCAAATTCCGCCCACCCCTACGCTATCTCCAATGTAACAGAGTCCTCTTTCTATGGTACTTTAGATCAAACTGTTTGTGGAATGGGAAGTAATTCTAACTAAATGTTATATGCATTCTTTATTTTAAAATCCCAACATCCATGCTGTAACTGTCAAACGGTTGACACTACTTAAAATGAAATATTTAATCAAACATTCATGTTATGACAATATTTGTTAAGTTGCAGCTTTGAAAGGTAATCTCCACAATGTTCTGGTTCCAAAGAGAGTGCGGAACAGTATACCACAGGGTGAAATGAAATAAGACGTTTTTCCTTAAATAATTGCTAAAATTTAATACACAAGTGAGGCATTGTGAATGTGTTATTTTATGACTCATCTGTTGTTTTCCTTAAACATCGAGAAAATCTACAAGAGCTTTAAAAAGAAATGTACCTTTGAGAAGTGTTAGTAATCTGAGTGTCAGTCTAATTTACTGTTTGAGCATAAAGGTGAACCTCTTCCATATGTTCATTTTGTTGTATGCATGTATATCTTTCTCGTGAAACTAGTTTGAAGACAAGCTCTAGGCAGCTGCTAAATAATTGCAAAAAAGAGAGAAAGAGCTCCAGCAAAACCGCGCTACCATGCACTTTCAATTAACAATAACACTACAATTGTTATTGGATGCATTCAGAATTTTTTCATACAATATTTAGGCCCACATGCATCAAAGTCCGTTTTTGCGATTCCTAATTTGCGATTTTTACCGAATCGCAAATAAGGAATCGCAAAACGAGATGCATGATTGAAAGTGCATAAAATTTGCGATTCGGTAAAAATCGCAATTTTTACTGAATCGCAAATATTATGCGAATTCCAATTTGCGAATTAGCAATTCCCATTGATTCCTATGGGCCAAAAGGCCCATAGGAATCAATGGGAATTGCGAATTCGCAAATTAGAATTTTCAAAATGTTGATGCATTCCATGGGTGCAGGGGGGGTCCTAAGGACATGTGTGTCTGTAACATGACAGTGTTTTGAAATGCAAATTAGAGCATTTTAACACATTTTCGCAAATTACCACGAGGTTCAACCTCGTGGTAATTTGCACCCCCTAATTGCGAATTCGCAATTTTAAAATTAATCATGCATTGCTTTTAAGGAATCGCAAATTTGCGATTCCTTAAAAGCATTCGCATTTTTGCAATTCGCTAAAAATAGCCATTTCAACAAAAATGCTTGATGCATTCCAGAAACCTATTTAGGAATCCCAAACGGCCGAATTTTGCGATTCACACCGTTTGCACTTCCTAAATAGGTTGATGCATGTGGGCCATTGATACTTCTTTATAGCTTCCTCCTTCTGAAAACCCCATAAAATCAATATTTATCATGAACATATAGAATAGACTTGCAAACAAATTTATTTTGTATCATTATACATTTCCAAAAAGTAACACATTCTTTAAAAAAACGTCATCTTTGTATATAATGCATAGTTGTAATAGGAGATGAACCTTAGACAATTTCACAATGTGGTCCTTCGAAGGATAGTCCACTATAGCTGAGAGCGCTTGGTTTGTTTATGTATGGAACATTTAACTGAATTTTGACAGCGGACCACAAATGTGAATTGTCATTTAAAAATGTCAAAGTAGACATGTCATGATGTGTTTTTAGATGTGTTTGGCCTAATAAATGGTGGCCTCCAACAATGAAGCTGCAGTTGGACGGCAGTATTATGATATGACCGGCATGCTTGCTTTCAGAAAGTGTTCCATACCACAGCAGCTTGTGCTGCGCCAAGAGAAATGGCCTCAGCACAAGCTGCTATGGTGTGGCGCCCCTCCTGTACCCCTATGCAACATGTGGCATGGTGCATGGCACATAGTGCATGGTGGTGAGTGGGGTCACTACATGTGCCCCTAGGGTCACTATACAGTGGACCACGACAAACGGGGGCCCTCTTTGGGCCCCCCAAATTAGCAGTGGATAGCAGAGGTAAACACAGTGGGGTAGGGCGGGTTGGGAGGTGGGCAGAAGTTGATGGAATAGGTATGATAAAATAAATAAATAATACCTATTCTGCTGTCGGTCGGCTTCCCCTCCTGCCACACTCTGCCTAACCCCACCGCGTTACCTAAGCCGGCTGCTGATGCCCCAAATTTCGTTGCCGATAGCCCTTTCATGGCAGTCTTTTCGTCATGAAAAGGCTATCAGAGAGGGATATTGTAGTCTAGATAGCAGTGCCTGCATTGGTCCTGCCACCATTCGAAATATGATTCCGACTGCCAACCTGTTGGGATCACTTATCCTGGCAGAGGCAGGGGTCTTACCCTGACCTCTGTGGGCCTGACCGCCAGCATTCTTATCCATTGGTTGGACCATTGGACTGTCGATGGTCAGACCGCCACTGAGCACCATCGTAATCATGGCCCTAGATCTGCGTTTGGTGCCCTGCAAAATGACTCATAATCTTCGAGGTCCGTTGGTGTGCTTTGGCAGTGTAGGCACAGGCGGCGGGTTTGGGACTTCTTGGCGGGCGGAGGCACCACGCCGGCGCTGACACCACCTGAGCGCCGAGGTCTGCGGGCGCTGCTGGCTATTGGATACACGGTGAGCCGACGCTTGTTCAAACGCGGCAATCTTTTACTTTACGTGGCGGAGTCGTAACTTTAACCTAACCGCGGGAGCCACAAGCCGCTTTCCAGCTCTCCTTAATGCCCATCTAAACCACGGCTGCGGCCGGGTGGGTGCAAATTCGCTTGGCTGCAGCGTGGGCACGTCCTCTCCTACCAAGGCCCACCTAACGCAGAGCCACAAAAATCCTGCAAAACCTTCTGTCCACTGTGGAGGGAGCAGCTGGTCATTTCTTCAGTGCGGTGGTGGTGGTTGTCAACACCACTGCAATGCCACCACAGCACGGCTGGAACCACAGATTAAGCTACTGGAGTGGTTTAGGCAACAAACACCAACAAACACTGATTGTAAGGCATCTCTCTGAGTTGTTTTTTTTGCTCAGTTGAAAACTGCAAAACGCCATTTTGCATCTTGGAGGAGCTGTGTGGCAGTATTTGAACGTGGCTAAAGCAGCATTTAAGCACAAAAATCATTGCACCACGTACTAAGGGTGCTACGCGGGACACGCGCGGCAGAGGCTGGGCTGAGCCCCCTTTTGTAAAGAAGAGTCTTCTGTAGCTTTGAAGTCTACTTGAAGTTTATTAGTAGAAAGGACCCCAAGATGTCACTGCCTGGACAGCATAGCTTCAACTGCCTATTTACATTCTAATGCTGACCACGAGTGAATGAACATTCCACAAGGATTAAAGAAACAGTAAATACATATAATAACATTAGAACAGTATATAATGTAATGTAAGGATGTAACACATCTTCCTTTCTTTAAAAGAAAAAAAAAAGAAAGAAAAAGAAAAAAAAACTATATACATTCATGACTACAACATGTAATCATTAAGTTTAACAGGCTTCACAATGATACGTCCTGACAATCTTCTTATTCTAGGAACAACTTCTTTAAGACGGACAGATGACATCGGTTGAACTTTGCTGGGAAGAATAGTATCATTAGGTTTAGAAATCGCACCATGCAACTTCGGCACAGAAATGTCACGCTTTCCATTCAACCATAAATCACGTTCCAATTCATTGCAAAGAACAACATTGCGAAAATTCCACATGCGTCCATCATCTAATAATACACAATTGCCCCTCACCTCTACTACTTCCTTGGGAAGAGACCATTTGGAAGAACCATCTTTTGACAACCCAAAACGTGATGATCTTACCAAATCGCCAACATGAAAATTGCTTCTGCATTTCTTGATTTCACTATTGTGTCTATTTACATACTTTTGCTGATAGGTATCCATCCTGTTACTAAGATTTTCCTTGAGACTGTGACAAGAAGAAGTTTTAAGCATCCATGCAGGAGTTACTTTATTGCCTGCAGAACGCCCCTTAAGAAGATGGAATGGAGACACCAAGGTTGCAGAATGAGGGGTATTCCTATAGCTCCAAACCATATTCTTTACAGCAATCTTGCAATTATCTCCACCTGCCACAGCTAACTGTATGCATTCTTTCAAGACGCGATTGAATCTTTCTACCATGCCATTCTCCCTTGGACAATAAACAGCAGTGGTAATATGTCTTATTCCACATAAACGCAAAAATTCATGAAATTCCGAAGCGACAAATTGTGGACCATTATCAGTAGTGATACTCTCAGGAAAACCTTCTCTATGAAAAAGTTCTTCACAAAAACTTACAATATTGGAAGCCTTGACCTCCCTAACAAACGCGACCTCAGGCCACTTACTGTAATAATCCATTAAAACAATGGCAAACTTTCCAGCAATGTTGCCAATGCTAAATGGGCCACAGATATCCATCACCAATTTTTGCCACGGTTTGTCTGGAAATGGAACAGAACTAATAGAAGATTCTTGAGGAATATGAGATTTATCACTACAAGTGCACGCAGCACAATTCCTCACACACCTTTCAACATCCTTGTCCATACCCGGCCACCAGAAATCACACCTACACCTCCTTTCATACCGGACATGCCTGAATGGCCCTCATGCATAAGATTTAATAGCCTATTACGTAGAATAGATGGTACTACAAGTCTATCAGCTCTTCTGACAATACCAAGTGTAAGATCATAAGAAAGTTCAGGCCATACAGTTTTATATTCAGATAGATCAGGATCACTCCATGAAAAGTTGTTGCACGGTGAGGTTAAACGTGCAATCACATCCTTTAATACAACATCTTCCTGAACAGCTTGTTTCCACTCTTCTAAACTGATTGCACCCTTGCAAGCTTCATCTATTGTAGCTATTGACCAGTCCTCATCTTGATCCATCACATTGTCATCACCACAAACCGGAAGTCGGGATAAACAGTCAGCATTAACATTTTTGATGCCCGGAACATACTCCAATGAAAAATCATATTCCTGTAACTTATAAATCCATTTAGCAATTCTAGGAGTCGCTTTCCCTGCACCTTTAGTTGAAAATATATCTACAAGGGGCTTATGATCAGTCCTTAATTCAAAATTAGTGCCTCAGATATAATTTCTAAAATAATTCACTCCCCAAAAACAAGCAAGAGCTTCCTTCTCTATGACAGAGTATGAAGGTTCTGCACCTTTCAATGTACGTGAAGCAAAGGCTACCACCCATTCCAATTTGCCTTTGCCTTGCATCAAAACTGCTCCTTAGCCATATGCACTTGCATCCACCACAATGATTGACTTCTTGTTGGGATCAAAAGGTTTCAGTGCAACCGCATTTATGATTTCTTTTTTTACATCATCAAAAACAGATTGACACTCAGAACTCCACAAAAATTTCGCACCCTTTTTCATTAATGATCTTAAACAGAAAACTTTAGAAGCAAAATTTGGTACAAATTTGGAATAGTACTCCGCAAGTCCTAAAAAAGAACGAAGTTGATCTTTATCAGATGGTGACGGAGCACTCTTGATGGCATCTAATAAGTTTTTCTTGGGTTTAACACCTTCTGCTAATAAGGTATGTCCAAGATACTCTATTTCAGTCGTGGCAAACTTACACTTCTCAGCAGCAACAGTTAAACCAGCTTTTTGGAGTTTGCACAATACACTATTCAAAATTAAGTTATGGTCAACTCTGTCTTCCCCCCATACAAGTACATCATCTTGAAACACCAACATGTTGGGTATTCCCTCTAGAACCCTGCACATGACTCTCTGAAACACAGCAGATGCAGAGGATAGGCCAAAAGGCATTCTTAAAAACTGAAATGCACCCTCAGGAGTAATAAAAGATGTTAAATGACGAGACTCAGGATGTAATTTTATCTGATGATAAGCATTAGATAAATCAATTGATGAAAAGAATTTACCATTTTTAACAGATGCAACCATTTAATTAATTCTGGGTAAAGGGTAGCGATCCACCCAAATATTTTTGTTAAGATCTCTTAAATCCACACACATGCGCAATTTGCCGTTGGGTTTTCGTGCCAAAACTACTGGACTAAGCCAATCGGATGCTTTGATTGGTTCAATAATGTTTTGGTCACATAATCGATCAAGTTCTACCTTGAGTTGAGATCTTAACAGTAAAGGAACATTGCGCACTTTATGAACAATGGGTACACAATCAGGTTTCAGAATTATACGATGCTCAAATTTTTTAAGACATCCCAACTTTGGACTAAACAGATCAGGGAATTTCTTATGCCATTCTAAACCATCATCGTTATCTTGGGTTATTAGAACTTCATCGACATGTCTTTTATGCCAATTGGGAGATAATAACACCTGATCCGGATGATTAGGATCGAGAGTCATCCCTAAGTTCCATAGTTCTTTCCATCCTAACAATGCTCTGCCTTTTTCTACAACATATACAGTTCCAGAAGTATTCCGGTCCTTAAAAATAATTTCAGATGTAAAACATCCAATCACAGGTAATTTAATGCCTAAATAACCCACAGGAGTTCTTTGTGAACATATGAGATCTGGTTTACCACAGGTTTCCCACATGTTCTTATCAATAATGGTATATAATAAACAAGAATCAGCCCAGAGAAACAACTTGTGATTGTTGATAGTAACTTCACATTTTGGAGGTTGGATTTCTTCAGAAATTTGATTAACTTCATTATTCCAAATTGCCATAACTTCAATATCACTGTCACTACTGGAATGAATAGATTTGTTAATAAAGTTGACAGAATTCTTCCATGCATTAGGATTGTCAGATCTACACATTTTTGCAAAATGACCAGACTTATTACATTTGAAACATGTGACATTCGATGCAGGACACCAAGAATTTTCAGTGGTATGTCTAGTATTCCCACATCTAAAACAAAATTGTTTGTTAAAATTAGGTATTTTACTGGAAGAAGGTTTGTTGTATGACACAGTATTCCTATTACTGCTAGCAAAAGTTCGAGGTTTAACTTTGACATCTCGTTTAGCATTATATCTGCTGTCAAAAGATTTGGACCTATTAATCACAGCACAAATATCACTGGAATCTTTGCTGTCGGAAAATTTAAGGTCTTTACTTTGCACACTGCTTAACTCTTTTACATAACGAGAATTATTTTCAATTCTTCTAGCAATGGAAATAGTTTTATGGAGAGATGGATCTTTTAAATCTAATAACTTCTCTTGAATTTTAGTATTATTGGTTCTGTTAATAAATTGATCTCTTATAATCTCTTCATGTAAATCCTTAAATTTGCAAGTAACTGCCAACCTTCTTAAAACTGTAACATATTGTTCTACAGTCTCACCAGCTAATTGTGCTCTTGAAAAGAATTTATGTCTTTCTACAACAATGCTGGTTTTTTTTCCAAAATTTTCCTCTAAAGCTTTAAGTGCATCAAGATATTCATCAGATGAATATAATTCAGCTTTTGAACAATCAAATACCACATCTTCATCACTAAGGTCTTCATCACCACCTTCACAAACTTTAGAAACAATGTTAGATTGTATCGGTAATGTTTTTAACACTTTCCTACCTTCAACACCAAGACTATGTTTAAGTAATGCTAATTTTCGTGAAACTAAAAATACTTCACCACCAATAGCTTCTAGGTATGTTTCAAAAGACTCACGCCAATCCTCCCAATTCATAGGAGGTATACCAGGATCCTGTAAAAATTTTGGTGGAGCTAAAATATTATTAGTCTCCCTGTTAATAACAAAATAATTAATATATAAGAAAAAAAAAAATTATGTAAAATATCTAACACAGTATGTGAGATGAATAATAAAAAAATTAATTAATAAAAGAAAGGTAATCACCGTTGTCCGTTGAATTAGGAAAATAGGTGAAGTTTTTACTGTATAATATATTATTAAAAGTTGTTCGTTGTAAGATCCTTAATAAAGTTATTTTTAAAAGAAATCTCCGGTGAAACGCGCTCCAGAATGCATTGCATGTTGTCCACAATGCATTGCGCGAGTGACGTAGTTCAGGATCCTAGTACAAGGAACAATGGCCGTCAATGCTGCTGTCTTCGCGCTGCTCCGCGAGCGTATTGTTGCCTCCGCCTTCACGCTGCTTCCACGAGCGTACTGCTGCCTTCGCACTGCTTCACGAGTGTAGACTCGAAAAATGCCAAGTAAACGGGTAACGGAATGTGATATACGCTGCTTGCAAAACGAGTCGAATGGTGAAATATATTGCGCGGAAGTATTTAAATTAAGGAAAAAAAATGTTTTTTAGAAACAAAAATGTAGCGCAGTGCTTCCCTTTCTGTTCAGAAAACAAATAAATAACAACAACTCAAAATCGAAAATCTTCCAGATGAGCTTAAAGTCTTACTCACATGGAGTTGAAGATAACGATAGTCAATGCGTCTTTTTGGAAGCGTTTCTTGTCTCTTTTTTTTTTTCCTTCTTATTCTTGGTATTCTTGGTGTTGTTTTTGCTTTTTTTTTTAAATTCCATAAAATTCGTGTGAAAACATCTTAGGGTTAGGGTGGGTGGTCTTCTCCCTCGTCGCCACTTTTGTAAAGAAGAGTCTTCTGTAGCTTTGAAGTCTACTTGAAGTTTATTAGTAGAAAGGACCCCAAGATGTCACTGCCTGGACAGCATAGCTTCAACTGCCTATTTACATTCTAATGCTGACCACGAGTGAATGAACATTCCACAAGGATTAAAGAAACAGTAAATACATATAATAACACTAGAACAGTATATAATGTAATGTAAGGATGTAACACCCACCCTCTGTGAAGATCTTTTAGGAACCCTGACGGTGAACAAGACCCCAGCTGTGGACTTAGTCATGAGGTAGTGGGACAGCATATGCATGACTGAACTGGGAGATCACCCTAATAACACTGTCTGAGACATAAGTAGGATTGGAGCTGGACTATCGCTTCTTTTGTTTTGTGGGGAAGGTTCTGTGTGGGGCCTATAGTTGACCTTGCTTTTCCCTGGTGTTTTTCTTTTTTCTTTTTTTTTAACCCTTTGAAGTACTTGCATCTTAAATAGTATACTTGCTGAATTCTCATATAATGGCTAGCATGGTACAAACAAGGTCATCTAAATTGAGCCGGAATATTTCACCCAACTCCCACTCTATAACTAAGCTGGCGCAACCGACTGCAATCAACAGAATGTTGCGAAAAGCCATCGGTGCGGTTGCAAATGAAATTGAGCGCACTGAGAGGCACCTCTCACTAACCCCGCAAATTGACCTTACGTCCTTGTCCCAAGAAATTGAGTCTGACATGGCAGTATACCCCCCCGAATGCCCTAGTAACTTCTCCACCCATTGATACCCCTTGCGCCCAGCCGGCAATCATCGATAACCCAGTGGAACCTATAGCGATGGGGAAGGGTCAAACAGCTAGAAAAAGGAAGATAAGCATTAAGAAATCTAGACAGAAGATGGGAAAAAACATTACTGCCCCAACTGAAAACAGCATTGTGGCTGCAGAGGAACCCAAGGGACGCGTACCATTAACACAAGTACCACCGAACTGGGCATCTCAAATTATCAGTGACCTGCAGAATCACTTTGAGTCGCTTATCAACACACAAATGAGATTAATTCTGAGTCGGCTAGATAAAGTGGTAACTTTGATTAAAACAAAGGGGGTGGGGGTGGGCAACACTTCTCCCTCACTAGGAACCCCAAAAGCCAATGAGACTGCAACCACGCCCATGCTAGTTGCACCACTAAGTAATCCCCTAGAAGTGCAAACCTCTACTGTCATGCGCCCTCCACTACCCCCAAACCCCTAACAGCCTCATACCAGCCGTGATCCCAATGGCCATACTGTGAGCTCAGGTGATGCTATCCGTGTCGTACCAACACACACCACTCACGCTGAAGTTCATAAGCAACCGACACGAGAACCCTTACCCCCACGTCAAGCCAAAGGGCGACTCTCCAAAGCAACCATTACCCCTTTACCATGCATAAACTTACCCCCAGATGCGGCCCCATATGTAATTATACTCACAGGTGTGCCAGAGCTGGAGCCAGACTGCACAGTGGCCTATGACGACCTCAAAAATAAAACCATGTTCTGGCTGAATAAGAACAGGTCATTGACTGGGAATGAACAAGGGGAAATTCTGTTTACTCGGAGGGTGAGTTGGTTGGGGAATAGGCCAAAGGATGTTATTGGCGACTGTGTGGTGGTTAACTTTAGGAACCACCGCATTGGCAACCAAATATTACACTGGGGACTGATCAGCCAATTAAGTACCATCAGATCCTTGCCCCTGAGCTTTTTCTACCCAAGGGAAACCCCATGTCCTGAATTAGGCACCGGATGGCGAAGTAGAAGTGATAGCTCCCTGGGTGAGTTGAGCCTCCCCCGTTCCACGCCACATGCCCCTCACAGATATCAGGGTTTACCCCACTTTAGGAATAGATTGGACCCCCCTACGTCATTGGACGAGCAGGACTGACTGAAGAGCAGCGTAACTCCCTCTATGTACCGACTGTGTGAGAAGGGTTGCTTCCCTAATATCTCCCAGACTGTAATCTCATCAAAATACACTGCACTGCACGTGCCCACCAATCATGGCATGAAGGTTCCCAGATGGGGCCCCCAAGAACCATGATAAGGTCCCTCGTATTTCTGGTAACATGTTTGGATCATTGGTCAGATCATAGGGAGTGAGGAAGCTCCAGGGCTGGATCTTCTCTCCCCGTACCATCAGCAATCAGAGAATCTATATAATCCACCCAAGCCTATCGAGGACTCAAAAAGTGAAGGGATAGAGCACAATAATGCAGCTCCATTATACCCCAGAGAGACACAAATGCAGGAGGGGATAAAACTGGTTTCCTGCAATATAGCTGCATTATCAGCAAAATTCGATAACTAGGAGAGGAGAAAGTATATCACCAGGTTTCAGGTAATTTGTCTGCAGGAAACTTGGGTGACAGATTGTAGCCCCTTTCACCTAGCAGGGTATAAGTGTTTTTCTGTGCCTGCATTGAAGTCAACATTGGGAAGAGCTATGGGAGGACTTTTTACATTCGTAGATTTGCAGTTGGAGGGTGTATGGACCAACCTACATTGGCCCATAAATAACTTGCAGGCTCATGGGTTCCATACTAATGGGCTAAACATCTTTCTGGTAAATCTGTATAATGCAGTGGCTGCTAACGGGAGTGGATCCACAATAAGTGAATTGGATAACCGATTAAGCGCAGAAATATCCTTAAGGAAGGGAGCGGTGGCCCCGTTAGTGGTTTTAGCTGGTGATTTCAATTGCCATCTGTGTCCAATCCTGACCCCTGTCGAAGATTGATATTGTTGCTTGCTGGAGGAAGATCCTCACTTCCAGCACTCTGGCGAGGGGATGGAATTGGACACAGCACTGAAAAATCATACTCTAGTACACACTATAGATTTAGTAGCTATAGGAAGTGGAGGAGAGGTTAACCCAACATTTAAGGGCAGAGGGTGTCGTTCCTTCATAGATTTTATAGTGGTCTCTAGCCTACTTAAGAACTGGATAAGAGGGGCTGAGATTGAATGGAGCATTTTCAGCGATCACAACTCCGTAGTGCTGGAGATAGCAAACCTATCCCCCAGAAGTGCTAGGAGAAGTGTAGGGATAGCCAGCATTGAGAGAGTAACAGATCAGGGGAGGCGACTCAGATGGTCCAAAGTGGACGGGGACGCTTTCTACAAATCTGCAATGGAGACAGGGAATGTAATGCTCGGGGTGTGTCTCGATTTATCAGTAGAGGGACCCGCCTTCGTTAAAGTATTTGAGCAAGTGGCGCATCTAATAGATGGGCTATTAAAGACCAAGAAGCAAGGGAGAGCAACTGCCACCCCACGATGGTTTGATCACGACTGTTCACCGGCACAGAAATAGCTAAAATTAAGCCTTAAAACAATGCCCCGGGACAAGTCACGAATAGCACAGTGTAGGATTGCATATAACAAGGCGATAAAGTGCAGGAAACATTCTCTCCAATTCCAAGCCTGGGAAGATCTAAGGGACGCTGCGGTCAGAAGGGATCTAACTGAGTTCTGGAAAATTATAAACAACCCATTTTTCCAGGACTCCAATGCCCCGGAAGTTGGCAGCACCATCTTGCCAGCTCAATGGTATGATCACTTTAAAAGTTTATATAACCATACTGTTGAGCCAAACGAGGATGACGGGGAGGGACACTGGAGGGATACCATGACTGAATTCTCTCTAAAGGAGGTAGTAGCGGGTATTCAGGGCCTAACAAAAAACAAAGCACCAGGCCCAGACGGTATCCCACTGGATTTTTATTTGAGCAAGGTGGATTTGTGGGTCCCCATACTCACAAGGGTGATAAAAGCGGCGGTTTCAACCGGCCTTCTGCGCTCATGGTCCTCAGCAACAATAGTTCCCATCTTTACAAAAGGAAATAGGGACAACCCCCATGCTACCGCCCCATATCTTTGATCGATGTATCGGCCAAGGTGTTGGGACGAGTAGTACTTAACCGTCTTATGGATTAGGCCGATGAACACCAAATCATCACAGATTTGCAGTACGGTTTCAGGGCAGGGAGATCCACAACGGACCAGTGCCTGAACCTCTATCTATTGGTGGCAAAATATACACTAGCCAGTAACGAGGCTATATATCTTGGGTTTATGGACCTCACTGCGGCTAATGACCATGTCAACAGAGAAAAGCTGTGGGCCCTGATGTCCAGACTAGGCGTTGACCAGGGCCTGGTTAATATATTGAAATCCCTGCACTGGAACACTACTGCCAAAGTGCGTTTTAATTTGGAAGGGGGCACCACTGCACCTTTTGCCTGTAACAGCGGGGTCAGACAGGGATGCATCCTGGCCCGGTTTTTATTTTCCCTTTATATTAACAATTTTGACCAGGCACTAGGCAAATTAAAAGTAGATTCCCCCTGTGTGGGTTCCTAACCGATCCCGGTGCTGTTGTACGCAGATGATGCAGTTCTCCTAGCCCGCACCCCTAAGGGACTGCAGTGTTTGATAGACGGGTTTGTTAGCTTTATGGACACTTTGGACCTGTCGGCAAACCTGACTAAGTCATATGTTATGCTGGCGGGAACTAAACCTTACAAACAACTTTCATATAAAATAGTCTCACATAAACTAGGGC
Source organism: Lissotriton vulgaris (assembly GCF_964263255.1). Taxonomy (NCBI): domain Eukaryota; kingdom Metazoa; phylum Chordata; class Amphibia; order Caudata; family Salamandridae; genus Lissotriton; species Lissotriton vulgaris. Next base: position 159,828,608 of record NC_141688.1, read on the forward strand.
AAGTACAGACCTTCCCTTACCTTGGCTTGTTATTTGACGGGTTCTTAAATTTTAAATCTCTAATTGAAGAGCGATGTACCAAACTAGTGGCCTCAACTGGGGCGATTATGAATTATGGACGCAGGCTGGGCCGGTGGTCGCCAGAACAAGTTATGAACCTGTACAGCTCAATCTGTTGCTCAAAAGCGATATATGGGTCCGAGGTCTGGGGCTTTGTCAACACTCAGATATTACAGATAGAGGAAAATAAATATTTAAGAAAGGTCCTCAAAACCCCTCAAAGTATCCCTGCCCACATTATCCATGAAGAACTAGGAAGGGTATACATTGAGGATCTGATAAAGGTCAGGCCTCTAATGGCCTGGTTAAAGATTTGGTCAAATACCGAGGCGGACCTGAGCAGACAGATTATCAGAGATTGAATGGACAGGGACAATGGAATGAGCATTCTGTTGTATTCTCTGCACTTATGTTTTACTGTACCTCTTTAAGTCTTACATTCTATTTTCCCTGATGTCATCTTCCACTGTGTTCTGCTCAGTCAGTTAGCTCCCTGCTTTCTGATGGGAACACCAGTTATTCTCTGTGGTGCTTAATAAATACTCATTAAGCCTTATACCTGTCTCTCCAACTTCATTTACAACACATGGCGTTGATGAGCAAAGGGAGCTGGACAACCACAGAGGGAGGAGAACTCCACTGGTGAAAAAAGAACCACGCAAGTTTGGTGGAAAAGAGGAACCACGCACTTCAAGTTAAGAGGAACTGTGAACAAGGAACAGAAATGTCTCTGCAACTTTAAAAACAGTAACAAAAAAAAACAGGAAGAAACTCTACACTTAATGGCAACAAAAGAAGTCTGCTAATTTCTCAAACAACTGGTGAGTTTGAGGGAATATTTGCCTGCTTGTACTTTGGATTTAAATTGAACTGTGACCTTGTTTGTTTTGGGATTGTGAAAAGCGTAGTCTCTGCAGAAGAAACAGAATTTCTTGCCAAACAAAGTGAACCATAACAGTGATTGAGTGCATCTTTCGTAATTCTTGGATTTAAATGGAACTGTAACCGTCTCGTTTTAAAAATTGTGGAAAGCGCAACCTGTACAGAAGAAACAGAATTAATTGACTTGTGCGTTTTACTTGTACCACGACTGTATGACTGTAAGCATCTTTCAAAGTTAACCAGCATCACCAGTAGAAATACGGAGACACTTTTCCCATTGCGCAGCATTTTTCAAAATCCTGCTCGAGCAGAGAAACACGAGCTTACTCACCGTTGGAATCCGGTGACATTTTCTGAACGGAGCCATTGATGCTTCTGCTGGCCAGCGTCAAGAAGGAAGCATTGAGCAGTAAAAGGAAACAAGCGTCATAAGCGGCAGTGACGTAGCGGCAGTGACGTAGTGACGCAACGTAGCGTACGTAGCGGCCATTTTGAAGCTTTACCAGGTAACTAGGCAACGAACGCTGTTTTTCAATGACTAAACAACGCGTTGAACAAACATCGTTGCAGCTGGAAAAGGACACTTTCCGTGGCAAATTTCCATAAAGACGAGTGTCTACAAACAACAAAGGAGGCGATTTAAACGGTGAGGAAATTATTTGGAAATAGTTTTTTTTTAAGGCTCGAAGCTAACAAGATTGACAAGTTGTTTCTAACACAATCCATATTACTAGACTATAGAGTCTAGAATTTATGACATTAAATTGAATAGCCTACCTCAAACATTTTCATGGAATAATGTTTTGACATACTGAACTGAAAGATTGAGGAAAGCATACATTTTTTTTTGTTGCGCGTTTGATGTGGAAGAATAGACACATCAATTAAAACTGATCACCTCTGTGTTGAGAAAAGTAGTGCCCTTACTATTTTTAAAACAATTTATTGAAAGTTTGCAATTTAAAAATGTTTTTGAAATGGAGAATCTTAATGTCATTGTACCTCCTATGTTCCTACAAACTACTGGAGATCCACCCATCGAGTGGGATGAATGGATAGACATTTTCGAGAATTATATTGAAGCACTTGATGGGAAGGATTTCAGTGCAACCAGAAAAAAAGCCCTCTTGTTAAGCGCATTAGGCAAGGAAGGTCAACGTTCTTTTAAATATCTTCCGGTAGGAGTAAACCAAGATGGAAGGGCAATAACCAACGTGTACACAGAAGCTAAGGCTCGTATGAAAAAACAATATGCAAAGGAGGTAAACATCGTCATGGCGAGACACAAATTTTACACTCAACCCCAAAGGAATGAGGAATCAGTGGATCAATTTGTGGCTAGGTTACGTGAGCTGTCCATTAAATGTAATTTCGGAGAGATAAGGGACGAAATGATACGAGATCAGCTGATAGTACAATGCCGAAATAAAAAGATGCAGGAAAAACTGTGGGCTGCAAAAAATCCTACCTTGCAAATGGCCATTGACATAGCGAAAGTAGTTGAGGAATCGAATGCATGTATGAGAGAGATGGAAAGAAAAGATAACGCAAAGGAAAATGTACAAGGGAATGGAGTTTCTTGTGTTGAACATGATGAAGTTGCTGCTGTGAACAGGAAAAGTGTAGATCTGGGAGAGAGAAGTCAGAGGAGATTTAACAATGGGTTCTCAGGCAATGACAAGAATAGATTCCAAGGAAGAATGTGCAGTAGGTGTGGGAGTACTTTCCATAGTTCAGATTTCAGGAGATGTTTTGCTATTGACAAAATGTGTAGGAAGTGTGGGAGGAAAGGACATTTCGCCAAGATGTGTAGGGGTGCAAACGCTGATAAAGTGGCTGTTGTCGAAAACAGGGAAGAAGTGAGAGACATTATTAGTGTTGAGGGTGCCAACAAAATATTGTGTTTGGGTGAGGATGGTGTGAATGAAGGTGAACCTGGTAGAAGATATAAGCCTAAAGCTCTATTCCTTATTGATAAAATTGAGATTCAGTTGATGGTTGATCCAGGGTCATTGTGGACTATTATCCCCAAGGATATGTATTTAGCAAATTGGAAGGATGTGCAATTGTTTGCTAGTGATATTAGTCCCTGTGGATATCAGGGCGAGAGTATAGATGTGATTGGATTTATGGTATGTGTAATATCATTTAAGGACCGTTCCGCCAAAGGAAAGGTGTATGTAGCCAAATCGGGTCCTGCAATTTTGGGGTGGGGGCAACAGTATGACCTCGGTATAATCATAAATCCCAGGGCAGCACAACAGGTGATGGTTGTAGATAGTATAACCACGGATTCAATTGTTGAAGGGATGAATGGTTTGTTTGACGAGCATATTGGAGAGTTGAGAGGTTATGTGCATAAAATTGTACTGCGGGATGATGCCGTACCTATGCAACACAGGGTGAGGAAGGTTCCATTCATCGCACGTGAAGAAGTGAAGAAGATGTTGAAGGAGATGCTAGACCAGGGGGTGATAGAGCAGATCGAAACGTCACCCTGGATTTCTCCCGTAGTTATTACGACCAAATCTGATGGAAAATTTCGTTTTTGTGTGGACCTTCGCACCCTGAACCAGAACATTGTAGTAGACAACTTCCCTTTACCGAACATCAACGAGCTGGTTCTAACACTAAAAGGGGGAAAGTACTTCTCTAAGCTGGACCTCCGCAGCGCCTATCACCAAATAAAGCTACATCAAGACTCCAAGGCATTGACCGCGTTCATAACAACTGAAGGAATATACCAATTCACACGTATGCCTTTCGGACTTGCCTCTGCAGCTGGGGTATTTCAAAGAATGATGGGGGCTGTACTGAAGGGTGTGAACAACGTGGTGTATTTCCAGGACGATGTTCTGATATTTGGAGAGACTGTTGAAGAACACAATTTGATTTTGAAAACTGTTTTGGAGAGGATGGAACAAGCAGGATTGACTCTTAAGAAAGAGAAATGTAAATTTGCGGTGGAGGAGGTTGAATACCTTGGATATACTTTGTCTGTTGACGGGGTAAAACCCAAGAGAGACTTATTGGACTCTATCAGGAATGCACCAGCTCCGTGTGACAAAGATCAGTTGAGGTCTTTTCTCGGCCTCATTGAGTACTATGCTAAGTTTGTAAGAGATTTTGCAGAGAAAACCGAAAAGATCAAGGTGTTGTTGAGGAATGGATGCAAGTTTGTGTGGGGTGTGGAACAAGAGGAGTGTTTTAAAAAAATCAAGGTTGAAATTTGTGAGGCTGGCATCTTAACACCGTTCGACACTAACCGTAAGTCAGTCTTGATGGTGGACGCGAGTGCTGTGGGGGTTGGTGCGGTTTTGGCTCAAGTACATGAATCTGGACTCAAGACTGTAGCTTTTGCTTCAAGGACACTCACAACGGCTGAGAGGAATTACTCTATAATCGAGCGGGAAGCTCTAGCTGCAGCGTGGGGTTGTGAGTATTATAGAATGTACTTGTGGGGGTTTAAATTTACGTTATTGACAGATCACAAACCCTTAGTTAAAATCCTTTCACCTGGTGGGGCTGGCAAGGGTTCTGCCAGGTTAGCTAGACTCGCTGCTAGGATCCAAGAGTATTTGTACACTGTTGAGTATATTCCGGGTTGGAGGAACTGCCAAGCGGATGGACTCTCTAGACTTCCACTACCTTGGGAGATGGTAGACAAGTTAGGTGTGGAATCTCTCAATTCAGAGGGCTCTGTGGCTGCTGTGGATGAAGTTGTAGATATGTGTGCTGGAGCAATTAGTAGGAGTTTGTGGAATACCTCCATGGCTAAGGACGTGGTGTTGAGTGAAGTGAAAGACCTGATTGTGAAGGGTCCAAGGAGAGAGAGTTGCTTATCCCCTGCACTTTGCCCTTATTTGAAGGTTCTGGAACAATTGTCTGTCTTGGATAAAGATGGTTTCATGATTTTAATGGAAGATAAATTTATTCCTCCACAGGAAGTGAGGTTTACTCTATTTAAGTTAGCCCATGAGGGTCACCTAGGACAGTCCCTCACTAAGAGGAGAGTCAGGGGGAATTTTTGGTGGCCCGGAATGGACTCCGAAATTTCTAAGTGGGTGGAAAAATGTACAGACTGCTTGGAGAGCGAGAAAAGGCTTAAGGTCGGTAGTCATACTGGTTGTGGCTCAATAGTAGACCCAGGGTGTCCATGGCACACCATATGTCTTGATTTCATTGGCCCGTTTTACCAGTTGAGTCAAGATATGAGGTTTGGGTTAGTAGTAGTTGATGTTTCTTCAAAGTGGTTAGTAGTTAAATTCATGAAGGAGATCACTACGAACAGCACCATTGCTGTGTTGAGTGAAATTTTTAGAGAGGAAGGCTTTCCAACAAGGATTATCACCGATATTGGGACGCAACTCACCTCCCTGGAGATGGCCAATTTCTTGGGAAAGTGCGGTATTGCACACTCAAGGACCTCACTTTACAACCCCCAGGGGAATGGAATAGTTGAGAGGGCGAACCGGATGGTTAAAGGTGCCATTCAGATGGCGATTTCTTCTAGGACGGATGTGAGGGGTTTGGTTAATGACCTGGTTTGGGCCTACAGAACTACTGAAAATGGTGTGACTGGTATGATTCCTTTTTGTGTCATGAGGGGGCGTTCAGCTGGCACTAAGCTTGTTGCTGCATGGATGAAGGAGTATCTGAACGCTAACGTTCCCGTTAGTCCTGATAATCCTGACAATGTGTGTGAACCAGATGGAAAGTGTAAATTTGCAGTGAATGATTGGGTGAAAGTCAAACCTGGTCGAGTTGGCGTCGGATTGACAAAGTTCAGGGGACCATTTAAGGTCAGGTCTGTGCATAAAAGGTTTGTGACCCTATTTAACGGTGAGAGTTGGAATTTGAGGCGTGTGGCGCTGTATAAGAAGGCTGAGTGTGAGGGTAATGTGCCTCCTAATGAGATTGGTGTTGGTAGAACTCAGAGAGTGAGAAGACCTCCGGGTTACTTACATGATTTTGTTTGCGAGTAAGGTCTCTCTCTGTAACGAAGAGCATGTGCTTAGTATTTTTGTTTTTTTATATAGACTTTTGTTTGTTTTTCTATACGAAGGGAAGAGGATATGTTGTATTCTCTGCACTTATGTTTTACTGTACCTCTTTAAGTCTTACATTCTATTTTCCCTGATGTCATCTTCCACTGTGTTCTGCTCAGTCAGTTAGCTCCCTGCTTTCTGATGGGAACACCAGTTATTCTCTGTGGTGCTTAATAAATACTCATTAAGCCTTATACCTGTCTCTCCAACTTCATTTACAACACATTCCCTGGCTTAAATATGTCAAGTCCACACTTGAGGGAATTGGTTGTAAGGATATTTTTATCAACCCTATGGAAATTATCCCCCAAGATATTCGAGAGTCAAAATAAAATTTGTGGACGCTGCTGCCTCACGTAGAGCGGCCGCGGAAGAAATGAAACATCAGTCTGCGGCCACAGGATTGTGAAAACGTTGGAAGGAATGGAACCATATATTGCTCTTATGCATAACGCCCAGGACAGATTTTTATTCACTCGATTTAGGCTCAACCTTTTACACCACTAACTGGCTGATCCTCCAGATTTTACCTCAACTGTTGAGCAGAAGGGTGCCTGCGGCTGCGACAATAGATCTCCGCAGGACACCCTTCATTTTGTATTATTATGCCCATTTTATGTTTTACCTAGGCGTAGCTTTTTAGTAGGAATTTTAAAGCAGGCCAAGTTTAAACATGCTAAAGTTGCCCTGTTATTTCTGCAAAAGGCTAATAATCCTTATACATTGTGTTGCATTATGAGTTTTATCAAGGTCGCCTTAAGGTTAAGGAACTCAAGAGGGCAGTGCTGAATGAATTGTTTGCTTAATTGTCTCCAATCATGTGTCGCAAACTGTATGTCTTTGATTTTAACTGTTTTAAATGTACTTTTATGGTATTTTCTAAGTACCTAATAAAGTATTATTGACTTGACTTGACTTGACTTATAATCTTTTTTTACTTATCATTTATGTCATCCTATTTATCCTTGTAAGCCGATGAATGCAGAGCTTAATGGTAAGAGAAAATATTTAGATAATAGACAACTTGTTTTTCTCTATATTCCGAAGTAGAGATTATTTTTTCTGTTGGTAGATTGAGAGGAAGTGAGTTCAACAATTTGGCCATAACCTTTGATACAAATCTGTCCACTGTTCTAGGCCTTGGAAATATATAAATTCTGAGAAAAGCGGAGTGCACGAGTGGTTAATAAAATGAAAATGTACATATTAATGAGGTTATAAATTAATGTGTGGAACATTGTCGGAGGCCTAAACTTGACTGAGGAGTGGATAAGCAGGCAGTGAAAAGACTTTGGTACAATTGGATCTGTAGCAGACGTTTTTTTGTTAAGTCCAATTCGATAGCATTAACCTTGGACAGCCTGGATTGGATAAATGCAAGCCGTTGGTGATGTAAGGCAATATTCTTTTCTTGAATGAGGAGATGATGAAAAATAAAATGCAATCTGTTGGACCAAGACTGATAGGGATAGACCATAGTTTAAAGCCAAGATGTGGGTTCCCAGTCATTTTGCCATAATGAATTGTAAAGGATCTCAATCTTTGACAGATGTAATTCGAGAAAAGTGGCTGAAATCCACCAGCAAACAAAAATGCCAAAAACAAGACTATTTTACACAGTTTACTGATCTCAAAAAGAAGTTTCATAAAGGTAGCTGAGTTTTAAAAAATAGGAAATAATGAAATCCATTTGAATGCGATTCTCATGAAGACAAGCCCAGTAAATGATTGAAGGAGAATATTGTGGGGGAGTGTTTTGAAAGCTGAGGAAAAATCAAACAGAACTGAAGCTCCACAAAGACTGTCAATCGCAAGCATTTCTCTGTTTGTTTCAAACCACCATTTTAATGTTTTTATTATTTTGTACTGAGAACATTCAATTGATGTTTTAAACTGCCTTTATCATCAGCTCTTCATACGTGGTTGGTCCTGGTTTTCAACATTTGATTTATGCATTTAATGTTATGACTTTTTTTAATCTTTTTTATTTAAGTACAAACTGTGTGTCTATTCGCTGATTTATTATATATATGTGATAATCCCTTTTCTTACTTTGTTTTTGAATCATTATATTAATAGCGACCTGTTGCCAGACGCTGCGAGGGAGAGTTGAGCAGTGCGAGGAGGCGGAGGACGCCACGCTTTGCCTTGCTTGCTCTCACCCTTCCACACCCAGTCTGAGCAGGAGCTTGAGGCAACACACGGGACAGTAATCACCCGCCCGCCTAGCTGTAGCCCCCTCATCCCCAATTCTTACAATAGGCTGCCAAAGCTACTGATTTGCGGCTCCGTGTGGCTCCTGTGTGGCTCCTGCACCGCCCATGTTAACGAGGAGGTGTGAGTGAGCTGCAGCAGAGGCGTTGTAAGGTGGCTGAAGGCGGTTAAAACACAGGTTGTTCCTGTGGCGCCCTGCAAGGAATACAGCACAGAGCAAAGGCAATGAGCCTGGCAAGGGCCCTGGTAAGGAGCCCCCTTTCCCTTCCCCTGGCTGGAGAGTAGGCACTCACATCAGCTGACAGCGACAGCCACCAGCAGCAGAGGAGGTTGCAGCAGCAACTTGCCCTGTCTGCCGCTGACCTGGTCATTCAACTTTGTTTGTCTCTCCCCTCTGAGGACGGAAAACTGTTCACCAAGCGCTGGTGCCATCGTTATTATACAGACGCCGGGAGTGCCTGGAAAACTACACCTCCCAGCATCCTTTTGGCCGCTTTTCGCGCCAGCCCAGAGACAATTACTTTATTAAAGAGCAGGGTATTGTTACTTTGTTACTTTATGGACTACCTCTGAGTTTCATATGTTACTGCACCAAGCATTTTCTGTTAAGTATATCCTTGGTTCCGAGAGACTGAGACTGAGAGGCTAAAGGCTGCTAACCTTGGACTTTGTAATTTTGACCATTGAACGTTTTGGCGGCGCCAATGACACTGCATTAAGCACTTTATGTAATTACACTTTTGCACATAAGGACGCCGAAATCATTCGCTCACCTGCTGTTTCTAGCCCCACCAACACCAGGGAGACGCCGTGAGGGGAACGGCTGTCGCTCCCACATCACAACCTTGCTTGCAGCTACCGGGGGGTCAAAGACTACACCTCCCAGGTGCCCCGGCGGCTGAGTCGCGTCCCTGACGCCACCTCTGCGCCCGGAGGCGCCAGAAAAGAGAGGAACGCCTCTCGGCCCGCGAGGATGCGCGCGGGACATGCCCGAAGGGGACAGGACAGGCCCCCTCCCCTGATTCTACTGCAAGAGGAGGTAGAGTGTATCCACATACTATTTGACTATCTCTGTAGTTCAACTAATCCAACTCTAATCATGCCATGCAAGGGGGGAACAAGCTTAGCTACGCAGAGGGGCCAAGGTCAAGTGGTACAAAAGTATCACACGATTAGCACAAGCACATTGCCTACTGCCCTTGAGACAGACAAAAATTGTCCTTGTTACTCTCCAATTAGCACGCAATCTCCCCCACAAACTTCCCCAAGAGTGCAAAATCTTTCCCTGTGGGATGAACTAAACAGCCTATGCAATACTAAGTACGTCACAGTGGAATCACCTTCTCTTCCCAAAGGGATCAGCACTTCAAGGACCAAAGGCAGTATACGGGAATCCCCCTTTTTCTTTAAGAAAGACAACACCCAAGACTCAGTCCTCCCCCGGCCATTACCCATTAAAAGAAAGCATGATGAGGTCAATGCTGAAGGGAATCAATCTAAATTCCATAAACCATCCGTAAGCCCTACATCATCTGCTAATAATCCCCCTATCACCACGGAGTCTGTAGACAAACTGGATGATTCAACACTCTACCCCCAGTTGTCTCTATTGATCCAGATCGAGCAACTTGTTAAAACCATCATTTCCCCACTAGTAGAAAAAATAAACTCCATAGGGGAAAGGCTCTCGGGTCTAGAGAACAAAATCACGGCCATCCTGACACCTATCAATAACTCAGTAACACCTAACCGTTCCCAGCCATTTACTACCTTGCCAACAGCCAAGTCAACTTCCAATCATAAAAACGTTCAAGCCACATTACAACCACCTAAAATCCCAGATCCAACCACTTCCAAAGCCCCCTTCAAATCTGCTTTATCAAGGCCCCTAGGGGTAAAAACAGCACGCAAACCACCATACATACACCTTCCCCCAGAAGCTGCGCCATATGTGTCCGTCCTTTCAGGAGTACCAGCACTTGCGATGGGAAAAGCCGAAAGACAGCAGGACCTATTGAACAAAGTCATATTCTGGATGGGAAAAAACAGACCCCTTCCACAGGATCAAGATGGCGGAATCCTGAGTGTGAGAAGGGTGGGCTGGCTGGGCTCACTACCAAAAAACATTCCGGGGGACTTGGTACTGGTTACATTCAGGAACCGGAACATCGTCCCATACTTAAGTACCTGCCCGCCCCAAGAAGGAGATGGCCCAATACGCACTTGGGATTTACTTGACTTTTATCCATGCACGCCAAATATCCCCCTGTTAAGACGAACAATAGAGCACCACCACCCGCTGGGAGGGGGGGTCCACGTACCCTTGTGGTATTAGTTTCTCCGTTCCCAATAGATTTGATTCGTTGTACAATTGTCGCAACTTTTAAGTGCTCTCACCTAAAGGGACAATTTTGTGTATTTTTACAACTGACAGGGACAAACCGCTTGAATAACATGTCACACTATGGAACTTTGAGGCTGGGGATATGTCTTTTTACATGAAGTTATGTTGTTATTGAATGTATGTACTTATTTTAAGACTGTTTTTTATGTACGCTTTTATGATTTTAAAACAAACATCGAATAAAGCATTTTCGTATCGTACTATATTAATTCGTATAAAGATACAAACTATTATGAGTATTTTAAATGGTAAATGGGCAGTTATTCAAATAGTTTTTGTCCTACAAATCTTAAAGCTGTGGTGATGGGCCTCAGCAAGGCCTACCAGTGCTAGGGGTTCTCCCTTCTCTGCACAAAGTCCTCAGACGATAGAATAAAAGTTGGTACAGAAACTGGAATAGAAAATACAAGATTTATTAAACCTCATGAGGTGGAACTACATTCACACAACACCCTTCGGTAGTGTATGAAGTAGCACAATGAATGGAAGGAGCTTAGTCCTATTATACTCACGCAGGGGCTCAAATGAAGGCGGTACAAGTACAAAATGCTGGTTTTAGGTACATATATGGTCATACAGAAAATGCACAGTCAACAAGTGGGAGGAGCTAACAGTGGCTGTTTTTAGTAGAAACATCCTGACAGTTGCAAGATAGCCTCTAAATACAGGATGGCTTCTGCTAACGCTAAAACCGATCACTGCCAATTTACAACAAAGCTGTGAGCTCGATTTTGAAGCGCAACAATGTTGTTTTTTTCTTCTGATATCAGCAATAGGATACCTATACTGCACTTTAACTATGCTGTTTTATTTTCCTCTCTTGTTTCTTTTCTTTACAGTTATGCAGTGAATTAATGGGTGATATTGTTGTTTTTGGCCCTCAAGAAATTGCCACAAAGATGTCAGGCAATGAAGCGTGTTGGCCATTCGAAGTTTAGAGGTTGGAGCATATAACTTGATTTTTAAAAATCATTCCTCCTGGAACTTCAGACATAAAGTAGTGTTAGTCCCTTGGATACATTTTTAGTTCTGCTGTCACTAGACTGACTAAGTGCACAACATCACTTTATACGGTAGAACGAGAACAATCCTGGGGATTTTACATGGTTAGTGAGTGCTGTGGCTTTCCTACATTGCCTCCCATCCCTTCACTCATAAGAGCATGCTGAAGACGAGAAACCCAGCATGCTGAAGTTGTCATACAGCAGCTTCTAAATTGTTGCTTATGTGAGGTATCTTCTACTTTTTGCTGCATTCACCGTTGTGTGGGTTTAGATTACTAGCATTCCTACAACACTTACAAATGACATTAGGGGAAGTCCATGAAGTAGAACACTGGGTGCAGGGGAAAGTGTTGGCCTATGCAGTGTTCAAATTTACTAATTCCACTCCAGCATAAGCAACAGTACGCTCTGTTTGAATTTTCCCTATCCTAAGTTAATACAAAATAAATGGCATAAATGTTGAAAATGAATAAACATAAACTACATGTTCACTAACATATAAAGATATTGTTAGCATTAAATTATTTATAAATAATTTGAAACAAAAACATATTTATCATATAAAATTATAATAAACAAATATAACTTTAAAAAAATGTAAAAGTAGATTGCCATCCTGTTACCGTTCAGCTCCAGTTACCACAAAAATATTATCAATTATTATGTTTTTATAATTCTTGTACTTTTGGTGATTGTGTTGCTTTGCTTGTATATGTTTATGTGGCCCTCTTTGAGAGCCAAAACATAATAATAAATAAATAAATAAATAAATTATCAATTAATAACAAAAGCAAATAAAAATACGCAATATTTAATAATATAGTAACACTATCATCATAAAAGAATCTTGATTCGGACAATCATTTCCTTACTAGACAGATATCAATACAAAGGAATCAAACATATTCATAAAGCGAGTTAAAAACAGCTATATCATCCACTGGAATATTACATAACATAATAACAAATGTAATAACAATATTGAAATTAGTTATTGTACAACAAACATAAACATAATATAATTTCTTAACAACCATATGATTTACAGCACATAAATAATAGTATAATCAATAATTTAATCTTCTATTTAACAAACTAATAATTATTAAGTTGAAACTTTCAAATTAAGTTTTTTTAATAAATAACAAATTAAAATTTAAAAAACGACATTTTATAATCACCTTAAAAATAAATGTAAAAAAAGTTTCCACTCTATTCCCCTACAATGCCAATCAAAAATACAAAGCTGCACTAAAAAGTAATTAAACGTACTTAACATTCCGATAATACCTAAGGGGCTCATGCGTAGGCGGTCGGAAAAGTCATCCGACCGCCGTGGTACTGGTAAAAATCTTCCTGCCGTGTCCTGGGAGTATCTGACGATTCCATTATGATACAGGGACTGAAAAAGTCCGACTACAGCGGTTGGAAATACAAAAAATCAGTCTGCCACGGTCAGGATGCCTGAAACTCCAACTGAAGCTGTCGGAAAGGCATTTTTTCCATTCCCAAATGCCGATTTCACAGCAGCATGACCTCTGAGGAAATTATGATGAGACTGCAATTCTGTCGCAATGAACTCTGCGTACAACCGCGGTCCTGCTAAGCCAACATAAAAAAGTGTCCATAGGAAAAACACAGCTCAGATGATGGTCCTTCCTCAGGTGGGCACAGCCACACTGCAGAGAATAAAACACGCCCCTTCCATGACTAGCATCCTTTGCAAACAGCCAGCATTTAAGGTCCACATACCACAGCTGTTATAAGAGGAGACATTTGACACTGCACACATCACACCCACCTATCTCAAAGCACTAACTATTTTCACCCACACACGTGACACCTTTACACCTTCACTACCACATTCCTATTTTCACTAGTCTTCATTGTTCACACCATTTACCATGTCACAAAAAAGATGCCCAGATTTACTGACAATCAGTTGTCAATGATGGTAGAAGAGATCATTATAGTTAAACCACATTTGTTTTGCGCCCTGTTCCATCAGACCCCCACTTGCCAGGAAGAATCAAATGTAGGACAGGATAGTTAACAAAGTCAATGTAGTAGGTTCCACCCAGCTTACACTGTGTGACATCAAAAAAAGGTGGCATGAACTCAAGGCCTGGGTAAAATACCGGTCCAACAGGAACCACGAGGTGGCTCAGAGAACTGGCGGGGGCCCTCCTGTGCCTCCAGTAACATTCACAGATTGGGAGAAGGAGCTTGCCATACTGCATCCAGAGAGTTTTACAGGAGTAGCTGGAGGAGTGGAGACTGGTAAGCAGTAACTATAAAACTGCCACTACACTATCATATTATTTAGCACACCTATTGACATAGACTATAATGTTCAATGTGCACATATTTAGTACCCACTGCTTCCACCCAAATCCTTACTTGGCAGTCATTTCACTACTCTGTTCCACCTCACAGGTAGGTAGCTATCTTACTAGGTGGTGTTGGGACAGGAAAATGCCACTCCAACTCCCACCAGGCCCTCTTCCCTAATCCCTGAACAGGATGTAACACTGCTCTAACACCATTCCCCACTTGGCAGCCATTTAATTCATCAGCTCCACCTCACAGGTAGGTAACCATCTTACCAGGGGTTGTGGGGCCATCAGAACACAACTACAATTTCTGCCTGTTCCTCTTGCCTCACCTATGAACAGGATGTAACACTCCTCCCACCCAAGAGACATCTGGTATACATTTTACTCCTCTGCTACACCTCCCAGGTAGGTAGTAATGTTATGCTCTCTTGCCTCACCACTGAACCAGATGTAAATCAGCTCTTAAACGATTCCCTACTTGGCAGCCATTTCACTCCTCTGCTACACCTCACATGTAGGTAACCATCTTACTAGGGGCTTCAGGGGCAGGAGAATACCACTAGAACTCCCTCACGACCCTCTTGCCTCACCCATGAACAGGATGTAACACTCCTGCCACCCCAGAGCCATTTGTTAGCCATTTCGCTCATCTGCTTCACAGGTAGGTAGCCATTATATGCCCTCTTGCCTCACCCTTGAACTAGATGTAACTCAGCTCTCACACCAATCCCCGCTTGGCAGCCATTTCACTCCTCTGCTCCACCTCACAAGTAGATAACCATCTTACTGGGGGGGTGTGGAGGCAGTAGAACATCACTACAAATCCCACCAGGCCCTCTTGCCTCACCCATGAACAGGATGAAACACTGCTCTCACACCATTCTTCACTTGGAAGCCATTTCATTTCTCTGTTCCATCTCACAGGTAGGTAGCCATCTTACTAAGGGTGTGTGGGGACAGGAGAACACCACTACAGATTCCACCAGGCCCTCTTGCCTCACCCATGAACAGGATGTAACACTCCTCCCAGCCCAGAGCCATCAGGCAGCCATTTCATTCCTCTGATCCACCTCACAGGTAGGTAGCCATCTTACTAGGCGGTGTGGGGGCAAGAGAACACCACTACAACTCCTACCAGGGCCTACTGCCTCACTCATCAACAGGATGTAACACTCCTCCCAACCCAGAGACATTTGGTTGACATGTCATTCCTCTGCTCCACCTCATAGGTAGGTAGCTCTTTTATGCTCCCTTGCCTCTCACACCATTCCTTACTTGACAGCCATTTCACTCCAATGCTCCACTTCACAGGTAGGTAGCCATCTTACTAAGGGTGTGAGAGGACCGGAAAACACCACTACACATCCCACAAGGCCTTCTTGCCTCGCCCATGAACAGGATGTAACAATCCACCCACCCTATAGCCATTTGGTAGCCATTTCATGCTCTCTCTGCCTCACGCCTAAACAGGATGTAACACTGCTCTCATACCATTCCTCACTTGGCGGCCCTTTCATTCCACTGCTCCACCTCACAGGTCGGTAGCCATTTTATGCTTTCTTGCCTCACCCTTGAACAGGATGTAACACTCCTTCCACCCCAGAGCCATTTGGTAGCCATTGCATTCCTCTGCTCCACCTCATTGGTAGGTAGCCATCTTATTCCCTCTTGTCTTACCACTGAACAGGGGCTTACACTGCTCGTACTGCATTCCTCACTTGGCAGCCATGTCTATACTGTCCCATATGTCAGTACAATTGCACACATAGCTATACTCACATACATACATACTGGCTACTCACACTGTCGATCAACAAGGCTCCAGGAAAGAAATGTCAAGATATATCACAGTATGTGCACAATGATATGTGTAAACACAAAGAATGGAAAGCATGAAGGTTATATAGCCGCAATACATGCCTAGACACTCATTCTTTCCACAGTCAACTGAAGAAATTAAGCAGAAAAATATTACAAGAGCATCAAAATTGAAGTGCAAACAAACAACACTTGGTAAGTATATAATAAAAAACACATGTACTTCTAATAATGCTCAATGTTTAAACATTTCTAAAGTTAACTTAATGAAACAACTTTTCCATGTTTTAAATACTTTTATTAAATGCTTATAAAATAAAATTAATATGCTAGTCATAAAACAGAATCATACAAAATGCTAACACCACAAAAACATTTAAACATGAACTTAAATGTAAATCATTTTATTTCCACAGATCACTAACATACAAAACAGCATCAACCAAAGAAAACCAAAACTACATTCAAAATCTACTAAAATATAAGTGGTAAGTATATATTAAAAATGCATATATTATTACTAATACCTAAAATATAAAAACATTTGCTTATAATCTTTTTTACATGTATTCTAGAAATACCAAATCCACAATGACGGAAGATGCAAAATGTATCACATCTCAAAAGGCAAATTTCTGTTATGCTATATGGGGTATATTTATACTCAAGAGAAACAAAAAGACCTTAAAGTAAATTGGAAATGTACAAAGTATTGCTCTAATAAATGTTATGGTCGTGCAACAACTAGGGATCTCTGCCTGTTCAAAGACTGCCCGTCGTGAACACACCTGCTCCCGGTCACTCCTGTGGATCTTGCTGCCTATCTGCCTGCCCTGCTGCATTGGCCCGCCTCCCGCTGCCTCACGCTAGTACCAGCATAGCGAGGCCTCTGAGTGGAGGGGGGGGGCCCGTGGCACAACAAGAAGACTACAAGTCACATCAGCCCCTGCAGCCGGAAGCCGCACTTGGGAACAGCGTGCCAAGCAGCGCATAAATCTCGGCCTCACCGCCTGCGTCACGGGATCGTGCGGGGGATAAGCCCGGGCAAAGGGCGGGCCGTCTACGGCCGTCCAAGGCCAGACAAGACTGGGCTGGGCCACCCCCTTAAGATCTATTGTCAAGCCCAGTAAGACTCTACCCCTATATGACTTCGGACTCTGGGATTACTCCTAACTGAGTGTGTTAATTATATGCTATAAATTCCTGGTATATTACTATTTCCCTGATCATAAATGGTGCAACACGCAGGGAAGGGGAAGAAGTCAGCATCTAGTAACACGGGGGAAGCCTTTATGGCACTCTAGATGGGTTCATCAAAAGAGCGGCGGTTGCGCTAGAACGGGAGATAGCCCTCATAGAGGAACGGCTATCCCTGGAACTGATAGGCAACAAGCGGTCCTCTTTGGGTGAATTAAGAAATGCAGCTACACCTGAACAAGTCCATAATAATAGGCCGGGTGTTACTAGTCATAGTTCCACAGGCACACGCTTAGAGGGAGGTCATTCCTTTATTACTGTGAACATCTCGGCTGACACTATATCCTCTGATGGTACTCCGTCAGAGGATTTTCAGCCTATATTTTTAGCAAACAGGAACCCCCAGACTATGGATAGACTCAAAAATATAATGACATCTATATCTCATACACAAAAGGGGAAAAGAAAGAGGGGTGGGGACCGCCAAATAGGTAATAAACCAAAGGTATAGAAATGAACGAGTAATTCGATAAAGTCAATTTTAACTAGAGTTAATACTTTACCTAAAACCGTTGCAGGATGTTCCATTCCCCCGAGCATCCCTTTAAGTAGTTCTAGCCGCAAGGCTCCTTTACAACCACGAGACACAGTTGTAGACTATTATACGGCATGTACACTTTCCCAAGCAGAGCAGTTACTCAGGTCATTCGTGCTCCCGCTTATTGAGAGGTAAAAAAAAATTATAGATGATGAATTGGATAGGATGCAGAAGGCAATTGTAGAAAATTCCCATACGTTAGCAAGCTCAGCACCCTGTCTGAGTGATAAAAGCACTCCAACAAGGAAACAGATTAATATACTTCCCCCCAAAACCCCATTGCCCTCGTTAAAAGGATTTGACGAACCAAGGCCAGTGAAAAATAAGGAGGTTGAGAAGAAAGGAGACCAGGTAAAATTACCATCAACACATCAGCAGGGTGTGAGGAACTTAATCGAACCCATTAAAATCCAGATAACCCACCTTGTTGTAGATCTACCCCCCCAGGCATCCCCACTGGTAGTAATATTAGGAAATGTTCCTCCCCTCATGGAAGGAGATAGGGAGACTACTACCAGTTAAGGAACAAAGAGGCCCACTGGTTATTGAAAAACATTGTAGGAAGCAATATCCTCGGCCACAGTATTATAATGGCTCGAAGAGTGTCCTGGGTGGGCAGGTCAAATAAATCGAAACCGGGCGACTGTATTGTGATCAATTTTAATAGCCCGATACTGGTGGAGAGGATTTTAAGGGCAGCCGAGTTTGGTGGGAGGCTCAGGGGTTCTGGCATAGACATATTACTATTAGGCTTCTTCTATAATACCCCTTATCCAACAAGAAAGGATAACTGGAAGTCATGGCATCAGGCGAGGGCTCAATACCATAGAATACACCAGGATTGGAGATTATTGGGGGGTGACCAGCAACTATCCCACACTGGGCAAGACAGGGGATGCTTGCTTTCCCTTTAGGGCCAAACAGATTTGCAGCACTCTCAGGTCTTAACGAGTGTGACTGACTGTCTGGTAACCTGGACCCAGTTCGGGAAGTGCCTAGTAGAAATGCTGATACCTCAGGCACCATGACAGACTCTGTTGCATCGATTAATATATTAACAAACTTGATAAGCACTGGAAATCTTCAAGCTACATCTGAAGTTGGGGGGGGAAATTGGCGAGAGAGATGATATGTGTAAATGCGGGGGTAAATAGGGTAAAAACTGCTCCCGTAAACCACTCTTATCCCAAACTGATAGTTGATTTGCATTCATTGCAAGGCCCCTTTAGGATTGTTTCATGGAATATTAGTGGGTTGGAAAGTAAAGTCTCTAATCACGTCTGGGGGTATTTTATCCAGAACTATGATGTACTGTGCATCCAAGAAACCTGGCTCGTGAATAAAATACATCTGGACGGCTTTCAGACCTACCACATCCCTACGGAACATTCTGCCCATGGTAGACATAAAGGAGGCATTAGTATTAATATCTCCGATTTGATGAGGGTACGTAGAATTAAAATGATCGGGTACTCTTCTTATTTTCAAATAGTTTCTATTATTCTATCCTCGGGCATGGAATTAATGATAATTAACTTCTATAATAACATCAAAAAAACTGCCTTTGCAGTAGAGATGAGCAAGTTAGGGGAAGGCTTAAAATACTTAATTACTGCAAAAGGAAAAAACAAAATTTTAATCTGGGGAGGGGACTTTAATACTAATACATGCAACGTACATACCTGCAGACCCCGGGATGCTACCAGAGAAGGAAGGGATGAAATGAAGCATTTCTTTCACACAGCTGGAGTTGATATAATAAATTATATCATGGCCACATATGATCTGGAGTTTGCAAATTTGATGTGCACCCCGCAGGTCGAATTTAGTACTACTTACATAGCCAGGGGCGTGCACTCGATTATTGATCATCCTACCCACAAGATACTCTAGTTGGGTGGGAGATTTTACTATCCATCCAAATGGCCTTAGTGATCATTTGCCTCTCAGTTTACATCTAAACCTTCCTGCAAGTGACACCTCAGCCACACTCGAATCTCTGGCATGGTCGCAGGAAATAGTATTGGTACGTCAAAATGGCTTTGCCCTCAAATGGGGCAAAACCGACTCAATAAAAATGAATATGACCATTATATCTAATGCCTTGGCACCCATCCTAGTGTGTCTGTATGAGGAAGCTACTAATGCTGAAATTCTAGAAGCCTTTGGGCAGATAACGCTTGTTATACAAGACTCTCTCACTAAAAGAAAAGCGATGGAACGTAAAAAGTCCAATGGTTGGTTTGATTCTAAGTGTACGAAAGCTTATACCCATCTTAAAGGGGCACTTAGCGCCAAACCCAGGGACTACAGCCTAATTAGGGCTTGACGAAAGACCTATAATTTAACTCGGAAAAATAGGAAAAAAGAAATAAAAGACTTTGCCTGGCAAAACCTATTTAAGGCGTCGCAGATGAGAGATTGTAAATTGTTCTGGCAGGCAATAAATGCACCCTACCTCACTAAGCCAGATAATGCAAGAATTGAATTGAAGCCGCAATCGATTGACAAAGTTTACAAAAAAGAGGAAAGGGATGTGGCTAAATCCATAGGGGTAAGCAACTTGGACAGTCCAGTACAGAAATATTTCCCTGTTAAGGTTGAAATTGCATATGAGGAAGTTCTGACTGCAATAAATAATAGTAATGGAGGTAAGGCCCCGGGCCCAGATGGGATACCAAATGACATTTTTAAGCTAATTACTGAACTCTGGGCTCCAATTTTTACACAAGTTTTAAGGGACTGTTGCACTGAAGGATTTATTAAAACCTGGGCTGAGTCAGTTATAGTACCCATTTATAAAAAAGGGGAAATAGAGAGCCCAGCTAACTACAGGCCCATATCCCTCCTGGACTCTCTTATGAAGATCGCCGGTGGGGTGATCCTCAGTAAATTACAAACCTGGGAAAATGAAAATAACACCTTAAGCCCGGTTCAGTACGGCTTCAGGGAAGGGAAGGGAACAGTAGAGCAGGTCCTTTACTTCGTGATGATTCAAGGGAAATATACCCATGCCAAAAAAGGGTGTCTCTATGCAATATTCGTTGATCTTTCAGCCGCATTCGACTGTGTGGATCACGAAAAATTGTGGCAAACATTGGCTGAAATTAAGGTGGATCCCGCTATTCTATGTTTCCTCCGCCAGCTGTATACAGGTGTGACGGCCAAGGTGAGAAATGGGACAAGAGGAGAATGTACTGGGTCATTCCACATAGAGAAGGGAGTCAGGCAGGGCTGTGTACTGGCCCCATTCCTCTTCTCCATATATACAAACGCTTTGGAGGAGGAATTGGTGGCCGCTGTATTGGACTCACCTAGGTATGGGAAAATCTAGGTGGTCTCCCTTCTCAATGCGGACGATTCCGTATTAATGGCCAGAACCAAGGTGGGTGATCCAAAAGCATTATCAAAGTATGTTGCATTCATTGAGACAAGGGGACTTAAAATTAACGCAAAATAAATCATTCGTGATGACGTGTGGGAATGCCAGAAAAAATTGTAAGGCTTTAAAAATCAACGGCCTTTCACTAGAACACACTAAAAGCTTATCATATTTAGGGGTACTAATTGATGGCTCTGGATCATGGTGTGCGGCTGTCAAGAACAGAACTCTTCTGTTTAAATGTTCCATTGCTGCACTCATGAACTTCGCCACCAAATTAGGGAAAATACCTCCAGAAATCCTCTTGAATATATATAAAGCAAAAAGTAGAAGCATATCTCTTTATGGGGCAGGAATCTGGGGCTTCCAAAATACTTCAACAATTCAAATAGCAGGAAAATGTTTTTTTTAAATATTTGTTCGCACTTCCCCAGTGTGCAGCAGTTTTTAATTGTCATTCTGAATTAGGAATGGATTTTATTTCTCATCTTATAAAAGCCCAATCAATTTTACTCTGGTAGGGAGTCTGGACCGAAGATGCGCTGTCCCTTAGTAGAGAAATTCTAAAAGATGTAATGGTACTGGTCAACGTCAAACATATTCCATGGCTCGAGTATGTCAGGAAGACATTTATTGATCTGCATAGGCCAGAACTATATCACAACCCAGAACTATTAGGTGGTTTGAGTAGGAAAGAACTTAAAGGACTATGTATGAACCACTATGAAACCTTAAGGTGTTCGGTTGAACTTATCAAACAAACTGTCAGCAAACACCAGTTGTCTCTGGTATGTTACTCTATTCAACAATATCTATCATTGTGCACTGTGGGTTTTGAACGTTTCATTTTAACTAGATTTAGGTTTGATTTATTCCATTACTTGGTAACTTTTCCTACAAAAAACAATTGGTCCAGGAGCCTGAGGACATGCCCTTGCGACAACTTATCACAACAATCCACGTTTCATGTTACTCTATTCTGTAAATATTATGTGAAGGAACGTAAGACATGGATTATATAGTATCTGAAAAAGGGTTCCTGGCGGCAATGTTGACCAGCTTATTTATGCTTACAGCAATTGGAGAATGGCAAATGCATTATGATTATGATTGGCTTTTTAAAGAGTATCCTGAGGAAAAGAAACGCAATGGCTGCTAACTGTATTATATAAATGCTATGGTTTGATAATGCACTGATTTAATCTCTTTTTAATGTTTTAAAATTAGGATCTATTTATTCACATGAAATACTATATGCATATTTATGATTTTTATCTGCTGTTAAAATCGAATAAAGTTAAACTTGAAACTGAAACAACAACTAGGGAAACAAGTGTGATAAATACAACAGAACACAACCATCCACCTAATCTATCAGAAATAGAAGTTATATCTACTATGGAAAATATTAAAAAAATAAGTAGCACCTCAGAACTACCAACAAGTGTAATACTTAAAGACGTACTTCCTAAAGTACCTAGAGAAGCTAGAGGTCAACTACCAACAATATCTTCTATAAAAGAACTAGAACTAGAACTAAAAAATCTACTATACCAACAGCTAAAACCTTTGAAGTAATAATAATTCCCCCTGACCCTACCGTAACTCATAATGACGAACATTTTATCTTTTAAGATAACAACAATAAAGATAAAAGAATTATTATGTTTTCTACAATAAACAATATAAACAAATTAAAAAAAAGCCAAACATGGATGATGGATGGCACTTTTAGTATATTTCCCAAGCCATTCTACCAATTATATACAATACATTGACAATACCATAATACCTGCATTCCATTTATCTATTGTTTGTTACCAAACAAACAAACTTCAACATACATAGAAATCTTGACCAAAATAAAATGAAGAAACAGCGGAATTCGTTCCCCTAAAAATAATAATTGACTTTGAACAAGCCATGATAAATACCATCCTTAAAATACACCCTCAAACATCCATACAGGGATGTTACTTCCACTTCAATCAATGTCTATGGAGACATTTACAAAAATAAACAGTAAGGGGCCGATTCCGATCCTGTAAAAAGCGCTCCGAATAGCCGTTCGGAGCGTTTTTCCCATACGAATCGTACCCTGCAACGTCCCCCGTACGTACGACAAAGTACGATTCGTATCAGGAGCTGGACTCGTACGAATCATACAGAGCCCATACGAATCAAATCCCCGTACGAGTCTCACTCGGAACCCGCTGTCCGCGACATCTGTACGGTTCGCGGCTGGTACGATACGTGTCGGTTACCACCGTATGACCCTTTTTCTACGGGAGCTGAAAACTGCCGTAAAAGCAGAGTTCGCCCCGAAACAGGTACGTTAAGCCTCCATACCCCCCATGATCATGGGGGGTATGCGCCGTACACCCAGCGTACAAGGGGTACGCACGTTACCCCATGTATGCTGGGTGTATGGCGCGTACCCCATGTACGCTGGGTGTACGGCGCTTACCCCCCATGATCCCCTGCGATCATGGGGGTTACGCGCCGTACGGTGTGTATGTGATTGTGCGCTTTTCTGTACGAATTGCCCTTACCTGATGTGGACCGTACGACTCGCGTCCTGATACCCCGGTCTGGATCGTTCTCGTCGGTTCGTACGGCGTGTGTATGAGTTGTACGGAGACGGCTCCGGATGCAATTCGTACGGACGGTAATGTTACTGGATCGGAATCGGGCCCTAAGTGTTGAATATGCAACCAGCATAACATTGGGATACCAAATTAAACACCTAATAGCCCTAGCATACGTGCCAGTCACAGACGTAGCTGAGCACTACAACATGCTAATAGAAAGTCCATTCTACACCAAAAATGAACAAAAACATGCTCCCCTTTTAGACTATTTCGAGGACACCTGGGTGGGGAGACTACACAGATCAGGCCTTAGACGACAGCCAAAGTTCCAAATACCTTGGTGGAATGAATATCTACCAACCCTAAACCAAGAAGCAAAAA
Source organism: Lissotriton vulgaris (assembly GCF_964263255.1). Classification (NCBI taxonomy): domain Eukaryota; kingdom Metazoa; phylum Chordata; class Amphibia; order Caudata; family Salamandridae; genus Lissotriton; species Lissotriton vulgaris. Next base: position 159,852,523 of record NC_141688.1, read on the forward strand.
CAAACAAAGCAGTTGAGGGTTGGCATAATGCCTTCCTATCTTCAACAGGCCGAACTACTCCTACCCTACACAAACTCCTAATAGCAATCCAAAAAGAACAAAGCTTTCAAGAACTAAGAATGGAGCAATCTGTCTTACAATTAAAACCCAAACTATCACGACAAACTGCTCAAATGTACCAATATTTACAACAACAAGTCCAACTTTATCCAGCAACTAAAGGACTAGAATACTTAAGAAGGATTGCCAAAACCCTAATCTAATATGGAAAACTAAATAAACTAAACACAAACAAAAAAATCTCTAAAGTATAAACAAACCCTTTTCATTTTAAAAAATACATAATTATTTTGTCTAAAATATATATAATTTTTATTAAATATATAGACAAAATAATGATATAACACAACACCAACAATGAAAAATAACAGTTTTTCCCACCCACAATAAAATATATTTAAAATAACTTATCTTTACCAGAGATGTAAATGGACAATCCAACTTCGAAAAAATAATGCAGATAGTTATAAATCCTTCAAAAATAAAAATAAACCCCAACAAAATGGAAAAATACAACTATGCCAAATCCATCGAATATCCATAAAAATCGATAATCCACAATCCATGAAAATCCCGAAAACGTAAAAAAAGAAGAAAAACCGCTCCAGGAAACCCGAATAATAAAGGAAATGTTAAAAAAACATTAGTTGAAAACACCAAAATACACTTCCTTTTTTAAAAAAAACGCAAAACTTCCTGAAACGAAAACGCTTTATCCAAAAACCAAAAAGACAAAAACAAACATTACCACCCACATAAAACTTAAAATTACACATTTTAAAACACCATAACATGCATCATATACACAAGAACTAACTAAATACATACAAACACTATAATACTAAGTACGCCGGAAATCTAAAAAACGCCACTAAAATTTAACATCACAACTTCAAAAACATAACTCCACACACCCTAAATATGAAACTACTACCTTCCAAACACACATAAAAAAGTAAAAAAATAAAGAAAATATATCTTAACTTCTCAAACGCGAAGCAGCTTCCAACCACGAGCTTTAATCTTCCCAAATGACCCAAAAAGACAAAGAGCGGTTACAAAATAAAACACCCAAATAATAATATCAATGCAATAATAGGTAGAATAAATGACTAAATAATTTATTTAACCCAAAAAAAATTAGAAAAATTATAGAAACATTGTTCCAGTTTTCTAAAATTGTATATAATGTATTACAATATTACAAAATGGTTTATGATTTTCATATATTGTAAAATTATAAAATTAAATATTATCACATTATAATATTTAATGTTATAATTAAAAAATATGTATGTTAATACAAATGTGAAAAATAACATATACATTTTTTTAAAATAATGATTTACCTAACATTTGTAAATTATTAATATTAATAAGAATATATTATATTAATAACATTTTAAAATGTAATTCATACAAAAATGCTGAAATGTTAATATATAAAGATTGTATAGTATCAAATTGGCAATATATGATTTAATTCATTTCTGTTACATTTATATTGACATATATATCATAATTGTTTGGAAAAATAGTATGCAAAATGTATTAAAAAATATATAGTAATACAAATTTTGTAATAGAAAAATAAAAATACATCCAACTATATGTGCAAAATATATTCAAATGTATAATCTATTTACATTGACTATACTGTTTCTATATCCCTATAATGTACTTGTCTCAAAAACGATACAAATGAAAAATAATTTGTATAACAATACAAAATAGCAATATTTGTTAAAAATGCATACTATTATTTAAAATAAATGTTTGCTGTAATTTATGTGCTCTTTCATTAATCTTATAAAAAATTGTAAAAAATGTGTAATTTATTTTAATACCAAAAATAACTAACCCTAGCATTGTACAAAAATGTGTATCTTTTTAAAATTTTAAAATATAAGTACTCCAGGCTACATGTAATTTGGATAGGTGGTGGACACTGAACCTAATTATTTTACTATCCCCACCCACTCGAGTCTACATTTATTTGGGGTAAGTGCTGGATTGTAAACCTAATTAATTTACTATTCCTACACCAGTCTACATTTAATTGAGGTAGGTGGTGGACACTGAACCTAATTAATTTACTATTCGCACTCAAATCTACATTTACTAGGGGTACGTTCTGGATTGTAAACCTAATTATTTACTATTCCCACTCCAGTCTACATTTAATTGAGGTAGGTGCTGGACACTGAACCTAATTAATTTACTATTCCCACTCCTATCTACATTTAATTGGGGTAAGTGCTGGATTGTAAACCTAATTGATTAACTATTCCCACTCCAGTCTACATTTAATTAAGGTAGGTGGTGAACACAAAAGCTAATTAATTTACTATTCCCACTCCAATCTACATTTAATAGGGGTAAGTGCTGGATTGTAAACCTAATTAATTTACTATTCCCACTCCAATCTACATTTAATAGGGGTAAGTGCTGGATTGTAAACGTAATTAATTTACTATTCCCACTCCACTCTACATTTAATTGAGGTAGGTGGTGGACACTGAACCCAATTAATTTACTATTCCCACTCCAAGCTACATTTATTAGGGGTAAGTGCAGGATTGTAAACCTAATTAATGTACTATTCCTACTCCAATCTACATTTAATAGGGGTAAGTGCTGGATTGTAAACCTAATTAATTTACTTTTCCCACTCCAGTCTACCTTTAATTGAGGTAGGTGGTGTACACTGAACCTAATTAATGTACTATTCCCACTCTAATCTACATTTATTAGGGCTAAGTGCTGGATTATAAACCTAATTAATGTACTATTCCCACTCCAGTCTACATTTAATAGGGGTAAGTGCTGGATTGTAAACCTAATTAATTTAATATTCCCACTCCAATCTACATTTAATAGGGGTAAGTGCTGGATTGTAAACCTAATTAATTTACTATTCCCACTCCAATCTACATTTAATAGGGGTAAGTGCGGAATTTTAAATCTAATTAATTTACTATTCCCCCTCCACTCTACATTTAATTGAGGTAGATGGTGGACACTGAACCTAATTAATTTACTATTCTCACTACAATCTACTTTTAATAGGGGTAAGTGTTGGATTATAAACCTAATTAAATTACTATTCCCACTCCACTCTACATTTAATTGAGGTAGGTGCTGGACACTGAACCTCATTAATTTACTATTCCCACTCCAATCTACATTTAATAGGGGTAAGTGCTGGATTGTAAACCTAATTAATTTACTATTATCACTCAAGTCTACATTTAATTGAGGTAGGTGCTGGACAATGAACCTAATAAATTTACTATTCCCACTCCAGTATACATTTAATTGGTGTAAGTGCTGGATTGTAAACCTAATTAATTTACTATTCCCGCTCCAATCTATATTTAATAGGAGTATGTGCTGGATTGTAAACCTAATTAATTCACTATTCCCACTCCAGTCAACATTTAATTGAGGTAGGTGGTGGACACTGAACCTAATATTTACTATTCCCACTCCAATCTACATTTAATAGGGGTAAGTCCTGGATTGTAAACCTAATTAATTTACGATTCCCACTCCAGTCTACATTTAATTAAGGGCAGTGGTGGACACAAAACCTTATTAATTTACTATTCTCACTCCAATCTACATTTAATAGAGGTAAGTGCTGGATTGTAAACTTAATTAATTTACTATTCCCACTCCAGTCTACATTTAATTGAGGTAGGTGGTGGACACTGAACCTAATTAATTTACTATTCCCACTCCAATCTACATTTAATTGGGATTAGTGCTGGATTGTAAACCTAATTTATTTACTATTCCCACTCCAGTCTACATTTAATTGAGGTAGGTGCTGGACACTGAACCTAATTAATTTACTATTCCCGCTCCAGTCTACATTTAATTGAGGTAGGTGCTGGACACTGAACCTAATTATTTACTATTCCCACTCCAGTCGACATTTAATTGGTGTAAGTGTTGGATTGTAAACCTAATTAATTTACTATTCCCACTCCAATCTATATTTAATAGGGGTAAGTGCTGGATTGTAAACCTAAATATTTTACTATTCCCACTCCAGTCTACATTTAATTGAGGTAGGTGGTGGACACTGAACCTAAATAATTTACTTTTTCCATTCCAATCTACATTTAATAGGGGTAAGTGCTGGATTGTAAACCTGTCAAGTCAAGTCAAGTCAAAAAATGTATATAGCGCGCTACATACCCAGAGGGTCTCAAGGCGCTTGAGGAGGGGTGGGGAATTACTTGTCAAATATCCACGTTTTAAGTTGCTTTCTGAATGCTAGGTGGTTCTGAGTAAGGCGAAAGGTAAGTGGGAAGTGAGTTCCAGGTTTTAGCTGCCAGGTAGGAAAAGGATCTACCTCCCATGGTGGTTTTGTTGATGCGAGGTACAGTGGCAAGGGCTTGGTTGGATGATCGTAGCTGGCGTGGGGGGGTGTAGAAGGACAGTCGTGTGTTGAGGCATTCTGGTCCGATTTCGTAGAGTGCTTTGTGTGCGTGGGTTAGGAGCCGGAAAGTGATCCTCTTATTGACGGGGAGCCAGTGGAGGTTTTTCAGGTGACCAGAGATATGTTCTTTGCGCGGGATGTCTAATATGAGCCTGGCTGAAGCGTTCTGGATTCGTTGGAGTTTTTTCTGGAGTTTAGCGGTAGTACCGGCGTAGAGGGTGTTTCCGTAGTCCAGTCGTCTCGTGACCAGAGCGTGGGTGACCGTTTTCCTAGTTTCGATGGGGATCCAACGAAATGTTTTTTTGAGCATGCGAAGAATGTTGAAGCAGGATGAAGAGACGGCGTTGACTTGTCTATTCATTGAAAGTGAGGAATCCAGGATGACGCCCAGGTTCCGTGCGTGGTCCGTCGGGATGGGTGCTTTTCCAAGGGCTTCTGGCCACCAAGAGTCGTCCCAGGCAGAGGGGGAGGTACCTAAGATAAGGACTTCTGTTTTATCTGAGTTCAGTTTCAGACGGCTGTGTTTCATCCATTCGGCTACTTCTTTCATTCCTTCGTGTAGGTTAGTTTTGGCGGTGCTAGGGTCATTGGTGAGTGAAAGGATCAGTTGAGTGTCATCCGCGTAGGAGATGATGTTGAGGTTGTGTTGGCGTGCGATGGCCGCGAGGGGGCTCATGTATACGTTGAAGAGGGTGGGACTGAGTGAGGATCCTTGGGGTACGCCGCAGATGACTTCAGTGGCCTCTGAGATGAATGGTGGGAGGCGGACTCTCTGGGTTCTTCCGGTGAGGAACGAGGTGATCCATTCCAATGCTTTTCCTTGTATTCCGATGTTTCTGAGGCGCTGTAGAAGGGTGCTATGACAGACTGTGTCGAAGGCTGCGGAGAGGTCAAGGAGGATGAGGGCGACTGTGTCTCCATTGTCCAGGAGAGTTCGAATGTCGTCTGTTGCTGCGATGAGGGCGGTTTCAGTGCTGTGCTTGGCTCGGAAGCCGGATTGTGAGGAGTCGAGGGATTTGTTTGTTTCAAGGAAGGCGGCGAGCTGGTTGTTGACCGCTTTCTCGATGACTTTGGCCGGGAATGGAAGGAGCGAGATGGGGCGGTAGTTTTTGAGTTCGGTGGGGTCAGCTGTGGGTTTCTTCAGGAGGGCGCTGAGTTCGGCATGTTTCCAGCTTTCCGGGAAGGTTGCAGAGTCGAGGGAGCAGTTGATGACGTCTCGGAGGTGCGGTGCTATGATGGAGTCTGCTTTGTTAAAGATGTGGTGCGGGCATGGGTCTGTGGGGGATCCTGAGTGGATAGAGTTCATCAGACGGATGGTGTCCTCAGTGGAGATTGGTTTCCAATCATTGAGGGTGTTCAGGGGAGGTGGGGGTCCTGCAAGGGGTTGGGTGGGTTGGTTTTCGGGTTGGTTGTCGAAACTGTTGTGGATGTCTGCAATTTTGTTGTGGAAGAAAGAGGCTAGGGAGTCGCAGAGGGCTTGGGAGGGGGTGATGTCGTTGGAGTTGGCCGTGGGATTGGTAAATTCCTTGACGATATTGAATAGTTCTTTGCTGTTGTGGGCGTTGTTATCTAGTCGGTCCTTGAAAGCGGCTTTCTTGGCATTTCGGATCAGTTGGTGGTGTAAGCAGGTGGCATTTTTGAAGGCTTCCTTGGTGCTGGTGGTTGGATCTTTTTTCCAGGCCTTCTCAAGGGAGCGGCAGAGTTTCTTGGATTTCTTAAGATCATCGTTGAACCAGGAGGCCTTCTTGCTGCCGAGTTTGTTTTGTCGTTTTTTCAGTGGTGCTAGGATGTTGGCGCTGTTGGATAACCATAGGGTGAGGTTGGAGGCAGCTTGATCGGGATATGAGGAGTGGGCTGGGGGGTTAAGGAGAAGCGATGAGGAGATCTGGTCGATGGTGATTTTGTTCCAGTTTCTTTGTAGGGTTGGTTGGGGGTGGTTGTTGGGCTTGGGCTTGTTGTAGGTAAAGTGAACGCAGCTGTGGTCAGTCCAAAGGAGATTCGTGGTGTGACTGAAGGAGACATGATTGCTGGAGGTGAAGATAGGGTAGAGTGTATGACCTGCGATGTGGGTGGGGGAAGTGACAAGTTGTTTAAGTCCGAGGTTGGCGAGGTTGACCAAAAGGGTGGTGGAGTTGCGGTCGTTGTGCTTTTCAAGGTGAAAGTTGAGGTCTCCCAGAAGGATGTAATCTTTGGAGGGGAGCGCGTGTGGAGTGATGAAGTCCGTGATGTCCTCACTAAATTGAGCGCGGGGTCCTGGAGGTCTGTAAAGGAGGGTGCCTCTGAGTGTGGTCTTGGGGTCGATGTGGATCTGGAAGTGGAGGTGTTCAGAGTTGGCGAGATTGACGTCTGAGCTGGTTGAGATGTGGATTGATTTCTTATGGACGATAGCGATTCCTCCTCCTGTGTGGCCGGTACGGTCCTTGCGTATGATCTTATAATCTTCAGGGATGGCGATGGTGATGTCTGGGGCAGAAGAGGCGTTCATCCATGTTTCTGTTAGAAAGGCGACGTCCGGAGAGATGGTGTCTAGTAGATTCCATAGGTCAATGGCGTGCCTGTGGACCGAACGGGTGTTGAGCAAGATGCATTGTAGGTTGTTGGGGCCGGATATCTGTGGTGTGATCGAAGCGGAGTTGTAGACGGTGCCGTAGAATTTGCAGGAGTTGCATGAGAAAGGTCCGTGGGTTTGTCCAGGAGCAGCTTGGATGCAGTTGGGGGAGCGGCCGGGGTTAAGGGCTAGGAGGGTGGTGGCATCGTAGGTGATGCGGGAGGGGTGGGGGGTGCAAGGGCCAGGGGGTCTGGCGCAGGGCGCAGTCCAGGCGCGGACGGGCGTAGACGGGCTTACCTTTGGTGCACCTTCGGCGCGAATGGGGCGCGATCGCTGCGCGTGAACGCTGCGCGCGGGAACAGCTGTCATATATGGATAGTGGAGGGGTAGGGGCGAGGGCGGCTCAGCTGGGAGGCGGGGCGGGCTTACTAGGACCACAACAACAAACAAAATGGCAGCGGAGGGGTGAGCACAGCCGAGCGCTTGGGGATAACGCGCAAACACAGACAAAGTTACAATGGCAATTTAAAAATTTAAACAGAGCAAAAGCGGCAAGCAAGGCAGACTGCAGGCAATAATAACGAGGCAGTTTAAAAGAAAGCGCTGCACAACGATACCAGGTGTCGTCAGAGACACTGGGGAGCGACCACTCAGCTCGAGAGCGAAGAGCGAGTCACAGCGCTTCGAGGTAATGGAGCGCTGGATGTAGTCTGTGGGAGGGCGGCTCAGCTGGGAGGCGGGGCGGGCTTACTAGGACCACAACAACAAACAAAATGGCAGCGGAGGGGTGAGCACAGCCGAGCGCTTGGGGATAACGCGCAAACACAGACAAAGTTACAATGGCAATTTAAAAATGTAAACAGAGCAAAAGCGGCAAGCAAGGCAGACTGCAGGCAATAATAACGAGGCAGTTTAAAAGAAAGCGCTGCACAACGATACCAGGTGTCGTCAGAGACACTGGGGAGCGACCACTCGGCTCGAGAGCGAAGAGTAAATTAATTTACTATTCCCACTCCAGCCCTACCTTGTATTAAGGGAAGTGGTGGACACAAAACCTAATAATTTACTAGTCCTACTCCAATCTACATTTAATAGGGGTAAGTGCTGGATTGTAAACCTAATTAATTACTATTCCCACTCCAATCTACATTTAAAAAGGGGTAAGTGCTGGATTGTAATCCTACTTAATTTACTATTCCCACTTCAGTCTATATTTAATTGAGGTAGGTGGTGGACACTGAACCTAATTAATTTACTATTCCCACTCCAATATACATTTAATAGGGGTAAGTGCTGGATTGTAAACCTAATTAATTTACTATTCCCACTCCAATCTACATTTAATAGGGGCAAGTGCTGGATTGCAAACCTAATTAATTTACTATTCCCACTCCAGTCTACATTTAATTGAGGTAGGTGGTGTACACTAAACCTAATTAATTTACTATTCCCACTCCAATCTACATTTAGTAGGGGTAAGTGCTGGATTGTAAACTTAATTAATTTACTATTCCCACTCCAGTCTACATTTAATTGAGGTAGGTGCTGGACACTGAACCTAATTAATTTACCATTCCCGCTCCAGTCTACATTTAATTGAGGTAGGTGCTGGACACTGAACCTAATTAATTTACTATTCCCACTCCAATCTACATATAATAGGGGTAAGTGCTGGATTGTAAACCTAATTAATTTACGATTCCCACTACACTCTACATTTAATTGAGGTAGGTGCTGGACACTGAACCTAATTAATTTACTATTCCCACTCCAATCTACATTTAATAGGGGTAAGTGCTGTATTGTAAACCTAATTAATTTACTATTACCACTCCAGTCTACATTTAATTGAGATAGGTTCTGGACACTGCACCTAATTATTTTACAATTCCCACTCCAGTCTATGTTTTATTGGTATAAGTGCTGGACTGTAAATCTAATTAATTTACTATTCCCACTCCAATCTATATTTAATAGGGGTAAGTGCTGGATTGTAAACCTAATTAATTTACTATTCCTACTCCAGTCTACATTTAATTGAGGTAGGTGGTGGACACTGAACCTAATTAATTTACTATTGCCACTCCAATCTACATTTAATAGGGGTAAGTGCTGGATTGTAAACCTAATTAATTTACTATTCCCACTCCAGTCTACACCTATTTAAGGTAAATGTTGGATTATAAACCTAATTAATTTACTATTCCCACTCCAATCTATATTTAACTGGGGTAAGTGCTGGATTGTAAACCTAATTAATTTACTATTCCCACTCCACTCTACATTTAATTGAGGTAGGTGCTGGACCCTGAACCTAATTAGTTTACTATTCCCACTCCAATCTGCATTTAATAGGAGTAAGTGCTGGATTGTAAACCTAATTAATTTACTATTACCACTCCAGTCTACATTTAATTGAGGTAGGTGCTGGACACTGAACCTAATTAATTTACTATTCCCACTCCAGTCTACATTTAATTGGTGTAAGTGCTGGATTGTAAACCTAATTAATTTACTATTCCCACTTCAATCTATATTTATTAGGAGTAAGTACAGGATTGTAAACCTAATTAATTTACTATTCCCACTCCAGTCTACATTTAATTGAGGTAGGTGGTGGACACTGAACCTAATTAATTTACTATTCAGACTCCAAACTACATTTAATAGGGGTAAGTGCTGGATTGTAAACCTAATTAATTTAGTATTCCCACTCCAGCCCTACATTTAATTAAGGGAAGTGGTGGACACAAAACTTGATTAATTTACTAGTCCTACTCCAATCTACATTTAATAGGGGTAAGTGCTGGATTGTAAACCTAATTAATTACTATTCCCACTCCAATCTACATTTAATAGGGTTAAGTGCTGGATTGTAATCCTAATTAATTTACTATTCCCACTCCAGTCTACATTTAATTGAGGTAGGTGGTGGACACTGAACCTAATTAATTTACTATTCCCACTCCAATCTACATTTAATAGGGGTGAGTGCTGGATTGTAAACCTAATTAATTTACTATTCCCACTCCAATCTACATTTAATAGGGGTAAGTGCTGTATTGCAAAATTAATTAATTTACTATTCCCACTCCAGTCTACATTTAATTGAGGTAGGTGGTGTACACTGAACATAATTAATTTACTATTCCCACTACAATCTACATTTAGTAGGGGTAAGTGCTGGATTGTAAACCTAACTAATATACTATTCCCACTCCAGTCTACATTTAATTAAATTAGGTGGTGGAAACTGAACCTAATTAATTTACGTTTCCCACTCCAATCTACATTTAATAGGGGTAAGTGCTGGATTGTAAACCTGATTAATTTACTAGTCCTACTCCAATCTACATTTAATAGGGGTAAGTGCTGGATTGTAAACCTAATTAATTTACTATTCCCACTCCAATCTACAATTAATAGGGGTAAGTGCTGGATTGTAAACCTAATTAATTTACTATTCCAACTCCAGTCTACATTTAAATGAGGTAGTTGGTAGACACTGGACCTAATTAATTTACTATTACCACTCCAATCTACATTTAATAGGGGTAAGTGCTGGATTGTAAACCTAATTATTTACTATTCCCACTCCAGTCTACATTTAATGAAGGTAGGTGGTGGACACTGAATCTAATTAATTTACTATTCCCACTCCAATCTACATTTAATAGGGGTAAGTTCTGCATTGTAAACCTAATTAATTTACTATTCCCACTCCAATCTACATTTAATAGGGGTAAGTGCTGGATTGTAATCCTAATTAATCTACTATTCCCACTCTACTCTACATTTAATTGAGGTAGGTGCTTGATAATAAAACAAATTAATTTACTATTCCCACTCCAATCTACATTTAATAGGGGTTAGTGCTGGATTGTAAACCTAATTAATTTACTATTCCAACTCCAGTCTATATTTAACTGAGGTAGGTGCTGGACACTCAACCTAATTAATTTACTATTCCCACTCCAATATACATTTAATTGGTGTAGGTGCTGGACACTGAACCTAATTAATGTACTATTCCCACTCCAATATACATAAACTTGATATTCATGCTGAAATATAAAATATAATAAAAAAATCATTAAATTATAAAAATCAAATTCACTATTCCAATAAAAAAAATAATTACTTACATTACTTTTTTCTTAAAAATCAAACACTTACCCACTATAAAATCAACAACCCACTATAAAAATATTCTAATATTTATAAAAATATATTTTCAAATTTCCTATTTCTTTTAAATTACACTAATAAATAACTTTCTATTTTTTAAACAATCCCCACCTTCATCCCCTATAAACAAACATTCCACTCCTAAAAATTATAAATAATTTTTAATTCCTACATTTTACATTCATATTTCAATTAAATTTATAAAACAAGCATATATTTTTAAAACACTACCCACCCTTATCCCCTATAAACCCAACATCACGCTCTTAAATTTTAACAATATTTTCTAAATTCAACATTTTAATTTCCTAATTCTAATAATTTTTATTTTAAACATTTATATATTTTTAAAACACTCCCCACCCTTACCCCTATAAACCCAACATCCCGCTCCCAAATCTTTAAAATAATTTCTAAATTCTACATTTTAATTTCCTATTTCGAATAATTTTATTAAAAATTATATGTTTGGAAAACACTCCCCACCGTTATCCCCTATAAACCCAACATCACGCTGCTAAATTTTAACAATATTTTCTAAATTCAACATTTTAATTTCCTAATTCCAAATTTGAATTTCCTATTTCAAATATTTATTTTTTAAGTAATATATATTTTTAAAACACTCCCCACCCTTATCCCCTATAAACCCAACATCCTACTCCTAAAATTTTAAAATTAATTTCTAAATTCTATATTTTAATTTCCTATTTCAAATATATATTTTTTTTAATTATATATTTATCAAACACTTCCCTCCCTTATCCCCTATAAACACAACATCCCGCTCCTAAAATTTTAAAATAATTTCGAAATTCTAAATTTTTATTTCCTATTTCAAATTTTTTTTTTAATAATATATATATTTAAAATACACCCCACCCTTATAAACTATAAACCCAACATCCAGCTCCTAAAACATATTTCAGTGTCGATATTGCTGAATGTCTACATCTTTGACTCAATATTTTGACTGTGCACCCACTGGTATACTCCAAACAGGTGTAGCAGCATCTTCTTGATATCGTTTGGACATTTGTACGTGTTGCCATTCTAGCTCTGTGGCATACAATCATGGCATACATGGACACCTGAATCCACTTCACCCACAGATAGGTATCAATCTATGTAAACAGTAACAAACATATATTCGCCCACAAATACAATGTGGCGAAGAACACAATGTAACACATAGGCAAGGTACCAACACATAGCACAATAGAAATACCAAGATGTATCCATGAAACATTTACCGGAAGAGGTGTGGCGCTGCGGCTAGGACGACTGACTCCGGAATCTGGGGATCACGGTTCGATCCCTGGCACCTGCGGCAGATTAGCCCAGCACCATGTGACTCCGGGCAATTGCTTGCTTAATCTTCCCAACGGCCCCCAGCGCCTAGAGACCCTTAGGAGTGATTGTGCGCTTTACAAAGGTGGATTAATATTATTAAACATCCATCCTATTGCTGCACAAGTTGCTCACAAACATGAGTTGGAATCACAAAGTCAGGGTTAGACATTCCCAGGAACACCTCATGTTCATTTTTCCGAAAAGAACAGCTTCATGGTGTAAATGATGTCAGTACACTGACATGTCATATTGAAAATGAAAGGGTGACTGACCTACAACATATTCACAAGGATATTTTAGGTAAATGTTCAATGATGTCAGAGCAACAACACTCAACTCCGAGGGGAATATTCACAAGGACTTATCTCCGATTTATCCCCACCTTAACGCATCAAAAGTGGAGATAGATTTAACACCCAATTCACAAGCTGGTGCAAACTGCAGACATCGCCTGTATTCCTGCGATAACTGCCCCAAAATTTATCTCCAAGGTGGACACCACCAACTAATCCTAATGAGATGCAGAGTAGGCATTCCCGTGCAAAAACACATGAAAAAACCACAACACCACTTGCACAACGAACTGCCAGATCTGCAAAGCGCAAAAAAAACAGGTAAGCCACCTTTTGCTGGTGCTAAGCAGGACAAGAACCGACAGCATGAAATGGAGCCCAGCCAAGAGCCACACCTGAAGACCCACAGATGCCATGGAGACAATGATCATGCAGCTCCGATAGAGAGAGAGAAAGGGAAGGGAGAGAGAGTGAGTGAGAGAGACAGAAAGGAAGGGAGAGAGAAAGAGAGAAGGGAGAGAGAGTGAGTGAGAGAGAGAGAAAGAGAGAGGGAGAGATAGAGAGAGGGAAGGCAGAGAGAGTGAGTGAGAGAGAAGGAAAGGAAGGGAGAGCAAGAGAGAGAGAGAGTGAGAGGGAGTGAAGGGAGATAGAGGGAGTGGGAGAGAAGGAAAGGAAGGCAGAGAGACAGAGACACCGCTGCCCCTGTGCACACAGGCCGCGCTGTTCACTGTTCATCAGTAAGCACACCATGAGCCCGTGCAAACTTCAGAGACCTGAGTCATCAATGGCGGAGACCACAACAGTGCACACGTCATCATCCAAGGCTGCATACCCGCTTAACTATTTTGGGTGCGACTAACCCTCTGCAATGCCAGTCAGCGCCACATGGTGGAAGGCCTGTGACGGCCACAAGGCTTCAGGTGCCACTAACCCTGTGCACAACAACTCATGGGCCCTTTATGATTGAGCACCGTGCAGCGTCCATCATCCAGTCACCACTGGCAGAGGGGAATGTGATGTTGTTGGCCGCTTATATTTGTGGGGTCACATGGCCTGTGATGCCTGTGCCGGATGGGTGTGGTGTGTGTGCAAACCTGCCCTCAGGGAGTGGCCTTGACATGCTAACAACTAGACCAGTGACGTGCACACCACCAGCGAGTACACCTGCGACACGTAGCTATGTGGGCCCCCCTCGGAGCGTAAGTGAAGTTGTCTGGCCTGGCGTACAACGGACCAATGTAGGGCTTGCAACAATGATTTGGGGGCTCTGGGTGAGGTTCAGTCCATGTCCGGACAAGTAAGTGACTAATGCGTGTGTCCCTGTTGTAGTGACCACGGCACCCGGAACACAATACTTTGACTGACATCCCACTAGATGAGCATCATTGACATAAGGGAAATCACTGTCCCTACATTCTTTCACACATTCATACATGAATAATGAAAGACATGACACAGCAGTGCATTACTGGATGTTTATTGAACATCAAGTGGAGTTTTGCAGCTGGAACAGTCCAGGGCCATGCCAAGCACACCACACAATATGGGCCAGAGGAGGGCCACCCAGAGTCCATCCGGGATTGACAAGTACCGCAGAAGAGGAAGGGTAAGGTCAGCAGTCTGGTCGCCGTGTCAAATGTCATCAAACAGAATATGGCAGTCCATGTCACGGTAAAAGGGGAGTGCAGCGGAGTGTATCGGGGTCAGTGGGAAGTCATGAGGCCCTCTGCGGCACCAAGCAGAAAAAGGCCAGGTAGCGGAAATGAATACTAGTGTCTCCTTCTGACAACAATCCCATCCACGTCCTCATCCTCCTATGTGTGCACCTGTGGGTGTTGCAGTACCGGCTGAGACACTGTGTGCCACTGACACAACAGGGGCCGAAGGAGGATTGTCGGTGGCACGGTGTGGCAGTGACACATCAGTTGTGGGGTGGATATGCCTACGAGGCACTGACCCACCAGGGGAAGGGGATGTGGACCGTGTGGCGGCAGCAGCATTCATCAGCGCCACGCCTTGTGACAGCAATGCCATGATGAGGACCTGCAGGCCATGGTAGATCCCAGCAACATTTTACTGATGTGCAGCAGTGGCTGCTGTTCTTTCCGCCTCCATCCGCACCATGTTCTCCATGAGCCTCCGAATGTGTGCCAGCTCTCGACTGGAATCGCTGGAGCCAGTCTGAACAGACAGGTGTTCTTCTCTCCGCGTCATGACTCCATGTGTTGGAGGGCTTGGGTGTTGATGCACAGGGTGTCCTCCTCGTCATCAGTGAAGAGTGGCTGGGACTGCTGTGCAGGAGGTGTTGATGGTGCCTCTGCAATGAAAAGGGGAGATGGTGTATTACAATGTGTCCACATGTATGTAGCCGCATGGTACATGTTGACATACAGACAGCATGGCATTGTATAATGTGACAGTGTGTAGATCAGGGCCATGACCAAGAGTCATTGTGGGTGCGCACTGTTCTCTGCTTGATTGTGCATGGGTACCTACGTGGCCCTCTCCACCCATCCCATCAGTACCTGGTGGTCACTTACCCTGTTGCGGTTGTGTTGTGTCCCGTTGAGCAGTGTCCTGTCCCCCGACTCCGGACACTGTCTCCACACTTATGACTGTCAACACCAGCTCCTCCATGTCATTCAGCACGAGCTGGGATGCTGGGCTCCCACCTCAAGTCTGCATTGCTGCCTTCTGGTTGGCTGCAAGTTTCTCCTTGGTCTTTCGCTTGATGTCAATCCATCGCCTCTTGGCCTCCTCCATTGACCTCTTGTGCTCTCCGACGGCATTCACCTTGTCCACGATGTCCTGACATATCCCATTTTTGGTTCCCAATGACACGTTGAAGGTGACGAACAGTTGTTGATGGTGTTCCATCACCTCCGTAATCAGGATCCTGTTATCCTTCGGACTGAACTTAGTCTTCCTCTTCTTCTTGTCCTTGCCCTTCCCAGTCCCCGAGGTCCCAGCTGGTCTTCCGGGGTGCTTGTGGGGTTGCGCTCGTCCTCTGGACCTGCTCCGGCTGCCTCCATGGTGCTTGGGTGTTGGTCAGTTTGTTTTTGGGTGTTTTTTCTACTGTTATAGTGATTTTTCCCTTCTGCCATGTGTCTTTTGCAGGCCTGGCGCTGCTTATCACTGATTTCCTCATCGTGCTTTGGCCCATCGCTTGTTTTTTCGCATTGAGGTTTGTGTTTTTATCTCCGTCAAGGTGGTTGTATCTCGGGCATTGGCCACAGTTTCGCCAGACTATCTCATGGTACTGCCTTGTTTTGAATTCCACGTTAACACAGGGTTATTTTCCCGCGATAGGCTGTGATCTGTAATGGTGCGTTATCATTTTTTGGTGATGTTTAACACACGTTCTTGTGAATATACCCCCTAGTGTACACAGTACATGTATTAGATCAGATAAATGTATACATCAGTTGAGAGCTCTTACAGTGATAGCCCTGCACATAGTAGCCCACAGTTGCGCACACCAAACTGTCAGCAGCCGACCACATCCTCACGGCTTCACAACAACAGCAAATGCTACTGTCACAGTCATGTCCTCTTACTGCATACTTACACTCATCGGAAATAGTTGTTGTTAAGCTGTTGACACATGTCAAGGCCTTCCTCTACACCACTATTGGCATCACTGTTCATGTCAGGATTCTCACCCTGGGGCCCCTACTGGTCCCCAGCCTCCACAATCAGAAAGATGTCCTTGAGTGAGTGAGTGAGTGAGTGAGTGAGTGAGTGAGGGAGTGAGTGATGATATTTCTAAAGCGCACTAATGCCGGGGCGTCATGGCGCTATGTAAGGTAACTGAACAGGAGCTAACCGATTTATCATTGGGTAAAGAGCCATGTCTTAATTTCCTTCCTAAACAACCTCGGATTGGGGATCTGTCTAAGCGGTGGTGGTATAGAGTTCCATAGCCTTGAAGCCAGATAGGAGAAACCCTTCCCTCCCCATCATTGTCTTTTGATCTTGGAGACAGTGACCAGACCCTGCGCGGCAGACCTCAGAGAGCTGGTTGGCTGATACCGAGTAAATAGTTGTTGAAGGTCGGAGACCACATCTCCAGACAGTGCCTTATGAACCAGGCAAAGTGCTTTGAAATCCACCCGCCTTTGTACAGGGAGCCAGTGTAGCTGCATTATTGGAACAAGAAGTGGAATGGTACTTAGGCAGATTGAGAAGTAGTCTAGCTGGTGCGTTTTGTATTGATTGTAGCT
Organism: Lissotriton vulgaris; assembly: GCF_964263255.1. Taxonomy (NCBI): domain Eukaryota; kingdom Metazoa; phylum Chordata; class Amphibia; order Caudata; family Salamandridae; genus Lissotriton; species Lissotriton vulgaris. The sequence goes on from NC_141688.1 coordinate 159,869,638, forward strand.
TGGCCATTTGAGCACTGCCAGCTCCCAGATAAAGGGCATTGCCATAGTCTATCCTTGTGCAATGAAAGGTTGTTGCGCATGCAGCAGGCAACTATGATCTTACACACCTTCTTGGGTGAGAAGAGGAGGGTTCCACCGTCTTGTCCAAACAGTGGAATCTGGCCTTCAGGAGCCCAAAATCCCGCTCCACTACCCAACATGTCTTCCCAAGGGCCGTTTTGAAGCGAACTTCCCTTGGCATTGTTGGATTTTTCAGTGGGGTCAGCAACCAAGTCTGGTATGGATACGCTGAGTCACCTAGTTGTGAAGCACACAGATGTGCAATCAGAATCCAGATTTTGTTGAAGAGGACACACACACACAAAACATTGGACACATCTCAATCACTCAGGCCCTCTCTGGTTTAGATGGGACATCAACTGGGGTATGTTGCTGTTCCGTATGATATCGGAGTCATGGGGAGATCCTGGGAATTTGGCACAGACATGTGAAATGGTCAAAACTACAAGGCATGTCACTTGCACATTGATAGAATGATAATGTTTCCTGTTCCTATAGATCTGCTTGTGTGCCTAAGGTGGCAAAAAACTATATGTGTGCCATTGATGGAGCCTACAACATGTGGAAAGCGACCTAGGTCATAAAAGTCACCCTTTGCACTTGTCAATTTTTCTCTTCCTGGGAAATGTATATAACTGTCCTTATGTAGCATCGGTGCAGGCAGGACATCACACAACACCATACTGAACATAAGTTGTGATATCCCACCAGATGTAGCCTCTGTGTACTGAAATGAAGAAGTGGCAAAGAAATGCAGGGTGCTCATCACCTTATTTATTTTTATTTATTTTATTTTGCAATTTTTAAAGCGCGCAAATACCCGTACGGGTGTCTCGGCGCTGGTGATCTCAGAGCTCACTAAAGTATGACGGGGGAGTTAGGAGGAGGAGAACAGCCATGCTTTGAGGCTCTTTCGGAACTTGAGAAGCGTGGGTATTGGTATTTTCACCCAATACTGCACTAACTTCACACACCCGCACTCACCACTACCTTCACTGTTGGGGTCAGAGCTGTGAGATCGGTTCTGTGAGCCCTTGACTGAGGCCCCAACAGGTCAGAAAAAGGCAAGTAGACAAGCAGTTCTCTTCTTCTCCCTCTGGCAGGGTACACATGTGTAGAAACAGCAAGACATTTTCTACATGCCTACTGTTCAAAGTGCATCAGTGAAAGGGCATCCAGAAGGTCATCGCTCGGACGATGCAGACCCTGGGGGGCTCTAATCAGTGCAGTACTCACTTTCAGAAGAGTTGGGATGACATCTGCTGCATCACCAATAGCAAGAGCAAGTATGTCAAGGGGTCGACATGGGTAGGTGAGAATGTCTAACACTCCTTTGGGCCACTGTTACTTATAACATAGGCCTGCTACCTCCGTAGAGGCCCTCCCCTCCACTACTTAAGGCTTGGATTATTTTTCTTGGGTGACTGTAGACATAATATTTTCCAGCACCATTATGACTAGTCTCTCTGAGACTAAGATTTGGGGAGTTTTCCCCTGTTTAAAAAAAATAGTTTCTTTTATTTACTTCTTCATATTATACCTGGTCCTGATGAAACGCCAAGGATCCCTTCTGGACCAACAGGGCTTGAAACATATTGACCTGTTGACCTTTTTCACTGCCCACACTATTTGAACCAACTATATTTCCTTTTTAGTGGAATGTCACAGTTTGGTCTCTGTTGTTAATCTACCCGGTGGACCCAGGAATAAAAGCCCTTTGAAGGTACTACCTTGGTATTTTCACCCAATACTGCACTAACTTCACACACCCGCACTCACCACTACATCGTTTTTTACAAAAAGATCTCTGCCAAAGAGACTTCTTGTGAGGGCCATGGGGGATTGCAGCGCTGACACCAATAGGAGCAAAAACACCCAATGATGTAGCATGACACCTTCCAAACAGGATTTCCCCTATGATGTACAACCATTGTGAAACCTACCTATTTTCTATAGGCTAGCCTTTTTTGATCACCCTATCTTCATTCAGTCTGAAACTTTTTGGCTAAAGTTCCCTAAACATTTTGCTTTCCCCCTAGACCTTTTTTCTGACATGATGTTGCCAACTTAGATGCGTTGGACACTTTGCCACTGCTAAACAGTGTCAAAGTGTAAGTGCTCCCTGTATAGAGTAATGGTGATTTATATGTTTGCCTTACTAGTAAAGTCCCTAATAAAGTGCACTATGTGTTCCAGAGCCAGTAATGCAAATGCTACTAGTTGGCCTGTAGCACTAATTGTGCCACCCACACAAGTAGCCTTAAAAAAGGAACTCAGGCCTGCCATTGCAGTGCCTGCGCGCAGGTTATTTTAACTGCCATGTTGTTCTGACAAGTGCACTCACTTGCCAGACCTTACCCTTCCCTTTCTATGCACATCAGACACCCCTATGGTAGGTCCAGGTACCCTTTGGCAAAAAATGCAGTGCATGTGAAAGGTAGGACATGTACTAAGGTGTGTATCATGTCCTGAAGTATAAATCATCTCCATTTATTTTGTTTTTCACTGTTGAAAGGCCATCTTGCCGTGTGGGGGGCAACTGTTGACAGAGGCTACCTGCGAGTTAGCATGAATGGCGGAGAGACCGCCTAAGGCACCGTGATCAGTGCTGGAGTGTACTACGGATTACTCTATTTCTGCATAACAGAGTACCTGAATGTCGTATTACCATCCATCCATTATAACTTTATTTCGGTCATCTAGGGCCATAAAAGTGCAAGCATCAATAAAACAGATGGTAAACACTTGTGATTAAAAAATTTGGGTAGGCTGGATTTCATCTTTTTGTACAGAGACCGTCCACTGAAGACAAAGCAAATACGAATCACAGCAGGGGGAAAACAATATGCATAATACAGTCTTAAACCCTATAAAAACTGAATAAAAGCAACCCTCTAGCGATGGACTGCGCTCTAAAAAAATGTACACAAAAAAAACATGAATAAAACCTAGACCCAAAACATGGATACACAGTTAATATGCCTGCGCAAAATCATAGTGTACATTCTTCCCCACGGGGTCTATTTACAATAGCCCGCCGAGTGTGCCACATACAGTTTAAAAATCGTGATACAGTGAAGACTATGGGTGTCGTATTACACACTGCAGAAATTAAGGAGACATTATGTATATATGCATTGTCTAAAAGTGAGGACCATTTCCCTTTTCAAAAAAATCAAATAAAAGTATAAACGTATGAAGTAAAAGGTATAAATAAAATACCGTTGCAAACAAAAAGAAATATGTTTGGCCATGAAGCATAAAGTATAATAGCTTGCAAATAAATTGAGGTACAGGCAATTTTGTCTTCATTTATGTTCATTTATGTTCATTTACATTGCAGCATTTCTGCATAACGGAGTACCTGATTAGTATATTATGCATTACATTATTCGTGCATAACAAACTACCTGATTAGTGTTTGATGCATGGCATTATTTCTGCATAACAAACTACCTGATTGTCATATGAAGCATTGCATTGTTTCTGTATACCAAACTACTTGATTAGGGTACTACGCAATGCATTATTCCTGCATAAGGAATTACTTGATTAGTGTAGTATGTATTGCCTTATTTCTGCATAACGAAGTACATGGTGGTTGTATTACGCATTCGATTTTTTTACATTGCAAAGTGCCTGATTGTTGTATTATGCATTTTATTATTTTTACATTACAAAGTTCCTGATTCTTTCATTACGAACTGCATAACATGGTATTAGGATTACAGTGGAAAGTTTAGAAGTGCTCATTAATATCGCCAGAACTTACAAGGGCGTGCTGGCCTAACAATCGGCCATGAGGAATATTACAAATTGGCATATGTTGGATTTCTATTGTGTGGTTTTATCATATATCTTTTTATATAAAGTTTATACTCGTTTTTATAAAACTTGTTTGTAGTCCATTTGTGGTGTCATCATTGGGTTGCTGTGAGCGTGGTTGCAAATACTTTACACATTTGCCTTGAAGATAAGCCTGGCTGCTCGTGCAAAGCTACCAAGAGGGTGAGCGGGGCTATCTCACAAGGTGTCCTTCATTTCCCTGATGTGGACACGCAGGTCCCTATTTGGGCTAAGGTACCAACCTCAGCCAACCAGGGATCCCGGGTCTAACAGCAGCCCAATGGGTTGGAATCACCTTTAGGAACAGCTACCCTGTATGCACATGGGGACATTGCTGCAGGTGCTATGTGCAGTGTGTCCCTGTGGCCTATCTGTACTAGAATCCAGCTACTTGTGGAACATATTAGCTGAGATTAGGGAAAGTGTGTCGCTTAAATGTGTGAGACAATGAGTTGTGGCTATCACAATTTTCATCCTTTCCATCATACATGTGAATTCACCGTGCTGCCTAACTATTTTTCATTGCTGCCTATAGTGAGAGTCATTCTTGTGGTTTGGCGCCCTACCACCATTTTATTTGAGTTTAGTGTGTTATTTCACCCTAGCCTTAATGTAAGACGGTCCTGCATATGCCTGCTTCTCTTCTTTCTTATAATCTTGCTGTCTTTTAGTGGGAGATGTCACGGAGTAGAACCATCTTGCCAAGAGCAGAGTGTGTGGGATGTGCATTTGAAAGCATGAGAGGGAGAGAAAGGTGTGGAATGTACTCTTTGGTTTAGAAGTTCAGTGTTGTGGGAAGTAATGCACACGTGTGCTCGATGTTGTACCTTGATGAGTTCTTACTATTGGCTTTGACATGGCCTCATGTCATCTTGTTTTCTGATTTTGCCTTGCTTAATTATGAGTTCTTACTATTGACTTTGACATGGCCTCATGTCATCTTGTTTTCTGACATTGCCTTGCTTCTGCATGCATAGCAGTGCTTGCAAGTTATTTGGGTTAGTGCTTACTATTGGTTATGACATGGCCTCATGTCATCAGGTTTCCTGACTTTGCCTTGCTGTTCACACATAGCTGCAAAGTGGGGAGGGCAGGTTTCTGTCTTCACTTTTTTTCGCTCCTTACTGACCATAGTGAACTGAATATTATCTGTAGAATGTGCAACTCTGCCTCAGAGTCAAAATACAGGAGCTTGGCCAGTGTCTGTCTTGGTCTTTATACAGACTGGTACAGCAAGCTCTTTTGTTTCCAATGAGAAGGGGGCGAGGTTATCTAGAAGCTTCGCCTCACGTTGAGTAATGATATTTAAGCTGGGGAGTGGAGCTTGCTCGGAGACGAAATGGCCACCTGAGCGCTGAGCTCTACCGGAACATTGCACAATACACCAATATCCTGCAGCTAAAGCGGCTGCTATTCCCCTTAAAGCAGCGCCGGAGCGGCGAATTAGTGAGCGACAAGGACTGACGATACCTGGCGGCGGATCGGGGCACAGGGAGCACCGATCGGACTTCGACCCGAATTACGGCGACTGGGCCGCGGATCCCCGGCATAGAGCTGCGGTGGCGGCCGGGCTACGTCGCTCGACGTGCGGCCTGGTAGCCGACGGAGGCGGTGGTCCGAAGTGGCAAGCCGAGAACGGCGTGGCGCCGATATTCTGAGCCCTGAGGAGTGGCATGGCAGGGCAAGTGACCACTGCGGGAGTGCGCCACTCCGTCCTGTGTCGAGGTGGGTGTCGTAGCAGGAGAGCTGGTATGAGGAGCACTGCGGGGAGCCTGAGCATGCACAAGCGGAGAGAGCATGGTGGACATGGAGGTAGTTAGCTGAAAGACGGTTAGTGGGATGCAGCTATGCGTGGTTAGTTGCCACAGAGGCAACTAAGCTGACCTGACCCTGGAGCACCCACTGTGGATTGGGGTATGGCTGCTAGCAGAAAACTGACTACCCTATGTGGAACAGAGGGGAAGAGATGGACATTGCCCGGCGTGGTGAAGGGAGATACAAGGGAGGCACTGAGGTGTGTGAGAGGTTTGCGACCTTAGTTAACAGGGCAGTCCTGCTGGCACTCCCTGGGAGACAGATCACGCAGCGGTGGTGCTGTGCCCTCGTTGGCACGTACAGGAAGCAATTTCTATAGGTTTGACTGCTTACACCCTGATTGCCTGGTGGGAACGGAGGTGCTGCGCTTCCGGTGGTCTGTGCCTGGAGCCTTGGGGCAGGAGCCATCTCGTAGTACGTGAAGGGGATGCATCTGTGTGGCGAGTGCTGTCCCACAGCGGGTCTGGCCGGACAGCATGGGTAAGGGAGACAAGCCCCAGACGAAATTGACTTTTGAACAACAGCAGGCAAAATCGCAAGACCCCACATCGGACAGGCGCTCTGGAGGGGCATCGCACTCCCACAATGAGGAGGACCTTGATATACGCAGCATGCTTAGAGCCATGGAGAAGTCCTTACAGGGCGGAATCACATCTCTAGGCACGAAAATAGATGTCCTGACCTATCGTATGGACAGGATGGGGGAGCGTCTGGACAAACACGCGGAACGGCTGGACATGTCGGAGAGGCACCTAACGGAGGTGGAAGAGGCGCACACTACTTTGGATGCCGATAATAAGCAACTGAGGAAGGTCCTGAGAGTTTTACAGGTTAAGACTGAAGACCTTGAAGCGCGTTCTCAGCACTGTAATCTGTGTCTGGTAGGCCTGCCGGAGACGACAGCTACGGGAAATATATGGAACAGTTCATGGAAAAGTTACTTGTGACACTTCTGCGCGATCACGTCTTCTCAGCTATGTTCGTGGTGGAGGGCTCTGGGTCCTAGGCCGCCACCGGGCGTGTCGCCGCGCCCCATCATCGCAAAATTACTTAACTATCGGCACCGGGACGCCGCCTTGAGGGTTGCCCGAGAAAAGAAGGTGCTACACTACGAGGACTCGGAGTTAGCCTTGTATCCAGACTGCCAGAGTTCAAGAAGCACGCAGACACTTTGTACCGCTCAAGCGACAGTTGCAAGACATGGGAGTGGATTATGCGATGCTGTACCCAAGCGAAACTCCGAGTTAATCGACAGGGCAGATCACACATTTTTACAAACCCTTAAACTTTGCAAAAAGCCATAAAGACCTGGGAGAAAGAGCGAGGGCCCCGCCTGGAGCAGACCAGTTCGGAGGACCCGGAGGGGTTGACGCTGGATAAACAGGACGGAACAACTATGGCTGTTAGCTATGAGAGTGATGTGTATTATAGGAGGTGGTAGGGCGGAGTCCTAGTTTTTGCAGGGGTATGATTATATGTACAATTGCACTATTACCTTGGACACTGCTGCCGATAAGTTGATTCACGACGGGTGCAGTTGGGACCCAGGGGGACATCAGGGATTGAACTTACCACTATCGATCCTGTGAGCAAGGAAGATGGGTATTTTGGCAACGTTGAGGCTGTATGAGCATGATATTGTAAAAGTCATGTTTGATTTTGTCACGGGTACAGTATTTGCATAACTGCTATATTATTCTACGTTCCGTTGCATAGTGAGTGGGGAACAGTTATGTTGTGAGTTGGGAATGACATTTGCAGGGTGCTCCGCTGCATATCTGGTCACGATGTCTGGGGGGGCTGGTGCAGGCTAACTCAGTCGCTTTCAGTTAGATAACGTTACCACTTGAAGAGCCACGTCTGCTCATGTGCATCTGGCACTGATTATTTACCTTCTACATGTTGGTTAAGGGTACGGGGGTTATGTCGGGTGGGGGGATTGGATTGTGGACACATGCAGCCATGTTGTGGGAGGTCTGCTGTGGGTGGGGGTAGGGGGGTGTTGCAGGGGAAGTAATGCAAGGGGGGAATGGTTTGAAGCATGATGTTTGGTGTGCAGTTATTGCAAGTTTGGCTGGCACTTTCATATTGTGGATGCACGATGGGTTGCATGGCATAGCTGATGTCACGTGTTGCGGGTAATTTCCTGGAATGTCAGTAGGTTGAATGTTCATAGTAAAATTCATAAGGTCCTGAATTATCTATACAGACATAAGGTGAACCTGGCTATTCTATAGGAGACTCTCCTCCCCAACACAAGTCCTATGCTTAAGTTTAGGACGCTAGTGGGCAACATAAATGCGGCGGGGTTTACCACACATGCAATAGGGGTGTTGAGCTGGGCTAACCCCAGGTCGTCTATTACCCTGACTTCGCTCCGAGAGGACCAGGATGGAAGATATGTTATATCTAAATGTAGTGGGCGGGGTTTGGATTTGTTGCTAGTAAATATCTATGGGCCTAATTAATATTGTCCTGAGTTTCTTAGTGACCTGGCCAGAATTGTATCCCAGTGTGGTGATACTCGGCTATTTTGAGGAGGGGACTTCAATGTGATCAGAGACCCTGAGCTCGACCGCTCAGCTGGACCGCCCAGACAACCTGCTGCAGCTGCAAGGAAAATAGAGGAAATGATGGTCAGTCTGGATATGTGCGATGTGTGGCGATCGCGCAATGTGGGGAGAGGGGGCTATACGCACTACTCAGCGTTTCATGATATACACGCGCGAATTGACTATTGGTTTGCATCTACCTCACTGTATAGCCAGATGGGCAATGTATAGTGTTGTCGCATACTCTCTCAGACCACTCACCTTTGCTGTTAATTCGGCAACCCCCCAAGAGGAGCATTCTGCCATTCACATGGAGATTCCCCCCATACTCCCTGCTAGACCCGTTTTTCCGAGAGGAGATAGCTGAGGCCATCGACACCTTCTTCGACACCAATGTCGGATCAGTGGACAGTTTCCTGATGATTTGGGAAACTTTTAAGTTTACATCAGGGGCATAGCTATGTCCAAACATTCAGGGGTGCTACGGGCAGTTAGGGGTGCCTTGCAGAGATTGAGAGGAAACTGCAGAAACTGGAAAAGGACAGGATAGATGGGGGAGGTGAGAGAGTAGAAGATGAAATAAAGGCGCTTCTGATGGAGTACCAGGAAAGGGCGGACCGTGAAGTGAAACACCTGGGCAAGTATGCCACGGAAAAAAATAGAAAAAGGAAAAAAAAAATGATATTTAAGCTGGGAGCCTTTTGGGGGCCAGGTGGAAGCTCGCCTCAGAATAAACGTATTGCTGTGGAGGTGAATTTGAGTCATGATCGAACTCCTTCCTGGTAAGGATGATGCTTATTCGATCAGTGAGGTGTTCCTAACTAATATAGGTATATATGTTCTACTATTTGAATATACTGCATTCTATTTCAATTGCTTATTTAATTGTTCACTTGATATTTGGAAGTTTGCATTTACTAATATATTTGGCCTATCGTTCTAAACATTGCATTACTACATTTGTATGTTATTTTAAATGCACCTGGATTTGTTTTCTTGCCCTGCCTAAAAGGTGTGCTGCGTCTTTTCCTCATCTTCAGGGGGTGATGCTCAAAGTGCATCATTTACAGGTGCAGTGGTATTTTAAATGCACCAGAATTAGTTTTCTCGCCTTGCCTAAAGGGAGTGCTGTGTCCTTTCCTCGTCTTTGGGGAACTGCTGCTCAAAGTGTATTATCAAAAGTTACAAATGGGGGTGGGGTTGCACACTACTCACACACTGGCGGTGTCGCCCCTAAGGACTCTGCTCAATGTAGTAAAGTGTTCGCGATGCATCATCTTTTGATCTTCTGCTATCTTCGCTGTCTTCACCATCCCTTTGTGTGGTACTATACCTGGTAATATTTGGCAGCACGCAGCAACCCCAGAAGATAAGAAGATGGCATAATCCCTGCTGATGAGGGGTAAAAACCCCGAAACACATGTACAGGGATGGCGAAGATTTGAAGATACGCAAGAATTCGAAAGAAGATGCATCGCAGAGAACAGTACTACAGTTACCATGGTCCTTAGGAGCGATCCCGCTGGTGTATTAGCAGTGTGCGACCCCATTTTGGTGTATTATCAAAGGTGCAGTGATAAAATTGCCTCCCAGGTGGGAGTACAGGGTTTGGGTATGTCCTTTTAGCGAAAAGTACATTCATTACACTGCCATATCTCAAACATTCATCTCTCATGCCACTTTATCCACTACATTATATGCTATTACACTCCATACCTCTCCTGTATGCCAGTCCAGTGCACGCCACTCCACTGTATGCTCTTACAAAGTACCGGACACCCCTGTATGGCACTACAGTCTATACAACTCCATTATACACCACTCCAATGTGCAATACTCCACTTAATCCTATAGCACTCTATACCAATCCACTGTACAACACTCCTCTCTGCGCTGCACCACTCTACAGCATTCCTTTGAATGTAATTCCAATGTTTAACACTCCACTATACACCACTTGAGTGTGTGCCACTCTACTATGCCACACTCCATGCTGTTCTTATCCATTGCACACCTCACCAATGTTTGTCTCTCGATCGTATGCCATTCTACTCAACTACATTCTGGTGAAGGCAAACCCAGTGTAGTTCACTTCACTTTGCAACACAGTCCTCTCCGCTTATGCCTTGCACATGTAGTTAGTGGGGTTGAAGAGCAGTAGGTGATATCAGCAGTGTAGAGCTGTTTGCAGAGCCACTCCCACCTATCCTGATGTGTGTTGTAGATGAGTATGTGACATATGTGAAGATGTATTTGATGTTGTGCCATGTGATGCAGGCTCTGTCATTTCTGAGGTTGTGCAGTAAGTAAGGACTGTTGAATGCAGACTGCATAGAAAGGGCTTGTGAGCTGGGCACAGATGTTTGATTGTTTTGTGTTGGCCTACCCATAGTGATTTGGGTAGATCTAGGGTGACCAGCTCAGATGTAAGTGGAGGTCTGGTATTTGTGTTCTTGCATACAGGCTCACAGTAGATATATTTGGGACATGGATGAGAAAGTCAAGACCTTTCCCACTATCTTGATGATCTAGGGGTAGGTGTTATATGTTGTGTGGCCACCTTCTCAGATGTTTACTGTATGCTATCTCTGGATATGATAGCCTTTAGTTTGGTGATGTGGAGTGTGTGTATTATGAGTGTTACTGGCACTCTGACATGTATAGATACACTGTTTGGTCTGGTGTGTTTTGTCTGTACAGTGTGGTATAGGGAATGTTCCTCCTAGTAGCAGATGTTCTGTACTTGGGGAGTTTCACTGGAATGCATGTGGAGGGTGGAGTGTGAGAGTGAAATGAGGGGCCTTTTTCGAGTGACTCTTCGATAATGGAGAGTGATATGTATGCTGTCATGAATTGTGATGTTGTTGTTCCTGAAAATGAGATCAGATATGGGTGTCACTGGTTGTAGTGGTGTACGCACATTGCTTTGTGTGCATACAGTGCTGTCAGTGGCAGGACCATGACCCTTGATAGGTAGCAGGCCTCCTAATGTCCAACTATGGTTGCTGTGGGATGTAACAGGATGTGAATAGGCCATGAGTTTGAGAAGGATAAAAGGTGCGATGTTTGTGTAATGGCCCTTTACACAGTGTGTTAAGTTGTCATTACAGAAGAGGGTGTGTGTGGGCAAGGAGTGTGAGTTATTGAGTGACTGAAATGAGTTTTGCATTTGTGAATTGCGTTTCTTTTGGGCATGGGAAATAAGGCAATGTGAAGTCTTGTGCATTTGCTATGGTTGTGTGCTCAATTGTGCTCTGCCCCCCTATCTGTGATCAATCTGCTGTTAGGATTATGGCAGCTAATGCCATCTTGGACCCTTTGTGACTAGTGGCGTGTTTGAGGCCCATCTGCATCAAAATGGGCATCTTTGCCTAGCACTGCACCACTGCCCTTATGTGACCGTGACGGCTAGCCCAGATGGCAGCTTTCTGTATGCAAATTGAACCCCGCTGCAGAGTTGACAAGGGCCCTTTGTGCATGGAAGGAGTATGGGACATGTCTATAAATTCCTGTGTCCAACAGGATGTCCTAGGTTGGCAGGAAAGTTGCCCCAGAGCTGGGTCATGTTGATATCAGGCAGACCTTCAGATCACAGGATGGGCCAGCTTTGGGATGGGGAAGCTGAACTTGTCAGTGGAATATGCATGCAGTGATAGGTGTTTAACTTACCTCGGGTGGGGTCCGCTACGGCATTGTATATGGTTGTAGTGGACCAGGTAGATCAGCAAAAAGACTTGTAAAGGAGGATCCAGGACATCCGAGGATGTGGAGACGTGAATGAATGTTGATTTTCTTCTCTCTGTGGCTCTGTTTCCGCCATATCTGACAAGTAGGTTTTACCTCTGCTTTCGGATGGCCTGATAGGCGCATGGTAATGGAGTGGGCGGTGGGAGCGCTCTTCCGCCCGGCTGCATGTCCCCATTGGCTCCGTCCGACATCGGAGCGGTAGGAATTTCCTGACAGATTTAGAAACACCGCTGTGGACGGAAATATGCCTATCTTTGCCCATTGTAATATGGCGGAAGGAATGATCGCTTCTGGCGTAACAAAATTGTAATTTTCCGGCTTCAACCAGACAGTGGCGGTGTTTACGACCACCGTCGTAATCATGCCAAAATATTGAAGATAAGATTGAAACTAATGCAACTCAATGAAATAATTAAAAACAAAAACAAAACTCATGGAAAAGATATTCTTTTCTTCTATATTATGTTCCATGATATATTTGACATCTCATTTTTTTTAACAATATTTGTGTGTCATCATTTTTTGATAGAAGTTAATTTGTTGGAATTCGATTTCATGGGCCACGTCTGTTGAATGTTTGAAATAGTGGGCTCAGCATGCTCTACCACTTTGATGTTGATGTAACAGTACCTGGAGGAACCCAAATCTGGAAGAGAAGGCCCAAGTCATAAAGGTGTCGTAGGGATTTCAGCAATGCAGGTCAATATCTTGATGATTAACCAGGGTCATGTGGACCCCAGTAATTATTAGCATTACATTCCTGGAGTTAAAATGTACCTCCTGACTAAATAGCAATCCCAGCAAGTTCCTTACCAGAGCAAAATTGATGTTTGGGAGAACAAGCCTAGGATTCCTCTATTGTTGGGAGTTCATGGTTTACCATAATACCTTCAGATGGATAGATGATGGTTGCCATCCTCGCTTGGTGGGCCTGCAGAGTACCCAGGGATTCAGCTGCCTGATTGCTCCAATCTTTGGTAAACTCCAGGCAGGCATTTCTTCAATTCTAAAAAAGGGGAAGGAGAAGGTAGGACCCTGCAATCTATTTGCCTCTTAGCTTCATAATATCTTGTGAATAGTTGCTCAGAGGCAGGAGGCAGAAACAAGTTACAAGGGGGTGATCACCATTTTCATACAAGCCTACAAAAGTCCTTTCATGAGAAACACATGGGTCCTGATACACAACAAATGCAAGACACTGTCCAAGAGAGGTTCACTCTCTTATGAACGTTCCCAGATCACACCAGGAAAGCTGTCCAATTTGCATCTTTTAAGGGACAATCGTTAAGGGACTTGGGTCCAGATGTACAACGGATGTTGCATGTGCACACGGGTTTGGGAACCTTTTAGTTTAGTTTATTTTATTATGCTTGATTAATTAAAACTGTTGCATACAAAGGATAGAAGATTTCTTGTGATAAAATTGATCTATAGTAAAAAGTTTAACATCATATTAAAATAGTTCAAATTATTAAAACATTCAATACATTAGCTTTGCTTATGACTAATATTATTTTATGTACGGTTATACTTGTTACGATCCATGCAGTTCATATGAAGATTAGTCTTTTTGCTACTCTTTCCCATATTTTATTCTTTTGCAGTTATATCGAGGAATTTCATTAGCCGGCAATTTAGCTGAATCAGATCCGGGTTAAAGCACAACATTAGCGCTTGTCTACATGTTCTGGCTCTGTATTGATTGAATGCTGGTTTTAACAGGGTAACCCTTATGTCTTTTAACCTAATGCAGATGCATATAACATGAACTGCATCTTCAACACTGCTGCCGCATAGACGACACTGTTGAACTCCATCCTTTTTTTCCCAAGGCAGCAGAAATTGTTTAAAGGGACCAACCCCCAGTCGGAGTCTTAGGAATTTTTCCTTAATGTAAATTTGTAATCCCATTTTCAGGTAGAACTGGGGTTTTAATTTGTTGTATGTATGTGGGACCATCCAGCCATGTGATCGTCTTGCTAATGTTTTCTTATCCTCGATTGCAGATAGTAAACAAGTTACCTTTCTCACCTTTTTTTTGAATGTTAAATGGTTTAACTGAACCTCCCACAGCTCTCTTAAACCTAGGTTTTTAATAGATTCCTCAAGATAAATGCTTGCTGGTGTTTTTCCTGGACGGGAAAGCTCTTCCCAAAGTTGGTCATTCAGGGTTCCCTTGTCATCGCCTTTAATTTTGTGCCAACATTTCACAAATGCTCCCATACGTTAAAGGGACTGTTTTTAGCCCAAATTCCAATCGTATTTAGGCCGGGGAGAACATTTTCGGAAAATGGAAAATTGCTCAGTATGGTTTAGATAATATATTGTTGAGAATTGTTGCATCTCTTCCCTTCAGCGCCTCGCTCCCGTAAGTAATTGTTGGCTGGAGTTTTTCTTGTAAGACCCTTAGTAGATGGTTGAATGTCAAGTCCGGTAAAAGCTTCTTAAGGGGCTTTATGGCTAGGTAGGTTGTTACCCCCTTCCTCCGCAGTGCTTCTAATTGTGGTTTGGATGAGTTGTTTTGGTTCAACAATACCCCTAGATATTTATAGCTCACTCCTTGTTCCAAACGGTGGCCATCTAAGAACCAGCTTGGATATTTCTTCTTGCGGTAATTAACTGTCATTATTTTTGTTTTATTATAGTTTCTTTTCAGTGTGTTTTCTTGTGAGTTTGTCTGAGTGACATTTAGTAGATGCTGAAGGCCTACGGGGGTCCTGCTTATCAGCACTAAATCGTCCGCGTGAAGCAGGTTCGACAAAGTAGAGTTCCCTAGTTTTGGTGCGTGGGCTGCAGAGCTATTCAACTTCGCTGGTAAGTCCGCTAGAAAGAGGTTGAATAGCATAGGGGCTAAGACGCACCCTTGTTTAAGTCCTTGAGTGGTGGGGATTTTTTTTTATATTTGTCGACCGTCTCCGAGCTTTATCCTCACCCATGTTTTGGAGTGTAAGTTCCTTAATTGAAGTAGGAGGTTTGGAGGAATCCCCCAGCCATCTAATTTTTGCCAGAGTTTAGTTCGATCTACATGTTCGAATGCTGCAACAAAGTCTATAAAGCAGAGGCAGAGTGGGTATTCCCCCTGTTTAGCTGCGTACATGAGAAGGGTCAGGGCCATTATGTTGGTGATTGTTCCTTGCCCTTTTCTAAATCCAGTTTGTACTGATGGTATTATTTGATTCTTTTCAGCCCAGATGGTTATGTCGTTTAAGAGGAGTCCTGCAAAATATTTAGCCTCGATGTCGATCAGAGCTATTAGGGGGTAGTTTTTCGGCTCAGCCTTTGTTCCCTGTTTGTAAATTGGACTAATTATAGAACCTCTCCACAATTCTGGAATTGAAGACTTTCTAATTGCGTACTTGAAGACGGGTTCAAGTGCGTTACTTCAGAAGTCCGGATCGTTTGAGTCGTCCCCTTGCTATTTGTAACTTTATCTCGTTGATTGATTGGATGGTGTACCCCTCCTTTAATCTCCAATTTGGGAACCTGTTTGTGCATGCAAAATCACTGTTGACCATGTACAGTG
This sequence comes from Lissotriton vulgaris, assembly GCF_964263255.1. Classification (NCBI taxonomy): domain Eukaryota; kingdom Metazoa; phylum Chordata; class Amphibia; order Caudata; family Salamandridae; genus Lissotriton; species Lissotriton vulgaris. Next base: position 159,885,181 of record NC_141688.1, read on the forward strand.
CCTGAATAGCAAGTTGCAATTTATTTGCAACTCCCTGTTTAGGAATTGCAAGTCTCAATTAGGAAGGTGTGTTCCCTTCCTAATTGCGTCCGCAATGCTATGTGTGAATGTTTTGTGACCGCAATTGCAGTCGCAAAACACTCACAAATTACCACCCTCTTCAAGAGGATGGTAATGCAGTCGCAATTGTGAAGGGATCCTCAGGGGGCCCTTTCCACTTTGTGACTGTCTCTAAAAATGTTTTTTAAGGGCACTCCTGCCCTTAGCAAATGAAACAAAAACTTTTGATTTCATTTTTTTTTAATGCATCCAATTTTGAGGAAAACAGGCTGCATTTAAAAAAAAATAAGCTGCTTTATTAAAAAGCAGTCCCAGACATGATAGTCTGCTGAGCCCAGCAGGCCACAATCCCTGGGAGGGCTGGCATTCCCAATGGGATCGCAAATTACGAGAGGCTCATTAATATTAAAGATCCTCACAAATTGCAACCCAATTGGGAATCGCAATTGGGGAATTGTTGTACATTTCATTTAGCGCCTCGCAATTTGCGAATCGCAATGAGTCGCAAAATGCGAGGCGCTAAATGAATAGGTCGTACTTCTGGCCCTTGCTCTTGCCTTTTACAGAATGAAATATCTAGCTATTTCCATGGTGGGAACGGGTTAGATTAAAGCTTGTGAAAAACAAGCACACAACACCAAAACCACATGGCTTCTTATGGATTTACTCAATATTATATTGCACCATCATGGTATAATATTTGGCGGGGTTGAAGCTCAACTTTTGAGAATCCCTTGAGCTTGAAACTCAGCAAGTCACTTGTGTAAATCAGTCTGACAAGTGGAAATGGCTTTCTGATTCGGACCCAGCATAAATTGGCGGAGACTCAAAATCAGAGTGAAAGGGCAGCCACAGATCTCTCTGCAGAAGTGGTGCATGTGAGTAACCACAAATAAACATACCAATAAACATAGGCTAAATATGCACTGCCTAATTAACATTTCTTTTCATTTTTGTAATGAATATGCATTGAAATGATGAAACTCAAACTTGAAAGGAAAATTTCTACGAACCTGACATTTAAACACTCAAAAAATACTTATTTTGATCCAGTAAAGCCCTACGCAAGGAATATCCTAATTTATTCTGGCAAAACGGCACAGTTCTCCACAAATAGGAAGGGGATAATATGTAAAAAGAGATCAGTAAAGATCCTTAGTCAAACATGTTTAGATGCAAGTTTTACTTGTTCTAATCCTATTTTATTTAATGGGCTTCTTTTTTGACATTGTTCCCAGTGTTCCCTACAGAACAGGTATCACTGTCGCCGATTTAGAATGAGTGTCCTCTATTTTTACAGAAGTGTGTTAACTCTCCATGGAAATCAGCATCCTGGCAGTTCTGCAACTGGGCTGAATTTTACACAGTGACATTCTACAACCTGCGTAGGCTGTCTCCAAGGGACTTGTCATTTATATTTCTTATTTGTAGATGCTGTTGCACGGCATCTGAAGAGTTTAACAACTACACCGTAGCATTCGTTTTTTATTACGATATTATATTAAAAATAGTACTCCATTGTGGTCTTATTTTGCCTTTTATCTTTTTCGATCTAAGCACAATATCAGGAAGAGAGGGTATTTACCATAATCAAAAGGTCAAGTTTCATAAAAAATGTGCTACACCTCATTGAAGTGTAGCAACAAGCACTACACTACTGTGTTACAGATGGGTTACATACACTTAAACACTTTTGAGCACTAGTTCTTGGAATTTTAGCTGGTGCTACAGATATTGAGTGCAGTTAAGGTAAATAGTTTACATCTTAAAACCCTAGGAGAGGGTACAGTGTATTTGTCGTTTGGAGGAAACCTTCCTTTAAATAATAATGTCACCCCTATCTAGGACTTTTTTCCCACAATATGCATGAAACTTAAAAGTAGGACCAGTAAACATTTATAATTAACATGTTCTTACACTATCTAACTCCCAAATATATTTTCACTGTAGGTAGACTGGTTGACCCATAGTAAAACTATGGGAAGCAACATTAAATATTAATTCTGCTATATCAGGAAGAAGGTCTGCACCTACTGCTGAGACCTGTGAAGAGACGTGAATGGCAGAACCTACTCCTGGACTCTACGCCTGAACTCTGTACCCATGACAAAGAAGTCGACAGCAAGGGTCAGGTGTTTGAATTCCTTTATAGCAATAGGGACACAACAAGCTGTAAGAGACTTTTTTCCTGAAGTACCCTGCTGAATGGTACCTACCCTGTCCTGAAGTTCTATCCCTGAGGTCCTGCGACCCATGGCTTTCTATCTCTAAAAACCTAGGAATTAGACCGTTATTCAACTTCAAGATCACTGGAGGAGAATAACAAACATTTCAAGCTGATCTGCCCAAGGTGCACATTGCAGGCCTGGATAGACAGGTTTCTACCCCTGGGAGCTTCTCCACAGCAACAAATTAATTTCAGCAGGATCCTGCCAAGAAAGTGTCAGGCCTGATGAAAACCTCAGCAGACACATCCTGAGGCCTGCACCACCGGGGATTCCAAACTCTAAAGAGTCTAGTTCTGAAGGTAAACATCTGACTGGGTGAAGGTGCCAAAAGTATTAAGCCAGTGGAGAACTAGCCTGTGCTCAAAATTTGAATGTTATGATCAGCGCTTATCCCACAAAAACCAACATCTTTAATGGGACCTCGCCCAACTTCTAGTCAACGTTGTAGAGCTCTGGTATACAGGCTGCTGCATTTCCCAATTGAAGGATTCTGACTTTCATTATTGAGACTCAAGTTCCAGGGTAAAACCTACAACCAGCTCAAACCTGGTCGGTGTTTCTGATCCGCCACCATCACTATTAGTCATGAAATTGTCAGTAGGTTGTGATTATGGTCTGGAGAGACCAGTTGACCCACATTAGTTCTTAATACTTAAAATATTCTAAAATTCACAGCTCCATTTCCTCTTATTGAATTTCATGTCATGTAGGTGTTGTTTTGTTCATTACATTATTCACTATTTTTATAAATAGAGTGGGATTCCTATTGTGTGGTGTTTTTGACTTTGTAACTCTTTTAGTACTTCCAAATGCTATACACATTTTCTTTAGTTAGGCCTGACTGCTCTGTGCCATAGCTACCTGGGTTTGAGCTAGGTTTAAGTTACTGAAACCTTCAAATGGCCTGGCAATAATAGTGATCGTATTGCTTGTGGTGGCTACCATCCACCCGAATTAATAATTCAGTTTAACAGTTTTTTTTATTATCCGATCTGTGAGCGCAATAGCAGATATGTGTACAATGCATATTCTGACCTTATGTAGTTCAAGGCACTCTCACATCTGTGAATTAATGGAAGGTAATTATTTTTGTACAGCATGCAATGTCAACGTGTTCATTTTAAGGTCATTGCTGCTCATGACCAAGAAAAGCATGCTGACAGTGGTAGGTAGAAGGACTTAACTGAGCTGTTAAAAATGATAAGATACTGCTTTAGTGGTTTTTCACGTTGGCCTCATCAGATGGTAGTACTGCAATCAGCAAAACTGCACACAACACCAGTCCGCCTCCAAAGTACCCTCTAATATCTTTAATGCTACTGGCAGATACTCATGTCAAAGCAGAAAAATGCACAGTGCATCTGCATCGATCATACATATGACCCAACACCACAGAGTCATGAGTAGGAAGTCTCATGGCTAGGTGATGACAAGTCACATACTCGCAGACTGGCCAGCCCTCATACACGGCCAGTCACTTGCAAACCCATTTTTCCTATCCCGTCACAAGGTGAGTGGTGAAAGTAATGCTTACTGACACCATCCCTTCCTGTGATGACTTGGGAAAGGGCGGGGTGGCCATGTAGTATCAGAACCAACACTGATTGACAAGCAGCCCAGGAAGTACACGGACGATGCACTGAGGGGTATATTCCCAAGGAGCTATTGCCAAATTCACTGCACTTTATCACAGCCAAAGTCATGATAAATGTACCTCCCCATTAACAAGCTGGTGTTAACAGCTCACAGCGCCACTTAACCAGTGATAGCAGCCGCTAAAAACAATTGCAACAGAGGACCCCCGCAACTATCGCTAATGAGATACAGAATAGGCATTCCCATGCCAAAAGCCGCAACAACACGACACCTCAACATTCGCAACGACCAGCCAGATTGGCTATAAGAACACAAAATATGCGATAAGGTGCGTTAGCAGCAGGATATTAACACCTGCTCTGACCTGGTGTAAAGTTGGACCACAGCCTGCACAACAAAAGGGAGCACAGCCCAGAACTACACATGAAGAACTACAGATGCCCCCGAGCCACTGAACATGCAGCACGGACACCCAAGAGGCCCACAACACCCACCGACACCACACCCAGGCCCGCAATACCACCCCCCTCCGGCCCACCCTCAACCCCAGACTAAGAAACTGCACACCAACACCACGAATCCCAAAACAAATATTTTGCCTGATGTCGCACAAGCAGGAAAATCAATATACATGAGTGGCCAGAAAATGGAGAATCAGTCATACAGCAATGCAATTACCAAAATAAAACACCATACAAACAAAAGCCAAAACAACCATTTAGATGAGTCCTAGCGGGTTCTCGCTGGACAATCCGTAGGACACAGCCTGGAATACTAAATCCAACATAGAAAAGTGTGCCATGTGCCGAACAAAGGAAGAAGAGGGAGTGAGCGAGGAAGAGAGATGGAGTGGGTCCCCCAGGGTTCCTCCCTCTCCCCCCTCCTGTTTAATCTTTATGTTGCCCCTCTTATCTTTTCTCTTCAACAAATGGAGGTCGCCGTATTTAATTATGCGGATGACCTCCAGCTTGTCTTCAACCTGTCTTCTTCCCCCCCTTCTGTTCTTAACTTCCAAACTGTCATGCTCCACATCCGGGACTGGATGAACCACAATCACCTGAAACTCAACCCCGATAAGACCGAGCTGGTGTTGACGGGTGGTTCATCCAGCCCCTGGTCTTCTCTTTTCTGGCCCCCTTCACTTGGCCCCTCTCCTGCACCCACTACCTCTGTCAAAACCCTCGGCATAAAACTCAATTCTCAACTCACCCTTCACTCCCAGGTTAGCTCTGTGGTATCTTCCTCTTTCCTTTCATTGCGCACTATTCGCAGGGTGTCCCGTTTCTTTACTTTCTCTGCCCTCAAACTTATCATCTTGGCCATGGTGGTGTCCCGCCTGGATTACGGAAACGCCCTATATGCAGGTATTCCTGCATATAGTCTACGGCGTTTGCAGCAGATACAAAACCAGGCGGCCCGCCTGGTCTTCAATCCTCCGAAATTTCACCACTCCTCCCCCCTCTTGAAATCCTTACACTGGCTCCCTGTGCGAGCTCGGGTCCAATTCAAGCTCGCCTCCATCACCTTCTTGGCTCGACTGGGCTTGGCACCCGCATTCATCTCTTCTGAGATCACCCCCTACGTTCCCACCAGGGAACTACGCTCATCCTCCCAGTCCCTCCTCACCATCCCTCGCTATCGGAGAAAGAAGTGGGGAGGCTCGAAATTTGCCACCCTTGCCCCGATCCTGTGGAACTCCCTCCCCCTTGAACTCCGCACCATCACTCTGTACCCACAATTTCGTAAACACCTCAAGGCCCACCTGTTCACTAAGTCCTTTGACTAAATCTCCGGCAGCTTCCTCTGTCTTCTAGCCCCAGATCTTGTCAGCTGTAGCGCCAAGAAACCGCTGGTGTATGCGCGCTTTACAAGTAATTTTAAACTCAAACTCAAACTCAGTGGGATTGCACAAGTAGCGCAAGGCCTTGCAGGGTACCTGGCACCACATGCCAACATGTGTGTGTGTATCACCATCCGTACACCATTAGCCCAAGGCCGTGTCCCAATCTCAGCGCAAAAGCCACATCACATTCCGAAAACACAATTAGGAGTCAGACAAACATCAGGGATGAAAGCTCCATTATTCCAATGCTGAAGGCCGGAGAACACCTGCACCTCTGACCTTGGTCCAGAACGCGCCTGGAACACCCTCAGAGAGATGCCATGGCAGATGGTGACAATTCCCACACCACGCATTGCACAAATGAACTTTCCCACTTATTCACAACCCACACATAGAAGCCCCTGCCTGAGGTTCCACCGCATGGGATGCCCTTGACACTTACAGAAACAGCAACCCATTCAGCCCAACGTTGCACATACATTCGAATCATTGCACAGAGGTTTGGTATATCCTCCACACAACTGCTGCAGTACAGAAGAGTGCCGGTTCCACAAGATGCACCAAGGCAATGGTAGGCCATACCGGGCACATGCACAACCCCCGTCACGTGGAACACTACCATGCACATATGCTGAATTTACTGGGTGCTTCAGAAAAGGGGGTGGTGATGAACTGAGTGTCTGAATTAAGCAGACCACCCTTACCCAGTCCGAAGATCAGGGCTTGATCCATCACCGTTTTTCAGCTCACTGCACCATCCCAGCTCAGAACTTGGCTATATGCAAATTAGTCTGACCCTGGCCCAGTGCATCATGAGAACAGGGCAGACCAAACTACCAAGCCAATTCTTATACTGGGAAGGAAACAAGCTACCGGGGACCGGTTTCTGGCATTTCAGCCGTCTTCGGCCCGGCTTGCTTGAATCCTGATGGTGCAATGAGCTAGGGACTCACATCTGAGTATACCCTTCCACGCTTATGGTGGACAAAAATGATTCAGAAAAGGGGGTGGTGATGAACAGAGTGTCTGAATTAAGCAGACCACCCTTACCCAGTCCGAAGATCAGGGCTTGATCCATCACCGTTTTTCAGCTCACTGCACCATCCCAGCTCGGAACTTGGCTATATGCAAATTAGTCTGACCCTGGCCCAGTGCATCATGGGAACAGGGCAGACCAAACTACCAAGCCAATTCTTATACTGGGAAGGAAACAAGCTACCGGGGACCGGTTTCTGGCATTTCAGCCGTCTTCGGCCCGGCTTGCTTGAATCCTGATGGTGCAATGAGCTAGGGACTCACATCTGAGTATACCCTTCCACGCTTATGGTGGACAAAAATGATTTACTGGGTGCAGTGCCACTGGCAGTGCTGCGGATCAGTTACCGGCTCAGCTTTGGCATTGCCCACGTCACCTGCATCCAGCCCTAGTTCCACTGCCAAACATGCACATTTGAGTGTCCCATGGATGTTTGCCTATCCAACACAACCATAGATGAATTGGACTATGACTTGAGTCTGTGCCCCCTGTTGGAACACGAACAGGAGTGTAATTGAGACAGCCGTGCATGGGATGCCCTGCCATACAGCGTATGTATTGGCAGTTGTGCAAGGGAGATTACACAATTCCTCGTGTACAGTGACCATCGAGGCGTTCCCCTATCGGGCTTTGTTGCGGATTAGTGAAACTGCGTGGGCTGAGCACACTTGCCTGATCCAGTTAATGGATTGGCTCACCCTGGTGTTCCTTGAACACAAGAACGACATACTATTGGAACACATTGCACATGAAGGTGCATGGGCATTCATGGATGGATAACTACGTTCCTGCAGCCTTATCCGATTGTGACTCATACCACACGTCTCTACAGCTTGTTGCATCATGGGAATTGCTCACATATCCCACCAAAACAGTGGACATGTCTGCCATCGTCCGTACTCTGAATGCATGTGCGTTGAACAACACGTGTGTACACACATCTGTGCAAGGTGATGGAGGTCCATGGTCGGAGCAACACAACGTTGTGTGGCAACTTGGCCAATTCGGACACACTGCTGGGGGGGAGCATACACATAGCAATCTAGCACGACATGTGAACCTGTCGGACCCTTTCACCTGATCACTCTCAGCAGAGCAGACAATCTACGCACTCCAGTGGCAGAGCACTATGCAAATCCCATGGGCAGTGAGTTGTGCCCCCTCACATGTGGCAATGGGCAGACGCCAAACAACACATGACTCATCCAGCAAGGCATGGTGGGCTGGGAGCGTTGCCATCTGTGATGATTGTTGTCCATGTTTGCACCAACATTTTCTGAAGCTATACATGTACCCATGCTGCGTGTAAGTGTCTGAAGCATTTCCCTGCCTGTTGTGGCCATTACCTCGTCTGTACTGACTTGCACAAGCCAATAATGTCTATGCCACCCCACTGGTGTCTAACTGTGAGGTGTGCTGATTTCATTGTCCACTCGTGCGCCACAATGAGCATCGTCCCCACACAGGGAGGAACTGACTGACACAAGTGAAAAGGAGGTGTGTCCCTTTTGCAAGCTCAACCTCTGTGAGCCAGACATTATTTGGGGGGATAGGTGCTGGCTTACATGTGCACTTACATGACTTCAGCTATGTGAGTATGGTGTCCAACCTCTGACCATGTGGAGCAATGTCATATATCATTACAGAATGTATCCACACAGATGCGTGTAAGTAGGTAAAGTTCTGTTGACACATGTGATGTAGGACACCACTCCTGGCCTGCTACCGATTTGGTCACACCTACACACAGCCCTATTCAACACATTGACTTGTGCCTACTTGAGGGGTTGTGAGATTGTCATTGATGTGCAATGAGGACACAGCTAGTACTTACCTTCCCAGTCATCCAATTTGCCATGTGTCTCAGGGATAGATGTCAGTTACCAGGGTGTACCTTCAGGTGCAATCATTGTCCTAACACCCAGCCATACTTCCATACGTTGGTGAACATAGTAATGACACATCTGTGTGATTTAGAATGTTTTATTCACATTCAGGTGATTGACGGAGCTAGAGCTGTACATGGCCATCCAAGCCCACATCAAATGGTGGGCCAACCAGAGTCCTTTGTAGATTGAGAAGTGATTAGGAAGTGGGAGAGTGCAGTCCGCAGTTAGATTGCTGTGTAATTGGCCAGCAGTGATAAAATGTGAGTCCGTGTCGGGGTCCAGGTGAATGTCTCTGAGTGTTCCGGGGTTTAGTAGGAGGTTTTTCTCAGGGCATAATGCATTGGTCATAACCTGGCAGGGACAGGGCATATGGCGGTGATGGATGTTACTGCCTTCTTCCTCTCACAGTAATTCCCATCCCCTTCTTACTCCCCTGATACGGGTTCTGTGTCCGGTGTGTGCGGCGGGTGATGTCTGCATCACTGTGTTCCACTGACACAACAGACTGCGAAGGTGATGGGGCAGCATCACTATGTGCCACGGACACATCAAGGGTCGGAGCTGTGTGTGTCGATGTTCCCACTGCAGTCATCTGGGAGTGGCTCTGTGACAGCAATGGCAAGATGAAGTACTACAGGGCATTGAAGTTAGCAGATACCACCCGCTGGTGTCCAGCCGTGGCATACATACTTCCAGGCTGCATCTGCTCCATGGTCTCCATTGACCTCCGCATCTGTGCCAACTCTGTGATGTAATCGCTAGTGCCTGTCTGACCAGACAGTTCTTGTATTTGATTCATGGCCCCAGCGAGGTCAGCGAGGTCAGCAAAGGTCTGTGGCGGGGCATGGTGCGTACATTAGGTCTCCGATATGGACTTACATGGTCCCTGATGGGACTCAGACACCCACGTATGGCATCAAGTTTGGCTGCCATGAGTTCAAAACCCACCCACAGCTGTTCAGCCAACTCCACCTAGCAATCCCACACACTTTGTAGGAACTCCATGTATTGGTCGGGGGTGCTGGGAGACAGCCGTTGTGATTTGTGTTTCCTGCTGTGTGGTCTGTGCAGGTGGTGGGCTCACCTCGGGGCAGCTGGCCTGCCCTGCTCCTTGGGATGCTGTGCAGAGGCTGTCCATTATCCGTTGGAGGGTGTCCTGACATATGTGCAAGTTATCCTCTTCATCATCAATGATGTAAAGTGTGGTGTGCCCTGCAGGAGTTGTTGTTTGTCGCTCTGCAATGTGAAAGGGGAGATGCAGGTCAACAGAGTTACACATGTATGTTGAGGATTTGCACATGTTAACATTCAGACTGCATTCCAATGTACATTGTCACTGTTTTGGAGGAGCTGGCTATTTGATGGAAGTCAGTTTGTGTTATGACTATAAGATGGATGTGTGGTAGTACTCGTGCATTATCATCACACAGTGTCAGGCAATGACAGATGTGAGTGAACAGTTACTCTGCACATGCGGGAACTGTTGTGAGCCGTGTCCTATGGTGTTGCACTTTGTACCTCATTGCCGTCATTGCTGATGTTCTGTGATAGCTATGTGTGTGTACTGCATTGTTGGGGAGTTGCCCCTGCAGCTCTGAGTTCATGTAGCCTTCTCCCTTTGAGGCAGAGTGCCTATGAATTGTGTGCTTTTTGGGGCCTGATTTGTTTTTGACTTGGTTCATTTGTGCTCTCGGACAGATTTTGTGGCCTTGTCCATTGTTCGTCTGCTGCATGTATCGTACGGCATGGGTTGTGTGTGCACGTGGACATGTCAGACTATGACCTGCTACTTTACGGATGTGATCTGCACTGGGCTACCTCCATGTCGATTCGTAGACCATCTCATGTTTTTGGGCTGCTGTCATGCTATTGGTTACTTTCATAGTCAGTGTGGGTCACAGAGCCACTGCTTTGCTGGATTCAGCACATGTGCATGCATTGGTTGTGATATTGGTGATATGGAGGGGGGCCCTTTGAGCACATTGTGGACGGGGGCCTGCTTGGTGTTTCTATGTGTGCTGCAGTGTGCCACGGCTATCAGTGACATGTTCCACGATCATTGTGGGTGTGCAGTGTGCTATACATTATTGTGCATGTGTGCCATTGTTCCATTGTGCCCATCTCCCCCTGTCCCCCACATCCCTGATCGTTACTCACCCTGTTGCTGTTGGGTCAGGTCATATCGTGCTGTGTCCAGGACCCCAATTGCTGCCACCATCTCCACACTGCTGACTGTGGCCACCATTTCCTCCAGCTCATCAATCTCCTCTTGTGTCGCGCTTGCTGCCTTCCTGTTGGCAGAGAGCTTCTCCTAGGTTTGGCTGTGCACTTCATGCAAGTGCCTCTTGACCTCCTCCAGTGACCTCCTCGACACTTCGACTGCATTGACGTTAGTGATGATTGCGTGCCATATTTCCGTTTGGATTTCCAGTGCAGCAGTGGAGGTGCCGAACCGTTGTTGATGGTGTTCTATCACCTCTGTGACGATGATCCGGACTTCCAGCAGACTGAACCCCGTCTTCATCTTCCTCTTGTCCTTGCCCTTCCCTGAACACGGGGTTCCTGGCAGTACCTCCATGGGGCTTGTGGGGTTCGGTTTGTCCTCTGTACTCAGTGCGGGTGCATCCATGTTGCAGTGCACTTTGATTTGGTTTTTCTTTTTTTTCACTTTTATGGTGCTATTTCCAGCCAGATGCGTGGGATTTGCAGGCCTGTGACAGTTTTTCTCTGATTTTTGTACCGCAATTGGCCTCTTTGCATTTTTTTTTCGGTTCGCATTTTTGCAGCGTGGCATTGATTTTCACGCGGACATTTGACGTGTTATCTGGTGTCTATCGCAGGCTACCGCCCTTTTGTGAATTCCACGATGACACAAGGTTATTTTCCTGCGATAGGCTGCAATGTTGGAAGTTGTGTTATGCTACTCCTGCTATAGTTATCACACGGTCTTGTGAATATACCCCTAAGTGTCTGAAGCTAATTTAAAATGTAATGCTGCTGCATGTCATTAGATAGTAGTCCCCGAACATCCCTTATTATTGCAGGCCACGACTGGCATAAAGTCTGCCCACATGCTGCTTGAGTTTATCCAGTTAAAAAAAATATACCAGTACATGTGAACTAGTGGATGTGCCTTATTAGCAATTACCATCCACATGACTCAGAAAATTGACGGGCAGAGCTCTGACAGACAGTACCTGCAACCACCTCTTGTCTTAAAGTAGCTAAATATAAACATGAACCTACTACCCCAATTCTTATCAATTGTTAGGCCTATGTCTAATTAAATATCCCATTCCATCATGAACAGTAATAAATATTAAAATATAAACATGTTTTAAACAACCTTTCCATGCCAACTAGGTGGAGCAGGTCCGGCTCCGAATGTATGAGATCAGCCCAACTGCGTGTCACCTTCTGCTAGTGGCAGGAGACCTCAATGTGGTGGCAAAGATAGATCGATAAATAGATAGATAGATAGATAGATAGATAGATAGATAGATAGATAGATAGATAGATAGATAGATAGATAGATAGATAGATAGATAGATAGATAGATAGATAGATAGATATTTTACAATGAAAAAAATCAAAGGTTAAAGTGATGTTATATTTAGGCATTATAATAACATACAAACTGTGGTTAAAAAAAAAACCGCTGAAATTCAATAGTTATAGTGCACTGTTCATGACCTCATATATTAAATCACTCAAGGCTTGATAAATTACGTCATTGATGACATCACCAAACGAGAACCAAAATTATTCCTAGTATTTCAAGACTGTTTCCACTAAGAATATGCATTATTAAAAAAATGATTGGCTCCTAGTACTGCTTTTTTAATAAAACCTTCATCTTGCTGTATATATTTAATGTGAAGATAGTGGTAGTTAATATGGTGGATGCAATATTTTTGGAGCTTTATATTATGACCACAAGCCAGCGACATGCAAGCCTATGCACTACTCATTGTTGAATTCACAGAAGCAACTTGACATGATCGGCTCCTTTTTTTTTTCAATTTCTCAATCATTTTTGTTGCACGATTGATATTTTGCAGTTATTTGCTGTAACATGCTTTTAGAATTTTTTACTACTAGAAAAAAACTACATTTAATTGGAGCCAAAGTGGCCTCCGCAATACGTTTAGTTAATTAAGTGTTTGTTTAGAAGATGTTCGTTTTGTCATTGGGCCTTATAGGGAGTCCCTATACTGGTGCCCTGTGCTCTTGAAAGAGAGGGTAGTGACTTCCATAGCTGTCCGGAGTAGCTGGACCAAACCTCTATGACCAATCAGGTCAGATTATTGAAGGGCTATATTCACCCAATTTGTGAAGATAATGTAGACTTTCTTTCCATGGCCTTTCTGATACCCACTACTGCTTAGGGAACCCCAACTCAGGAATCCCTTTCGATATCCACATTCCTTCATACGTACTAGTTTAATATTCTTCTTATATCATAATTTCACCACCTTGAAAAAATGATAAGTGAATCATGCCCTTTCAATCTCAATCACCGATAACATCATTTTGACGCAGTCTCTTGCTGGCGTCGGCTTTATTTCTTAGACGTCAAGAACTTAACAACCTTCACAGTTACAGTAAATACACTTACAAATGCAGAGAATGCAGGGGCATATTATCAAGGGGGTTTATCTCCGCTTTTTTGGCTTTAAAAGCCAAGAAAGCAGAGATAAAATTATCTCCCTATTACCTAGCTGTCGCTAACACCAGTTAGCGACAACTAGTAGGAGATAGCCACCATCTTGGGCCCCACTTAGCATGTCAGTAATATTTATCACTAATGACATGCAAAGTGGGCGTGCCAAGATGTTAGCGACTGAAAATAGTTGCTAACATCGCTATCTCCTATTACCAACTTTTGGAGATATTCGCGCTAAGCGCGGATATCTCCAAAAGCTAACACCTGCCCTGAGCAGTTCTTAGCCATGTTATCCAATGGGAGGTGGATAACATGGCTAAGAGCATTAGCTCGGTAATGCATGAATATCACTGACTTTTCAGCGATATTCATGCATTGCATTTGCATTTGCATTGCATTTGCGATTTGCGATAAACCTAGGTAATACCAAGGTTTATTTGCGGTAAAAATCACCGCAGCTCATCGGTAAATGTTTGTCTCTAACCAAGCAATAGCGATAATTATCGCTATTGCTTGGTAATGTGCCCCGCAAATTTTTCTTTTTTTCTGCCTCATAGTTTCATTAACTTCAGTAACACTTTTCATTGCCTAATATGTTTCCATAAAGCATTTACTGGGTAAAGGTATTAATACTGATGGCATAGCCTAGCGTGTAATGTGTGATAATGTGATTAGTGTTCAGATGGTGTGTTCAGAAGATCACATTTGGAAGTTGTTAAGATCATAACTAAAGTAAATGCACGTAATTCTCAAACAGTGCAAAGTCATTGGAAAGCACTTGACATACAAGTGCCATTGATTTTTGCAATGGGCTTTTTAGGATATTTTGATATAAGACCGTAAATATTTGGATTTGTGAGTCATATACATGGCAGGGCTGTGTCTTATGTAGTTTCTAAATACCTTGGCACATTTGTTTGAGGCAACTTCTTTTCTTTTCTATGAAGTACAAGTTCCATCATTAAATTGGGTAAGCTCAACTGTTTATGTTTCAGCACAATCGGGAGCAGGCTAAAATTAAAATGTATTTTGTTCATATGTTGGCAAGGGAACAGGGAAATTATATTCACACTCTAATGTGGTACTGTAATTTGTATGCACCACCTTTATATGGGTATAATGAGGAACCATGCAGGAATGGGTTCTTGCTTGTGAACACATTAATGACAAATGGGATACACCTAGGTTTCAGCAGGATGGCCGTGTCTTGCAAAGTCATCTACTCGCATGCAATGATCCAACCTTGTGTGTACCTGCAACTGTGATGACTAATGACATACTACGTCTTTGTCCACCCGCATAAACACAGACTATTCCTAGATCTGCACCTTCTATGATATTTTCCTTGCCGGTGCATTCATCTCAATGAACACATTTAAATGGTAGACTCAACTTTACAATAATCCATAGGGCCCTTAACCAACACCTCGGACCTGCTAGGTAAAGGGCAGTCTTGTAGCACATTAGGTGAGGTACAAAGATAAGTATTCTTAATTGCTTTGTGCAATCATGCATGTATTTGAGCAATGGGTAATGAAAATGTCTTCTTAATAGCTCTTCTCCCTCACAACATCTACTCGATTCGAAAATGAATATAGCTTACTCGTCTGATATCAGATACTCAGTCTAAGGTAATAAATAGCACTAGTGTAAGACATTGGTTTGCTGGTTGACTCGGGTGTACGCCCTGGTCAAGCAGCAACCGCAATCCTTTTCAGGTTAAGACATAAGTGAACCCCAAATTAACCCCTGTTCACCACCTTGGTAGCTTGGCAGAGAGCAGTCAGGCCTAACTTAGAGCAATGGGTAAAGTATTCAGTACTTGAAATAGTAAACCTGTGAAAACACACTACAAAAGGAGCCTACAACAGATGTAAAAAAAATAGAGTAACTTTTAATAAATTAAACAAGACCAGAACAACAATAATCCAATCAGTCAAAATGTAGATAATTAATTTTTTAAGTATCATTAAAGTGAGAACCAAAAAGCACAAAGCGCTACTGGGGAAAACTGTTGTTAGGTATTCTCATCCGACAGAACCATTATTGTTTGTTTAACTTCCCGCCCAGGTTCTGAGGGTTACAGGGTTACCCCATTATATTGACTGGGGAAAACTGGTCACGCTGTACTTGGGCAAAGTCACAAGTTCAGGCCATCTGCGATGAAGTGTAGGGTAGCTACAGGGACCTAGTTAGGCCCACTGAATGTAGTATCTTAAATCCTAGCTGCTCAACTTTCTGCGGATCTGCGTTGAAGATGCGCTGCACAGCGGAAGCAATGTGTCAGATCTAGGATACAGTGAAGCTGCAGTGTGAGGTCCTGTTGTGCTGCTGTCAATCAACAGGGCTTGATATGAGAAGTCCGGGATCCGGGATGCAGCACGCAGCTAGGAAGTCGTTGGTTCCGAGGACCTGCAAGGTTGAGAGCGGAGGTCCAGCTTTGTCATCAAGGATGCTATCAATGAGAGATGCAAGGACCTGGGATGTGCCATCGGGCCAATGTGTCACTTCTGAGGACTATCTTTTGCAACAAGTCCAATTCATGGAGCAGTGATGATGTTGGTTCTGCTCGGGATGTGCTGCTCAGCCGAGGAGATATGTTGGTGCTGTTCCGTCACTCTGCAGAGAATATGCATCAGTACAGCTGGCAAGCTACTTGGGCCCACTTCCAGAGTCCAGGCCTGGTGTGGAATCAGTAGGCAGGGTAGCCTCAAAGATAGCAGAGTCCAGGTGCTTGGGCAAGGTGGTTGAAAGCCTGTTATGTCCTTGTGGCTGCAGATTAGGAGGCCAGCCAACAAGCTCTTGGAGACCCTCTGTGTTCTAGGTTCAACAGATTCAGGTCCAGCCCCGCTCCCCCCAGGCCCGGGGGCATCAGGCAGCAGGTCAGCACAACAAAGCAGGAGTCTAGCAGAGTGACAGTCCTTCAGCTGCACAGCCGTCCATCTTCCTTGGAGAGATTGCACAGGTCCAGAAGTGTACAGCAGTGGTGGTATCCCAGGTCCTTCTTATATACACAGTTGGGCTTTTGAAGTTGGAGAGAAGTTTCTAGAGGCATGCATTTGAAGTGCAAGGATGCTCTGTCCTCCCTGCCCTTGTTCTAGACTAACTAGAGGGAGTATTCAGATCTTTGCGTGAAATGGCAGCTTAAACTGCACACATAGGCTCTGAAATAGCAGGCCTGCGACATGTTTAATGGGCTACTCAAGTGAGCCGCACAATTCGAGCTGTAGGTTCACTAGGAGCATTTACTTTATCAGGCCTGGGCACTTTTAGTACCATTTTACTAGGAACTTTACAGCAAATTATGAGTATGAGCCAATGTTACCATGTTTAGAGGGGAGAGCACATGTACTTTAGCAGTGGTAAAATGTTCAGAATCATAAGGCCAGCAAAAATGAGATCAGAGTAATGGAGGTGGAAGGCAAAATGTTGAAGGAAGACCGCTCCAAGGCTGACAGATCTAACTACTAGCTTACATTTAGAGCTGCTGAAAATGGAACAATTGTCCTTCTCCAACGATGTGTAGTTATTTTAATGAATTCACACAATTTTGCATTTCATGATAGAAGAATTTAATATGAAATAAATTAAGATATTTTGAAGCTTAAAATATATGCTTTAGCATAAACTGGTGCAGCAGATGTTATACTCTATATACATACATAAAGGCAGTCATTTTATTATTAATGTTTTAAATCTAATTGTGCAAACATGTCTAAAACGGAATTTACTTCTTAATTTTGACTGCTCAAGCTTGTGTCTCGATCATTCATCCTTGGCTAATATTGCATTTGTTAGATTGCCTAATATGGACCTCAAGGTACAAAGCAAATCTAAATTTGGCCAGACGCTTTAGGAGAGTAACCAGTTGATCAATCCTATTTGTTTTCTTCCTTTCAGCTTTCTTGGGATGTTGAGGAGCCTTGGTAAGCCTTGCAAAGGTGTTTCCGGATGGAAGATCACCAATCTCCTTTACTGCATTGCTAAATCATTAGCCACGAGGAGAAATTATTTGCCCAAGATGTTTTCCAGGATAGGTCTGTAACGCATATGGAAACAGATAAGTTATTGGCATGGGCTGCCATTTAGGGGGGTAGGTGAAAACCTTAAATGGAAAAAGTAAATCCCAAATTATAAGCAGTTGAGAATTGTGTTACCTTTTGGAATTGATACACATAGAATACTATTCTTCAACCCTTTCAGATTATCTCCTGAGACTGTCTAATTTCATTACTCATACCTGGATTTCTCAGTTTCTATTTTTCTTTTTTTCTCAATGGTCTGTATCTCAAATACACATTCAAACTCCACTTCTCAGTTTCTCTTTATACTGCTGTGTTGTATTCTAAAAGAAAATGGAGATTTTGTAATCCAAAGAAAAATACAATTTGGAAAAGGTACCTTTAAAAAAATCATAGATTGCTGTCGAATAGGCACACTGTTGAAAATGACTATATTTTGCGTGGCATGCCTCCAGATTTTTGCCTTCTTTTGCTGGACCCATCTGTTTTTTGGCCATAGAACCTGCTAACCATTGACAACATTCTACTGCTCTCCCGTTTTAAACTGGGTTAACTTGGCATTTATCTAATTAACACATGTAATTTACATACACGTCCCTGGTGCATGATACTAAATGGATGTAGGCTGTAAATTAAATTATACCAGTGGGCTGCAGCATTTATTGTACTACCCCTTAAAGCACTGTAACACATGTCTCCAGGCACCCCAATGCAGTCAGCATGTGCAGTGTTAAACTGTGTTTTCAAGATAGCAAAACAACCCTTTTCCAAGGCCTAACTCGACTTTTTTAATGACTGACCCCCTAAGCTGGGCCCTAAATGCCCATGATTTTTAAAAAGAAGGGCATGTATATTTAATGTTTTACACACCCTAGCAGTGGAAAACCTCCAAAGTCAGTTTGCTCTGTTGCAAGGCTGGTTCTTCCATGGAAAGCACTAGATTACACTGTAACCACTCATGGTGCTTAATTTCAGTTTGGGAGAAGCTCATAAAAATGTTCTAGGACTAATCTCAACAGTAATTCAAAATCCAACTTAATGGTCAAGATGGATTTTATATATTTCTATTTTGCAAATTCCACTTTTAGAAAGTTGTCATTTTCTTGTCTAAGATAAAAAAGGGCATTTTCTGTCACCTGCCTGCTGATGGCTCCCCCATGGTGCGATGTGAACTGCTACCAGATGTTATCACAGCGACACCTCTGGGTGGGCACAGGGAGCCATATCAAGAAGAAACATGGTCTTGCCCTGTTGGATGTAGGTAGAAAGGTGCACTGTGGGATAGTTTACTGTAAATAACACTGCATAAATAAGTTGGGTCATCCTTGGGAAGTTGAAAGGAATGTCCCCCACCCACAAGTTATCACTCAGCAGAAATGTAACATCCTCACTACCATCCTCTGAACATTCATAGGCCTGTGAAGAATTAGGAGAAGGACTGCTCTAATGTCTGGAGAACCTAAAGGAAAACCAGACCTTCTTGCCTTCAAATCAGCATACCAGAAGTAGCTCCAGTGGTCAGTTGCTGGACCTCCTGTTTGAGCTACGATGAGAGAACAAGCTTCAGGAGTCCGTTTACAGCAACAGACTGGTTGACCAGTACCAACAGGACCTGCCATGGACCCTGCTGCTGAACTCTGTAGGAATGAGTCCTAATCCACAAGTGGTGACCCCAGGTCTGTGACCCTTGACTGTTACTCCTCCTATCCTCAAATAGTAAGAATTGGAACTTATAAACTTTTTGTAGCTTTCTCTCTAGAGAACCTACCGAGACTGAGATTGCAGTTGAAGCTGCAGCCAGAAATATCACCAAGGAGGGTATCATGACACTGAGCAGGTGTGAGCCTAGGCACACCATGGGCCTTTTTGGACCAATCAAAAAGCCAGGTCTTCAGCTTCTTGTGAAATTGAACTCCATGGATGCTAAGGCAATTTCCCTCCTGTGCTGGAAATTGCTATTTTACATTGTTTCATGTAGAGCTGGGCTCGTCATCAGCGTGCGAGGATGCTACGCCATGACGAGCCCAGCTCGTCATGAGCGTGGAAGGAGTTAAGAAATGAGGAGGCTCTTATATGTAACCGCATGGTGTTCCATGCTTGGAGCCATTTTGGAGAAGGCTCAACCTCCAACTTTGATCCAGTGTAGCTCAACCATATACCCGCAGTTATCGTTTTGTGCTTTTTGGTGCCATTATTTATTCAAACTTTAAAAATTCATATATCTGTTTCCACTTATTGGATTTCTGTCATTTTGCTTACTTTACATGTCTTAACATATTCTCCATTTATCCACATTAGCTTGGGATTTTTCTTGTGCTATGTCCTTTCATTATTACTCTTTGAGTACTGCATTTGTACTTACACATTGCCTCTAAGTTAAGGCTGACTGCTTTGTTACAAGCTGCCAAAGGGCTAAGCTCAGTTTTACTTAGTGACTTTAGTGGCACACCCTGACAAGGATTGTGATTATTTGAGGTGGGTTCCAATCTCTGAACTTATAATCCATATCCGTGCACCCACAGGACAAGAATCCAAGAAAAAGGATGTATTTTCCCCTTTCCAGAGGCCACCTATACTGAGGACACTGGTGACCCTGAGGATTGCGACATTTCTACCCATTATGATTTGCAGCGAAAGGGCCCTTTAAGATATGCAGAATTACTGGAGAAGCACTTTTTCTGGGTCTGATTCCCCAGTAATTGATACATGCTATTACTGTCCTATCAGAATTAAATGGGAATTAAATGGGAACTGCAAGCATTTGGGGTGGCCTCATATGTGATGATGTGGCACTGAAACTTGGAAATTTGATTTTAGCAAAAACCATAACTGAATGCTTCACGAAATAATGATGAACATTAAACCTGTCCTAGGTGAGATTATTATAAGGATCACATTCATGTGACATCACACCAGCCATATGCTCAGGGAGGTGGCAGCACTTGCATTTAGGAAATTCTGTAAGGTAGTGAGCACGAATGAAAACAATATGGCTGACATGAATAGGGTACTGTGTTCACATTGTTGGGTGGATCTAGAAAGGGAGAAGAGGAGGAGTCTAATTTAAGGACTTAGCTGTCAGGGTCTCAAGTATTTATCAAATTGGAGGTCTCTGTTTTAACATATTGTGAGGAAGTGGTTTATTAGTTGTGGTGGTGGCAAAGAGCAGACAGGTGTAACTAAGAGAAAATGTGTAAAGCCTTTATGAGTATCAAAACATTTAAAAAGCCAATAACAAAAAACAATAAAAATCCCACTCCAATTTAGAGAAATAGAGTAGCAAAATGACACTGAAATGACAACAATCCAGTTAGAGGAGCTATAGATAATAATTTGTAAAGATTTTAGTGACAATAGTGCCAATGGTAGTCAACAGTCACAATAAATGGGACCTATGCAGGATTGAAGACACACAATATTGGATCATGGGTAGGTTGCAACAGATTGACCCTGCTATGGCCTGGAAGTAGGGAAGTTTGAAAAAGGTTCTAAGTCATAATTTGAAAAGGAACTTTGTCATTTGTCTGAGGAATAATTCCTCATTCGCGCTGGAGAGACATGAAATTCAGTCAGACCCCGTTGCATTGCAGGTTGGATACCTTACACAGTCAGTCTCATTGAGGCTCTGGAACAAAAGTCTTTAAAAAGTTCCAAAAACCCTATTGCGTTCCAAACAACCACAGAAGAACACTTTCAAAGCCCCAAAGGCTCCAGGAGGAGTACTTAGAAATGTTCAAGGTGCCGCACAGGGGGCAGCAACAAAGTCAAGTCTAGATCCAGTTGCCATAGACCAGCTGGCATTTTTTACAGAAATGTTCTTATCAGCTTCTTTTATGGGTTTTAAGCCTCCCAAATATTATGATCCTGGGAAATCTGTATGTTCTTGTGTTTCAAATGGAATTGCGTGCAACATCCGCAAGCCCTTCTTACAGGACACAGATGCCAAGTGCAGCAGGTTCAGTACCCTCATAAACTTTTTCAAGTATTCTGATGAAGGATCCATCTTTGTATGGGTCATCCGCCGGTGGGCTGGGTACATCCTAGGACAATCCTAATTCCTCTCTGACCAATTGAGTAAAGTTTCTAGGGCCCAGAGCTACCAACTTTGGCAGTGGTTGCTTCTTGCCTTATGTAAACAAGTCCAGAATTCCATGTGTCAGGCATTTTCAAGCAGATGAATGTCTTCAGTCACGCTACACTTGGCCTTTGAAGGCTGATGTTGTATGCAGGAAACATACTTTGGTATTTCTAGTATCCTTCCACATCTAAAACTAAAATCCAGACCCTGTACCTACAACAAACCGAGAGACAGAAGGCTGGTAGGACAAAAGCACCCCGATAGGTGATGCACAGGATACGTCCTAGCATCCAGTTTTCTCGTGTTAAAGGACGCAATACCTTAACATATGCTTTACATAGACCTACCAAGAAGGTGTTTTTACACCGGGGTGTCCCAGTAGGGATACATCCCCCACACTGCATATTCTTTTAAAGTCAGAGGAGTCTTCTCTGCCCACTCAGGTCTGCCCATTGTGTTCATGTATGGGGATTTTAAACCTCATTCAGGCTAAGCCATGCCTGTCAGAAGCTGTAAAACTAATGCAAACTAGCAGCCTGAAAGTTAAGACAGTAAAAGTTTACCTTTCTCAAACCATACTTTTCCTTCATGTTTATTAAAAATTCAAATCCATTTTGAATTGGATTTGTAAAAACTATTCAAAATAGGGATTCAAATATTTTTCTAGGTTGTCCGTTTCCCATATCAGCAGTTTTAGTACTTGTGTCTGTACTCTCGATTTCTACATAGGACAGCCTTTCCTGTAACAGTGAAAATAGCGATTTTGGGCCTTGACACATGGTAACATTAATTGTCTACTCATTCCACTTTTTAATACCATACGCATTACAGTCTGGGTTTCAAGGCCTACCTATGAGTGACTTACTAATACTTAAAAGGGGATTTTGTAGCAGGTCATATTGTGTGTTTAAAATGGAACAGTTTAACTAGAATAGTAGCCCCGAAGCCAGGATTTCATTGCCACACTAGTGGGATCAGTTTCTACTCCATAGAACAGTTACATACCTATACCAATCGGGAATCTGTCAATTTCTTTTCACTAAGGGGGGGTTATGCAGCCCTTTTTATTGGGACAGGACACACCCTATCCAGGTGTAAATGTTAGGCTGTGCTCAATTCCTTCCTCCCATCCTGAGGTTGCACCTAGGCTCCCCTTGTACGTGGCTGGGCAACCCCAAGACGACCCTCAGAGGCACCCTCATCTACAGACCCCCGGTACCACGCTCACAATTCAGCGAAGACATCGCCGACTTCATCAGCCCGCACGCCCTCCCCTCCGCTGACTACATCCTCCTCGGGGACCTCAACTTCCACCTGGAGATCAACAACGACCGCAACACCACCACCCTGATGGACAACCTTGCTAACCTCGGACTCAAGCAGCTGGTAACCACCCCCACCCACTACGCTGGACACACCCTCGACCCCGTCTTCTCATCCAGCAAGGACATCGCCTTCAGCCACGCCACCGGACTCCACTGGACGGACCACAGCTGCGTCCACTTCAGCTTCAGAAGGACCACGATCCACCACCACCAGCAACAGGTTTCACGCAAAAGCTGGAACAAGATCACAGCCGACCAGCTTGCGACTTCCCTGAGCAAGAACCCACCCACCAGCGCAAAGAACCCCAGCCCAAGCGGCCACCTACCTCACGAAGTGGATCAGCGACTGCACAAACGACCTCGCCCCTCTGAAGACCCCGCTCAGCTGACCTGGCAGCAAGAAAGCCCCATGGTTTACCAACGAACTCAAGAGCTCCAAGAAGAACTGCAGAGCCCTCGAGAAAGCCTGGCGCAGAGACCCAACACCGGACAACATGACTGTCCTCAAGCTCGCCACCCGGAAACACCACCAACTGATCCACGCCACCAAGAAAACTGCATTCAAGGATAGACTGGACAACAACGCACACAAGAGCAAGGAACTCTTCAACATCCTCAAAGAGCTCTCCAACCCCAACGCCGGAAACAACGACATCACCCCTTCAAAGGCCTCTGCAACTCCCTCGCCTCCTACTTCCACAACAAGATCGCGGATATACACAACAGCTTCAGCACTCAACCGACGCACGCCATGACCGATCCACCGCCCCCCACCACCACCGTCCACGCCTGGACCCCGATCAGCACCAAAGACACCGTCCGCACGATGAACTCCATCCACTCCGGATCTCCGACCGCCCCCTGCCCTCACCACGTCTTCAACAAGGCCGACGCTGTCATCGCACCCCACCTACAGGACATCATCAACACCTCCTTCAACACCGCCACCTTCCCGGAGAGCTGGAAGCACGCCAAACTCAGCGCTCTACTAAAGAAGCCATCAGCCGACCCCACTGACCTCAAGAACTACCGCTCCATCTCGCTGCTCCCGTTTCCTGCAAAAGTCATCGAGAAGACCGTCAACAAACAGCTGGCCGCCTTCCTCGAGATGAACGGATCCCTCGACCTCTCGCAGTCTGGCTTCCGGGCCAACCACAGCACCGAGACCGCCCTGATTGCAGCAACCGATGACATCCGAGCCCTGCTCGACAACGGAGAAACAGCGGCCCTCATCCTCCTGGACCTCTCCGCGGCCTTTGACACTGTCTGCCACCACACCCTAGTGCAGCGCCTCAGCAACGTCGGAATCCAGGAGAAGGCACTGGAAGGGATCATCTCCTTCCTCGCCGGAAGAACACAGAGAGTCCGCCTCCCCCCGTTCAGATCAGAAGCCACCAAAGTCATCTGCCGCGTTCCTCAAGGATCCTCGCTCAGCCCAACCCTCTTTAACGTCTACATGAGCCCCCTCTCAGCCATCGCACGCCAGCACAACCTCAACATCATCTCTACGCCAACGACACCCAGCTGATCCTCTCCCTCACCAACGACCCCGCCACGGCCAGAGCCAACCTACACGATGGGATGAAAGAGGTAGCCGAATGGATGAAGAACAGCCGCCTGAAACTGAACTCAGAAAAGACGGAAGTCCTCATCCTGGGCTCCTCGCCCTCCGCCTGGGATGACTCCTCGTGGCCCCCCGCCCTGGGCACCGCACCCAAACCGACAGATCACGCACGCAACCTGGGCTTCATCCTGGACTCCTCCCTCTCCATAACCAGACAAGTCAACGCCGTCTCCTCGTTGTGCTTCAACATCCTGCGCATGCTACGGAAGATCTTCCAGTGGATCCCCACCGAGACCAGGAAGACGGTCACCCAGGCCCTCGTCACCAGCCGCCTGGACTACGGCAACTCCCTCTACGCTGGAACCACTGCCAAAATCCAGAAGAGACTCCAGCGGATCCAGAACGCCTCAGCACGACTCATCCTGGACATCCCCCGCCGCCACCACATCTCCGGACACCTGAGAGACCTGCACTGGCTCCCGGTCAACAAGAGAATCACCTTCCGTCTCCTCACCCACGCACACAAAGACCTACACAACCAAGGCCCAGGATACCTCATCAGCCGCCTCAACTTCTACGCTCCCAAACGCCAGCTTCGATCGACCGGCCTCGCCCTCGCCGCCGTCCCCCGCATCCGAAGAGCCACCACAGGGGGAAGGTTCTTCTCCTACCTCGCCGCCAAGACTTGGAACTCCCTCCCGACCCACCTCCGCCTGACCCAGGACCACCTCGCCTTCAGGAAGCAGCTCAAGACCCGGCTGTTCGAGCAGTAGCGGACCCCCCCCACCCCCCCTAGCGCCTTGAGACCCTCCCGGTGAGTAGTGCGCTATATAAATGCTTTGATTGATTGCTTTGATTGATTGATTGCTGTCTAGAGGGAATATACATAGCTCACTGTCACCCAACCCAGACATGCAATCAGACACAGGCTGCAGGCACACAGGGCTAAAAGTGGCATTTTCAAAATTGTAATGATATATTAAACATTAATGAGGATTTATCAATACAATTCCAAAGGTACCAAACATGATAGATACACCTCTTAATTAGGAATTACAGCTTATTAAAGGTAATAAAAAATCCCCAGTATTATCCTCTGAGAGGGGTAGGCCTCACAGTAGTGAAACATACATTTGTACGTTTGTCACTCCCAGGACATGTAATTCAAAAAGCATATTTACTACATTTTAATTAAATAGTACCCCGTCCTAGCTTCTTCCTAGGGCCTACCTAAGGGGTTACTTATATGTAATAAGAGGGGAATATAATGCTTGGCAAGGAGTTTTCAATGCCAAGTCGACGTGTCAATGTAATACTGCAGTCAGGTTACAATCGCTGGCCTGGAACATGTTGTGGAGTGCTACTTAGGTGGATGGCTCAATAAGTGCATCAGGCACGCTTGTAGCATTTAATTGACAGGCCCTGGGTATATGGTATGCCAAACTACAAGGGACTTACAACAAATTAAATATGTCAATTGGGTATATGTCCATCTACCCATGTTTAGGGGAGGAAACAGAAGTACTTTAGCACTGCTTAGCAGTGGCAAAGTGAACAGCCCTAAGGCCAAATTGAAGGCAAGCAGACAAAACGTTTGAGGGAAGACCACCCCTAAGGTTGACATGACTCACAGTATGAAACTGATTTGGTATTTGGAAAGGATGCCTACAGCATCCTCTTTTCAGATACCGAATCAGTATCCATTTTTAGTCCATTTTAGGAGAATGGAAGCTCTTAAAATGGGGTTAGTACATAGCAAAAAGCATTTTAACTGTCATAGTCTTATTGTAGCATTTGAGAACATCAAAATGCTTCAGTCATCTGGCACCCAAAGCCCTGGAGGGGTTGGAACATATGGGACACGACGGTATATCTACTTTTCTCCATGATACGAATAAAACGGCCAGTCGGGAGAAGAGAGCAAGGTGGGAGAGAGCGCATCAGAGGGAAAGAGCGCCTCTTCAAATCTGCATTTGTTTGTGGTGGAAAACCTGTCGGATTGTTATGAATTTGTGAGAGTTCAACCATAACTCACATCAAGACTGCGGACCCTTAACAGCCCTACACCATCTTAACAAGTACTCCACAGTGGGTTTGATGAAATCTTCCTCATTTCAGACCAACGTCACGTGCGGCCTTGGGAGAGTTGTGCACTGCTCATGATGGTCACTTGCCTTTTTAATATTTATGCATCCATCTCGATAGACTTCGATTTCATCATGCTTCTCTGAACTGGGTCATCTAGTATTTATAATCCTAGTAATCCCAAGGTTTAAAGGGCACTGCTTGGAAGCAAATGCATTGTGTATCATGCAGATTGCATCAGCATATAATGAGCTGGTTACCTGAAATATAGATGCGTTCCTTACTTTAAGAAAACATTTTTTCTTATTCCGCCTTATTTTTTTGCTCTCTCAAAAACTCTGCGTTCTTAGCACTATATAAATGGTGGGTTGACTGTGAGCGCACTTGGAAAGCAGAATACGTTGCTTTTGTGCTTCATGAAACATGAAAGCTTGATTTAAGAAAGCCGTGAAGCGGTTGTTAATTGCCTCCTTCTGTATGCTTTGATGCCGCTCTCAGAACAACATGTACACTCTTCTTTAGTTGAAGGATTGTACCTAGATTTGAGATGCTGCAGTGATTTAGTAGTCTCAGATGTATAGCCCTCTTCTTAGAGGGCTTTCATAAATAAACCATTGAGCTGTGTTGAGGTCTTGTATTTTGTAAGTGGCAATTATTTCTACCTGTTTAACTTTCTGTTTCAATTTGACATTTTATTCCGGGTGCACTTGCCTGTCAGTACAGGATGTTTGTTTACTGTTTACTCTTTGTACTTGAATAACCCTTGCATCCCAGATTTCATGTTTACCTAGCTTGCATTTTAAGAGCAAGGGTAACATTTTGCATTGCTTTCTAGAAACTGAATATACTTTTTGTAAATCCTAGGGTAATTTGACCACCTAGTTATCAGTTTCTGCCAGCACTCATGACACAATCTGCCCATGTTACTGCTCAGTTCAACAGGGCAAATACTTCTCGTCCTCTGTCTCAGTTCGCCATAAACCCTCTTTTTCTCCCACTTTTGTGACCCCATATTCGACTCTAACCACTATTCCTTGCACTGTGGCCTGCTGCTTTGCATGAATGAATGAATATAAGTCTTGAAAGAGTTAACTGTGCCCAAAGGCGTCAAAGCGCTCTGGATAGGTCCAAAGGTGAAAAGAGCGCAAGGAAGACCCAGCGATTGAAGGGTGAAAAGCCATGTTTTTAATGCCTTTCAAAAGAAATGGTAAGAGTCTTGCCCGGAGATCGATAGGGGGAGGGATTTCCAGAGTTTAGAAGCATCCAAGTATGCAGCAGATAAAATGCACCACAAACACATACATTTGAGACTATTGTGATTGTTTGTGCATCCTGATCAATAGATGATCAAACAAACACAGATGACAATTTTAATTAATCTGTTTTTGAGTGTAGTGTGTAAGATTGTTACTCCCCGTGATATATTACAGCATGCTTTCCTTCTGCAGAGTGGCCATATAGCATACCATTGCTCCAATACATGGCATTTTTTTTGTTCTTTCATAATAGTTTCACTAGGGACTGAAGGTTTGGGTGATTCGTTAAAAAAAATACATTCTACGTTCTCATTTCTAGATTTCTATCCCTACTGATGGAGTGTAGATGTATTTCTTACATTTTCAATGCATCACTATTTCTCTAAGCTCTCCCATGGCGTCACAGCATTTAAAAGAGTAATATTTAGTATGCTCCTGATGTAGCGCGAATTTCACCTTTCATTTGTAGGGATGCATCATAATACCGAGTAGTCTGCACCCACATATATTCAAATGTCTGACATAATATCGACAGACAGAATATCGAAATGCAAAAATATCGGAGCAAAAATATCGACAGCAAAAATATCGGAATCCTATCTTCATTAAGGTAAGTACAAAAATATCGAAAAAATAATATCGTAGTACAAAAATATCGGAATCAAAAATATCGTTTTTTTAAATGTATTAATAATAATGTAAAAATAATTTTAAAATACATATAATTTTACAACTATTAAATAAAAATATTAAAACAAAATTAAAACTAATACATATACATTTAAAATAAATAAAACACTTAATAACTTAATGTAATTTTAATTTTTTTCATGTAATTTATTTGATTTAATGTAATATTTTTTGGTTTTTACCCTGTACGCCTGTACCCCAAAAACCCAAAATTGACCCTGAACCCTAAAAATATCCCTGTACCCCAAAAACCCAAAACTGACCCTGAAACCTAAAAATACCCCTTTACTCAAAAACTGAAAACTGACCCTTATCCCTAAAAATACCCCTTTACCCAAAAACTGAAAACTGACCCTGAACCCTAAAAATACCCCTTTACCCAAAAACTGAAAACTGACCCTAAACCCTAAAAATACCCCTTTACCCAAAAACTGAAAACTGACCCTGAACCCTAAAAATACCCCTTTACCCATGAACTGAAAACTGACCCAGAACACTAAAAATACCCCTTTACCCAAAAACTGAAAACTGACCCAGAACCCTAAAAATACCCCTTTACCCAAAAACTGAAAACTGACCCTGAACCCTAAAAATACCCCTTTACCCAAAAACTGAAAACTGACCCTGAACCCAAAAAATACCCCTTTATCCATGAACTGAAAACTGACCCTGAACCCTAAAAATACCCCTTTACCCAAAAACTGAAAACTGACCCAGAACCCTAAAAATACCCCTTTACCCAAAAACTGAAAAATGACCCTGAACCCTAAAAATACTCCTTTACCCAAAATTAATTAATATTATTTAATTACCAATTAATTATTAATTAACAATAACAATAAAGTAAATATATTAGCACATTTGCTGTAATTAATTTAATGTAATAATTAATATTATTTTTCCCAATTAATTAATTAAGAATAACAATAAATTATATATAAGAAAATTACTATAATTAATGTAATTAAATAATTAATATTAATTAATTACCAACTAATTAATAATTATAAATATGTCAAAAATTATATTAATTAATTAACAAATTAATAGAAATTAATTACCAATTAATTATTATTTAAAATATGTACAAACATATATCAATTAATTAATTATTATTAAATTACTTCCCACCCTATTCCCCTATAAACCCATAACCCGCTACACAACATATTTATCAATTAATCAATTAATTAAAAATAATTAAAAATTATTTCTCAATTAATTAATTAATAATTCCTACTAATTAATAATTAATTTAACATAATTAAATTACTTCCCACCCTATTCCCCTATAAACCCACAACCCGCTACAGTAGTAAAAGACAATATTTAATTAAATTACATTAAAAATAAATAATAAAACATAATAAATACAATATAATATACACTAAATTTATTTAAAAATTGATATTAGTAACATCGAAGTTATTAATTTCGATATTATTGACATCGATATTTACAACTTCGATATTACTGATATCATACCAATATCGATATTAAGACTGTTGATATTACTTACCTTCGATATTTTGTCCCATCGATATTTAAACTTCGATATTTTTGTATATCGATATTTAAAAATCGATATTTTGTCTGTGTACCGTCGTATTAACCAGGGACAGTAGAAAGTGAACTGTAATAACATAAATTGTGGTGTATTAGGGAAAGTTTTCATGTAAACGTGAAGTAATTAATGTATTCCTACGTGATTAGCTGAAAACATTATTGTGCAGAAATTGTGAATGTTGCTGACAATTAATCACAGATTTGATTAGCTTATGTAATGTGATGATACAGAAGTGGGCAAAAGGGTCCATTTATATGCCATTGCGTGAGGGCTGTGATACATTTTCCCTGAAAGCTCTTGCATTAAATTTAATAGTGAATTTCATGTGCATGTTTATTTGCTATTTCTCACGTTTCTGTTGCAGGTGGAAGAACCATCCTTGTTAGTTAGAATAATGTCTTTGATTTTGGAGTTAGGCTTAGTGAGAAGATGATACATTGAGCGATGATACAGAACAGAGCTGTTGTACTTTTTCATTGGACTAAGCATGGGAATCCAGGTCATCTTGTCAAAGCTTGGGAGAATTTCTGCCTAATGGAAAGTTACCTAGAAGGAGGTGGACTGACTAGATGGTGTTATTTTGCAGGGGATCATGCGATACTAACTGTGATACTGATGCACAGTAAGTAGGGAAAATGTCTGAGGGACTTCTGGCTTAGCTTGAGTGGGAGAGCATCTTAGAACGAGCTCTGTAGCATTATGCTACTTGACCCAACTGATGTGAAGCAACATCTTAGGAAGACTTATTTATTTATTTATTTATTTTGCGATTTTCTAAAGCGCCTGGTGACCCGTAGGCATCCCCGCGCTATTCAGCCTGTAAAGATCCAGAGGAGGGAAGAGGGAGTGCCCTATTTGGGGAACAGGAGGGTTTTGAGTTTCCTGCGGAACACCATGTGGGAGGGTTCCAGGCGTAGACTAAGAGGGAGTGAGTTCCACGCTATGGAGGCTTTGACCGAAAAGCGGCGACCGCCGGTACGAGCCTTCCTGAATTTGGGCACCGTAGCAAGGTGTTCGGCGTCGGAGCGAAGGGGCCTTGAGGCTTTATATGGGGTGACCATATTTTTAAGCGCGTCAGGGCCAGCTCCGTTGATAAGCTTGTGGGTAGTACATAGGGCCTTGAACTCTACTCTCTGGCGGACCGGTAGCCAGTGTAGGGCTTTGAGGGCGGGCTTGGCCGACACTCTAGAGGGGAGGTTCATAATGAGCCTGGCCGCCGCATTCTGGGTGCGTTGGAGTTTGGCTAGGGTATATTCGGGGGCCCCCAGATAGATGGCATTGCTGTAATCGAGCCGGGCCAAGACCAGACCCTGGATAAGTAGCTTCCTGGATGGGAGGGGAAGAAGGGGCAGGATCTTGCGTACGGACCGCAAGAGACCGAAGCAGGTTCCTGCTGTCTTGGCTGCCTGCGTTTTCATGGTCAGGTCAGGTTCCAACCAAACTCCTAGGGTTTTGATTTCATTTCTAGGAGAGGGGATTTCACCGAAGGTGTCGGGCCAAGATGTAGGAGGAAAGGTCGTCCCTTTATTGCCCAGGAGCATGATCTCGGTCTTTGCGCCGTTCAGCTTCAAGGCCGAGTCACACATCCAGGTATGGATGTCCTGGAGGCAGTGCAGCAAACTGTCAGGATGGTTCTCAAGATGGGCTAGGGATACGACAAGTTGGGTGTCGTCAGCGTAGTTAATTATTTTTATACCGTAGGGGGCCACTACGTCTTCCAGGGGAGCCATATAGACATTAAACAGGGTGGGGCTGAGCGACGACCCCTGGGGAACTCCATTCTTCAGAGGAAGAGGATCGGACCGGGAGTTGCCGTCCCACACCTGAAAGGATCGATGGGAGAGAAAGGATTCGATCCACGCTCGCGCCGTACCCACAATTCCTGCCTTGGACAGGCGCTGTAGTAGGACACGGTGGTCCACCGTATCAAAGGCGGCACTAAGATCCAGGAGGATCACTGCCACTGATCCCCCTGAGTCTAAGATACACCTAGCCTCCTCGATGACGGAGAGGAGTGCGGTGTCCGTGCCATGGCCGGGTCGAAACCCAGTTTGGGAATGGCGCAGGATGTTGTTTGTCTCGAGAAATTGGGATAGTTGCGAGTTGACTAGTTATTCAGCCATCTTACTGATACACGGGAGCAGTGATATCGGTCTATAGTTGGACATGTCGTCCGGGTTCAGTTGGGGTTTTTTCAGCAGAGCCTTCACAACTGCGTTCTTCCAGTTGGGGGGTACCGTTCCACCAGTGAGGGAGGAGTTGATGAGGTCCCTGATGATCGGGGCTATGGTGAGGGATACCTTTTTTAGGAATCTAGCAGGGGCTGGGTCAAGGGGGGAACCGCTTCTCATTTTCTCAAGGGTGGATGTCACCTCGGTGAGGGAAACTGCTCTAAAAGTCTCCAGCTGGGGGCTGTTGTTTACGACCGCTGTGGCCGGAATGGGGGGGGGGGCTGACGGTAGGAAGGGAGTCCAGTATTCGCAGGATTTTAGCCTCGAAATAATTCGCCAGATCCTTGCTTCTGTCTGGGGGGGGAGAGTGGGTGGGGGGTGCTGTTGGGATGTTTAGTAGTTCTTTGACTATCTGATAGGATTCTTTGGCTGAGTTGGTTGCGGTTTTTATTCTGTTATCGTAGAACGTAGATTTAGCTAATTTCAAGACTGATTTGTAGTGTCTTACTGCGTTACGATAGATGTCCTTGTTACTGTGGAGCCAGTCTTTCCTCCACGCTCTCTCCGCCTTTTTGCACACTTTACGGAGCGCTCTAAGTTCGGAGTTATACCAGGGTGCATGGCCGTTGGTCTTATTTTTCACCTCCCGATTTTTGATGGGGATGAGGCTGTCGAGGGAGGAGGAAATCCAATCTCTGAACTGGATGTCTGCCATGGTGGGGTCGGCTGCAAGGCTCGGAGTGGTGGCGTCAAGCGCCAAGGCCCAATTGTCGGTCGAAAGTCTGGCTCAGGATCTATCCTTGGTGAAAGTTGGGGGGTTGTAGGATTTTTTAAAGGCCCCTGGGAGATGGGTCGCGACCAGGAAGTGGTCCGTCCACGGGAGGGGGAGGGAATTGGAGAACTGGAGGGAAGGGATGTTCGAGAATACAGGGTCAAGCAGATGCCCTTTCGCATGCGTGGCTCCTGAGTTAGTCAAGGAAAAGCCGAGGGCGCCCAGTTCACTGATTAGGTCCGACGGGCCTGTGTCTGTTAGGTCATCGAAATGGATGTTAAGGTCGCCTGTAATCAGGAAGTTGGATGTTAAGTGGGCCAGGGAAGTAACGGATTCTAAAAAGGCGGCTGAGAAGGGGCCGAAATGTCCAGGGGGTCTGTAGACCAGAAGGCCTGACAAGGAGTAAGTCGGTGAGAGCGTCAGCATGAAATGACAGCTCTCCGAGTCCTTGATCTGGGACTCAGTAGATCGACAGGTGAAGTAGTCTCGGTAGATGATGGCTATACCACCACCTCGCCCTAGAGGGCGGGGTTGGGACATGATGAGAAAGCCCGGGGGAAGGGCCGAGACTATGTCGGAATTAGAATGACCGGTGATCCAGGTTTCGGTAAGGAAGAGTATATCTAGAGCGTGATCGACAATTAGGTGGTTTATGAGGAGGGCATGCTTGGGAAGTGATCTACAGTTGAGTGTCGCTAATTTGAGGCATGGGAGTGGAGCGGTCATCCTGGGAAGGAGTAGGTTTCCGGGCTTACAGATGTTACAGGTAGTAAAGGGGACGTTTGGGTCATGTATGGCATGACAGGTGATGTTTTTCGCGGGTCTGAGACTGAGGAGATCTTTCCGAGAGTATGGTCTCCTAATGGCGGGGGATTCCGGCATGGGGGCTGGCCCTAGGCCCGGTCGTGCGCGGACGGGCGCAGACGGGCTTACCTTAGGCGCGCCATCGGCGCGCAAACGGCGCTCCCGCTGCGCTCGTCCGCTGCGCTGGAATGGCCGGCACATTTGTAGTGTGTAATTAGGGGCGTGGCCTCGCAGGGGGCGTGGCTTCGCCTTTGACCGCGCGGGCGGTGTGGGATTCCCCCTCTAACAGCGGGGACTTGCTGTAAGTGGAGGGTCTGGCAGGGCAGGCAGAGCGCGTGAGAGTGGCGCTTTTGCTCAGGTGAGCTTCGTGAATTAATGCAAGTTCCTGGTTTTTTAAAAAGCAACACGAGAGTAAATGTGACAGGTTTAAAAAGGAAAATGCAGCGTGCTAGTGCCTCCGGCTTTCCGCCTCAGAGGGAAATTTAACAGAGATGGCTTCGTTGCGCTTTCAGAGCGTTTAAATAGACTGGTGGGCGTGGCCTCGCAGGGGGCGTGGCTTCGCCTTTGACCGCGCGGGCGGTGTGGGATTCCCCCTCTAACAGCGGGGACTTGCTGTAAGTGGAGGGTCTGGCAGGGCAGGCAGAGCGCGTGAGAGTGGCGCTTTTGCTCAGGTGAGCTTCGTGAATTAATGCAAGTTCCTGGTTTTTTAAAAAGCAACACGAGAGTAAATGTGACAGGTTTAAAAAGGAAAATGCAGCGTGCTAGTGCCTCCGGCTTTCCGCCTCAGAGGGAAATTTAACAGAGATGGCTTTGTTGCGCTTTCAGCACTTCAAATGATCTTGCCTTGAAAAATGCTATGTTATGATATCATGCTAGTGTTATTGTAGTGATAGATTAATGCTTTTTACCCATGAACCTCCAATGAAGGCGAGTAGGAAAAAGGTATCGTCAGAGTGTGCCGTGCTGTGATAGGTCGATTAGTGTAATGGCATGCTGGTATAGGGGTGGGCATCAAATTCTGTTTCGCTCGCGGAAATTGCGATAATTTCACATTTTCGCGTTCCACGGAGAGCGCGAAAATGTCAAAATTTCCGCACGTCCCATAAAAGTTTTTTCTTGCTCGTGCTGTAAAAATACATTCTCGCGTGCGAATTCGCCTTACCTGCATCCCCGCATTTGCCGACAAGCTTTCCCGATCCGGTCGCATTCTCCATGAGATGTTGGATTATTGGTAGCTATTTTGTGCTATCTAGCGCGAGTTAGCGCCCGCGATCACGCCATTCATCACGCGTTCACGTCATTTGGCATGCGATCACGTCATTCGTCTTGCGATCATGCACCGCAAGAGTATGAAATCTCGAACACGTCATTCTCCACCGCGAGCGAGAGCGTGAGGACGCGGATACGTCATATCGAACACGACAAGGAGCGAGAGGACCTGAACACGTCATATCCAATGCGACAGGGAGCGAGAGAACGCGATCACATCATTTTGGACACGCCGGCGAAAGTAATGTGACGCTCGAGAACTCGAACATGTAAAATTTTCAATTTGGAGAAGAATATCGGCTCTAGCAGCATGAAAACTTCTGCAAATGATGATTTGGATGAAAAAAAAACTCAGACTGTCCTTTTTGGTGCAAGGAGTCTATTTTTTAAAAAGGTGGGGAGAGGGTGGAAGTGCCTCAGAATCTCCAACTACCTGTTCCTGTCCAGCAGGCTCCTCCCAGTGCTTTGTCCATCTCCTGTTCATTCTGCCTTTGGATTTTGAGCTGGAAAGATTATTCTTTTTGTCTGCTGCAACATTGCCATTGGATTTGAGGATTTTTTAATTGGATATTTTACAAGTAAGTGGTTATTGTGTCTATTTGATTGGAGGCATTGCAGTTGTTGCAACTACAATTTATTTTTGGCAACTATCATTCCTTTTTTTTTTAAATGTTGTGGGTAGTAGTAGTCAGTAGGCCCAGAGGTAGTCATGGCCTCATGGGTGTGTGCATTATGTAGCAACTGTTCCTTTGGTGTTTTTTTTATGTATTTCATTTTCAAGAATCATTTAGGGCCTGGATGGCATTGGATTGAATTGGGAAATGTGTTTTTTTGGGGTGGGCGTTCTGCTGTTGGGCCTGGCATTTTGGCTGGTGGACATTTAGAAGCCTAGGCCTGCAAGCTTGTCCGATCTTGTCTGGCAATAGGCCTGCTTTCATCCAGTAGACTCAGAGCAGGTAGCCACAGCTTTATTAATCAAGCGTATCTGTGTGGTCTGTTGAATTTTTAGATTTAGACATCATTTAGGGCAGGGATGGCATTGGATTGAGTTGGGAAGTGTGTTTTCTTGGGGTGGTCTTTCTGATGTCAGACTGGCCATGTGGCTGATGGCCATTTTGAAGCCTAGGGCTGCAAGCTTGTTTGGTCTTGTCTGCCAACAGGTCTGCTTTCATCCAGTAGGCTCAGAGCAGGGCAGGTAGCCACTGCTTTATTAATCAAGTGTTTCAGTATGGTCTGTTGAATTTTTAGACATCATTTAGAACATGAATGACATTGGATTGAGTTGGAGTGTGTGTTTTCTTGGGGAGGGCTTTCTGATGTTGGGCCTGGTCATGTGGCTGGTGGCCATTTTGAAGCCTAGGCCTGCAAGCTTGTCTGGTCTAGTCTGGCAACAGGCCTGCTTTTGTCCAGTAGGCTCCGAGCAGGTAGCCACAGCTTTATTAATCAAGTGTTTCTGTGTGGGCTGTTGAATTTTTAGGCATCATTTAGGGCATGTATGGCATTGGATTGAGTTGGGAATTGTGTTTTCTTGGGGTGGGCGTTCTGATCCTGGGCCTGGCCATGTGGCTGGTGGCCATTTTGAAGCCTAGGCCTGCAAGCATGTCTGGCCCTGTCTACCAACAGGCCTGCTTTCATCCAGTAGGCTCAGAGCAGGTAGCCACAGCTTTATTAATCAAGTGTTTCTGTGTGGTCTGTTGAATTTTTAAATATCATTTAGGGCATGGATGGCATTGGATTGAGTTGGAAAGTGTGTTTTCTTGGGGTGGGCTTTCTGTTGCTGGGCATGGCCATGTGGCTAGTGGCCATTTTTAAGCCTAGGCCGGCAAGCTTGTCTGGCTTAGTCTACCAATAGACCTACTTTCTTCCAGTAGGCTCAGAGCAGGTAGCCACAGCTTTATTAATCAACTGTTTCTGTGTGGTCTGTTGAATTTTTAGACATCATTTAGGGCATGGATGGCATTGGATTGAGTTGGGAAGTGTATTTTTTTGGGGTGGGCTTTCTGATGTTAGGCCTGGCCATATGGCAGGTGGCCATTTTGAAGCCTAGGCCTGCAAGATTGTCTGGCTTAGTCTGGCAACAGGCCTGCTTTCATCCAGTAGGCTCATAGCAGGTAGCCACAGCTTTATTAATCAAGTGTTTCTGTCTGGTCTGTTCAATTTAGACATCAATTAGGGCATGGATGACATTGGATTGAGTTGGGAAGTTTTTTTTTATGTAGGCTTTGTGATGTTGGGCGTGTTAAAGACATGCCTTTGTTGTGTGTGTCTGGTTGGTGTTGGTGTGATGTTGGGCGTCTTAAAGAATTGCTTTTTGTTGTGTGTGTCTGGTGTGTGCTTGTGTGCAATGCATGCACTCTGCAGACCTTTTTGGGGCTTGTGAATTTTCATATTTGCATTTTGTTGCATTAAAAAGGCAGAGTAGTGTGCCTTTATCATGCATTCTTTGCCTGGTTTTTATAAGCCTTTTGTCAGCTCCTTGTGTTTCCCAGGGCCCCGTGCTTTTTTTTGTGATTTGTGAGTGTCCATGTGCCTGGTGGCCTTCTTTTGTGTTGGGAGTTATTAGTGTCCTGCTTTTGCCATACAGGCCTGCAACGTTTTCATATTGGCTTACTGCTTCAATCCAACCACCCTCTTTGCCAGCAGCAGCTCTATGAATGATGTGATGTTCAAATTATTTAATGACAAATAGGGTCCACCCCACTTCCATTAAATTATTATTTTGGTGGTTCTTATTCTCTTTCCTATCCTTCCTGAGAGCGTAGTGTGTGTGTGTACACAGTAGTATAACATAGCCCTTGTTGACAAAGTCTAAGAAATGGCTAGACTATATCTTTTGTTTGCACTAGTACAGTAGTAAGTAACTGAACCACAACAACAAATTCAACATTTCACTGATGTTCTTCTCCTGGCTTTTTTGCTTTTAGGTGCACAAAAACCCAGAGAAGGAGGTGTCATCATCAATATAATCTCATCACTCATTGTACTGCCAGCCAGACAGAAGTCCTGTTGCGCATCACGTCCACGTGTGACCACAACTTGTTGTGGACCTGCGTCCTGCCTGACATCTGAAGAAGATGGCCCTACCAGGTCCATTACCAAGAAAGTTGCCGGTGAGAAGAAGGAACAGAAAAAGGAAGTGCCATTAACCACGACTGGTGTGCCGGCCACTGTTTTTTTGGGGACCAAAAAAGTTACGCCTACAGCAGCGTTGTCCGGGAACCAAGCTGGGAGCAGCACCTCCGCACTAGTGGTCCAAGCCCCCCAACTTCGGCCCAAGCCCTTGAGTTTCGCAGAGGTAGCCAGTCTACTAATGAGCAGCGATGTTGAAATATCATTATTGCAAAGTAGTACACAATCAATGCAGGTGGAAACTCAGCAGATAAGTGTGCAGCTGCAACAAGAACAGCAGCAGCAGCTGCAACAAGAACAGCAGCAGCACCCGCAACAAGAAAAGCAGCAGTAGCCACAACAAGAACAGCAGCAGCAGCCGCCAGAACAGCCCACAATAGTAATTTTTGCTCCTGACGTAGGGGCATTTCAGGAAATCGAGCTTCCTGCAGACAATGTGGAGCAAACCACTGTCTCGGAAAAATCTATTGTCTTCGAGACTATCAGCAAGGAAAAGGAGGCTGAGTCCATCATCTTCTTCTTCAAGCCCCGCTTCTAATGATCGTGATGCCACTTGGCAGCCACCAGCTCAGTCTGAGAGTGATGCACGCCACAAGACAATGCTTCTGAAAAGGAAGGTTCCAGAAAAACTTACAGGTAGATGTACAAGAGGGGGATGATGTTGATGAAGAGTCAGACGAGCCAGTCATCATGCACATTAACTCCCGGCCTAAAGAGGATGGAAACCAACATTCTTACCCTATCTAGAAAGGCTGCTACTGAGCGGGATGTAGCACGGATACCACCAACACAGGTAACACCACCACGACCTCCAGCTGCCATATTTTCAAAGGCCCGGCAGGGACATACAACATCCAGCTCAAGCATCTCAATAGGTAGTGGTGGTGGTAGTAGTTAAAGTCACAGTGTAGCTGCACAGAGTCACATTCCAAGCACACCCTCCAGTTCATCTGGTATTGAAAGTGGCACATCCAGCAGTGCCAGAAAGTTCTCCACTCCACTTTGGGACTTCATTTCTGTTAGCACCAAGGAGGATAATGTTGCTATATTCTCAATTTGTTGCACAGGTGTTTGGCGCTGAAAGCTTGGTACAAACTATGGTACCGGAGGCCAAGCAAGTCATCTCAGAATACACAACACTATCGTGTGGGAGAATCACCTACTTCAGTTAAAACAAAGTAAAAAAACTCAGGCAATTGAAGTTGGGCATGAAGAATCGGGGGACGATATTATTGCAGTGGATGGTGAAGAAGAGAGAGGCATTTCTAGCCCTGTCCCAGTGGTACCGCCCACATCCTCCTAAGTAACATCTGAGTGGCACCACAGTAAGAGCCATACTCTGAGTCAGCCTGAGACACCAAGGCGACTGAGTACTGCAATGAGACAAACTGCGTTGTTGAGCTTAAGTGGGTTAATGATAAAAACAGCAGCACAAAGGAAAGTAATCCAGCCTAACATTGAGAGCATGCTTAGGTTGGAGGGGCAGTTGAAACGCAACCACCCAACGGCACTGTTGTACAATGCGAAGCTGGCTAAAATGGTAGCGCTGGACCTTCTTCCTTTTTCATTTTTGGAAGGGGTTTCCTTGAATTTGTGTCAGCCATCTGCCCTAAATGGAAAGTTCCCAGCCGGTCCTTTTTCGCAAGAATTGCTGTTCTGGCAGTACAATATGATGTGCTGGAATTGGTTGGACAAGCTTTGCCGCAGAGTGCTGTTCACAATATCCACCTGACAACAGACATGTGGACCAGTTGCCAAGCCACTGATTACATATGCATCACTGCACACTGGGTCTCATTTTGCGGGTTAGAGATACGCTTTCTGAACGAGGTGCTGTTGACACAGCTGAGATTTTTAAAGCTACTCGGAAACATGCAACTGTAGCCACACTGTTGTAAACATTTTGAAAGAGTTTCGCAGCAAGGTTTTTGAATGGCTGCGCCCAAGAGGGCTTAGTATTGGTTTTGTTGCCACAGATAATGGCAGTAATGTACTTAAGGCCATGGACCTTGGTTCCGATTTCAGGGTTCCGTGTTTGGCGCATTGCATAAACATTATAGTTTGAACTTTCTGAAAAAAAGCATAGTCAGCAACTTACTGACCATCTGCCAAAGAATATGCACTCATTTCAGCCATTCTTTTAAAGCTAGGAAGCAGCTGAGTATCATTCATTGTGAATATTACATGTCAGTCAAAGCACTCATCCAGGAGGTGGCAACACGTTAGAACTCACGTATTACATGCTTGATCATCTGTTTGAGCAGTACAGACCACTCAATTAATATGTCATGCAAAGACTGGATTACTGTGAAAGGCATGACCCTTCAAATGGACCAATGGTGCCTAGATAAATGCCTGACTGGGATGCTTCGTCCTTTTGAGGTCTTCACACGTGAAGCCAGCAAGGAAGACTGTACAATGGGACAAGCTATCCCATTATTGCAAATGCTAGAGCATCAGCTGAAGAAGGTGTCTGAATCATACAAATGTGTAGAGGAAATAAAGGAAGCCTATGACTTGGTGTAGAGCTTAGCCCGTTGCTTAGATGAAAATACAAGGGTGCAAAATAAGATTTTGTCACAAGAACATTAAAATTCTGCCACAATTCTGGATCCACGGGCAAAATTTGGACTGAAGAAATTAGTTCCATTTTCAGAGATGGATTTTGCCCGCTACAAAACTTGGATAGCTGAGGCAGCGAGTACGTTGGAAAATGAACGGCTGCTAATTAACAGCCCGCAAGATAAACCCACAAGAAGTACTGCAGCAGGGCATGCGGCATCATGTGCAACTTCGGAGGCTGAGTGCAGTGCGTTTGGCTCACAACACTCACCATCACTATCGACAACAGCAACAATAACTGGATCATTAGGCCCAGAAGAATCGTTACCAGATTGGTATTTAGAGTTAGGCATAAATAAGCACAGTGCTGATGCACAGAGCAAAGAGCCCGAAAGGTTAGCAGCAGCAACCCTGAACATAGAGCGGATGGTCCAGGCCTATCTGTAAGACCCAACAGAGGTGTACATTGATCAAACCCATTGCAGTATTGGTATAGGAAAAGGGCTGAATGGCCTCTGCTCAGCAGGCTGGCAATAAGCTATCTGGCTTGCCTTGTCGCAAGTGTCTCTTCCGAACGTTTTATCAGTGCTGCTGGTTCCATTGTAACAGGGAGAAGGAAAAGTCTCTCGCCCAAAAATGTGGAGAGGTTAACAATGATCAAAATGAATCAGCACTTCATACCACCGAATTACACAATACATGAATCAAGGGAGGAAATGAGGACAGCGGATCAGGTGATGGAATGAGTGTGTCACATGATTCCCTACTACTGGCTGAACCCCCAGAGTTTGAGGACGAGCTATACTTCCCTGACAATTATTCTCCTTTATTTTCCTTTATTTGTGTCTCTGTCATACCGTTTACAAACTTTAAATCACAACAAATCCATTACCACCGTCTTCTACTCTTCTTATATTTCAATATACAATTTTCAGGTGTATTTGACTGTACAATCCTCCGAATCCAGCTCCTCCGCACTAAGTATGGGCTCAAAATCCGCTCTGCTCGAAAAACTTGCAAATTTTCATCAATATTGCGATCCGCGAATCTCGCGAAATTGCTGAAAAATTTGCGAATTCGCGAGCGGGTGGATTCTTTTTTTGGCCCACTGGAAGCACAGTTAAGACAGGTGCTCGAATTGAAGCTAACTTTGTAACCATTTTAGAATGGCACCGGCCAGCTGCCAGAGTGCTTGCTGGCACTATTCTAAAATGGTAACAAAGTTAACTTCAACTCGGGTACCTGCCTTAACTCTGTAAGTACTTCCTCTGGGCCAAAAATTAAACCTCAACAGGAAGCACTTACAGATATAAATAAAGCAGGTGCCCGAGTTGAAGCTCAAATTCAGTAACGTTTTAATCAGCCCAAAACATTAGTGAGCACGGTCGAGGCTGGGCAAGTGTGCTTTAAACCCATATCTGCCGTCAAAAATTAGCTGTAATACCCGAGGGAGGTCTTTGCATCCCTGAGTTTATCGAGCGCAATCCCCGTTACTGTGATCAGGAGGCTGCTTTCTCCCCACGTGCTGCCCAGCTCGCTCTCTGACCCTTTATACCCGAGGCATGTTGACACGCATAGAAGCCCCGCACCACACACTAGTGGTATCAAACCTCTTCCCGCCCTTTCCCAACTATGATGGACAGCTCATCAAGGGACCTCGGCGCCTTTTGGCGCTGTGGCAAAGTTACACACACACGGTGTCAGTGGTGACAAATCTTCTGGCCCTATGCAGCTGCAGTGTAGGAAAAGAACTATCATTTACCCAACGAGGTAGCACTTACTGGATGAACCAGTAGGAAGTACTCCAGTTGAGTAGAGGTATTGCACAAAACTGTGGCATCTTCGTGGATAACTATGCAGGGCAGGATTCATTCTGGCACGAGGGTCCTGTCACAAAAATTAAACCTCAACAGGAAGCACTTACAGATATAAGTAAAGCAGGTGCCCGAGTTGAAGCTCAAATTCAGTTACGTTTTAATCAGCCCAAAAGTATTAGTGAGCACGGTCTAGGCTGGGCAAGTGTGCTTTAACCCCATACATGCCATCGAAAATTAGCTGTAATACCCAAGGGAGGTCTTTGCATCCCTGAGTTTCTCTAGCGCAATCCCTGTTCCTGTGACCAGGA
The DNA here is from genome assembly GCF_964263255.1 of Lissotriton vulgaris. NCBI lineage: Eukaryota > Metazoa > Chordata > Amphibia > Caudata > Salamandridae > Lissotriton > Lissotriton vulgaris. The sequence goes on from NC_141688.1 coordinate 159,927,918, forward strand.
GGCTGCTTTCTCCTCACCTGCTGCCCTGCTCGCTCTCAGACCCTTTATACACAAGGCATGTTGACACGCATAGAAGCCCCACACCACACACTAGCGGTATCAAACATCTTCCTGTCCTTTCCCAACTATGATGGACAGCTCACTCAAGGGACCTCTGCGCCTTTTGGCGCAGTGGCAAAGTTATAAGGCACACATGGTCAGTGGAGACAAATCTTCTGGCCCTACGCAGCTGCGGTGTTGGAAAAGCACTATCATTTACCTAACGAGGTAGCACTTACTGATTAGCCAGTAGCAAGTACTCCAGTTGAGTAGATGGAAATCGCAAAAAAATCCGCGATTTCACGGCAAAATCCACAAATTCGCTGCCTTTTTTGCGATTTCGCGGACCGCAGATCAGCAAAATTCGCCCATACTTACTCCGCACCATCATACTGAATTACTGAATCTCCCTAAATGCATTGCCCCCATGATGATTGGATGATGGAAAATAGAAGAAAAAATAAGTGGAACATGATGACTACTACAGCTATCCTCCTTTCAGAGCAGCGAGAGACGGCCCGTTAACTTAAGACGAGATGGAACAGGTAATGATTGATGCTATGCATTGGATGCAGAGTCGTAGACTGAGTGATTTTGTTGTTGTTTGTTGTGCATGAAGTTATGTCATAGTGCACAAATCATCTTTCTACAGTACACACTAAACGTAACTCAAGGCAATTTTCAACCTTCCTGCAAATATTTTTAAGAAGAAATTTGTACTTCTACTGCAGCTTGATACAATGCTTTTGATTGCATACAGGAAGGGGAGTCAATCGGTACACTGAGTATGACAACAGCACCGCCAATGATGATGATGGCAAAAAAGATGGACTGTTAACTTAAGAGAAGAAGGAACAGGAAGTGAGTCGCAGACTGAGTGATTTTGTTGTTGTTTGCTGTGTATGAAGTTATGTCATTGTGCACTAATCATCTTTCTACAGTACACACTAAACTTAACTCAAGGCAATTTTCCCCTTCTTGAAAATATTTTTAATAATTGTACTTCTACCTAGGGGTGGGTGGTATTTGCGTAATCGCGTAACGCACATCTCCGCGAAACGGTAAAAAACCTCTGCGAACACACAGGAATTCCACGAACACGCAGAATTGCTTGTTCGCAATGCTTTTTTGCTGTTCGCAATCGCTGTTTGCGTGCTCGGGGTGGGAAATATCTCGCGAACATGCATTTGAGAATGAGAACAAGCAAAAAATTCCGCGAAGTCACGGAACGCAGAATTTTGGGTAATTTCGGGTTCTCCGCGGAACGCAAAATTACCCAAATTCCGCAAATTCCACGAGCGGAACAAAATTTATCACCCAGGCCTACTTCTAATGCAGCTTGATACATTGCTTTTGATTGAATACCGGAAGGGGACTCATCTGCACACTGAGCACTGAGAATGACAACAGCACCATCCATGATGATGATGTCGAAAAAGACGGCCAGTTAACTAAGATGCAAAGGAACAGTTAATGAAATTGAATGGCATGCATTGGACACCTAGCTCTGGGCGTTTGGTGTTTGTGTTTTTGTTATTTGTTTGTTGTGCATGAAGTGAAGTCAAAGGGTACTAGTAGTCTTACTGTACACACTAAAGAGTGACTCAAGTCAATAATAATTCTACTCTAGTTGTGTAATAACAACATTTTACTTCTTCTGCAGGCCGATCTTCACAGTCAGTCAGTACAAGTATCGGAGATGATTGATGGAATAATAATGAGTCAGGGGGACGTTTCATGAGTGGCATAAAAGGGAAACACGTCTACAACAACTACAGCAGACCCAAATGTCTGTGTAGAAGTGGAGTCGAGTGTAGCAGTGGGATGAATGCGGTGCAATGATTTGCTAACTTAAATTATAAAATGCTACGTTTGGATATGTGCTATGTCCAACTCTTTAAAAAAAGTACTCTAAACGGAGGATGCGCTAAGCGACGTGCCGTCAATGTGGGCCTGCTCTGTCCTGTTGTTGTTGAACGTCAATGCTGGAAACAGACTAGAGTAGAGATGATGCATACATGCCACCTCGGAAAGTGTTCTAGTTGCAGTACACCATAACTTGTGCATTTCTTTAAACTTTGTTTCTCAATATCCCTTTTGTTTTTCCATCTACAATTACATGCCGGCCCTTCCCCTATACTTGGGAAAATATTACAATGCACTTACCTTACCAATACATCTACATTTTCAAGGTGGGCAGTGGCGACTGGCGACAACCAAGATTGATGGACGAGAGGACCAAGAGAAATGCTGAGATGCAAATCCAGTCCACATTTTTGACCAGGATAACACAGTAACAGTATCAACTTTCATCTTTTAAATAATGTGATTCTTTTTGTGTCTACAATCCTTAAAACAGTGTGTTCTTGTTGTTGTTATTATCATTAGGTTTGCACTCTGTTTATGATTCACCCCACCAATATTTGAAAATTCTATTTGCTATCTGTAAAAGTATTAAGCCCAGAACAACAGAACAAGAAGTGAATGTAATCCGGCTCTCCTTATCAATCATCATCATGCATGCATTTCCTTTTTTTTTCTTAACATATTGCATATGGTAGTCTTCAAAGATTAGGAGAATTCACAGAAACCTGTGTTATGGGGAGCACTATTCACTTATTCACTATGACGTGATTGCTTATTTCTTATTTTGCATGCATTTTTAATCAAATCTGAACATGTTATATTTGTCAACCTTATGTTTCACCAAACAATCCAAACAAGAATATCTCCGCAGTCTTATAGATCAGACTGCCAATGTAACCCAGCATGCACAAGTCACACGGTGAAATAATAATAAACTCTCATCAAAATGGTGGTCGATTTCTTTTCTTCAAAGTTGTTTTTATTCTTCTTTTTCGTCAGAAGATATGTTATTTTGAATTCTTCAAACAACTCTCCATCATTAAACAAATGAAGACATATCCCAATGCATTTCGGTATGCACCTTCTTCAGGGGAATGCACTATAAATAACAAAAAGTCTGTCATGTATCTACTTGAAAAATCTTTCACTATTTACAATCACAGCTCAACTGTTGCTTTACTTTATGTGATGTACAGAAACCAGAAGATCTCCAGGAGTCAAAAACACATCAAGTGTGTAATTAAACATCATGCTCGCAAAAGTTCACAAAAAGTAGCCTGTCACCTTATAAACCAGACTGAAAATCAAGTGAACACCCCAGTGCGAACTACACCTATTGTTGCCTGCATGCTTGTGAGAAAGTACCCTAATTGCAACCAAAATCAAACCGGTAATAAACTAAGCATAATACCCAAATTACTGTGTCTAAACTCGCTCACCTTCAATAACCACAATAAAGTCGACACAAGTCAAAATTCGTAGTCTCTTGGTTCTGAAACAACATAGTAACACACCTCTTAGCTTGCTAGAATTATGGTCAAATGACTAGCTTTTATATGTTGTTCGGACCGTTACTTACTCGGTCTTCCTGATCACACTCTCAGGATGCTGTTATCCCTGCTACAATGTCTGTGTATCTGTAACGCAATTCAAGAAAAGCTTCCTTAATATTTCAATAATTCACGATACACGGTATATTTATCCTAGATCACTGTGAGCAGTCTTACCTTTCTTCAACTGTTCAGAACGCTCCGTACAACAAAAACTAGGCTCTCGCTATGCCGCTCTATCGCTAGACCGACTCGCGTGTAGAATACCGGTATATGGCGTTTGACGTCAGACTGTAGGAGACATGAAAAATGGACTACTGTGTCCTGTAACCTCATCCAAAATGGCGGGCGTTTTGTGTATACTACTCGAAAAAACAAATACTTGTCCTCATTATAAACAGAACGTGAAAAAAACGTGAAAATAATGAGAATGAGAATAAATAAATAATAATTATGCTATCCACTTTGCAAAAGTAGACAGAACTCCAAATGCACTCTGTGAGATTTTTGTGAGCATGAATATCAATGACACTCTTCATACAATGGCAACATTAAAAACAGATACAAATACTAGTCATATATATTTTTCAGCAATACTTATAGGAAACACATCATTTCGATCTTGTCATTAAGACCATAGGGGGTCAGCGTCCTCAAGGACTTTATCCAATAAGTTTCTCTTTGTGCCAACAGTCTAACTGTGTCAACATGTGGTTTTTCCACCAATCTCTCTAACACAGTGAATTTAAATTGAGGTATTGTATGCCCTCTTTCTTGCCAGTGTACAGCCAAACATGATTTCATATTCTTTGTTCGAATCATACTTTTATGTTCGGTCATTCGAACCTTCACCTTCCTTGTGGTGCGTCCAACATATACAAGCCCACATGGACATTTTATTGCATATACTAAAACACTTGAATTGCAATCCGATGTGTGTCTCAGAGTTATGTTTTTACCTGTTTGAGGGTGGGCAAATGAATTTCCTACCAGTACATTGCCACAATGGCCACAATTCTGACATTTCATCATCCCTTTCTGACCCAAGTCTGTACTTTCATGCCTGCGACCTTTCAGTACCTCCTTGATGTTCCTTGATCTGGAGTGAGCAAATAAGGGTTTATCTAGAAATACCTGTTGGAAGTCAGGTTCTTGCTCAATTATTTCCCATCGTTTCCTTATGCATTTTTTTATAGCCGCTGCGGCTGTGGAGAATTTTAATACATACACTTCCCTTCTACTTTTACTCCTTACTCTTTTTTCCAACAAAGATAATCTAGGCATGACTCTTACTCTATTCTCTGCTTGGTCTAGAACTGTATCTGGGTACCCCCTTGCTTTGTACTCTCCACGCATCCTCATGATAGTCTCAAACCCTTGTTCTTCATCTGAACAGATTCTTCTTGCCCTGATGAATTGTGACAGTGGTAAATGTCTCTTTAATGATTCTGAATGAAAACTATCAAAATGTAAAGCATTATTTCTGTCTGTTGTCTTTTTGAAGACGCTTGTCACAAGTGTGTTCCCTTCTCTTGCAATCATGATATCAAGATAGCTTATCTTTTCTGCACTGATGGTGTATGTAAATTTAATGAAGGCATGACAATTATTCAACTCATGAAGTTGTTTTCGTAACATATCTTCTGACCCTTTCCACACTACCAGTATATCATCGATATACCTCAGATATAATGCCAGATGAGTTTGCCATATTTCTTTCTGTAATATGTGCTGGTCTTCAAATCTGGACATGAACATGTTAGCATAGGTGGGTGTGAGAAGTTGGCCTGATATGTAGTGTTTCCAATTCTGGATCCACTTGGTATCAGTCCAAACAAACCCCAAAGATGTCTGGTTGTAAGTCAACCTTGTTAGACAAGCTATCCTAGAGGTAGCATGGACTAAGCAGCCTTAAAGGCTTAACTTAAGAGGTCGTGTTAAGCGAGCTGTTTTACCACATACAATCCTGTAATCAAATGAAAGGACACCACAGAAGTATATATTATAAAAATATATGTATTTATTTCTAAATTACTCCCCAGTACTCTTTATGAGGAAAGGGGCACAAGCGTTAAATCAAAAGCACAGTAAAACATATAAAGTTGCACAATTATGGATGAGGGCGGGTGGCCACTCAGACCATATACTAAAAAAGTGGTATAAGTAACACTTCTCGAACAGTGGTTAGGCCTAGGGCCTAGAGATTTGCTGGGAGCAGTCAGGACTAGCAATGCTGAAGTCGGGAGTAGCCCACAGGAGACGGGTGCAGCACGGAAAGTACGTCTCGCACCAATGCAATGTCAATGGTGCGTAAAAGTTAGATAAAGTGAATTAAAAGATACTTCCGCTGAACCTAGAGGAACAAAACTTTAGACACAGACCCTAGAGGTGTGTACCAGTGTATGTACACCGGCGTTGCAATGTTACCTCACCCACAGGCCGTGGGTGCACAGGGTCGAAGTGGCGTCGGGTTTTGACACGCAGGCTCTTGGTGCTTGAAGCTGTTGCAGCTGCAGGCGATGTGAAGCAGAAGTGTCCTGTGCGATCCAAGGGTGGATCGAAGTAGAAAAGTACCTGAAAGCAGAGGGGACAGAGTCTGGGTCACTCAGCAGTGACCAGGGTGGAACCAGGACGGAACCAGGCAATGTCGGGCGCAATCAGGTGGTTGTCGATAGGCTTCTCTCCGCTGTCACGTGGGCTCTGGGGCATCTGCGACGTCCAGGAGCGGGTCACGATCTGTCCCACGTAGGCTCTCGCCGTCAGCACCATCGGCTTCAAGATTGCAGCAAACAGCACTTGGCAAAAGCAATCCACGCGGAACCGGGAGATTGCTTATCACTCGAACCAGGAGGGTCAGAGTGGGGGCTCCTTTTCACAGGAGCTGGTGCAGATCTGGAGCAACCAGAAAAGCAAGTCGTATTTCGGTTTTCGTCGGCACAGGGGCCACAAGCCAGCTGGCAAGTGACCGGGCCAACGCGTCAAGCCGCCACAAGCAGAAGGGCCCCACGCAGCACTCGTCGAGTGTGGAGGGGGTAGCTTTGGTGCAAGTGTAGCTCGGGGTGGGGGCTTCTCAAACCCCGGTGCACAGCTTCGAGGATCACTCGTGGGCTGCACGGTCAGCGTCTCGTGGCCTTTTCAAGATGGCGTGCCCCACGCTTCCGGTCGCCTCCACTGGTCTCACCTCTGCAGGGACTGTGGATCGGGCTGGGAGAAGGCAGGCAAGCTTGATCTCATTGATCTCTGTCGCTCGAGTTCTGGCGGGAACTGCAACAAAGCAAGGGTCGAGGGCTAGATGGTGCCTGTTTGCACAGGGTGGTCACTCCTTGACCGCAAGGGAGATTCTTCAGTCTTCTGCGTTGAGTAGAAAGTCGAAGGGTCCAGAATTCGTTTCTTATGTTTCTTCAGGATGATCTGAGTTGCATTGGCACTGCTCTCACTCTTATTCGAATCTGGTGGGCTGGACATCCTGCTAGGTCCCCTCCTATGGGTGGGACCCAGGAAGGGGGTGGTTACACCCCTTTCCTTTGATCCAGGCCGTGCTGGGACAGGGGCTGGGAGGCCCCAGAACCGGTTTGGCCGGATTATGCAAGGGGCAGCCTTGTGCTCCCCAGGCAGTGTCTGGTTTCTTTGAAACCTCCCTACTACAATCCACTATCTCCTGTCTGGGGTGGTTTGACACCGCCCTGCGACAGGAAACTCTTTGTCCAGGCCACCATATGCTGAGTTTCGGTCAGCAGCAGGAGGCCAGACCCGTGTCTGTGGCAGAGGCATCCATTTTGTGGATCTGAGGCTCATTTTAAATCAACCGCGTTTCAGTAAAGTAACATGTCTTCTCCCTCTAGAAGGGTGGAATGCTACCCCCGTCGCCAGAACTGGCGAGGGGGTAGTATTCCAATTTGTATGACACCTTACACGACATGTTTTGATAAAGCCAAACCAAAGTTGCTATATAACCGCGAGGATTATAAGGCGCTTAAGAGTATATGGTATGGCATTATCCCGGATCAGCTTAGGGAGTTGTTCCCGACAGCTGCAGACAGGCTCAGCTCATGCCAGAGCTCCATCTCACATAAAACCACGCACTCTGCCTCCAGGATTGATGAGGCCTTCCATAGGAGTGGCTTACAGGCTATATATGTGTCCAGATATAGGTTTAGATATAGGTATACTATATCTAAGCAAGGGGTGATTACACCCACTTGCCCCAGCTGAGTGATCAGCCAGTTGTGTCAATTTAAGAACCAGCCAGGGGTGGCAAAAGCTATGCTTCAGCCCCTGGTAGGCCTTGGTGGCACCTATGCCCTGAGCACCTATAGTGCATGGTACAGGGGCTGACAAGGAGTCATTTCCAATTGTGGTATGTACCTATAGCACATGTATTATAAATTTAGAGAGAGAACAGCAGGCTGGGGGTCTGATTAGCAGGCCCACAGCCTCAGTAAGTCGAAAACCAGTGAAGCAAAAAGCAAAAATTGGGGTGACCATAGGATAGCAGACCCTACTCTCCTACAGTGGGTGCCCCGGTAAACCCCATAGAGGTGCCCGTCTTCTGTAGAAAAAAGCAATCCTGCCATTGAAAATACCCATGATATAGACAAAATTGAAGTAGTTCAAGAAGAAAGATGTTGTGACTCTCCTCATACTCATGTCTCAATAGCATCCACTCTGCTGCCTCTAGACCTTCTATGTGTGGAATCGAGGTGTACAGGGATGAGACATCAACCGTGCACAACCACAGTTCCTCATTCTCACAAATTGGCACATTCTGTAATTTCCGTAAACAATCCGTAGTGTCTTGCACGAAAGTTGACCACTGTTGCACCAGTGGCTGCATAAAATGGTCTAGGTATCTCCCTAGTGGTTCATGTAACGACCCACATCCCGCCACAATGGGTCGGAACGGTGGGTCATTTGGATCTTTGTGCATCTTAGGCAACATATATATATATGGCCTATTGGGCTATTCTGTAGTCAGGTATCTGCTTGTTTGTTCATCAATCCTACCTAACTCAATGGCTCTCTTCAGAATGTCAGATAAAATCCTCTGGAACTCCAAGGTAGGGTCCGACTCTAACTGTATGTAGGTGTTGGTGTCTTTCACATGCTGATCTACCTTCTGGTGGTAATAGGCGGAATTGAGCACGACTAGTGCTCCGCCTTTATCTGCAGAGACTATGGTCACTGTCTCATTAGTAGCCAATTCATTAAGTGCCAAAGTTTCCTGTCTAGTCAAATTCCTGCTCATTCTGCCATGGTGTTTTATTTCTGCAAAGTCTTTTTTTACCAGTGTTTCAAAAAGATCTAACGCTTTGTGCGTCATTGGTGACATAAATGTGCTTTTCGGTTTAAACACTTTCTCTCTTATAGTGTCTGCCACAGGTTCAGGGTTCTCTGTATATATTTGATGAAAGAACCATCTCAATCTCAACTTCCTCATGAACTTAAAAAAGGAGATTTCAGTCTCAAATTCATTACTTTGATAAGTTGGTACAAATGACATACCCTTACTCAAAACTGCAATTTGTGCGGAAGTTAGTACAGTGTCTGAAATATTCATAATCAAGTCCTCTTCGGGTTTCGTCTCACGTCTTGTTTTTTTGGCTTGTCCCCTCCTTGTCCGTTTGCTTTGCTTAATGTTTGTTGTACCTGTTCGTCCGGAGGGTGGTTGGAACTGTGGCCCCCTTCTAAAAAAGGCTGCCTGCTCTGATTACTTGTCATACTTTCTGCACATGCTCCTGATGCTGTTGCCTCTACAGGGGGACGTGTGGGTAAAGTATCTTGATCTGTGGCCAAACTTTCTTCAGAGGTATTTTCAGTTGGTTTTCTAAAAACCCTTCTCTGTGCATAATTGTCAGCCCAACTGTACACCTCATCCAACTTATAATCTAAGGTGTCATGCTTAAATTTCCGCAGTTTTCTTTCATGGACCTCCTTAGTATTTTCATCTAATTTATCATTAATTTCTTTCAAAGTCTTATCCATATCCTCGGCAGACATGCGTGTGGATAATTCGGTTTTCATGTCACTAATCTCCCCCTCTATCTCCTTCAAAACATTTGACAGTTCTTCAATTATAAGAAGTACTAAATCCAGTGAACATTTGTTCAGTATTGCAAACCATCTTGCTAAAAATGGTTTATTAAATTTGAACAGCATTGGTCTTAATGATATTCGCAGTCCCCTAGGAATGCGTTTGACCCTATGGTACTGTATCAGAGTGGTGGCATGTAGCCTCTGGTTAATTTCTTTACGCAAAGTGTATTGTAACTGGCTAATCAATTGCGCAGTAGTGCCTGGTTTGGTTTTTAAATCTCTGGTTTCCTTAATGAGAGTATAAATATTCTCCGCTTCCTCAGCTGTGTAACCTTTTACATCCTCTTGGTTCTTTGTCATTTGAGCTATTTCGTCAAAAATCATGTCTCCTACAGTCTGACGTCAGACGCCATATACCGGTATTCTACACGTGAGTCGGTCTAGCGATAGAGCGGCATAGCGAGAGCCTTGTTGTTGTTGTACGGAGCGTTCTGGATAGTTGAAGAAAGGTAAGACTGCTCACAGTGATCTAGGATAAATATACTGTGTATCGTGAATTATTGAAATATTAAGGAAGCTTTTCTTCCATTGCGTTACAGATACACAGACATTGTAGCAGGGATAACAGCATCCTGAGAGTGTGATCAGGAAGACCGAGTAAGTAACGGTCCGAACAACATATAAAAGCTAGTCATTTGACCATAATTCTAGCAAGCTCAGAGGTGTGCTACTATGTTGTTTCAGAACCAAGAGACTACGAATTTTGACTTGTGTCGACTTTATTGTGGTTATTGAAGGTGAGCGAGTTTAGACACAGTAATTTGGGTATTATGCTTAGTTTATTACCGGTTTGATTTTGGTTGCAATTAGGGTACTTTCTCACAAGCATGCAGGCAACAATAGGTGTAGTTCGCACTGGGGTGTTCACTTGATTTTCAGTCTGGTTTATAAGGTGACAGGCTACTTTTTGTGAACTTTTGCAAGCATGATGTTTAATTACACACTTGATGTGTTTTTGACTCCTGGAGATCTTCTGGTTTCTGTACATCACATAAAGTAAAGCAACAGTTGAGCTGTGATTGTAAAAAGTGAAAGATTTTTCAAGTAGATACATGACAGACTTTTTGTTATTTATAGTGCATTCCCCTGAAGAAGGTGCATACCGAAATGCATTGGGATATGTCTTCATTTGTTTAATGATGGAGAGTTGTTTGAAGAATTCAAAATAACATATCTTCTGACGAAAAAGAAGAATAAAAACAACTTTGAAGAAAAGAAATCGACCACCATTTTGATGAGAGTTTATTATTATTTCACCGTGTGACTTGTGCATGCTGGGTTACATTAGCAGTCTGATCTATAAGACTGCAGAGATATTCTTGTTTGGATTGTTTGGTGAAACATAAGGTTGACAAATATAACATGTTCAGATTTGATTAAAAATGCATGCAAAATAAGAAATAAGCAATCACGTCATAGTGAATAAGTGAACAGTGCTCCCCATAACACAGGTTTCTGTGAATTCTCCTATATGTACCAACTTGACCTGGGGCTAGTCAAGATATGGGGCAGCACCAAGTTTAATTGTTTAATTGTTTAATTGTTGAAAGTAATAAAAGTTGTTAAAATAAGGAGTGCATATCACATAATATAGTCTTCAAAGATTGTCATTTGTTTGTCCATGCATACTGTTTCTCACTGTCAAACCTTTCCCCAAACCCCCTTCCCATCCATTCAACAAACCCTAACCACCGGGCTGTGTGACTTATTGAGGTGTGACTAAATTAAATGTACACCAATAATTAATCACACGCTTTCTGGGGCAGATGTGGCAAAAGGAACAGTACTTCAATTTCAAGGCAGAGCGATGAGCAGTATATATTAGAGGTGATTTTTATTTAACAAAGGAACATATACCTCAGCATTGATTGGATTTGTTGTCATTCCTCATACAAAGCACTAACTGTTATGCTGTTGGCCTAGTCAAGTGAATCGACAAAACTATAGTTTGTAACTCTGTCTAGTAGGCTATCCCCACTACCATTATGTTTTGTTGTAAAATATTTTAGCATATTAATGTTGCTCGGTAAGTTCTGAACTGTACTTCATTCTACTACTCCTCGAACAGTCTCTATAAGGCGACTGACTGACAGTTCTTTTTTTACAAATGCTGCTGCCCTGCCAGTGTCTACTACTACTACTATACTACCAGTCTACCACCACCACCCCAATCATGGCTTGTTATAAAAAGGAAACCATCTTCACCATGCAGCCATCGCTGTGACCGAGTAAAACATCAAGCAAAGGAAGTTTGGGGGAGGCATAATTAATAATGGACATGTTTTCAATGAATTCACGCACACCTTTGAGTCCAGATAAAGAATGCATAGACTAGAAGAGAGAGACTGAAAGTTCTAGCAGGACAGCTCAATCAGTGAGGGGTGTTGCATCTATCTGTTTGTGTCTTACACAGTCAGCCAATTATTTAAATCAATTCAGAAAAGGAGGTGGTGATGGACAGAGTATCTGAATTAAACAGAACACTCATACCCAGTCAACAGATCAGGGCTTGATCCATCACCGTTTTTTAGCTCACTGCACCATCACAGCTCAGAACCTGGCTACATGCAAATTTGTCTGTCCCTGGCCCAGTGCATCATGGGAACAGGGCAGACCAAACTACCAAGCCAAATTTTTTTACTGGGAAGGAAACAAGCTTCCGGGGACCGGTTTCTGGCATTACAGCCGTCTTCGGCCCGGCTTGCTTGAATCCTGATGGTGAAATGAGCAAGGGACTCACATCTGAGTATACCCTTCCACGCTTATGGTGGGCAAAACGATTCAAAAAAGGGGGTAGTGATGGACAGAGTATCTGAATTAAACAGAACACTTATACCCAGTCAACAGATCAGGGCTTGATCCATCACCGTTTTTTAGCTCACTGCACCATCCAAGCTCAGAACCTGGATACATGCAAATGTGTCTGTCCCTGGCCCAGTGCATCATGGGAACAGGGCAGACCAGACTACCAAGCCAATTCTTTTACTCCAATGATGTGGAGAGCCTGGGACTCACGTCTGAGCATACCCAGCCCACTCGGGGTGCAAATTGCAAAAAACACAGTTGATGGACAGAATGCAGAAGAATGTCTTACATTCACCCCAGTACAAAGATCTGGCCCTAAATCCATCGTTTTTTTGCACTCCACACCACCCTAGGTCAGACAATAGCTATATGCAAATCAGCCTTGACCCTGTGCCTCATGGGAAAAGTCCAGCCCGAACTACTAAGCCATGTCTTTCCTAGACCGGAATCAAGCATCCAAGGACCGGTTTCTGGCTATCAGCATTCTACAGCCTGGATAGCTTGACTCCAATGATGTGGAGAGCCTGGGACTCACGTCTGAGCATACCCAGCCCACTCGGGGTGAAAATTGCAAAAAACACAGTTGATGGACAGAATGCAGAACAATGTCTTACATTCACCCCAGTACAAAGATCTGGGCCTAAATCCATCATTTTTTGCACTCCACACCACCCTAGGTCAGACAATGGCTATATGCAAATCAGCCTTGACCCTGTACCTCATGGGAACAGTCCAGCCCGAACTACCAAGCCATGTCTTTCCTAGACCGGAATCAAGCATCCAAGGACCGGTTTCTGGCTATCAGCCTTCTTCAGCCTGGATAGCTTGACTCCAGTGATGTGGAGAGCCTGGGACTCACGTCTGAGCATACCCAGCCCACTTGGGGTGAAAATTGCAAAAAACACAGTTGATGGACAGAATGCAGAAGAATGTCTTACATTCACCCCAGTACAAAGATCTGGCCCGAAATCCATCGTTTTTTGCACTCCACACCACCCTAGGTCAGACAATAGCTATATGCAAATCAGCCTTGACCCTGTGCCTCATTGGAACAGTCCAGCCCAAACTACCAAGCCATATCTTTCCTAGACCGGAATCAAGCATCCAAGGACCGGTTTCTGGCTATCAGCCTTCTTCAGCCTGGATAGCTTGACTCCAGTGATGTGGAGAGCCTGGGACTCATGTCTGAGCATACCCAGCCCTCTCGGGGGTGAAAATTGCAAAAAACACAATTGATGGACAGAATGCAGAACAATGTTTTACATTCACCCCAGTACAAATATCTGGGCCTAAATCCATCGTTTTTTTGCACTCCACACCACCCTAGGTAAGACAATGGCTATATGCAAATCAGCCTTGACCCTGTGCCTCATGGGAACAGTCCAGCCCGAACTACCAAGCCAAGTCTTTCCTAGACCGGAATCAAGCATCCAAGGACCGGTTTCTGGCTATCACCCTTCTTCAGCCTGGATAGCTTGACTCCAGTGATGTGGAGAGCCTGGGACTCATGTCTGAGCATACCCAGCTGTGTTTCAGACACCGCCACCATATTGAACCGTTTTCCGCCCGGTCGACATGTCGACCGTGCGGAAAATCGGCAGACGGTTTCTATCCACCACGGACCCCCCTGCCATTGTAATATGGCGGGGAGACTTTTCGACAGGGATGGCGGGAGGTTTGCCCCTGCGGAGTCTGCGGTGACTACAGCCGGCCCGGCGGGGGCAATGCGCCCACCAACCTAATGGCCGGGGCCCTAAAAGTCTCACCAGTACAGTGTAGATACAGTACACCCTTGCAGTGAGTGTAATGTCAATAGTTAAGGATTATTAATCTAACTTACCGCCGGCCGCCACTGGTGCTGGAAATCCCCCTACCTCTCCATTGGTATCGGCAACTGCCGTATCCTCCCCCTCCACTTCGCCTTCACCGCCGCTGGCCCCGGTGGTAATGGTGGTCGGTAGTGCACCTAGAACACATTACAGATTTTTTAGGCGTCATATACTCATATACATCTCCCCCTATTGGTCAGTAGCAAGATTGAAAATTTAGTTAATAGTATGCAACATACACCACTAGTACAAATCAGGTAGTAGTAGAGTCGACACTATTAGTTATATATGGTTCCTAGGGTCATTCTAGCCTTTGCTTAGTTAGCCGGAGCCATGCAACCATTTTACCTTTGTGTCTTTTATTTTTTGTGCATGTGATGTTACCTTGCAGCTTGTTTTATAAGACACCTTTGAGCCCACATAACCTCATACTGCTACTGTCTAAGCGGTGCGTACAAGCAGTCAACCAAAACGTTAACAAGCCACTTTTTTATGAAGTTCTGGTGTACTGTTAGTCCATATTGCTTATCCATAAATGCTACTTTTTGACACAGCTGAGAAATGCTTGCAATATACGAACGCACAACATTTCATTTTTCGCATTACAGACAGAAGATTCCCTTCTACAAACCAGAGCTTTGCAGAGCTTAAGATGCAAAAACTACCAGTACTAGGTTCTTCGAAGGTGAGGGGTACCCTGAATTCCCTCAGATCTTCATTTATAAATTATTTATTCATTTATAAATTTGCTAAACTATATTCCTACCTGCTTTCACCAATGTTCAGTTATCATGATTTATTTATCAACTATAAGTAAGTGTAACAATGTTTTTATTGTTTTAATGTTATTGATTTTCCTGCTGGTGCTGCATTATAGAACAACGTACAGAACTCTTGAATTAAAAAGAAAAATGTTGAACTTACATAGACTTGGTGGTATGTGGTGTTGACTTGCGAGTGAGCGAGCGAAAGGAAGGGGGTGCATGTGCATTGCTTCCACTACTGAGACGTTGGGTGTAATATGTTCTGGGTTGTCTACTTGTTGGGTATCTTGGGGGTAGGGTTTGGTGAGTTAATAGTTATGAGAAGACACTACTATAACTAGTCCGGCAGTGGATTGTGGTGGGTTCTGAACTTCAGATTGAGGTGTGTGAGGAAGGTTCAACCTCCCATCACCCACATCCTATTTTATTGTGCAAAGGTCTGTATGTGCAAAATCCCTACAACAGTAGTAGTAGTGTGTCCTATAATATCAAAATAGTAATAAATCTGGTAGGGAATTTGTTGGTGTGAATTGTCAAAGCCTCAAGATTAACAAAGACTCAAGATCAATAAGACTAGAAGTAGTACAAAAGGACGACCCAAAGGACTGGACTCAATGGCTAAAGCTACTGGTGAATCTGAGTTTTATTTACAACCTTTTAAATAAAGAGTAGTTAACTGGGCAAGCTTAGCTACTTCAGTACAGACAGACTAATAGTAGTAGTAGTACAGAGAGTCATCATAGCAGAGGCAGGGATAACAAGATTTTCGAAACAGTACAGATCGTAGGACAATTGTTGGTAACAAATACCATTCGGCAACAGAAACAATAGTTTGGAAAAGATATGGTGTAGTAAAAGTTATGGAATAAGAATTATTATTAAAAACAAGAAGACTTACTGGGGCCAGCAGAGGAGCCCTCGTTGGTGTCCTTCTGGTGTTGTTCTCCCGACGACTGTGTCCTCCCTGTCTGCCTGCCCCTGGGTGCTGAACAGGAAAGAAATAAGAAAGAGACAAACATTGATTGATGGTGTCAAATAAATAAAATATTTTTAAAGAACAGTCAAAAAATACGTATGTAAACAACAATTGCAATAACTAAATTGACCGATCTCATCTGGTCAACAAGTAGTATCAGGGGATTTGTGGATCGACTACTTACTATTTATCAACACTAATCCAGTCTTCCATTCTGAATCCAGAATGCTAACTAAGCCTAAGTACGACGTCCCACCTGACCTAGCTGACCTATTCCAGGCGGGCCAATTGTACATTAAGTATGAATTTCCACTTCTTTTACTCCTCAACAATGCATATGGTCAAATGGAGGACACATGACTACATTTTTGTATACACAACATTTTTGGTTGATTGATGTTGATGTTCTTCCAGTGCTAAGCCTATTACCACAACTCATTGAACAAACTAGAAATGGTTCTAATAAAGAATGGGGTACTAGCAGCACGTGACGTAACTGAGGGGGCATCACGCATACCACTAAAAAATTATGAACTCATACAAAGTAACTAAACCTAAGTATCAATCCGCCCCTATCTCTTAGTGACAGGACAAAGTAAGGACTAGAGTCACTAGAGCATTACATAACTTAATTTCTCTAAAATAAACTCTTACATAATCATGCTAAGTGAGCGCAAATGCAAAGTTGCAAACAAGTAAGATTAGTAGTAGCGCAGATGAGCACCTGTGTTATAACAATCACAGAAGACTTTTAAACGTTATTCACCTGGAATGTAACCAGCAACATTCTCGCTGGTTTGAAGAAAAAAAAGATATTCACAATATATAACACTGAGTAGAAGAACTGACACAAAGTAGAAATAATTAAATAATTACACACCAAGACCCGGGACCTCCAGTCCTAGCAGGTCCAGCAGGTCCTGTTCAAGGTCCAGGATGTCGGACCACTGGTGCGTCACCTGCGCCTGGGTGCGCCGGACACCAGAGCAGCGGAATATTGCCCGGCGCACCTTCCCCCACCGCTGTTGGCGCTCCCGGAGCCCGTACCCTGACACAGGCCTGCCACCTGCTGCTATGGTTGAGTGGAGGTGGCGCTGCACAAAGAAAATTAGTGCAGCCAACTCCACCTCCCCAAATAAGGTCCGTGCCTGCACCCCTTGTGGGTGCTGCCTTCTGCAAGGAAGGCGGTCGCGGCTCTGGCTGCGGCAAGCCCTACCCTTCGACATGGTTCTGGGGAGAGAGATATGGGGCGGTAATAAAATAAAAAAGTAAGTAAAGGAAATGAAAATAGCAGGCAATAGAAAAAGAGTGAAAAAGTAGCTAAAAAAGCACAAAACAAAAATTTAGAAGCAGGAAAATAGTATGAATAATAATAAGTAAAAAAGATTTTTAAAAAAGTTTCGAGAAAGTAAAGATTGAAAAGATAAAGGGAGGATTCAAAAGCAGGCCCCAGAACCGTATTATAGAGTGACAAACAAGATGGCCGCGCCCATTGCGACCACATGCGCAAGTTTGCACGATATTTTCTCCCGAGCACGCAAAAAATGGCGCAAACACGTAAAAGCGTTCCCAAACAGGAAATACATAACGTGCCCGAGCATGCATTGCGCGACCAGGAACAGGAAGTAAGCAGCGCAAGCGGGCGGGACAAAGGAAAACAAGATGGCCGTGCCCATGAGCGACCGCATGGGTTAGTTAGCGAGACATTTTTCAACGCTATCATGCAGAAAATACCGCGAATGGGTGGACAAAACATCTGCGTCTTCGCGATATTTCCGCATGTTTGCGGAGATTTTTTACATTTTTGTGATAGTTTGCGAAAGTTAATTTCGTAAATTCCACCCACCCTGGTAGTCATCAGAAAGCTGTGATTGAAAAACTGACTATTGACGGTAAATTTTACTTTAACCATGCAATGTTTTAGGGTGTTGCGCAATTTGTTCAGGGGAGATCAGGGATTTGTCACTCAAGTGAGTGAGGAAGCACCCTCTGAGGATATTCCAGCACACTATAGGGTGACAAATGTTGGATTCCATACTATAGTTTGGCTTCAAAGTTAGCACAAAATCACTGAGAAAAGGGAGATTTGAAATTTCCACATTATTGGAGGTGTTGTAATATTTGATGGGATTGGAGAGTTCGCTATGACCTTTGCCTAGACCAACACAGATTGAGGCATTAGATGCGTGGATGTAAGCAGCATGTAAAAAGAACAGGGTGAGATTTCACGGGAAGATGAACTAAGGCAACAAAGGAAAATTAGGATACACAATGGAATGCACAACTTAAAAAATGGAGAGTAGACACCATTGAGGGAGATAGGTTGTTCCCGATGCTAGTGAGAGACGGAAATACCCAGGATAGGAATGGAGGAGAAAATGGAAATGATTACTGGATCAGTTATTGTCAGAGCGCCCTCCACTTTAAAATCCACATTCAGAAGAGGGAAGGCGAAGACTGGCGAATGCCGAATAGAGAGAATACAGAAAGAATGCCAACATCCCCACCAGACCCTAGTGTAGGGAAAGTGGGAAAGATTTCAAAGGGAGTAGAAGGAACAGGAATACCTGCTTTAGAAGGTGCAGAATTAAGTGGAGTCAATGCTGCTTTACAGGTTCCAGAGGCCCATATGGTACTAGCCACCATTGGACCTGTAGTCTCTGTGTGTGAACCTAGCTTAATAGGAAACTCTAGTCAGCAACAGTTAGGGTTGGAGAAGAGAGTCGGATCAGGAGGGAATGAGACCATAAATGGAAATGGACAGTCTCTGGTGCCTGTACAATCTAGTAACCATTTGTAGGAGACTGCAGACCCTTTGAGAATACTCATTGGGTCGAGTGCCATATGATCTTTGTCCTTAGCGAACTTGAATTCAGATTTGAGTATGTGGGAAGCTCCAGTTAGAGGACCCATGAGAAGAACAGCAGAAGCTAGAGCAGGTCAGGGAACCTCTGGAAATCAGCACGTCCTAGAGACCACAAATTTAGAGAATCAGCTTGGAAATTGAAATAGTGATAGAGAAGGACAGAATAGCACGTTGAACAAATCTGCAGTAAAGGCAACGCTGTTGGATGTAGTGAGGTTGAAGGCTGAGGTGGATGAAATAATCAGTGGAAACTTGCCTTTGGAGAGGATACTTATGAGCAAGACAAGCTATTGTTTGTGGCGAAGGATGTCACTCATAAGGCGAGACGAGCACATGAGAAATTGAAGGAATTGGCTCAAAAATATAATGTAGATATGTCAATAACAAAAATGTTACAGGGAAACCATAGGTTGAACTACAGTGATCAGGAACTGAAAGAGAAAAGAGTGACAGGTTTGAAAACATACATTCCACGGCTGAATAAAGTGTTACATGAATGCTCGTCAAATGGGAGGAAATGTGGAGGGAGAAGCCTGCTGAGTGGTACAAACAAGTTGATCACTTTGTAAAGATCTCAAAGGTGTTGTGGATTGATTTGAACATGTTGTTCGTTATTGTGGTTCCTAGTGATTTTTGGCCTGCTTGTAAAATCGCCATTTAATGACCTTCTGTTGAACCAGACAGAGATCCTATTACTTACAGTCCTTCCCCTTTGATTATGAAGAAGTTCAAATAATTACATGGTTGCAGTGCAAAATATCCCCACAAGATATCAATTTGGTTAAAATAGATCGAACAAGCCAGGAACCCAAAGAATCAGTACATGCCTATTATGAACGGCTTTTGCAAGCCTTCAAGCAATACATTAGCTAGTCTTGATATAAAAGATATGGGAAAGTTTGTTTAAAAACTTGTGATGGGGTTGAGGCTAAAGATTAGCGTCATGATCCAGCAGCATTTCATCTGCTGACATAACAAGTCAGTGGACGAAATTCCACGGTATGCTAGGTATTGCAGTGATGAGGTAGATTACCAGCACAGGAAAATAAAGGACAAGTTGATGTTGGTCCAGATGAGGAATGCTCAGAGAGTAGGTCAGATGCAGACAAATGGGGGAATAATAGGTTGGAATCAGGGAAATAATCAAGGAGGGATCCAAAAAGCTCTGAATAATACTGGACAGGGAAAAGGGAGAGGTTTTTCTATAGACCCCAGACAGGTATAGACATTGCCACACAAAAGATAACGACTGATTGCCATTGCAAGAGGGAAACCTTATGAAAGTGCCAGATATGAAAAACACTGTGACGAGGCCAAGATCCCATAATGGGAAGGTCATAACCAGTTAGTGTAGGTGCCACAACCTCAGAGGATCCCATCGAGTAATCAAGCTTATCACCAATTGCCCTTTATGGGAGCATTGGACAGACTCAATAAGGACCTCTCACAATGACAGTGACTGAGAGGGCAGGAAGAATGTACACTTGGAGAAGTCTTAGAGGTAGACCAAGTTTGACTGTACATGGAGGCAAATGTAGGCCGTCATCCCATTACATTCCTGATTGATACTGGTGCTACTCGTTTTACTGTGAAATCTGCAGTAGTCCCAAACCTCCCACTATCGGGACAATTGATCCAAGTCATAGAGGTGGCTAATAAGGATTTGACAAACCCATTGACAGAAGAAATACAAGTGAAAATAGGAACCTTTCAGGATCTGGACACATTTTTAGTGTGCACATTTTTAGTGTGCATTTAAAGTCCAGTCTGTTTGTTAGGGTATGATCTCTTATGCAATTTGAGCTGTACCATTTATTGCACACCAAAAGGAGTTGAATTGCAAACTAATGATGATGGAATTTCATTCAAATTGGCAAATCAGAACCACTGTGTGGACATATATCCCGCACTGACAGTGGAAGACATTCCACTGGATATGAGAGACACTGTTTCTCTAGTGGTCTGGGATTTTACAGGAGAAGAAATATGGCTGATTCGAGGAGTTGCGCCATTCTGTATACAAATCAAGCCAAAGGCAACATTTCTGAGAATGCCCCAATACAATCTGACCCCGTAGATGGTGGCAGGGATTACACCTGTGATTGATTCATGATTTCACAGGGTATATTGAAGGAAATAATAGGAAGTCCATGCAATTCACCTATTAGGCGGTTGCAGCTCAGTGGCAAATATCACATAGTTCAGGACCTTAGAAAGGTTAATGAAATTGTGATTTCATGTTGTCCTGTGGTACTGAATCCATCTGTGATCCTGTTTCAGATCCCTTGCCAAGCTATTCGGTTTATGGTGACTAATCTGTGCCAAGCATTTTTCTCCATGCCATTGCATGAGGAAAGCAAGTTTTTGTTTCCTTTCTGGCTGGTGAATCGTGTTTTAAACTGGTGTCATATCCCACAAGGGTATACTGAGATCCATCTATCTTTAAACAGATTCTGAAAAGGAATTTTGAGAGCTTGATACTGCCACAGAATTCAGTGCTCGTGCAATACATGGACGCTCTCCTAATTGCAACGGAGACAGAAGAGGCTTGTAGGGACGATATCATTGCCTTACTGTACCATCTGGCAGAAAATAGACACAAGGTGCCGCTGAGCAAGCTTCAGTACTGCTTGAGGGAAGTCTAGTACTTGGGTCATCGCATTGAGAACATTTAGGATTCAACTGCTGGTAGAGAAGTGTTATCAGATTGTCTGTTGAATCCTATGGTGAGACAGATTCATGGAGCAGTTCACACCGGGAGAGATGCAATAGTGAGATTGTTCAGGCAAACAATGTTGAACCCGAGATTCTGTGTGATGATGCTATGTGTCATTGATGTGTCACGTGTCAACAGATGAATGCTTGACAGAAACTGTGGTTGTGTTAAGTCACTTTGAAAAGTCAATGGTTTGAGATACATTCTGGTTGTTGTGTGCATCTTTTCACGATTGGAGGAAAATTATTAAACTAGAATGTGTGATAGTCTTACCGTAGCAAAGTTACTGCGAAGATAACCTATCCCACGCTTTGGGTTTCCACCTACATTGGAGTCGAATAGAGGAACTCACTTTCACAGAGAGCTCATGAAGCTTTTGTGCACAGCCTTAAACGTTGATCAGAGATTCCACTGTAGCAACAGGTCAAAGTCATCAGGAATGGTGGAGCAGATTAATGGGACTTTAAAGATGAGTCTAGCAAAAGTGTGCACCTCGACATCTCTGAACTGACCTAATGCGTTGACTTTGGTTTTGATGCGTTTGCGCATATTCCAGACAGGAGGACTGGGATATCCCCTCATGAAATTCTCATAGGGAGGGCAATGTGTTTGCCTCAAGTGCCATCCACAGCATTAACTAACATCCCCGATGATTTGGTTCTTGACTACTGCAATGGATTGACTGATGTGGTTTGTTCGGTGTCTCAACAGGATAAAGCTGCAACTGTACCAACCTCAGAGGACTTCTGCCATGATCTGGGTCCGGGAGACTGGTTCCTGGTCTAAAAACATGTGAAGAAGAACTGTATAATGCACGGTGAAAAGGTTCATAACAAGTGATTTTGGTGATGAACACTGCTGTGAAGCGTGAAGGTTTGCCGAACTGGAAACATGCCTCACATACCTACAGAGTTTAGGCATCTTCGGAAAAAAAGCTCCTCTCTCAGGAGTGACTCCAGCCATGAATGCAAGATCACCGGAGAGGACAAGCCAAGCTGTGGGAGCTTCTGAAGAGGCTGGATATCTACCAAGTCAAGCTGAGGGGGTCACACTACACTAGGCCCAGGTATAGACTCTAAGGGGGACAGTGACACTGCAAGTAGTGTAAAGTCTGGCTCAGCTGAAGAGACTGGTGTGGAAGATGGTTGTGTTCTGTGGAAGAAAACTGAGGTTGCAAGAGAATCATAGCCGGTGAGACAGACAAGGCAGTACTTGAGGCTTGCATCAGAATGAGATCTTGATCCGATTTCTGAATCATCTGAATCCAGTCAAAGTGAGTCAGAACAAGCTCAGGGGAACATGAGGAGATCCAGGAGAGCAAGAATTCTGAGCCAGAGATATACCTCTCCAGAGTGGACTTACCTTGCTCCAAATGCTGGGGAGAGTGAGATCCGGGACGTCGGTAGTGATAATTGAGCTCGAGCTGTGGAGTGGAGGCCAATAGAATTCTGACATTGACAGTATCATATCCTCTGGGACTGAGTGGCTTGCGGAGCTTGTTTCTGGAAGATCTTACGTTTCCAACCTTTGGAAATCAGCCATCATCTCAGGAGATGCACCATTTTGCAATGAACTTTTGCAGCGTATCATTGATGAAGTTGGCTCTGTCTCATAAGGATTGTAAAATGAACCGTTAACTTTAAATAAAAATCCTTTGTGCTTGAGAAAATAACCTAGACCCGAGTGGAAGAAGAATAAAAATAGGGACTTTTCCGTAGAAGAAGAAAGAGGGCTAGGGAAGTCTTTCAAGCTGTGTATTTATTGTGCCAAAGACTGATAACTGTTTTCATGATTTCAAGAAACTATTTACGAACTTTGTTGTGCAACAGTAAGAGGCAGACGAGCTATGACACCATCTTTCTGGGACAGAGTGCACGCGAACACACTCTGTTTGCATGCACTCTTTGATTGATCCTTCTTCAAAGAAGTGTGTGCAGGATGCAGGACAAGTCGTGCCAAATGGTAATTGTTATGTGGCTGTTGTGTTTCTTAAGATATATCACGTGAAAGACTTGAATACATTGTAAGGGTAGTCATAACATAGAGCTAAACGTGGTACCAGTGCCGGAGAGATTGTAGGCAATTTGTTTGGAGTGATGATACCTAGTTTGGGAGTGGTCTTAAATTAAGTCAGGATTAGAAGGTTGTCAACTATAGTAGATAAGTTGTCAGCCAATACAGCTCAGTTGTTGTTACTTGTAGATAGAGAGATGGTTCAGATAAGAACTATGGTGATGCAGAACCGTCTTGCTTTAGATAAGAAAAAGAGGGTGGAGTCCCTAAAATGTTGAGGGTTCAACAGGGCTGTACTTATACCCCATACCATAGTAAGGATATGAGGTAGCAATAAGTGACATCGCAACTGAGGGTGTTTAGGATAAAGCTGGAAAAGGTTTTTGAAAAGTTGGAAGTTGGTTTACGAATCTTGGTAAAGAAATCCTTAGTTATATCTTGAAACCAATAATGATAGTTGTGATTGGTGTCATTATGTTGATGGAAATAGAAGGCCTAAAAGTGACATCAGTCTAGACAAGCAGATAGAAAGACTGCAGAATTGTCACTATGAGAATCTTAAGCGCTTGGAGAGGTTTTGTTAGGGAAAACTGTCTACGACATCTGTTTAGGTTAGTTTGTTCTACAGGGATTAGTGATGTAGGAGTGATGACACTCGTCATCAGAGAGGGGATTGATACAGTGCAAATTTCACCTTTCATTTATTGGGGTGCATCATAATTATGAGTAGTCCGCACCCGCATATAATCATTTATTGTATTAACCTGGGACAGTAGAACATGAAGAAATTAATGTTGAATTCCCATGTGTTTAGCTGAAGACATTAACATGCAGAAATTGTGAATGTTGCTGACAATTTTTCACAGATTTGATGTGGTTATGTAATTGTAAATTGTAACTTGATACTTGTATAGCGCACTACTCACCCACAAGGGTCTCAAGGCGCTTGTACGAATACCGCTGTGGAACCCATCCTGGCTTTCCCTGTGAGGAATCCTCTCCTGAGCACTCCCAAGGTGGAGGCCAGGCATCCTTAGCGTTGTGGGGGCCCGTTGTGGAGATTAAGCAAGCTATTGCCCAGAGTTGCAGAGTGGGACTCCATGATCGGAATAGGCACCGAGGCGAGAATTATCAAGCCCGTGGAATTTTGAGCCCAAGACCCGCCGAGGCGGGGGATTGAACCCTGGTCCCGGGCAACACCTCTGCATCAGGGTCTGCTGCTCTAACCATTAAGCCACACTTCTCCGTGATGACATAAAAGGACTTAGCAAAAGGTTTTCATTTATATGTAATTTTGTTAGGCCTGTAATGCATTTTCCCTGGAAGCTCTCACATTAGGATTTAATAGTGAATTTCATGTGCATGTTGGATTTGTTCTTATTACGTTTCTGTTGCAGGTGGAAGAATCATCCTTGTTAGTTAGAATAATGTCTTTGTTTAAGAAGTTACGCTTAGTGAGAAGAAGATACATTGAGCGCTGATACTGATAATTGAGAACTGTTGGACTTTCTCATCAGAGCAAGCTAGGGAAACAAGGTCATCTCTCCAATGCTTGGGAGGATCGCTGCCTAATGCGAAGTTACCTACAAGGAGTTGGCCTGACTGGATGGCGTGATTTTGCAGGGGATCATGGGATACTACCTGTGATATTGATGTATTATAACTAGGGAAAGTATCCAGGGAACTTCTGCCTTGCCTGGAGATAGAGAGAGTATGTGAGGACAAGCTCTGTAGCTTTAGGCTACTTTACCCAAATAATGTGAAGCAACTTTTTTGGAAGGCTTCACATGCTGGCCCTTTAAAAGATCTTTCTATGGAAAATGCTATGTAGGGATGTCACGTTAGGGTTAGTGTAAGGACAAATTTCCAATAAAGGGGAATCTTGATGTCTGCTCAGTCATCTTTTGTATCCTCCTGATCCTCAAACTAATTATCTTGTGCATGTTGCACTGCCTTAACTTGATCCATAGATTTGGCTTTGTATTAGTACCAATGTATTTCTACAACCTCACTTTGAGTTGTTTGTCCAGTTAATTTTGGCTTTGTAATAAATCCTCTAAAGTTAATTGGGAGTCTTAAGAGTTATAAAAAATTGGAACTGAAATGTTTAATCTGCTAACAATTTTTCCCCCTTATGCTTTCATGCTGATGAAAAAATACCATAGACCCGAGCTTTCAGAGCAGATCTAGAACTTGGAACCCGGCTCCTTTGCTCCCAATGTGTACATTTATCTATAGCGATCTATTGAATCAGTGTAACCTATATAGATTGACAAATTTTTCTCTTTTGGAGATTGCGAGAATTTGGGTTGTATGTTGAGGGAGGTGTGAGCCCTATTTAAGGAACAGCCACAAATCCTTGTCCGGTGAACCACAAAAAACTTGACATAAAAGCAGCAAGGCTTAACTTAGATGCAACGTGTAAAGTATTTTTGTACGCGACGCAAGAAAAATCCCAAACCAATTCAGAAAAATAGAGTAATTTTTCATAAATTATTTAAACTAAAATAACTTGCCCATGTATCCAGGGCCTGTAAATAAAATGGTAGTTGTGGCCTGCAGCTCTTGTTGTGCCAGCACTCAAGTATCCCCTTAAAACATTTCCCAGGCCTGCCAGTGCAGCCTGCATGTAATTTACACTCACATTTCAACTTGGTGATATAACCCATTACCAAGCTTGAAACTTCCCTTTTATTGCATAAACGGTCTGACATGTGCTTTTAGGTTTTACATGTCCTGGTTGTGAAAACCCTAAAATAATGTTTTCACTACTGTGATGCCTGCCTCTCCTATAGGATAACAGTAGGTTGCTTTATTATATTTAATCAATGCTATCTTTTGATTGGGAACAGGTAACAATTTGTATGTGGTGTATGAGAAATTGCAATTAAAACTACTTTTTAATGGTGAAGTCAGATTTTTACAATTTTGGAAATACTACTGTTATGGCCTGCTGTGTACTTTAGGAGACTGCTTTGCTGCACAGGGAAGGACTGTTTTGCTGCCTGAAGCATACCTTGAACCATCCGAGTCCTGCCCTGCTTCTTGAGCCTAACTCCACCTGTTAAACTCAGGACTACCAGAGTGACTCCAAGGGCTAGTTTTCTAGCCTTCTGATCAGAGCCTTGGGGACAGACACAGCTCAGACAGATGTGCCTTTTGCCACCACGGAAAGGACTGATCCTTATTTAGCAAAAAAGTTACTATAATAAAGGAGAGTACCAAGAAGAAGATCATAATAGTTTTCCGACAGTTCCGATTCTGAAAATGAATGAAGTTCACATCAGTTCAACCAAGGGTTTATTTTTTTTCAAAGCTAATGTTGGGTCTTTATTTACAGCCGTGGTACGGAGGGAATTTTGAGAAAAACATCAACCAATTCCTGGTTACATGGAATGCACAGTACTGGTGACAAGATTACCAGCTCAGTTTACCTTACCCATCTGGGCCCATAAACATTCACATTTGAGCCGGTAATCCTGCCTTAACTTTCCTGCCTATCAGTTTAATTTACTTTAGGACTTATTCCTGTACACCATGACTTACCAATCCTTGTCACCTGTATTTTAAGTCCTAAGGATCAGCAGTGTTAGAATAATAAATACAGAATAACATTTACCTTCATAAAATAACCACAGACTCGGAAAAGTTTTAAACACTTTATCTATGCAGAGTTTTGTGAACTAGAGTCCAAACAAGAGCGGTCAAAGACTTCTCAAGTAAGAAAATAATTATTAAAGCAATAATTTTGCAAGACCTTAGAGATATATTTTTAGGCATTGGTACCTGGGAAGGGTGGAACAGGAAAACTGTACAAGGACATACCACACAGATTATATTTACCTAGAATGGGGTGAAGACGAACACTGGCTACGGGTTGGGACAAGGAAAAGGTTCCTGACTAAACAGGTGCCAACAGGACAGGACAGGTGCAGATCAGGACAGGTATCCTCAGCTAAGTGCAACACCAGCGTTACACCCCTCTCTGGCTACTTTCGGACCCCAACTGGGTAATCAATTCTTCTCCCTCAGCATATTCCCGATTCTTCTGAAAGAGTGCTCGACCAGCCCTCTGCTCTTGATTCTCCATCAGCATACGTTGGGTCAGTGACAGGTCTGTGACAAGTCAGACAATCAAACTGCATAAGCCTACCGTAGCTATTCCATTTCCAGGCGAGGAGAGGTCATCACACCATACCAGTATGAGATCATTTCCATTCAATATAGTTGATCAATGTTCCCGCCCATAATTCACTTTCTCATGGATTTTATTCCACCCAGCAATAATATTTAAATTAGGGCCTGATTCTGATGTGGTTAGGAAAGCATTCCCACCTAGGGCCTGATTCTGATGCGGTTAGGAAGACCTCCTACTGGCATTTGCTCCTTCCAAATCGGATCAGGAATGTGTCTTCCCGACCCAGGGTCCAATTATGATGCGGTTAGGAACATATGTGCCCATTGAAGTCAATGGGAGTCCAACCAAATTGTATCTGAAAGGATCCGTATGCAGCCTACTCTGTCACTTGGACTCTACCAATCCGAGTGGGTCAGAAACCATTTCCAAACCGATTAGGTCGGGAAGCTTTCCAACCCGCATCAGAATCAGGCCCTAAATATACATTGTTAAACACATTTTCCAGTTGTCTTCCTCTTTGCAGGTCACAGGGTCGAGACACCAGACGTATCCAAAGCAAGACGGTCATTGGTATGGGTTCAATGCCACCGCTCGAGGTCTCTCTGTGCTCCCGACACATGCGCAGAGGGAATTCAATATGGCGTATCAAGTCACCCTTCAGGCCCAAATACAAGCTATTAATAAAGTCAAAGATAGACACGTTAGAATGCGAAAATAAATAAATGCACTGCATGCCACTTATTTCTACTCTAATTAAATTACTTTTATTTAACTATAGCATTGATAGGTAAGCAGAATGAGCGAATTTTGCGGATCTCGCGTTCGCGAATTTTGCGGATTTGCGGATTCGCAATCCGCAAAATCCGCGAATTCCCGCGAATTTGCGGATTTTTTTTTTGTGTTCGCCCGTGTTTCTGCCAGTTCGCGAGGGTTTTGTACACTTTCGCAAATTGCGAACTTACCTGTCGGGTCGCAAGTTTCGCGAACTTGTTGTTTCTACGTGTCCAGCCTGTTTGGGACACTCTTCTTCATCACTGCCACTCTCTGTCACCACTGCCACTCTCTGACTACTCATGCCACCCTCTGGCCCACCCATGCCACCCTCTGTTTCATCACCACACCCTCTGGTTGTCCAGTGTACATTATTTTCGGCAAAGCAAAGCACACCTTCCCTGCCTCAAGTGACCTGAATTAATTTGGGGCTGATTAATGTGTCACAGAATATTTTTTTAGCTGGCACCTGCTTCCTTAGTGCGCCCTGATTAGTGATCTTTTGCACTTGCTAAGTGCTTTCATTGTTGCAAAATTAGTTACAACACCTGCCCTGCCCCAACTGACAATAATGAATTAGGGGCTGATTAATGGATTTTAACTTCCAGCCTGGCTCCTGCTTGTCTCCCTTAGCTGTAATTCAGGACCTTTGTGGCATATGTGTAACTATTCTGAGGTTCAGAGCAGGGTCACATAATAGTTTCAACTGGCAACTGAACTCTGGAGGGGCCCCTCAGGAAGCACTACAGGAAATGGCTACTAATGATGAGCCTGAACTTTTGAACCTGGTAAGTAGTTACTTTCAGTTTTGCTAAAATCGTATTTCTGCAATTTTGCACTTATTCGCGGGGCACGAACTCACGCGAACTCACGCGAACAGTGTGAGCAGTGCGAGCAAAATCCGCTGCTCGCGGATTTGCGGATTTTGCGGGAGATTCGCAAATCTCGCGGATTGCGGATTTCCCGAAAATCCGCAAAATCCGCGAGCGGAACGGATTTTCCGCCCATGCCTACTGATACAAGGTTTAGGTAGAGCAGGAGTAGGTGCATTAGTGTGTGAGACATGAAGCAGCCATCTTTAAAACTAGTGGCAGCTGCAACAATTCCCACCAAAAGCAAAAGATATGTCACAATGCGTAGATGTGGCAGACGCATGCGCAGTAAAGTTCCCGCGGTTTCGGCGGACATTTTTAGACATTCGGGTTACTGTTAGTGAAGGCACATTGACAAGCTTCCCCTTGATACTAGAAATGTTGTAAGGTAGGTTTAATATTCAAAAAACATGTTGGTTAATACGTTACATGTAATTTCAAGAGGATTGAATCCAAGCAAGTGTCTTTACGTATGAAACCTTGCTCTATCAATCCCCTCTTTGATGGTATTCTATATCATCACTATTTACGGAACCAGATGCAAACTTTAGCATTCCACCAAATCAATTTCTTCTAGTACTTTAGAATTTCCGCTTTCCTTTTCATTTTGGAAACTTTTCATTCTTTTGTAAATATCCCCTTTCAATTCTTCAAGTTGAATTTCATCAAATGTTCTCGTCTTTCTTTTCTCATTTACTGCATACCACTTTCTGTTTCTGCAGCATTTGCACCAAATCATTATCACTAAAACCATTAGGGCTGATCCCATTATTGGCATCAGTATTCTACCTCTATAACAAGCAAAAGGAGCTCAAGGGGGTAAGCACTAAGAGGGAGGAGGCAGCCCCCTACTCAAACAGTGTTCAACAATAAGTACCTCCTCCAACAGACACCAACACATCAAAAAGACCTGGAGCAGAGATACGCAGTCATACTCTAACACTCAATGTGTTTACTTAACACTAGTCTGCAGGTCGTGGTGTATATACTACAAAATTTACTATGGTCTAATCTAATTCCCACAAGTGAAAGAAGAGTGAAACAATTTGAAAGCAAAGAGAAAGCGCCTCACGGTAGTAACACCCGAGGGGGTTCCTGGCATGAGATTGCCAGTTTACCCACTTCTCATCATTGGTCACTCTCTCCTTGTAGTGACAAAACAGAGAAAAACAACAAAGTAATAGTGAAGGTGAGATACCAACTCATAAAACGTGTTGTGTATATGAACAAACTAACTATCCACTCAACTATATCAAAGGTAATAAAGTGAGTGTGTGCACCTAAACCCCTGCAATGGCCACACAGCGAGAAATGGCCACCGCTGCTAAAAAGTGGAACCACTTGCTGGCTGTAATAGCTTTCTTCTGCTGCTGCAAGTAGTCCAAATTTAAAAATGGTTCAAATTATACCATGTTCGAATGATGTCGACATGTTTCATTGCTAAAACGCGTTTTGGACTGAGCATAGCCGGTAGCGGTCGCCACAATACAGGAGCACCGCCTGTGA
Organism: Lissotriton vulgaris; assembly: GCF_964263255.1. Classification (NCBI taxonomy): domain Eukaryota; kingdom Metazoa; phylum Chordata; class Amphibia; order Caudata; family Salamandridae; genus Lissotriton; species Lissotriton vulgaris. Next base: position 159,958,722 of record NC_141688.1, read on the forward strand.
GCGCGTGATCATGTGACACGCTGCTTACAGTCACTGATGGTTGCTGGTATGCAGCAATTGGGCAGCCATCAGGTCGAGTGAACTGAGGAAAACAAAAGCTGAATTCAGAACCCCGACTTTGCCCTGATGAATTTGCTGAAGTAATAGCAATGAAACATGTCAGCATCATTCGAACATTGTATAATTTGAACCATTTTCCTCAGGTCTTGGACAACCCTATATTTCCCGCTCAGTTTCTTTATGCCAATTATAGGTGAATTACATGGACTGCTCATTATTTCTTTTAAAATGCCTTGCTCAACTAAACGCTCAATTTCTGCTGCAACACCTGCTTTTATTTCTGGGATCATTTTGTACTGTTGAGTATTTGGGTAAACTGCACCTTCCTTCACTGTCACTTTTATTGGATCGACATTTGCCATTAATCCTACTTCCTAATCTGGGTAAAATGTACTCAGATTTCTGTCACATCTGGGTCTGTTGCACTCAAAAGCCTCAGTTTCCCACTCTTCTAATGCTTCCTACTGCGTTAATCTTGGTCTGGGGTCTAATTCATTCCTGCGAGTACATAGATTGTACAAAATTCTTCCATTTACAGTACCATATTCTGGAAATGCCAATATACCAACATCCTTTGTGTGCTTTATCCAGTTTTCTAACCATATACAGGTGTGGTAGCCCCTTTGTATCATCATGTATAATGCAGACATTTTGGTGGCGAAATAATAATCCCTTCTCTTGTCTTGATAATTTTATCCTTTTTGAAATAATTCTTAATTTTCTGTAAAAAAGAAATGTTTCTCTCCTCTCAGTACATGATATGAGGTCTTCCTCTAATATGCTGTTATTGTCCAAAATCCAAATACCTTCTATCAGGGGAATTTCATATAATTGTTGGATATAAATGCCACATAAAATTACTGCTCTATTTTCAATTATAAATTGTTTACCTTACTTAAATGCCTCTCCAATACCAGCGCGTCTCTTATTTTCAATGGCCAATCAACATTTAATTTTCAAATAAATTCAACCAATGATTGCGTGCCTTTTCCTGTGAGATGAGTTCTCAGGTTATGCACTCACCCCTCCTTTACAGTATTACCTCAGCTACTCACCTGCTGTCTCATCCAATCCCAGCGCGGCTCCCAGTGACGTCAGTGCAGCACCTGCAACTGACCCCTCCTTTGCAAGGTAATACGACAACTCAATTTCTTTCAAATTCTAAATGCACATTTCATTAATTAACAACATAATAACATTTGCTACTGTGCCTGATTGTCTAAATTCAAAGGAAAGACATTTTCTTTCACTGCGAGTAAAACTCTTCTGCTTACTCTTCACACAAGCATAAAAGAACCTGTTACTCCTTCAGACTTTTTAAACACGGGGAGTGCAGTTCCTAAGGGGTATATGGAAGGGAAAGGGGAAAAGACAATGCTTTTGTCATGTTGCCTTCACACACCCCGAGAGGTGTCATGTTTCATCATGGGGCCTTGCTCCTCGTCGGGCCGGCGCTGCAATGCTCGATGGGCTCACCGTTTCCGGGGCTCTTTGTCGGAGATCTTTTTTGGGAGAAGCCGTTGGGTGCAGTGGGTGGTAATGTGCATATGTAATGTGATTTAAAATAGGTCAGGGCCAATCCTAATCTCAATAACTTTAATGGTGAAGGTGGATCCTGCCTAAATAAAATAACTTGGAAGCCCTGTGTGAATGTGATGTTCCTAACAGGCGGTCTCTACGGTGGGGCCGACATGTTTCGTGCCTAGTTGTTCTCAAAGGAATCAGTTGGCCCTATGTGAAATATAGTGGACCCAGTGGTATAAAGGTATATGTGAAATATAGTGCACAAATGAAAGACAGGCTCCAAGACTTTTGGGAGTTGCCTGTTGTGGGGCCCTAGCAGACCTTTACTGGGCGAAGTTGAAACCTGCGAAAAGATTAAGAAACAAATACAGGGTTTTAGGGCAGGAGGGAGAACAAGGGAGGGAGGCTTAATAAAAATTAGAATAGATCAGGAGAATGCCGTAGCCCCTAACTAAAGGGACACGCTGCAAACTGTTGGTGGAACCAATAGCCCCAGTGATATAAAGGCACAGTAAGAGGATTCTGGTATCACTGCTAATCTGTGGAATTAGCCGGCACGAGGCCATTGTAAACCGCCCTGTATGGTCAATCACATTAGTCATAGGTAATCTATGGTCAATCACATTAGTCATACAGCAAGTGATTGCTGGACACGTGGGCAACTGTGTTGGAATTAAAGAGAAACCACATCATGCAAGCAACACTTTGTGTGATTAAAAAACGTGACAAAAACCCATGGGGAATCAGATTTCAGATTACTGGATTGCTGGTAGGTGAGAGATTTTTAACATACTGCACAGTAGTATTTTTACCTGGCTTTATACGTGCTCATTTATAACCCCGCGTAACTGTGCGCCACAAACTCCTTCAGACTTACCTTTTCTAGGTGAAATAAGACTAAAGTTTCACCAGCGAACTTTTTTTCAAAAACTTATTCTCACTATTACACAAGAAAGTAATCCCTAACCAGTGCTTCAAGTTCTACTTAACTATCCTCACTTACTTTATCAGACCAGTAACCTCACTGCAGTGTGGCTTCCATTATCACCCGCTATGCGATATCGCCAGGGAATTCCAGACAACATATAACAATACAAACGGGTTTGGGTTAATACATGAAATCAATACAAAATCAATATAATCAATACACAACTAACTACCTATCTTAACTAAACCCTAGCCACTACTATGCTACCAAAGAAATACTGATGGTGCGGTATTACCAGCTCAGTTTACCATACTCACCAGGGATCATAAACATTCACATCTTGAACCGTTAATCCTGCCTTAAATTTCCTGCCTATCAGTTTAATTTACTGTAGGACACCTGTACACCATGATTTACCAATATTTGTCAGCTGTATTTTAAGTCCTAAAGATCAAGGGTGTTAGCATAATAGGTAGAGAATAAAATATACCATCATAAAATAACCAAAGACTCTGGAAAGTTTTAAACACTTTATCTATGCAAAGTGTTGTGAACTAAAGTCCAAACAAATGCGGTCAGACTTCTAAAGTAAGAAAATAATTATTAAAGCAATAATTCTGCAAGACTTTAGAGATATATTTTTATGCATTGGTACCTGGGAAGGGTGGAAAAAGAAAACGGTACAAGGACATACCACACAGATTATATTTACCTAGAATGGTGTGAAGACCAACCCTGGCCACGGGCTGGGAAAAGGAAAAGGTTTGTGACTAATCAGGTGCCAACAGGACTGGACAGGTGCAGATCAGGACAGGTATCCTCAGCTAAGTGCAACGCCAGATTTACACCCCTCTCTGGCTACTCTGGGACCCCGACTGGGTAATCGATTCTTCTCCTTCAGCAAAACCCTGATACTTCTGACAGAGTGCTCAACCAGCTCTTTGCTCTTGATTCTCCTTTAGCATACGTTGGGTCAGTGACAGGTCTGTGACAAGTATGACAAATTAACTGACTAAGCCTACCTTAGCTATACCATTTCCAGGGCAATGTACCATCCCCCAATGTTGCAAATCCGTGTATCCCTTCATTTGATTAAAAAAGGCAAGGAGAGGTCATCACACCATACCAGTATGAGATCATTTCCATTCAATAAAGTTGATAAATGCTCCCGCCCATAAATCAATTTCTCATGGATTTTATTACACCCAGCAATATTATTTCATTTAATGTACACTGTTAAACAAATTTGCAAGTTGTCTTCCTCTTTGCAGGTCACAGGGCCGAGTTCCCAGGTGCATCGCAAGCAAGACGGTCATTGGCATAGGTTCTATGCCACTGCTCGAGGTCTCTCTGCGCTCCCGACACATGCGCAGAGTGGATTCAATATGGCGTAGCAAGTCACCCTTCAGGCCCTAATACAAGCTATCAATAAAGTTAAAGAGAGACACGTTAGAATGCGAAAATAAATGAATGCACTGTATACCACTTATTTTTACTCTAAACCCATTACTTTAATTTAACTATAGCATTAATAGTTAAGCAGAACATACAAGGTTTAGTTAGAGCAGGAGCAGGTGCATTAGTGTGTGAGACCTGAAGCGGCCAGCTTTAATACTAGTGTGCATCTGCAAGAATTCCCACCAACAGCGAAAGATATGTCACACCACGTAGATGTGGCAGACGCATGCACAGTAAAGTTCCTGCGTCTTCTGGGCCATTATTAGACATTTGGGTTACTGTTAGTAAAGGCACATTGACAAGCTTCCCCTTGATATTAGAAATGTCATGCAAAGCAGGTTTAATGTTCACAAAATATGTTGGTTAAGAAGTTACATGTTATTTCGAGAGGATTGAATCCAAGCAAGTTTCTTAACGTATGAAACCTTGCTTCATCACTGGAGAGATTGAAACAGATCTCTATTTTAATTTATCTTCAGGACCACTTGAACCGTCTACTTTTGCCATACTCTCCAAGGGCCTCTCTTTTGTTCCCCATACAAGAGTTAATATTATTAACTATGTCAGGATCTTATGGGATTTCTCAGAAAAATCTGTTTGCATGTATTCATTAGTTCCCACATGTGTGCCTGACACAGGTATTACAAATAGATCCAGTCTTTCTTCCCATCTACTTTCACTCCCACATTAGAACAGGTGGGGCCTAAAGTAGCAATATTTGAACATGCAGTGTATAAATTCCTAAAAGCTGCCAAGTGTTTTATTCCAAAACCACCATTTAACTTGGATTATCAAGAACACGTTGTTTTGAAGGTACTGGAAAAAAAACAAATCTAAAACCATCAAAAACTGCGATAAAAGCGGAGGTAGTGTTGTCACGGATTCTAGTCTATATGTGACAAAAATGTTAGAATTACTCCAGAATGAGGAACATTATAAGCCAGTTTCAATTGATCTCACCTCTAGAGTTAGGAAGAAAATTGAATGCCTGACTGGGAGCATATGAAAATGAATTGATTTGTGAAAAGGAATATCAGTTATTTAACATTAGCCTCCCAAGAATGGTTTTCCCAAAAGTCACAAGAACAGTTAGGAACCACCATAAAAGGCCTATAGTCACTACTATATGTTCTATCACAGAGCCTCTCTCGAAATATATTGAATCTAGACTTCGACCTTCCGTTCCTAGGATTGCATCATATGTACATGACACCAGGGATATCTTCAATATAGTGGAAGATCCCCATACTGAAATATCCCTCAGAAGGGAGTGATAGAGGGAGTTGAGTGGTTTATTGAGGAATTCGAAGTTGATTGCCCCAAAACTTTTATTTGGATTGTTTGCACATTGTTTTGGAGGCAAACACTTTTTAATTTAATGCCCAATTATATAAACAGATCAAGAGCATAAGCACGGGTGCTTCTTGTGCTCCCACTGTAACTAACATCTATATGGCTAAATTTAAATGTATGTTCATCCATGACTAGGTTGCAAAATTCTATGACACTTGTCAAGATACATAGATGACATCTACATATGGTATATATCACTTTACAACACATGCTTTTTCAATTCGGTATTTCACACCGCAGTCATTACAACAACTGCCTTGTTACAACACAATGCCATAACTACACAAGTCATTACATCGACTTGCAGTAGATGGTACCATAACATTAGAAATGTATAATTTACTATTCCAACTCCTGCCTATGTAACGGAGCGGAAGTTGTTGGAATAGTAAACTATACTATTCCTTATGTTAGAGCACCCTCTACTGCAAGTCAATGTAATGACTTGCGTAGTAATGCCACTTTGTGCTAACAACGCAGTCATTGTAACTACAGTGTTGTGATTGCATCGCAGTGTAAAATCCACAATGAAAAGTTTGTTTCCCCTACATATGCACTTGGAGGCTTGAATGAGATAAAAGAGATCTTTGCATTGCTAAATCTATGCAATGACAACAAGAGATTTACAGCAATCACTAGTTGTGATCAGGTGGAATTTCTGGATATTATTATCAGACACAGCCACCAACTATTAGAAGTTGATCTCTTTGCCAAAGCATCATCCAGAAACATGTTGTTACATTTCAGTAATTTTTATACGCAATCCCAGAAACAGAGCTTCCAGTTCGCGCAGGTTTTACAATTGTGTAGGGACTGCACCAATATACTGAACTATGATTGCAGGGCCATAAAATGAAGGAGAAGTTTATCTCCAGAGGTTATCCTAGAAGATTGGTCCATGAGTCATACAAGAACGATATTTTAACAGACAGCATACACTAAAAAATCAACATCAAAAGAAAGAGCCAAAATTGGTGTGTGTTACACTACATTCAGTTCTCGATGCGAAAATGTATCAAATAATGTGTTTCAATTGGCATACTTTAAATGCTGATAAACAAAGAAGTCAACATAGTCCCAGACTAATGTTTGCACATCGTAAAAATAATAAATGTAAGGATTATATAGTCAGGAACAAAGTAAGACCTACATACAAAAAACAAATAATGGAATTTGTCCTATTATTAGGAACTTTAAATGCACTCTATGCAAAACATGTGACAGAGCCATTGAAACTGCGAATTTGATTTTCCATGGTTTTTTTTAAGCTTAAAACATTCATCAACTGTAAAACCAGCAATATTGTATATTTATTGATATGCCCATGTAAACTACGGTATTTAGGTAAAACGTACTGCTCATTAACTACTAAGTGAACAGGCACCGCTCTGCAGTTCGTTTGAAAAAGCTCAAGGCACCTAACTGTACCCTGAATTACAGCATAAGCCGGAAGACATCAAATAGCTGATTTTAAAGAGGATAGAAGTAAAACCCGGCATTGACAGTGATAGAGCGCGCAGGGACCAACTACCTCAATATTACCATACTCAGCTGGGCCCATATAACATTCACACTTTGAACTAGCAGTCAAGTCTAACTAATTAATAATTATTTACCCTATCAGTGCCTTGAGTCCTTCCAGGACATATACCTTTAAACCATGACTTACCAATCCTTGTCACCTTTAATATGAGTCCTAGGGATCGAAAAAGGAGTTCGTTTTTAAACAGTCAGTATTTAAACGCATTTAACTTTCCTGTTATAAGCACAGACTCTGGAAAGTTTTAAAACCTTTATCTATGAAGCATTTTCTGAGTCAAACATGAAGAAGCCACAATATTTTACAAGCAAGAATATAACCAGTAGGACATAAAGTTTATAATAAATCACAGTAACACCTTTAAACATTGGTACCTGGGAAGGGTGAGAAAGGGAAATACCACAGGGACATACCACATGTACTATATTTACCTAGAATGGTGCAATGACCAATCCTGGTCATGGGCTGGGAAAAAAATAACCAAGGTCAGGCACCCGACTAATCAGGTGCGCACGGGACAAGACGGGTGCAGATCAGGCATGGGGACCTTTCTCTAAGTGCAACGCCAGCGTCACGCCCCTCTCTCTAGGAATGCCAATTAGTACACCAATTGGGTCATCAATTCTTCTGACAGAGTGCTCTGCCAGCACCTCTGCCCTCGATCGCCCATTGAGTGAGTTGGGTCAGTGACAGGTCAGCTATTCGGACAAGTGGATAATTTCTCTATCTAAACCTACCTTAGTTATACCATTTCGAGGGCAGTGTACCACCCCCAAATGTTGCAAATCTATGTGTTCCCCTTCAGTAATTTGTCACACAAATAAGGAGAGGTCATCACACCATACTAAAATGAGATCATGTCAATTCACTGGTATTGATTAAGTCTCCACCCACAATTTATTTTTCCCATGACTTTATTCCGCCCATAAATATTGGCACACAAATTGTATACATTGTATTTATTTGAGTCTTCTTGCTTCCTCTTTAGAGGTCAGTAGAGCAGGTTCCCAGGAACATCCTGGGTAAGAAGGGTATTGGCAGCCAATCAATGCCAATGCTTCAGCAATTTCGGAGTCTGAGTGCGCATTTGCAGTTTTGTCCAAGATGGAGAATGAGTCAGTATTCAGGCCCAAGTACGAGCTAACAGCAAAATCAAAGAAAAACACATTAGAGTACAAAAATAAATGACTGCACTGTATTCCACTTATCTCTACTCTAACCCCATTACTTTATTTTAACATTTGCATTAATGGTTAAGCAGAATGAACAAGCTTAGTACAAGCTGCAGCATAAGCATTAGCATGTGAGATTTAAAGCGGACATTTCTGGCACTAGTGCACATAGGCAAGAAATTCCCTCCAAAGCAGAAATACATCACACCACGTAGATGTGGCAGACGCATGCGTTGTACAGTTCCCGCATTTTCGGCTGCCATTTTAAGACATGCAAGTTAATGTTAGTAAAAGCACATATGCGAGCTTCCCCTAGATACTATAAATGTTGTGTATTGAAAGTATTAGTTAACAAAACATGTTGGTTAATATATTACTGGTTATTTAGAGGGGGTTGAATACAAGCAGGTTTCTGTATATATGAAACCTTGCTCCATCAACAGTAATAAGTCACGTTACGAGCAACCCCCACCCCGGAAGTCTTTTTATGGAGGACTCTGAGTTGCGGTATGAGTTCACACCGATTCCATCTATGAACAATGAATATGTGGATATTAAAGGGACGAGTGGACACATGGGGGATTTACAATTAAATACACAAGGTAAGGACACAGCGTACGCTGTATTCATGTTACGCTATAGTATATATTTTTACAATATCTGTCCATACCTGATAGGTCTAAATTGAGGCTATGGACCACTCCCGACATGTGCCACAAGAGCGATAAATGTTACACACTGTGTAAGACACTATTGGTGAGTGTCTGTCTTTTTATCAATGTCTAAAGTTCACATGAGCCTTGGAATTTGCATGTTGTTTACTTATTTCTTACATTAGACTACATCTTTTATCATTAGGTTTCCTCAGAAGGCCTATTGTAGTTTCAGAAATTTGATATTTCTAAAGCTTACACTTTTTTGTGTCAGTCTTGGCAACTGCGAGGTAGTAATTGTGGTAAGCCTGTACATTGATACCATGCAGAACAGAAGCACAATAATTCTTCGTTGCCATTAAATTTCATCCCAATCTTTTGTACTACAGAGTTCATGTTTTATGACAGATTATACTATTTACATTCTGAAAGTCTATGGATTTTGATCCCTGAGTGGCAACTATTTGAGCATCTCTCAGTCCCTTAATTCTTTTGATACCTATTCTGAAGTTTTGTGAGAAACTCCATGTTGTCGATGACGGTAGCGGTCACATCCTTCATTTCTTTTTCTTTTATTGTTATCCCTTCCTTATGCTGTTTTGCTTATTTCACTATTGCGAAATAAGGTGATAATTACTGTGAGCATATTTTGGGGGTTATGTATGTTTACTATTGGACTCACTATGTGTGTTGGCATGCTTACACATAATGAGATGACGGTAAATTGGGTTGTATGAATTTTAGATACATTAGGGGTCCTTTTAAAATTGACACTGACTTATAAACCTTTTTCAATGTAAATCTAGTCAGTTTGCGATGTTTCGTTCTTTTCACGTGAGGGCTTTATCATTTTTTTAAATGATTGTATTATGTTTTTAGATACATCGGTTGGTTCTAAATATGTGGCTTCCTGAAGAAGGCTTTGAGACAAAACGTTTGTAGAGAAATATTTAACTGAAAAGTCACTGCTAGATATTTAACAATTTGAAAGAAAAGTTTAGAGAGCTCTATTTGTTCATCATAATGTATTTCTTGTTATCTAATAAATGTCATTGTTATCAATTTTTGAATAAGAACATTATTAAATTGAATTGATGTATTCTGTAGATTTATGTAACGGTTTGATAGATTTGACAAATGGAAAAGTGAGGAATGTATTGTTGGGATACATTTTAGATGTTTAGATAGTTTTGAAATTTTCTAACATTAATAGAATAGAATAGAAGCCATTTATAAAGCGCCTGGTTACTCAAAAAACAGAATGTCCCCGCGCTGAAAACCGCAAAGGAGCTCAGAGGGATAAGCACAGGTAAAACGGACATGGGCAAGGGAGGGGGAGGATATTAGATGCGGGGGAAGAGGAAAGTTTTCAGTTTTCCTAGAAATCTAATTTCAGAGGGTTCCATCCGCATCTCGAGAGGAAGTTCGTTCCAACCCTTGGCAGCCAAGTATCTGAACGAGGAACCACCCATCTTGGCTCTAGTGATCTTAGGGATTTTGAACAGCATCGTACCAGAAGATCTTAGGTTCCTGGTAGGCCGATGTATAGTGAGTAGGCAGTGCAGATAACCTGGACCGGTGCCATTGGCTATACAGTGGGCAAAGCATAAGGCCTTGAATTTAACTCGCTCCTTAATGGGGAGCCAGTGGAGTTTGGACAAGGCCAATCTCCCCGAGGCTCTTCGAGGAAGCTTGAGCACAAGGCGCGCAGCGGCATTCTGAGCGCACTGGAGTTGGTGGATACCCTTCTTGCTCAAACCCAGAAGCAAGGCATTCCCATAGTCCAGATGGGGAGTGACTAGGGCATGGACAATGGTCTTTCTGGAGTCCATGGGAAGAAGGTCAAGTACCTTCCGAAGGACCTTCAGTACGCTGAAGCATCTTGCTGTGACTTTGTTAATATGAGGTTTGTATGACAGGTTAGAGTCCAATGTTATGCCCAGGTTACGCACCGAAGCCACAGGACAAGGCAGACTGCCCAGTTCCGCAGGCCACCACCTGTGAGACCATGCGGAAGAAGATTTACATATCACCAACCGCTCGGTTTTGTCGCCATTAAGGCGAAAGCAATTGTTGTTTATCCAAGCTGCCACGGAGGAGAGGCAGTTGGAGAAATTGGTGGCATCTTCGCTGTGGTCGGGCGTAAGTTTGAACACCAATTGGGTGTCATCAGCGTAACTAACAATGCCCACCCCATAAGTATCTACTATGCGAGCCAGGGGTTCCAAATAGATATTAAACAAGGTGGAGCTCAGACTCGAGCCCTGAGGAACCCATGGCTCGCCTTTCTGAGAGAGGACTTAAAGGGGGGGCAATGCATCTGAAAGTTCCTGTTGGCCAGGAAGGACTCCAGGAAGGACTCCAGCCACGCAAGGGCTGACCCCTTTACTCCCATTCCAGATTATAAATATAAAAATTTGAATATCAAATAAAACAAATCTATTTGGCCATACATTCTTGGATACTGTATTTTATGCCCTCTATGGTGTGGGAATTTATTAGCAGGGCGAACCTGAGGAAGTCCTAACTCCCCGAAAATGGTGCCCCTGCAGTCCTGGGCATTTGGTGGTGGTGGTGACCCATACCCAAAATTCCAAATGTGGGACTTAGAATATTTTTGACTAACTGCCCTGAGACGGAAAAACAACCCCTATCTTCAGGACACTAGAGGAGTCTATAACATTATTTCAGAAACTCCCTCCAAGGCAAGGCAAGGTTTGAACGTTAACGTTTGCGTTCATCCTGGGGACACGTGACCGGCTGGCTCGTGGTCCCTGAAGAGTTGGTTGCAGGTATAAGGTATGCTCCTAACCACTCGGTAATTATGCATTTTTTGGAGCAGTTATAAGACAACTGTTGAGTGCATCTGGTAATGAGGTGGTATTTACACGTTCTTCTTACTTTTTAATGTCATACAACCACAGGATTTTTGAATTTTATTTCTAGATTCCTCTAGTGTCCTGAAGATAAGGGTTGATGTTTAATATCAGTCAGGTCTTTTTCTGTTGGTAAACTGCTGAGTGGGGGGAAGCCTGACTGCTTCTTTTCCCCTTTGTGCTCCTTCTGTGTTGATGATAACTGCTCTGAGAACCAAAATGAGACCATTAACAATTGCTTGCCTTTGCTCATGGTGCATTGCTGGCCACCCGGACTTTGCAGCAGCTCCAGACATGTTCAGTGGGGATCCGGCCTTGTGGAACTCTTGTCAGCTACAGCCTCCAGCTTCATACCCCTGGAGATTTTCCTCTTCTAAAACAGAGATTTAATCAAAATGTAGAATTTGCACCGTGACTTTGTCCAGCGGCTCCCTGATGACTACTCCTCTTCCACGGACATTCCCTGCAGCCTTGTCCGCCTGAACTTTACTTTCTCAGACAACTGTTTACTGAAATTTCTTCCAAGTCTGAAGATAGGCGCTGGTCGGCCCAATGCACATTTTGTATCCGACTTGTACTCCATTGCGGTCTGCCATATATTTCAACTTTGACCCGGTCTTGACTAGATGCCTATGGATGGCACATTGACTTGTCAAGTCAAAGGTTTCAATAATTTAAATCTGAGGTCAACCCCTGATAGATGTGGAACAGCGCAGACAGCCTTTACTTAGGGAAACTATGTAAAGCAATGATAGTATCAAAACAGTTAAAAAGTCAGCACACAACACTATAAAAATCTAACTACAGCAAATAAAAAAACAATGATACGCAAAATGACATCACCAATGAAGAAAATCCAATGAGGGTAAATGGATATATGTATTTTTAAAGGTTTAAGTGAAAATAGCACCAAAAGGACCAACACTCTAGTGGTAGTTAATAGTTGCAGTAAACTTGTGATAGTAGGTGGGTTATTGGAAGTGGTAGGTAGGCATCTAACACCAGCAACAAGGTCGAAAACACTGCACTCGTTCCAAAAACGGGTCTCTGTAAATTAGTCCCTTGCTCAACCCTTGGTAGCTGAAACCAAGTAATACCGTGAAAAATTATGATACAACACATATTCCCACATCAATTTATAACATTAGAAAACATGTTTATCTTCAACATACCACCAAAACCATGAAAATCCAATGTAAGGAACCAGAGATATGATATTTTTAAATAATAAACACTTTCTAGCGCTTAGAAAACAATTGAAGAACTTCTGGACATCTGGTTGCGCTTAATGAGGAAAAAGTCAAAATTTGAGGTGGAATGCGAGGGAGCCCTGCTCAGATTCCCCACACGGTAGGCCTCGATCAAAATGTTCACCTTCAGAACTAGAAAAATTTCTGGAGCCTTTTTTACAGAGGGCGCTCGTTGCTATCCACCAGTCAAGATTCAGTGAGGGTGTGTCGGCTTGACCTCCAGGGAGCTCCTGGTCAAACTCTAGAAGTCAGACCTCCGGAGCTCTTCAACAGGACAATCCTGGAATCTGGGCTGGGTCGCGGTTGAAGTTGGCCAGGTGGCTCTCATGGTCGGGTGACCTGGAGATTTTTCCCAAACGTTTCTCAGACTTCTGGAGGTCCTTCCAGAAGGTCTCCTGGAGGGCTCCAAGCATCCAAAACACAAATCCAAGGGTCTGGAATGTCATAGATGATCCTTGGCAAGTCTGGACTTCACTTTCCACAATGAACTTGTGAATTGTGAATTTGGTCTTTATTGTTTAGTTAATTAAAACCATAACAAATGTTCTTTACAATATTCAGCCAATATTAAAATAAGATAACCTAAAAAGAGTAATCAAATAAGCATTAATTTCAATGAAAGTAAATTCCAAATTATATCTTTCCGAAAACCTTAAAATAAAAGACTTCCTTCAGGTTTAGTCCTCGGTCCTAATAAGTCTTAATGATGTTAAATTGTCAATGACGGGCTCGCTTTCAAGCATTTTTCAAAGGCCAACAAAAACGTTATCATCTTACTATTCATTTGGGGAGCAGTTGAATCCAAGCCACCAATGCACTTGATCTCATTAAAATTCCACCGGACAAACTTCAGGAGGAGGACTCTAGCCGGAGAACGGTCAGAAAAGCTCTGTTAAGCTGCAGGACCTCCACTCCTTCCTGAAGCAAGGCTAAGTCCTTAGAGCTGTAGTCCCAGATAATGCAGCAGAAGTAGTTTTCACCAGGCAGTGAGATCAGATCAGGATTCCAGCAGGACAATCCTCCTTCTTCTTGTAGTTTGAGGTAGCAGAACTGAGAGGTTCTGCACCTCTTACATATTTATTCAATGTTCTCTGGGGTCAAGCAGAAGAGCACTCCTGTCCAATGAAGTAGAAGCCAAAACACTAGATGAAAACTTAAGTGTGGCATATTCTTGGCCCAGCAAGCACAATTGCTCCAAAAATCATACTGGCGGAAATCTCAGCAGAGGAGTGAGAAGTAGCTAAACTAACCTCCAGAGTGGCTCATTTCCACAGCTCTCCTCCCCTGACATCTGCAAATTCTTTCCTTAAGCATGTTGTCTTGCTTGGTCAGAGGGGATGGGGGTAGGTAGGACTGGCATTCCCTGCCTGTCATTTGAATCCTCATGCTTTATGAACCCTCCTCCCTGCTCTGGCATTCCTATTTAGCAGAGCCGACTCCGCAAGAGAGCCTCTCGCCTAGTCAGCCACTTATCACTCCATTAATGCAGCATGGCTAAACCTGTTAACTCTGATCAATCAGGGCAGACTTAGGAAGGCTGAATTGTTGGCCTACAGACACGAGTGTCTTATAACATCTTTGCTGTACAATTTAGGACAAATTCAGCTATGGCATATTGCTGGATTTATTAATACCATTCTTCTGAATCTTTGAACGATATTTAATCAAATCCTAGCAATATTTATGCGTCCATAAACTATTGCAATGTTAACCTATGGGGTTAGGTATCTACAATAAGAAAAAATAAATGTGCAATTTTTCCATCACCAGGGCACACACACAATCTTTTATAACGGCCCTGCTTAGAGGTACATGACCCCCACACCCTGGGACACAAACCTAGGGAAGACCTTGGGGGTCCTGACTATGTAAAAATGTGGATCGTCACTCTACAGTGCTCATATCACCAAAGCCGATTTTGTAAGGGACTTTACCACAATGGGGAAGTGCAATTTATATTTCCCCAGGGCACATACAACATGTTTTATAAGGACCCTGCTTATAATTACATCCCTCCACCTATGGGACAACTAGGGGTGAAACCCTGGGGGTACCCATATATACATTAATGTTGTTTGGGCACAATTTACATTCAAAAGCAGTGCTGCAGAGCAGAACTGCTTTTAAAATTATCTCAGGCCCTCAGCAGTGTACATATGCAAGTGCAACAATGCTGCTGAACTCTAAATATTATACACTAGCGACTTAAAGGTAGTTTTAATCCCCCTTGGTGTATTATCTACTAGGGACCTATTGAGTAGGTAATGTCAATTATAGGTGCACCTTATCACATAATGTATCCTTATGCACGAATGTGCATTCACTTGTGTTTTCGACATAGCACTAGCCTGGGCCTTTCAACAGAGACCAGGGCAGTCAGAGTCAGCTACATTCAGTAACCATTCAGCACCCAAAACATGGGAGTGAACAGGCCAAAAAGAGTGACTTTCTAACAAATTGAACTTAGAAATGATTTGAGGCTAACCACAATGTAGCACTGGTCAGATATACCAGGTGGATTGGCCTCGCTAGGGCACGGAAATACAGAAGTTAAAAAAAGTGTTGAAGTCACAATCTGAAAACTCTTCTCCATGTCAAACAAACATGAAGTTCATCCAATGCTGTGGAAGTGCTAGTCAGAATCCTTTCGTAGTTGGTCCCCTTGAAGGTATGAAGCAAAGTTTTTGAAAACATTCTCAAACTTCTTTTGAAGCCCAAAGAACGACACATGCACACTTTCAAGACACGTAGGCACTCAGATGGAAGCACTTAGAGATCTCATGGTGTAGGGAAAGGGCAACATCAACATTCAAACTAGGTCCAATTTCCACAGTTTGGCAGGGATTCTTTACAGGAATGTTCCCTTCAGCATTTTTATGTTCCGTAGGCCATCTAGGGATCAGCCTACTGAGCTTTGGAGATCTTTCTGTCCTTGGATTTCAAGTGTAAGGAGTCCAACCTCCTTAGATTCTTCTCAGAAGTCACAGGTGCCATTTGCAGCAGATTGTGTCCACCCGGTATCCCCTCAGAAGTCCAGCAGTGTACTGCTTGGGGTTCCTTGGAGTACACATATATGCCTTGCGATAGCTGGTGGATGGTGATGACTACCAGGCACTCCTTAACAATGGAGAGAAAGCTCATATCGTCAATACAGCCTACGTTTTCAGTAGTTCCTGTTTGCCTTACTGAAAGTCCACATCTAAAAGCTGAGGCTTATAATAATTAGCCTTCTGACATTGTTGGCAGGTAAATGGATATTTTTCCCTTCCTGAAGCTGCCAGAGGCTTATCTAGATTAACTCCCCAGCAGCTGTTGATGACGTGCCTGACCGTAATGAGGTGTTGAAACTGCTCCCAGAGCAGGGACAATGGCCTTTTTCTCCTGGCAGGAAGGCAGGTTGGGGTGGACCTATGAACCCTAAATAACTTTAAAGGGAACTCCCTGTCACAAGCAAATGTCAGTTGACACCTGGAAAAGGCCCATCCTTCATCACCATAGTCAGGCTGGCACCATAACCAGAGGGAGGAACTGGACCCCCCAGACCAGTTCTGAGTGACCAGAAATTAAGTACTGCTTACCCTGACCACATCTCTGGGTGAGAACACAGGCACCGCACAAGAAGGAAAGAGATTTTGAGAATGAACTGCACTGTTGGACTATTTCTAGTATGGCAAAGAAAAACTGCTGCAAATGTGGGTAGGGTTTCTCCTGAGAACTTTGACCCCATTGGTTAGGAAAGACCTAGGAGTAACCCACAATCAATAGCTGGTTGCAGGCATTAATCTGGCACCCCAAGGAACAACACAGAACCTGTGGAAGAACAGAGGAAGGACTGCACATGATGTTTGAGACCTGGGAGGAGACCTACCACTTATATTCAGGGCAAAGGAGTGGACTCCCAGGGTAAATTGTCTGGCCTCATGTGTCGGTACATGATCACAATAAGCTGTAAGAGGCTTTTTTACCTGTAGTGCACAGTTGTCAATCTCTGTCTGATGCTCTGAGAATATCTAAGTGCCTCCCCCGTAATCTTGGGGACCTTAGAAGATCTCAGCACCTCTATAGTCACATTCTGCATTGGAACTTAGAAACCTTTTATGGACACACCTCTATAGCTCCTGAGCACCAGCCAGACCAGACCCCGGTCCCCCAACGGTTTCTACACTTTCTGCCACAACGCCTACGGAAAGCAATTATTTTCTCAAAGAGTGACAAAGTCCTATTCTGCATCCAGACTTTCATTTGGGTCCAACCCACTTGTTGTATCAGACCCAGGCTCCATCACTGTGAGCATGAAAATACACCTTGGTATTGGTCAACCGCGACTGATGACTATCATTGGCACTTTATTTTTTGGTGGTCTTTTTCCACTTAGATCTTTAATCTTTTTCTATACTGGAGTGTTGTGTTTTTGACTTTTTCACTAAGTTGGTTCTTCTTATTGTTGCACACATTTTCTATAACTTAAGCCTTTCTGCTTGGTGCCACGCCAAACAGAGGATAGGTTCTGGTTTACATTACAGACTGGACCTAGCTACATAGGGACATAGGGGCATATTATCAAGAACTGCGATAAAATTATCACCGCTTAGTGGCAGGAAACTGCCCCTAAAACGACGATAATGGGCTTGATAATATGCCCTTGATATTATGTCCTTGTGAATTCCCATAGCATCCCAGATTAACACCAGAACCACTGCTTTGAATACGTACCTTCCACCACTTAAGTGAGATTTGAAGCTATAAAGATATAAAGAACTCCACCCACATGGGGGAGATATCCACACATGTAAATATGTAATGGCAGGCTTAAGTAAGATGCATGTGTTTTAAAACGTATGGTTCCATACACTGTCAATTAGTCTCAATGTATATTTAGTATTAACGCATATTTTAAGATGCTGCTTTTCTATCAGAGATAATTGAAACTTACAGGTCATACCCACTTGTTGCAAATACCTTCGTAAAGTTTCTTAAAGAACAGGCCACACTTGCTCTATTTGCTCTAAAAACCTTTAAAGTTGATGTAAATGATGTGATTCGGTAGCAATATAAAATGATATGATGTATAATCCCTTGCCGAAAGGCAGCTAAAAGGCAGCGACCAGGGAATTATGTGAGCCTGGGGAGCCATTTATTTCTTCATGTACTTAAAGCTGAACTTAATTAGGTCTTAAAAATCGTGAAACAGCAAATTGGTGAGGAGATATTTAACCTTATATATAAATTAGACGTCAAATGGCCATTTAAGTTAATAAGGATACGAAAAGCCAGGAGAGCATTTAACATTTTAAGATCAAATACCCACCATCTTCATTATAGCCTTCATTGACATTAGTTCTGCTGCAACAATGTCATACGGGTCATCAAACTTAGGCAGCCTGAGTTAAGAGGACACCGAGGGTGACGGCATTACTCCCACATCTGTTCAATTTATTCGGCACGAACATGTGTGTAGCTAAAACATTGTTGCTTCGTTTTAGGTTGTCAATTACTTTACTGCCCAGTGAGCCCCGCTGTATGAAGGGCAGTACCCGAGACTGTCTAATAATGAAAAGTGGCGTTTTTTCCAGACCATTTTTAGATACTTTCTCCTGTCACTTAGATAAGCGGTGTAATGTAGGCGTGGAGCGTCCACTTAATGTAGAGTGTCAGACAATTTACTACCATGCCTCAAGATATCATTGGCCTTTTCTCCAGTCTCTAACCACTCGACAGTGGGTGCCAATTAAATATGACTGTAAATTACTGTTAACATTTGCAAAACACCAGCCTCCATCAACTGAACGGATAAATCGAACTAGTTTCACATAAACCACAACATGTCTCAGGCAAGAAAACTGTACTGCATAACTACTAAATTATTATTAGGCAATGCATTAGCAGAAAAATTAAATGTGAGCCAATAAAACATGCTATTTAGAGTAACTATACTAATAAACGCACATTCACAAGATGTATTATTAATGTGCAAAGGTCGAACTCGCGTTTACTACCACGACAAACGCAGAATTGACATAGGAAAAATCTCTTTCTTGCCTTACAGATTAATTTAACAATAACTTGGCACAGGTAAGCAAATCTTCTACTAATAAAAAGGGCTCTGTAATAGTATCTTACCTTACTGTACACATGTAAATGTTTTAACACTAGTTTTAGTTAAATGACTTTTGTTAAAACAAATCCAAATGAAAATGAGAAAATGTCATGGCATAAACCCTTGAGAGGTGTGGTGCAGCGGCC
The DNA here is from genome assembly GCF_964263255.1 of Lissotriton vulgaris. Classification (NCBI taxonomy): domain Eukaryota; kingdom Metazoa; phylum Chordata; class Amphibia; order Caudata; family Salamandridae; genus Lissotriton; species Lissotriton vulgaris. The sequence continues at coordinate 159,977,779 of NC_141688.1, forward strand.
AGGGTATTTGACTTTCTGAGCACAGGGTTCACAGCTTGATCCGCGGCTCTGGCGGCAGCTCAGCTCAGCACCATGTGACTCTGGGCAATAGCACACTTAATTTCCACGATGGCCCACAGCGCCTTGAGACGCTTAAGGGTGAGTAGTTTGCGCTTTACAAATACGGATTTACATTTTTATTTTACATGATATGTGCAGAGCATAATAAGCAGTTTATCAGAGTTGTCGATAGAGTGGAGTGGCTTCATGACTCACTTGAGACGCTGGCCCTCGTGAGCCAAGGACCCCCATCCACACACTTAACAATGGTATTACAATGCATATTAAATGCTGTACACCTGCTGCTATGCCCATAAAATATATCTATATATAAAAATTTCTCTCTCTCTCTCTCTCTCTCTCTCTATATATATATATCTACTTCCTCCAAGCTTAGGTACAGCCACCGCAGCACCAATACAGCGGGTGCGTCGTCCTAAATGGACCACCGAGGCACAGTCCATTAATAACTGCAATTTCCTCGTACAGCAAGGACTGACGACGGCGTGTACTGGCCAGAATTTATTTATCCAGTCAGCTGGTAGGATGCGTTTTGCCTGTCCAGCAGGCTTGTTCACCAAAAACGGCCATTTTTAAACAAAGTGTTTGTGTCACAAACGGCTCGAACCGGACTACAACATAGGTGACAATGCTTCATAGCCCAAAGACAAGCGGTCAGAAATGGGTCTAACATTGTAAAACCGTATCCATGAGGCAGATTGGTAACAGAGTCAAAGTACTTGCTGCATAGGATCTGTAAGTAACAAGATCCTACCACACTCACAGCACACTTTAGGGTGTGTGCTGATATTCACACTAAAGTGGCCCCACTTTTTCTTCGGGGCACGCACTTTCATTTGGTCCTGACGACAGCCTCTTGAACATTTCTGAGGGCTAAAACGAGTAGATCTACAATTTTTAAAGAGATACAGATGTTCATTTTAAAACCTCAAGTGTATCCAGACAATGTTTTTACCCATGTCCTACGACCCTTTCAATAAAACTTTCCGAAGGGCATTTCCTAGAGATATTTTTAGCACATAATTTCACTTCACATAGTACTTTGCACTTTCCACACGACAACCTGCTCCACTGTAGTTCAGGCGTTGAAGCACAGCTGGATTGCACTCGGTAATCCAGCTGGGCCCAATAATAAAGCATGCTACCTACTAGGCAGGTGGTTGAGGGGTTTCCTTAAACAACGATCGGTTGTTTGCGCTCCTTCTGCGTAGGTACAGGTCAAGAACTACCACATTTACACCTACAAAGGACTTGTCCACTTTTTTTATTCGATTAGTTCCAAGATATAACCAGACTCAAGCCTTCTGAGTTTCTTTTCCAGATTTCCCCAACGGGCACTTGGTGGGATACAATCGATAACAAAGTATGTTAAACCTTGTGTATTTTTCTCGTGATGGGATTCAAAGTGACGTGCTACTGGATAGGTCCTATCTCCATTACGGATGGCCCTAAGATGTTGCAGCACCCTCTTATGGGTAGCATGAATCGGACTGCCTATGTCCCTCAAGCCACAAGGGCATTGAAGGACGTAGACTGCATATTCCTTTTTTCATGAAAAGAACCCTTTGATCTTTTTTTCTCTTTTAGAGAGACCCTGGGGCATATTACCAACAAGTAGCGATATTTATCGCTAAATAGGCTTAGCGATGATTTTTTTTTATCGCTGCCTATCGCTGGATATGTTAGCGGAGAAAACATGCTATTAGCAATGTTTTTCTCCATTGTGCTAAAATATCCAGCGATAGCGGTGATATGCGTGAATATCGCTAAGAATACAGCGATATTCACGCATTAGCGACGAAATGCTCGTAGCCATGTTATCCACCTCCCATTGGATAACATGGCTAAGAACTTGTCTGGGCTATGCCTGCCTTACTAATAGGCGATAGCGACATTAGCGACTGCTTTCAGTCGCTAACTGGTTGGGTACGCCCACTTTGCATGTCATTAGCGATAAACATCGCTGACATGCAAAGCGGGCCGCAAACCGCTCGCTATCGCCTGAAAGCTGTCGCTAACATCAGTTAGCGACAGCTTGATAATAGGGCAATAGAATTATCGCTGCTTAGCGGCCGAAAATGGACGCTTAATTGGCTATAATTGCCTATCGCCCCCCCTTGGTAATATTGTCCCCAGTGTATATGTCTGTGGGTTTTTTTCGTGGCTACAGGCTTTGCATTTTCTGCATTTTATAAAGCCTTCTTTACGTTTTAGCCAAGTGGATATATGGGTGTCCTGTTGTGTCTTCGGAATCATATTGTTAACTAGCATTTGTTTAAAAGAGCGTGCTCTTCTAAAGGTTATTGCTGTTTCTTTCTGAACTAGTTTCCCTAATACGTATTAGGTGCCAGTGTTTCTTTACTATATTCCTGATCTTCCCATGCTGGCGATTAAAGAAGGTAATAATTCTGATTCATTTGCTTGTGTGTTTTCTCGTTTAATCTTGCTTTGGCTTTTATTATACAGGATATCTTCTCTAGTTCTCTTTTTTGCTTTTTTAGTGGTTGCTTGCACACTCTCCTCTGTATAATCTCTTGCTCGAAACCAAGATCTTAGGTCTTTCAGTTCACTATCTAGTACACCCTGTTCACTACAGTTACGGATTGTTCTCAGACATTCCCCTTAGGGTATACTTCTAATCAGGTTTGGGGGTGGAAGTTTGTTCCATGCAGCAACGTGTTTCCCTCTGTAGGTTTCCTGTAGAGTTTTGAGTGTAACTTGGAGTCTTTAGCATAGATAGTTAAGTCAAGGAATTTGATAGAGCTGTCGCTAATCGTATTTGTGAATTTTAGGTTTAAATTGTTCACTTGCAATTTTTTAATAAAGGTTTTTACTGACTCCTCGGTCCCTTTCCATACGACAAAAAGGTCATCAATAAATCGACTCCAATGTAGCATATTTTCTTCCCATTCTGTCAGTTATAAAACCAGGACCACCTGCTCCTCCCACCAGCTCATATGCAAATTTGCATAGCTGGGGGCAAAGCAGATGACCATCGCTGTCCCACAAATCTGATGGAATAGCTCATCATTGAAAAGAAAATAATTACTCCTCAGGCAGACAGAAATCATAGAAAGCAACATCTATGTGTGCAACCACAACTTAATGGGTTGGTCACTCAGATAGTGATTAAGAGCCTTGAGACCATCCTCATGCCTAATGCTGGTAAATAAGGTGGTAACATCTATAGTTACCAGCAGCAGGTCTTTCTCCCAAGGCAGGTCTTTAAGAAATCTCCCGAATCTTGAATGTAGGAAGGGAGTAGTTTGACAAGAGGACATAAAAAAGAGTCGATATATTTGGAAGTATTCTCAAGTGCTCCGCCAATCGTGTGTGCCCCCCTTCTCTTTCTTTTTTTTGGGGCCTGGGTACCCCATCTCACAGAGCCTGACCACTTTTTTGAAAAAATAAATGTCAATGGGAAGGCCCGGGGCATGGCCATAATTTTTTTTAAATGTAGGAGGGGGCTGCGTGGCAGCCCTCCTGATGCCTCTATTATTATTATTATTATTATTATTATTATTATTATTATTATTATTATTATTATTATTATTAAAGGCTTTTATAGCGCGCTCTGTTACTAAAGAATAGTATCCTGGCGCGGTAAAGGCGGAGCAGACTGGGAGAGGACAAATATTAAGAAACATAACAGAAAAAAAAATAATTAGACTTTAATATTAAAAAGGTGAGTTTTTAGTCCTTTCTTAAAAGCATTGAGAGAGGGTGCAGTTTTTAAGTGGAGGGGAAGGGCATTCCAGGATTTTGCTGCTTTTACTGAGATTGCTTGGCCGCCAAGTCTGCAATATTTAAATTTGGGGACAGACATCTGGCACATGTTGGCCGATCGTAGAGGGCGATTAGGGACATACAAACAAAACCTTTTTCTCAGATTGACAGGGCCAGTTTGATAGATGGCTCGGTAGGCCAGCACTAGAATTTTAAACAAAATCCTGTGGGCGACCGGAAGCCAGTGGAGAGCACAAAGCAGGGGACGGGCACTGGAGCGCCTAGGTGCATTAAACAAGAGCCTGGCGGCGGCGTTCTGAATGACCTGAAGGCGGTGAATCAGGTATGCCGGCAATCCACAAAACAGTCCGCTCGAGTAGTCTAGCCTGGAGAGAATTAAGGCACGGATGACTGTCTCTTTTGCTTCTTGTGGTAGAAGAGGAAAGAACCTACGTAGGGTTTTTAGGGTGGCAAAACAAACCCCTGTGAGTTTCTTTATATGGTCCTCGAACTTAAGGTTCTTACCAAACCAGACTCCCAAGTTTTTCACTGGGCCAGATGTGGCTTTTGGAGGGGGGAGGTCAGCAGGCCAGAGACGCTCACTAAAATCCTCAGGAAAAGAGCCATACAGCAGAACCTCGGATTTACTTTCGTTGCATTTTAATTGTGCGTGTGCTAGCCATTGAAAAACAGAGGACAGACAAAGTTGGGCATCCGACGTATCTAAATTATCTTTAGCCCCGGGGATCCCATCCCCCCGTGGCTGTGCCTCTCTTTAAAATATTTTTAAATTCTAATCGAGGGAGGGGGGCCACGCAGCCCCCCTCCTCGGCCAGTTATGGCCCAGAGGAACCCATCCCCGTGGGGCCTGGCCTTTGCGTTAGGGACCGTTGGGGGACCTCAATTCCCAACGGTCCCGCCGGCTTCCCGCCTCCTGTGGGAGCCGGCATTGCTTTTTCACACGGGAGCTGCTGACATGCAGCTCCCCGTGTGAAAAAACAGTCTGGTTTGGATTTTTTCAGAAATCGTGAATGTGGATGAAAAGCTAAAACTACAGATCTGTTGTTCATATCATTTGTAATGGTAGTTTCACGTAATAAAATACAAATAGTTAAAAGACTGCCGCTAATGCTACATTGTGATTGGTGATCTAAGCTGGGATCAGCCAAAACGCGTTTGATGGTGGTTTGACAATAAAAACTATTTGCATTTACACATGGTGTTGTCATCCTTTTAAGAGGAATTGGAATTGCAATATTATTCGGACCATCTCTTGCGGGGTCCGTACGACAACATGCCCTTCGTTTTGGTGCACAGCGAGCAGTTTGCAAGGAAACAAACCAAATATAAATATATATATATGTATATATATATACATATGTAGTATTAATAATTAAATTAAATTAAATCAATAATTGGTTTATTGGCCCTAAAGTAAGATGGATCTGATCACAATGCTTCTGAGTAAGGCACTAACTGTATACCTCAATCGGAAAGGATTTCCAGATGCGGGGGCAATGACTGAGAATCGGGAGCCACCCATGATCTTCTTTTTGAACTTAGGTGCAGACAGGTAGTTCATGAAAGAGGAAAGCAATATTCGTTTAGGGAGTATTTCTGGATTTCAAAATGTATTGAAAAAAGGACTTTTGCCATTAAAAGTTTTAAAAGCAAAGTTTTGAAGGTAGACCTTTGTTCCACAGGCACCAATTGAGATTTTTATCATGGAGGAAATATAGCAATGTCTAGGTTGCCAAAGTAAGAATTGGACTGCCCTCTAAAGAATTGCCCTGTTATCGTGGGCAAAAGGAATCCAAGTGAGTCTCAGCGACTCTGTATGCCAGCTGGGGTCCGTGGAGGGAGTTCCGGTGGGGCAGGCAGGCGGGGGAGGGGCAGGGTGGAGGGTGATAAACATCGGAATATGGATGATTGCAGGTAATTAACCAATTAAATTAATAAATCGAATTTCGTCTGTGCCCTGCATCGCATTTTGCGATGCAGGGCACAGAACGAAATTCGTTTTATGGAATTTGTGAAATTGCCTTTCGCAAAATTTAGCGAAATGGCAAAAAATCTCTGTGAACACGCGGAATTTTGCGTGCTCGCTGTGAGTTCGGGACGGGGCTTCTTTGCGAGTTCACATGCCTCTCTTGTGCTTATAAATATGTCAGAGACTGATCAGAGCAGCAGATGAGGAGAAAGAAGCTCTTGGTCACAAGAACTGCATTGGGATTGCGCTCATGAAAGTCAAGAATGCAAAGGCCTCAATCAAGCATCACAGCTAATTTCGAGGGTAGATATGGGGGAAAGCATACCTGCCCAGCCTCGACGAAGCTCACAGTTTTTTTTTGGCTTATTAATGAGTTACTGAATTTGAGCTTAAACTTGGGCACCTGCTTTAATTATATCTGTAAGTGCTTCTTGTTCAGGTTTAATTTTTGTGACAGGAGCATCGTGCCAGAATGAATCCTCCCCTGCATTTATCCAAGAGGATGCCACTGTTTTGTGCAATACCTCTACTCAGCTGGAGTACTTTCTACTGGCTAATTAGTAAGTGCTACCTCATTGGGTAAAGGTATAATGCTTTTTCTACACTACAGCTGCGTAAAGGGCCAGAAGAGTTGTGTCCAGTGACAATGTGTGTAACTTTGCCATCACACTGAAGGGCGCCAGGGTCCCTTGAGTGAGCTGTCCATCATAGTGGGTAAAGGGCGGGAAGACGGTGCACACCGCTAATGTGTGAGGCGGGGAAAAATGGGTGGGGCTTCTATGCGTTCACATGCTTCCTGTGTTTATAAAAGGTCAGAGGCCGATCAGAGAAGCAGATGAGGAGAAAGAAGCTCCTGGTCACAGGAACTGCACTGGGATTGCGCTCCTGAAAGTCAAGGATGCAAATGCCTCCATCAAGCATCACAGCACATTTTCAAGGGTAGATATGGAGAGAAAGCACACCTGCCCAGCCTCGACAAAGCTCACAATTTTTTTTGGGCTGATTAATGATTTACTGAATTTGAGCTTAAACTCGGGCACCTGCTTTATTTATATCTGTAAGTGCTTCCTGTTGAGGTTTAATGTTTGTGACAGGAGCAATGCACCAGAAAGAATCCTGCCCTGCATATTTATTATCCATTAGGATGCCACTGTTTGTGCAATACAATTCTGTTACCGCGCAGATCGTGGAAGTTTTGACATTTTTACGTTCCATGCGGAACGCAGAAATGCTGAACTTTTGCAAGTTCGGCGAGCGGAACGGAATTTGCCGCTCACCCCTATACATGATGACTGAACAAAGAATTATTCATAGTGATAAAATTAAATAAAATAGCAATAGTAGTTACATAATCCTTGATTCATAAAAAATTGGCTCAAAGTCTCTAGTGGACAAGTTTGGGTTAGCTGTGTATGATTACACAACACAAGGCCTGAATGATGATGCAGACCACCACTCATGTTCTTCATTCTATATCTAAAATATGGATCATATTTATCCGTGGGTGGGTAAATTGGGCCAGGGTAGGCTATTGAGCTGAGGTTCCATTGATGGAATACATTAAGCCACATCTCAAGATATCACACAGCCTGGGGGAAAAAGGTTAAGAGTTTGATGAGTGGATGGGAAAGGGGATTTGGGAAATGATGTACAAGCACCAATGACCATTCCACAGGATGTTCCATGAGTATCTGGATGATCCAAAAGAGGTCTAAGTTGATCAAACCCATTCCAATGTACAGACGATGCATCAATGGGCGGAGCTCAGCAGGTTGGCAATAAAGTATCTGGATTGTCCTGTAGCCTGTGTGTCTACTGAGCATGTGTTCAGCACAGCTGGTGCGGTTATTATAGTGAGAATGACCAGTGTCTCTCCTCTAAACGTGGGAAGATTGACTATGTTCAGCATGAACTAGCATTTCATACCACACAATTATATCATTTCTGAAACAACAGAGGAGGAAGAGAATTGGTCAGTTTCAAGTGTGTTAGCTGGTCAACTACTGAATGAACTACCTAGGTTTAAGGACAGACTCTACTTCCCAGACTGAGTATTCATTTGTTCTCTCTTAACCTTTATCTTTGCAACAACAAAAAAAGCAGCTGGTGGAATATTATTATTTTTGTGCCAGATTTATGCTGCCCAACATTTTTTGTCACATATATAGTCGGATTGCAGTTGGACCAGTGTGCATTGAATAAGCCTCCACTATACCTTCATGACATTTGAGACAATACCTGCCTCCCTCATATGACCATCATTTTTTGCATCATTTAGCAGGGCTTCCCCAGAAGATTGTTGAGTTACAAGAGTGTCAATACCAAATTGCAATGTGTTGCCACCATCAAATATGAATTCCATACCTACTACCTAATCTACTCATGCTTGGAATGGAGGAGGTAACTACAACTATTGCAACAGTGAGTGAGTGGTTGTGGATGATCATTGATCATTCATCATGTGCCAGACAATGAGGGAAGATGTTGAACTGTAATTTGCGAACTTGCTCGACATGATTTGCTATGTTTGGGGCCTGAATGATGGGCAACAAATTTGTTTCTGGATGTGATTGGCCTTTACAAACGTATTCTGCAAAATTTAAACTGCGGTCCACTCCTATGATCCTTCAGTTTTTTTATCACAGAGAAGTGCTGCCCCAGACAAATATTTGATTTACAAGACTGCCGAATTCCAATCTGTTGCTTGCATCAAAGGGGAATTAGTGTACCTACCACCTTGCTCGGATTAGTACAGGTAACTATTACACCAACAAGTGATTATTGAGTGATTGTGAGTGATGATTGATTATTCATGTGGTGGCAGACAGTGAGGTAGGATGTTGAACTGTAATTTGGGAACTTGATTGAGATGATTTTCAATGTTAGTGGCCTAAATGATGGGCAATAATTTTTTCTAGCATTTGACCAGGCCCCATTTGTACACATCCGTGGTCAAAGCTTTTCTAACTGCATCCTTACATCTTTAAATGACATAGTCATTGATCTGTTTGTACTACTCAAACAGATGTTCAACATGAAAAAGTGTAAGTTCCAAAGTGTTTGCTCCTCCTATATTGGGGCTTTAACTTATGCTTTATTTGTACACTGAATAATCTGCAACTGCTTCCAGGCTTTAAAAGAATGACTGAAAAGAGAGCAAATTCTTGTACAGGTGGACAACATGTTGCTGACTTTGTCTTCTTCTTTAGAGAAAGTCTTGCATTACCAGGTTGATACAATGTGCCAAACAGAGGACCCTTAAATATCCACCATCTGAATGGTCATTGTCTGTGGCAACAAATCTAATTGGTAGCAGCCATTCATACACTTTGCTGTTAAATTTGTCTAGGATGTTTACAGTGTATGGGATTTCCTGATTGCAAACATGGCCACTGTTGTATAGTGCATTTCGCTTTGATCACTGTCTTCAGGGCCAAGTCCTGCAGATATCTTTTGCTTTACCCCCACAAAAAAGATCCAGTGTACAGTGATGCTCATTTAATCAGTCACCTGGATTGACTGTCGTTAGGTGGATAGTGTGAACAACACTTTGCTGCAAAGATTGTCTATTCAACTGTAGCACAAAGTGATGTAGCATGGGAACAGCAACTCTGGCAAAATAGCTTCCCCTTGTACAAAGGTGCAGTTGGGTGGTTGCAGTTATAGGGCCCCTCCTGCCTAAACATGCCTGTAATAGTAGCCTGGATGTTCTTATTTTCTGGGACTACTGACATAGGTTACTATTGAGAAGTAGGTGGTAGTTGATTCAATGTGCGTCCTTGTAGGGCAGACACTTTGTGCTGTGGTGTTTCCATGGCACTCAGAGTCTTCTTGTGCTGTTGTGAAGTCACCTAGGTGGGTCACTCTGCTGGCACACTGCTGAGTACAGGGCTGCTTTGTGTGAGGAAGCCAACCTCTTCTTCCTCATCACCTCCCACCATGATTGGACATGTAGCTGATGTTTTACAGGTCTTCTCACCTCTATAACCAGATTCTGCCATCATTTAAAGTGCTCTTCAAACTTGATTTTGTGGTATTTTTTCATTTGGGTTCTTTGGCCTCCAGTACCATCATTTGTACCAGGCGTATCTTGACGAATATTTGTGTGCAAATGCTTCATACTGCAATGCACTCCCTACTCTTTGCTAATAGTAAAAAGTCCCAATCTGGAGAGAGAAATGCCTTTTTACTGTGCCACTGCCAATGCCTTAAGAAGAACTGGAGGAAGGTGGGCCTGTTGCTGATTGCCTCTATGAAGTGAATACTACTCCTTAGGTAAGGGTTGGTGCAGGCCTCAGCTAGGGTTTGCAAATATGGGAGCTAGTGGTTCTACCTGTGCCACATCCCTTGGAGCAGGTTGAATAGCAATGTCGGACTCCCCTGTGTCACCTTCCACTCTGATTGCCTAGTCGTTGTCATCCTCCTTATTATACCCTTCCATAAGTCTAAGGCTATCAGTTACTTTTCTTTTCCCTTGTCTCTCCTGTTGTCTCCTGGACTCTGCCAGGGTCCACTTCATGTCCCTATCATCATCATAAGAAGTGGTGTTTAGAGAAGATGGAGGAGTAGTACGCTTCCCTTTCCTTGCTGGAGATTTTGGGAGCCAATGATTCTAAAAGAGGAGGTTCTTGCTCCGAAGGAAGATCAACCTCCTGTTCAGCCCAAACATCGAGAAAATGTACTGTTGCCGGCTATGGCTGCTGTCCACTTTGTTCTATGATGTGCTGGCAATATGGAAAGGGACAGAGGAGGCTCTAACTTCCTTCTTCAATTGGATTAACACCTGTGATGAACATCTACGGTTTACCTATGAAAAGAACAAAGAAACACTAGTATTCTTGGATGTAACAATCACAAAAAAAGAAGGAAGATTGACAACTGTCACTCACTATAAACCTACCTCCAAAAACAATTTACTACGATTTAAAAGCTTCCACCCCAGACCTCTACGCGAGAATTTACCTTATGGACAATACCTGAAGATTCGTAGAAACTGCAGTGAGCTGGGAGATTATAAGAACCAAGCCCAAGACCTCACCGTAAAACTGCAGAATCGGGGATATCCAAACAAAATTCTCCAAAAAAGTCAAAAGCGTGCACGAAACCAACCCCGCTCAGCTTTATTGGAACAGACTAACAAAACAATAGAAGGAATCCCCTTGACATGTGTTACCACCTATAACACCATATCCAATGACGTCTCCAGAATAATAAAAAAACACTGGAGCATTTTGAATACAGGCAATCTGAGGTGGGAAAAACCATTGTTCTCCTTCAAAAAAGCACAGAGCATAAGAGACAAAGTAGTCAACACAAGACCAATAAAGAGAACCCCAGAAAAAGAAACACAAACAAATTTATGGGGTTTACCAAAAGTAACTGGCCACTATAAATGTGGTAATTGCAGCGTCTGCCCTTTTACTGTAAATACCAAAACACTACAGTTGGAACCCAATAAAATCTGGACAATTAGAGGGCAGACAAATTGCAACAGTGAAAATGTTATCTACATGCTTACATGCCCATGCGACTTGCATTATATAGGAATGACAAGCCGCAAGATCAAATTGCGGATTGGTGAACATAGAAGCACCATCAGGTGTAAGAAAACCAATACCAGACTCACGGAACATTTTTTGTCCGCAGGCCATACACCAGATGACCTTCACTGGACGATTATCGAACAAATAAAGCCAGGAGCCAATCTGACACAACGACTCTTTGAAAAAGAACAGAGGTGGGTGTATAGATTATCCACCCACAAGTCGGGCTTAAACGATAATATTCCGTGGAACAGTGTAATGACTTGAAAGCCTCACCTTTATATGCTAAATAAAGGAACTTGTTCATCAGCATCTAACCCCGTTGGATATGAATCCTGATTCTGTCCTCTGTGCCATCTAAAAATTCCCAATAAGTTCTGTAGCTCGTGTAACCACACGCATTTGTATCGCTTCTCTTCCCCCCTTTTTTAATAAAAGGGACCTTCCAAGTTCCCATGGAAACGTAAACAGTCTTTGACTCAGTTTCCCGGCAGAAATGAAATCATCCGAGGGCCCCACCCCCTACCCTAACCGGATTGGCCTATTACGACCCACGTGATCACACCACGTGACGTAGCCACGCCCAACCAGGAAGTATTCCGGGTTTACTTTACCGGCATTGTGAACAAGCCGGTCACTCCTCGGGGCGCCGCCGGTAGAACCAAGTAGGTTTACGGTCTGAAGATCAGAAGCTGCAAGTAAGTAATGCGCGGCCAAGTCTGAGTGAGGACACCTGTTTCTCCTCATGCGCTCGCCGCTCGATCCGCTGGCAACACAGACAACCCTTTTCTAAAAAAGCCAGCAAACTAAAACCGGGCATTTGCTTTTGTTTTGCTCTTTACTCATTTTCAGGAGACGGACTCTTGCCGTCTTGGAAGCGCTGGTGCCCATGAAGCGGTAATTCCGCAAAGAAGTGTAAGCAATCAGCCATATACCAGTCGCAACTTGAAGCGCCTTCACGAGTGCTCACAATTCTGTGCATCCGTTCACCCCGTAGCACCAGTATGATCACTGGCCCATAGTACGTCGCCCCCTTTTTTCACTAGTCATTCCCAGATGCCAAACCCAGATCGTCACCACTCCTTTGGCACTGATTCATGGCTCATTAGTCACAGTCCGGTAAAAGCACTGAAGTACTGTCGCGTAGCAGATGGTTTCTACTGTCTGACTGAAATATGGGCATTATCCCATGTATTGACTCATGGAAAATACTGGCTATATATGTTAAATGTATTACACGTGTGTAGTCAACCCCTGTATGTGATCCCTTCCTGTCTTTTTGTTTTTCCCTGTTCCCTTACAGGTTTTTTTCTTTGAATAAAAGAAAATGCACCACTTTTACACGAGTTCACAATTTGTGTACTCCAACTTGGACTAGGGCAGGACGCACCTTAGCGTGTGCGGACCACCCAGTTCAATATCACGGTCCTGACGAAAACCAATGAATAAATACAATGGTTGAAACATGTAGACCTTTTTAATCAATAGCATTAATCACACTTCACATAGCACACTTAGCTATTTTTAATGACACTTCTTATTTTACACCGAAGTCCACCTAATTAGGCATAGGTGTTACACATTTTTTATTAGGGTTCAAGCACTCAAGAATAAAAACTTGCAGTGAGTAGTGTTGGCCCTTTTTAAATTCATTTATTTGATCGCCTTGAACACATAAAAGAAAATAACCCGCTCCACTGTAATCAGGTGTCGCAGCACACCCTATAGGCACTCGGCCTATGGGGTGGGACCCCGATGATGAAGCATGTCACCAACTAGGTTGGTGAGTGAGGGGTCTTCTACAAGGATATGCATTATCCACTGACAGGTTGGGACAGACTGTGCTAAATTGAGCACTTTAACCCACTGTGAGAAAATCTCTTTTCTCCATTTTTTGAGGGGTAACTCCTTCATTGTTTTTGTAATTTGCACTTTGTTCTATTACCTGAAATGTTTGCGCACTACATTGTGAAAGGGACACATCACATTCAGGGTCATTGTTCGTCGGTGTCACCAGGATTGCAGAAGCTTCCTCACTGACAGACAAGGTCTTTGGCTTAGGTTGGGATGCTGCTGTAGATGCAGGAGTGCTGCTCTCAGCTTGCTCCCCGAGGCCGGTGCAGCAGGAACATGATGTGGTGGTCCAAAAAAGGTTTGGGGCGACATGCCACTGGTGGGAAGCTGCTCCTTCTCACTGACCACTTTTTTGGAAGCATCTTTCTTTGGGACCATATTAAAGCTTGCAGTTGTCAGTTGTACTAAGCTGCACAAGTAGAAGAGATTGGAGGACTGACCTGTGACTCCACAGGCTTTCTGTTTGGCAGTACTGTGTGTGATGTTTCTTCTCTTGTGCACCTAGTGGCAAACCACCAAGAACCACACGTTAATGTGAAAAATGGCATTGTTTGCGGTGTGAATTAGTACAGGCAAAGGCAACATTAATTTGCTTGTTTACTTGGCCAATAATAACCATTTTTAATTCAAACCAAACCATAAAAACGTAATTCACCATCAGAATAACAAACAATATACCAAATGATTGAGCTCGTTCCATTATGTTCATGTATTCAAAAGGACACACCTATGTCACTCAGGGAACTGCTTGGGCACATGGTATAGTAATCTTTTAAAAAATGGAGGTTAGAGTGCAAATACGGCAGGCGATGTGGTCCAGGGGGAAATGGAATAATCAGCATTACACAAATGAATGATGCTGATGTGTTCAAAGTGCACCGCAGCCAGAGTATCCAGGAGGAAATGGAATTATATACCTAAAAAACTGACTGCTGTTGCACGGCTGTGAGCCTATGGTGGATGGATGGATGGATTATGGCTCAACTGAGGCAAAACAGAAAAAAAATGAAATTTAAAAAAAATGTCCAGACAAAGGAGACAGGGTAACACAGAAGAAAACAGCAATACTTCAGCAATGCCAAAACCAAACTTAACTGGGCAAAACAAAACACATCCTCCAATGGCATCAAATATATTACCCTACCTATAAACTGTTTGCTTAAAAAAATGTGAAATACCCCCCCAAAAAACACATTTTGTAATTTAATCCAATGCCATCCATGGCTAAAAGATGATTCAATTCAACAGACATCACATAACTGGTTGCTTCATGCACCCTTGACTAGTACTTTGCCTGCTAATTTATTAAACAACTATGAAGAAATGTACTAAACTGTGCAACATTTTTCCTTTACAAAACAAGAAAAATTAAATGCAAAAAAACTAGGACCCACCACAATCAACTGTAAAAAATGAATACAAGTACAAATAAATCCTGATGTATGCCCCCAATAAAACAAACAACATCCTTATATAGTAGTGTTTTAACTTACTTGTAAAATCTCAAATACAAAGTTCTAAAATAAAAAAAGTATATATGCAGCAAACATGAAGGGATCCTTTCAGCTCCAAATACAAATACAAATCCAAATAAAAAGTGACCAGGAGACGGACATAGCACTGGGAGGAGGTTGCTGGAGACGGACAGGAAGTTGCAATCTCTGGGGCACTTCCTTCCAGATGGTAAAAAAGTCTTTTTGCAAAAAATAAAATAACTCCAACAGCTCGCTGGAGAGAACAATCCACTCAAAAAGCCTCTTGAGCAAAAAAGCTGCTTGAGCGGTTTGATCATCACTAAATAGGTGCCGTCACGGCAGAAGCCGTACACGCTAGCTCAAAGTATTGCATGAGCTCGCTAGCGGCCCGAGATTATCGTAGTGCTCATTAGCGAGCACCAAAACAAATCTCAAGTGTACAAATCGAAAAAAAATCTGCTTTGCACTCAGAAAGGCGAAATTCAGGAACTCCACACTCCTCCGCTGTGTGCGGAGAGTCTGAATTATGTACACTCTGTGAGCGGAGCAGAGTTTATCATCCAGGCCTAGTTACTAAGAGTCAAAGGTGGTGCATGCACTCCTGTATTCCAAAAGTAAAGGTTTTAATTTTGGTAGATTTATCGGTTTGCGTGCAGATCGGGTATTGCTGTCTGGTCCTTGAGTGCCCTATATTTCACTTGTAAAAGCGTCCCCCCAGGGGAGACATCCCTATCAGTGCATCGCTTCAGCTCCAAAAACTGATAGAGTGATCACATTCAAAAACGATCAAAGCCTTCAATTTTTCAGTTGAATTTATTCTTCATAAATTGTTTTTCATTTTTCAATTGTTAGTACGTGTGCTATGATTTTAGTTCCAAAATCCCTGCATTGTGGCATTAGCTGACATGAAAATTCAAGTACAAATTGTTCAATCCAATGCATTTCGGGCTACATCAGCTGTTCATCATGGGAATGTTAATAATCTGTTCAAATAAAGCGCGAAAAAAATACTGGGCTACCATTACTTGGATGAATCCAATGTACTGTTAATTGATATAGGAAAGATTGTTGTAAATCCCATGCATGATTGTGACTGATATATCTTTGCCACGAGCGAAATTGTGAAAGGGAGCTCTCCCGTCTAAGTATAAACCACTAAAAGGCGTGATGCTAAACTAGACGATACTGTTTGAATCGTGTGGTACGCCCCATGAATCTATGACAAAATATCGACTACAAAAATATCTACCTACCAAAATCTCGCAACAAAAATATCGATTACATTATTATCGAGATCCTATCTCTAACAAGGTACGTACAAAAATATCGAAAAAATAATATCAATGTCAAAAATATTGTTTTTTAAAAAAATATCGTTTTTTTAAATGAAAAAACATGGAATATTAACAAAATAATACTTATAAATTTAATAAACATAGTTAAAAATATAATATAATATTTAAAATTAATAAATAATGTAATAAACACTATAGTAATAATAAAGATATAATACATAGTATATACTTCATTATTAATACCTCTAATAAATTATTTTAATAACTTATGAATAAATGAAAATATGATAAATTACAAATACATTTATATACATCAAATAATAATATAAATAACAATTATTAAAAATGTAAAACAAATAAAAAAATGTAAATACATTTTGGATAGCGTCTACGCCCGTCCGCGCCTGGACCGCGTCTAGCGCCAGGCCCCCTGGTCCTCGCAAATCCCACTCCTCCCGCATCACGTATGATGCTGCCTCCCTCTGGGCACTCAACCCCGGCCGCCTCCAAGACTGCTACCAAGCCGCCCCAGGACACTCTCATGAACCCTTCACCTGCCACTCCTGCAAGTTCAACTGCATCAAGACCAACACCAAATCCACAAACTCCAAACAGAGCTCCAATACTAACCACCTGAAGTGCATCCTACTCAACACCCGCTCGGTCAACAAACACGCCATTGAACTTTGGAACATTCTCGACACCACATCACCGGACGTCGCCTTCCTTACAGAAACCTGGATGAATGCATCATCAGCACCCGACATCGCCATAGCCATCCCGGACGGCTACAAGATCATCCGAAAGGAACGCACCATCCAAACAGGAGGAGGCATTGCCATCGTACATAAGAATTCCATCCACATCACGACCAGCTCAGACGATCACCTCCCAGCCGCCGAACACCTTCACTTCCAGATCCACACCGGCCCCAAAACCACACTCAGAGGCACCCTCATCTACAGACCTCCAGGACCCCGATCTTAATTCAGCGAAGACATCACTGACTTCATCAGCCCACACGCCCTCTCATCTGAGAACTACATTCTACTGGGAGACCTCAACTTCCATCTGGAAAAGAAACATGACAGCAGCACCACCACCCTCCTCAACAACCTGGCCAATCTCGGACTAACACAACTTGTTGACACCCCCACCCACTCTGCCGGGCACACGCTCGACCCAATCTTCACCTCCAGCAAACACATCTCCTTCAACCACACCACAGCTCTCCATTGGACGGACCACAGCTGCGTTCACTTCAATTACAAAAAGACCACGACCCACAACCTCCCACAACCAATTCCCCGAAGAAACTGGAACAAAATTACCACCGACCAGCTCCTCGCTTCGCTCCACAAAAACCCTCCTGCCAAATCATCGGACCCAAACCAGGCTGCCGCCCAGCTCACACAATGGATCACCCACAGCGCCGACGAACTAGCACCCTTGAAAAACCATCAAATAAGGCAAAGTAACAAAAATGCCCCCAGGTTCAATGATGACCTTAAGACATCCAAGAAGCTCTGTCGTACCCTCGAGAAAGCCTGGAGAAAAAACCCAACCAATGACAACCCGACCACCTTCAAGAACGCCACCCGCAAACACCACCAACTGATCCGATCCGCCAGGAATTCAGCATTCAAAGATCGACTCGACAACAACGCCCACAACAGCAAGGAACTATTCAACATCGTCAAAGAATTTACCAACCCCACCGCCGGTACCAACGGCATCACCCCATCCCAAGACCTCTGCGACTCCCTAGCCTCTTTCTTCCACAACAAAATCGCCGACATACATAACAACTTTGAAAACCAATCAGGAGACCAGTCCACTCCACCCACCCCTGAACCAAATCCCCCCTCTGACAACCTTTGCGCCTGGAACCCTATCACCACTGAAGACACCATCGGCCTGATGAACACCATCCACTCAGGATCACCTACCGACCCATGTCCCCACCACGTTTTCAACAAAGCAAACTCCATCATCGCACCCTATCTCAGAGACGTCATCAACTGCTCCCTCAACTCCGCTACCTTCCCAGAAAGCTGGAAACACGCCGAACTCAGCCCCCTACTAAAGAAACCCACAGCAGACCCCACTGAACTTAAGAACTACCGTCCCATCTCGCTCCTCCCATTCCCTGCCAAAGTCATCGAGAAAGCGGTCAACAATCAGCTAGCCGCCTTCCTCGAATCCAACAAATCCCTCGACCCCTCACAGTCCGGCTTCCGAGCCAAACACAGCACCGAAACCGCACTCATCGCAGCAACAGACGACATTCGAACACTTCTGGACAACAGGGAAACAGTTGCCCTCATCCTACTTGACCTCTCCGCAGCCTTCGACACAGTCTGTCATAGCACACTCATACAACGCCTCAGCAACATCGGAATACAAGGAAAAGCATTGGACTGGATCACCTCGTTCCTCGCCGGAAGAACTCAGAGAGTTCGCCTCCCACCTTTTAGATCAGAATCCACCGAAGTCATCTGCGGCGTACCCCAAGGATCATCACTCAGTCCCACCCTCTTCAACGTATACATGAGCCCCCTCGCATCCATCGCGCGCCAACACAACCTTAACATCATCTCCTACGCCGGCGACACCCAGCTGATCCTCTCCCTCACCAAAGACCCAAACACCGCCAAAATTAACTTACACAAAGAAATGAAAGATGTCGCCGAGTGGATGAAGGACAGCCGTCTAAAACTGAACTCGGACAAAATGGTCCTAATCTTAGGCTCATCCCCCTCTGCTTGGGACGACTCACGGTGGCCATCGGCCCTGGGAATCGCACCCATACCTACGGACCACGCACGTAACCTGGGCTTCATCCTGGACTCCTCCCTCTCGATGACCAGGCAAGTCGACGCTGTTTCCTCATCATGCTTCAACATACTACGCGTGCTCAAAAAAATATTCCGCTGGTTACCCTCCGAAACAAGAAAAACGGTCACCCACGCACTAGTCACAAGCTGACTGGATTACGGCAACACCCTTTACGCCGGAACCATTGCCAAACTACAGAAAAAACTCCAACGCATCCAAAACGCCTCAGCCAGATTCATACTTGACATCCCCCGCCAGGATCACATTTCCGGTCACCTGAAAGACCTCCACTGGCTCCCCGTCAACAAGAAGATAACGTACCGACTCATCACCCACGCACACAAATCACTCTAAGGCCTAGGACCCGAATGCCTCAACACACGACTGTCCTTCTACACCCCCACCCGCCAACTTCGTTCATTCAATCAGGCCCTCGCTGCTATTCCGCGCATCAACAGATCCACCATGGGGGGAAGATCCTTCTCCTACTTAGCGGCCAAAACCTGGAATTCTCTCCCCACCCACCTCCGCCTTACACAGAACCACCTCTCCTTCAGAAAGCAACTTAAAACTTGGATATTCGATAAATAACGTACCCCCCTCCCCTCCATCCAGCGCCTTGAGACCCTCTGGGTGAGTATTGTGCTATACAAATATCTGAACTTGAACTTGAACTTAACAATTACTATTCCCACTCCAGAGAGTGCAACAGTAGGGTAAGTGTTGGATTGCGTAGGGGTAACAATTACTATTCCAACTCCAGAGAGTGCAACAGTATGGAAAGTGTTGGATAGCGTAGGGGTAAAAATAACATACTTATAAATAAATGTATTTTTTTTAATAATATAAAACGTAACTATGAAATAAATACAAACCATTTACAAATACCAATACATAATTATTAAAAACATGATTAGCAAAATATATTTAACATTTTTTTTTAAACACCATTTAATAATATTTAATTACCAATTAATAACTAATTAAGAATTATATAATTAACAAAACAATTAATTAAACAACATTTTTAAATAATTACATTTAAATTACTTCCCACCATATTCCCCTATAAACCAACAACCCGCTACAGAACATAATTATCAATTAATTAAAATAAATTACCAATTAATTAAAAATAATTATCAATTAATTAAAATTAATTTATAATTCCTACTAATTAATATTTAATTTAACATAATTAAATTACTTCCCACCCTATTCCCCTATAAACCCACAACCCGCTACAGAACATAATTATCAATTAATCAATTAATTAAAATAAATTACCAATTAATTAAAATAATTATCAATTAATTAAAATTAATTTATAATTCCTACTAATAAATATTTAATGTAACATAATTAAATTACTTTCCACCCTATTCCCCTATAAACTCACAACCTGCTACAGAACATAATTATCAATTAATCAATTATTTAAAAGTAATTACGAATTAATTAAAAATAATTACCAATTAATTAAAATTAACGTATAATTCCTACTTATTAATAATTAATTTAACATAATTAAATTACTTCCCAACCTATTCCCCTATAAAACCACAACCCGCTACAGTACTAAAATACAAAATGACATAAAAAAATACATAATAATAAACACACAAATAATAAAAAAATCGATATTAGTAACATCGAAATTATTAACATCGATATTACTAACATCCATATTTAACACTTCGATATTACTAATATCGATATTAAATCTATTGATATTACTTAACTTCTCTATTATGTCCCTTCGACATTCAAACTTCGATATTATTGTATATCGATATTTAAATATCGATAATTTTTCTGCATACCATGCCCCATAGATCTTACTAGAAACCCTGTGATATTAATCGCAGTGCAATGCCATTATTCTCGACATTATGTCATGGTTATATTTAAGTTCTCATTCTTAAACGTGCTGTGCAGTGAAAATTGATGGTGATTCGTCAGGTGATTCAATTCAAGTTTATGGATATCGTTTGGATATCCAAACGGTCTGCTGTGACATTTTACAATGGTAGTTATGTGAAAAAGTTATGCTTAAGTTTGTTAACACGCAAGTAACAAGGAGATCAAATGGCAGCAGTGAGCTTTTGTTATTGCGATCAGAGTGATGTGCATGCTGCTTTATAAGCGGAGTGCGGCTGGTTGACACAGTTAGTTCATACCTTATTGTTAGTCTCAGAATCTTCTCAAAAGATCCATGGTTGAAGATACTAATGCGCCTGGCGGGACCAAAATAAATGTTATACTAGAGGATGTTATAATATTTTTTGACACAGTCAGACAAAATAAGGAATTGAGGCCATTAAATAGATCTCATCTCCTCCAAGCATTTTATAACTAATTCACATCATGATCTAAATCAGGCAGCATTTGTTCACAGTAAGAAAGGACAAGAGGTGATAAACGTAGGATTGTACTCAACATTGCGGGAAAAATAATTTCGTAGACAGATTTAAACCTAAAAGGTCTGAGGAATTGGAGGCAATGTAGGAAGCAGTTTCATATATATAGGGACCACATTAAGGGGCAACATGTAGTAGGCTTTAAAGTACTTTTATTAAAGGATCGGGCAGGAGAGCGCCGGGAACCGCGTCTCTCGCCTTTCGCGGTCTTCGCGCGTCTCGCCAAAATGGCAGCTGCAGTCTGCATCGTTGCATCACACCGCAATGACTAGAGCACGACACTACATATCTCCCCCCTTTTAACAATTAACTTTTGTGAACGGAAAGTCCCCAATGTCTATGTGCTTCCTGGAGCATCAATTTCTCCCATCTCATAGTTTCTATACCTAGACGGTCTTACCACTGCTCTGCCAGCTCGGGTGTGTCTCACCGGGGTACTGGAGGCGATCTCAGCGTCCGCTCTGGTAGTTCTCTGCCCAGGTCTGTCTCCACCCACGGGCTTGCTCTTCGGTGACGCTTCTCTGGTACCTTCCTGGTGTCCCAGTGTACTCTCCAGATCACACCTTTCTGCCAACACCTTCTCTCTCATCTTTCCTCCCAAGGTTGCTACATCTTACTCCGATGGGAGGACCTTCACCAGGTTATCATTAAAATTTTCAGATCGAGCTTCTTCCTCTTTGGTCCCCTGTAGTATTTTGTTGCACTTGGACATTCTATCCCGAGACCAAACTTTCCCATCACTGAGCAAGGCCGCCTGTTGTAAACCTCCCTCACTTTCAACGGCGTACTGAATTTGCTGTCACCCTTCCTCTTCAGCTGGGCTAGTTTGACTCAGACCCACTCCCCTCTGTCCCAGTTCATCTCCTTTACGTTTTGCCTTTTATTGTAGTGTTCAGTGTACACTCTTTGTGCTTTCTCCATATTGTGGTGTACCACTGCTGGAGACCACTTGCTCACTACAGTGCGTTCCTTCCACACTACATTGTCCCTGGTGAAGGGGTCTCGTCCCCTGAGAATCTTAAAGGGACTGTATCCTGTGCTGGTAGGAGTGATCCTGTATGCCATAACGTGCTCCTCAACTCTGTTTCCCAGTTCTTGCCCGCACTGATCGTTGATTGTACAGACCCCATGATGACCCTGTTGAACCTTTTGGCTAAGCCGTTGCCGGCTGGATGGTACACAGACGTGCGCTTGATCTTGATACCGTTTCTTCCCATTTAGGCGTTCCACTTCTCTGACGTAAACTGGGGTCCGTAGTCACTCAGTCTGAAACGCGGGATATCTTCCCTCAGAAATACCGCTGTAAGGTACTTCAATAGAGTTTCGTGTCATTTTAACCCCTTCCATGCTGATGACGAACCCCAGCCGTCATGCACTACGGTGCTTGTGTGCTGATGACGGCTGGGGTTCGTCACGGCCCGCCCCTGTTTGTGTTGTTTACAGCACACCAGGGGAATTGCGGCCGCATGGAAGGGGTTAAGTATCTGTCCATGAGTACTACCACGTACTTTTGGACGCCTTGTGCATCCAGCACCGGACCAAGGATGTCTATCGACAACTCCTCCCACGGGTTCATTGGATTGTGGAACTTCCCTAAAGAGGGTCGCATTAAGCTCTGGGATTTGTCAGCATTTTGACATTGTGTACACTCTCTGACGCATCTTTCGACCAGTACATTTGTTGCACCCGCAGTTTCGTCCTTACAATGCCTAAGTGTCCTTCATGCAGGATTGAGAGTAGGCTGCCTACCAAGGTATTTGGGGGTACTACTTTATCTCCCCTGTGGAGAAAGGTGCCCTCGTCTCCGATGGACAATTCATTCCGCACTTCGTAGAACTTCCTGTGTTCCATACTCAGGCGTCTCTTTTCTGTCCTGCCTTGTAGGATGTATTGCCTGACCGCGGTGAGGTCCAAGTCATCCTCGTAGGCATCTCTCCACTCTTGCGCACTGATCACCTTTTCATGGTCGTCCATGAACGCCACGCTGACTTCCTCATCAGTGTTGCTGGGAGGAGCTTTTTCCATGGCAGAAGCTCTGCTCAGGTAATCTGCCACTCTGTTCTTTGGCCCTGGTATATATTCGATGTCATACCTGTAGTCCAGCAACTTTAAAGTTGAGCCCCAAACAAAATTGCAGAACTTCTCCATCGCCCAGACTGCCGCCAGCATCTCCTTTTCCACGACACTGAATTTCTGTTCCATAGGGGACAAGGACCTGGATGCGAAGCTGATGGGGACACCGCTCCTTCGTTATTTTCCTGCATTAGGACGGCGCCCAGTCCCTTTTCGCTCACATCCGTGGTGAGTACGGACATCGCCCGATGGTCGAATCCATGAAGGGGAATTGCCGCACAGATGTCTACCTTGGTGCTTTGGAATTCCTGTTCTGCGTCTTTCGTCCATTCAAACAATGTTCTGTCTCTGAGGAGGTGGCACAGGTTGTGTGTCTTTGTGACGAAGTGTGGCACAAACTTGCTATTAAACTCTGCCATGCCTATGAAAGAAGGAAACTACCTCTTTGTTGGTTGGTGGTGGTGCATCCCGTATGGCTTTGGTGTTGGATTGTTTTTGTCTGTGATCCCCTGATCGCTGATTTTGTGGTCTAAGTACGTGACTGATGACATTCTGAAACGACATTTCTCCCATTCAGCAGTGAGTCCATTCCTTGCCAGAATGTGTAACACCGTGGGCAGCTTAGTGTTGTGGTCTGATCGGTCCTTGCCCATTAACAAGATGTCGTCTTGAAAATACTGCACACCGTCTACGTCCATGAATGACCTATGCCTCAGTTTTTGAAAGTCGGCTGCCACCGATGCTAGTCCAAACGGCATCCTGCGGAATTGGTAGCACCCGAATGGAGTGATGAAGGATGTCAGTTTACAACACGTGTGATGGAGGGCTATTTGGTGGTACGCTGACGCCAGGTCAATGGTAGAGAACCATTTCAACCCTTTGGTTCTGGTGAGAATCTCATCGATCCGTGGTAGCGGAAACTTCTCTACTACAGTGTTTTTGTTCAGCTCTCTCAGGTCAACACATAGGCGCACCTTGGTTCCTGGCCACAACCAGCAGGGCCAACCATTCTGCGCTGTCTATCGGCTCTATGATGCCATTGTCCTCCAGCCGTGGCATTTCTGACTGTACTGTTTCTCTTTTTGCCAATGGGATGTTTCTTACTTTGTGGCACACAGGTTTGGCATCCGTTTTGAGGTCTATTTTATGCGTACATTTTGTCAGCTTTCCTATCATGCCTCCAAAACTATTGGGGAACTCCTCCTTCCATTTGGTGTCCTCTGGTTGCCTCTCAGTGCCTGTAATCAGGACTTGTGTGAAGCCCCCGTGTTTAGTTGTATGCCTAGCTTGCCCTGGTCAATCCATCCTAGGACGGAGGGCCCATTTTCCGCTACATATAGCTTGCCTTCTGCCTTCCGGCCCTTGAACTCAAATTGCAGGTCTCTGTACCCCACCATGGGGATTGGCTCGCCCGTGAATGTGACGGGTCGGATATCTGGAGGTATCAGGTGGGCCCCGAGATGCTGTCTGAAAAGTTCGCCCCACACCTTACATTGCACTATGGTGTACGGGGACCCTGAGTCTGCCACTACTTTTATCTGCACTCCTCCTATAGTCAGATCACATTGTGGTTTTTTGGAGCGGGTGCAGTCGATACCCTTTATGTGTTCTTCTATGCAAAGGACGTTGTCCTCTTTGTCCTCCTCTTCTCCATCCTTGTCAGAGTCATGTGCAACATACTTGACCGCTGGTTGCTTTTGTTTCCGGCGGC
Organism: Lissotriton vulgaris; assembly: GCF_964263255.1. Classification (NCBI taxonomy): domain Eukaryota; kingdom Metazoa; phylum Chordata; class Amphibia; order Caudata; family Salamandridae; genus Lissotriton; species Lissotriton vulgaris. The sequence goes on from NC_141688.1 coordinate 160,002,764, forward strand.
ACACTTTCTCGTAATCCCCCATGATTTCACAGAACATACACTTGGCCCGAAACGCTGGGCATCATTTTTCCTGGCTAGTGTGAGATTGACTTCCACACCTGTAGCAGGAGTTCTTGTCTCCATACGTGGATTTCTTCACGGGGTGTTGTCTGGGAACATATCTAGTAGGCATCTTCACGTTCCCTGTTTCTCCTTTGCCCCTGTCCGGAACATCTGCATCCGTGACTTTGTTAACCATGGTTTTCGTGGGGTTGTACCGTTTTGCGGCCTCTGCGCATCGTTTCGATAGCTCTGCCTTCTTCACCATTGCTATGACTCCTTTCAGGGACGCATCTCCGTTGACCCATAGCTTGTCCTAGATTGAGGAGTTTGTGGTGTGCATGACAATCTGGTCTTTGATGAACTCATCATGTAAGGTGCCGAACTTGCAGTTGACCGCCAGTTTCTTAAACGCCGCCACATAGTCATCTATAGACTCACCAGCCTCCTGTTTTCTTTGTTGGAAGTTGTACCTGTCAATGGATATGAACACCACCAGTCTGTAATGGTTGTCTAGCTCTTCAATCGTGTGTTGGAAGACGTCGTCGTCGTCACCCTGCCGTGCTTTGGGTACTAGGTTTTGGAAGACTCTGATGCCTTAAGGCCCAGGTTATGGAGTAGTATCCTCTTCTTCCTTTTGCTGGGAAACTCCCTGCTGCTTTCATCTTCCAGCGCTTCCAGGTAATTCATAAAGTAAACCTTCCAATCGTCCCACTTCATGGAGGGTTCCCCGGGCCTGGGCAGGAAGGGGATTGGCGTTGTAAGCAAAGACGTTTGTGCACTCATTTCGGCTCGACATCCTTGGAGCTCCTCCGCCCCTCTGGGACTCCCTGGTACACCAGCTCCATGCTGGCGTGGGGGGCTTCCCTGACATGCAGACTCTCCGCTCGCACTGTGCTTTGCTTGCTCCTCCAGGGCCGCGAGGGAAAGTGTTGGCGTCGCCTATGAGGGACATGGTCGCCACACTGGGGTGGAGGGCTGGGTCAGGAGCACGTGGGGTGTCTTCCCTTTATGCCACCATTTGCTGCAGTACTCACAATGGTCGTCTTGATGCTCGGCTCCTCCGTGGGTGGGCCGTCCGGTGTGCGCCTCTAGGGGGTGGGTCTGGAATCCATCCTGCCGTCTGGAGATCAGGCTGTTGACTCCCCTACATTCCTCCTCTTGGCTTTCCTCACTGGCCACTGAGTACTGGCACGCCGTGTGTAGGGATATGGGTGCGGGCTCACTCCTCTGCCATGCTCTCTCTGCCCAGTAGCCACTTGCCATGCCTGGCTGTAGCTGCCTCGTGGTCCTTAGCTGTCCTGGGTTGGCTGCAACAGGGAACAGATGTGGTGGTGTCCGTTTTTCGCCACCCTCGTCGCCAATTTGTAGGAAGCAGGTTCAAATATATTGGGACCACATTAAGGGGCAACAGGTTGTAGGCTTTAAAGCACTTTTATTAAATGATCGTGCAGGAGAGCGCTGGGAACCGTGTCTCTCTCCTTTCACTGTCTTCACGTGTATCTCCAAAATGGACGCCGCTCTCTGTGTCCTTACGTCACACCGCAATTACTAGAGCGCAACACTACAGGCAAGTTCTTAAAGTGTATTCTTTGAAAATATTTCAGGGCTATGTGAAAGTAAGATAATTTCGGCTCCAGGATCAGGGACAAAAAAGGTACAAAAAAATGTAGTGGAGTTTAGTGATAGAGGTCTGAGACATTCTTACCCACAGAAAAGCAATGGCAAACAAATCCAGGATCCAAGGATCAACAACCAATATGAGCCCCTCAGGAAGTATCAGGAAGAGAGTGTGCAATGTTTAAGGGATATTGATTAGGGAAATAGATTTCCCAGATACCTTTTCTTTTTTCTCTTGGAATGTGTACATACTAAAGGTATATCAAAGGTAGAGTGTTTTAAAGGTGTTCTAGCTAGTTATGTAATACTTTTTCATCAGGAGACATGGGTCTCTGAGAAAAGAAGGGTTGTCTGAAGTCTTCACCAAAGCCTGCCCAACCGAACCAGGGTAACTCTAATATCCTTGAAAATTGCAAAAGAAATTAAGCAATTAAAAAATGAATGTGACTGGTTGTATTCTGTTCAATAACTTTGCATGAATACACTGCACACATAAAGAGGATAATTGTGGTAAACATGTATGCTGCATTGGTTGGGAATCAATACAACTTAGAACAGGTAAAACTATTAATCCCTGACTTATTTAATGTCAGGTACCTATGTACAAAAAGGGTACAAAGTGCTGTGCAACAAGTCACCTTGCTGATCTCCACTGCATGACAGAGAAAGTGTAGGAATGTGCCGTATTTAAGGCAATACGGCAAATTCCTGCTTTATACCCTGTGATGGCACCCTTTTGACCGCTAACACTAATACTGGCACTCTTGTACCATGGTGCAAGGGTGCCTGCGTTGCATGCAGGACTATTTTTGTAGAGGGAGGGGCACCCTTTCTTTCTCTTTCAATGTGTGCAGCAGATATTTCTCCTCATTTTGCCTCTCCTGGGAAGGTGTATCTTTTTGGTGCATTCCCATGTCTACCGATTCCAGTAAATTTGGGAATGTGTAAAAAAAATATAGGAATTGCATGGGAAGACCCATGCAAAGCTGTCCTAGGGCAGGGTAAGACAACACTGCTATTTACGCTGTGTGCCTTACTCCAGATTTATTGAGTGACTCAGGGCACCATTACGTGGCTTTGAGTGGCTTCATAAATGTTACGTAAGCTTTGCATTATGCCTTGGTAATCATGGGTGACTTCAATTTGTGTATTAACCTGGCCCAGGAGGATGCAGTCCTAAGAGAAATACAGTATTGTTTAACATACCTCGGGGTTTAAAAATTATTTATACCAAACACTGTCATTCTGCAGACCAATGAATCTGGGAAGTGATTGATTATTGATGTCTGTTCACCTCTGTTAAGTTTTATTATTGTGCGATTTAGTTTGTATAGTCATATATTCTAGTCTAGAGGTTTCCTATCTTAACATTTATACCTAGGACTGAAAGGATTCACAAACAGCTTCATATCACTAAATAAGAAATCGCAGGGGCACTTTCACACAACAGCTTCGTGAAACTATGGAAAATCAGATGGGCTTATTGACAAAGGTAAATTTACATGTATGTAAATGTGCATGTGTAAATTCTACACTTTGACTATGGAGTAGATGTTCTCCTTTGGGCTAGTCACCATTTGGAATAAAAATTTTCTCCACAATGCAGACAAATGTTCCCATTGTGAGAAAATGGATTATTGGTTGAAGGTGATGAGAGTCCTCACCAAGTAATAACGTCACAATTCCGTGCCAGGTCCAGTTAGGTACTATTAAATCAAACCTGAGTTCAACCCTTTGTAGCGGTAGGCATAAATTAGAAGTGTATACATCATTTATCATACCAAGAGAGTTGCAAAGTAGAAAACAGAAACTCAATTAAGAATTCCACTCTAATTTATAAAAATATAGAAAAGTGGCAGAAATCGTATGTAGGCCACCAAATATATGATTTTTAAAATTGTAATACTCAGTAGCTCATTAAGGATATTGCGGTTATTTGCCCTGTCCTTCAGGGTTAAGGTTAAACGTTAAGGCCAACCACGACCTACTACCAGCCAGGTCTGTCCTGCTACAAAGCTTACCTACTGACCTAGAAGGTTTTCAGTAGAAAAACTTTTGCCAATGGGTCGTCGGCTGATAGGGACACAGAAGGTCCAAAAGATGGTTGGACGACAGAGGCTTGGTAAAGCACAGGTCCTTTCTGTGAGCCTTGGCTATATTGGGATATTTGGCGATGTTGTCATCGATGATGCGAAGTTCCCAGTGATTAAAATCCTGCATCTGTATCCCCGAAGACCTCACTTGTAGTCAGATGCTGTTCGACGCCTTCCTCAGTTTAGTCCCTCTGGGTTCAGACTTAGAAAACTTTTCTAAGTCAAAGACCATTCAGAGAGGAAATTGGAGAGTTAAATCTGGCAGGTATGTCACCTTCAGTGGCTGTGGCATCAGTGTAGGTCCTTGTCTCTGCTGGCTCTCAGGAGGAAAGTTCTGAAAAAGTTTTTAAGTGTCCAGTTTGCAGGTTTTCAGGTAGGATGTGTATACTCTAACACCATCCAAGCATTCAGCAGATTGTGGTCACCCCTTGAGGGTTAGGATTCTCTCTCCCAAAAGCCACCAGCAGGGTTCAAGGCACATCCAGTTGGCTCTGAGCAGCTGGGATCATGGAAAAAATAGGCTTCTTGCAGCTGTATGTCTCTGTACCATGACAGCAGGTCAGCCAACTGGTTCTTGGTACAAATGGGAGCAGTTCTAGGCAACAGGAGTTCTCTTTACAGGATTAACAGCAGGTGTACTTCATCATGTGGGATGGTTCAGAGGTATTACTAAGAAGTAATTCAGTGGTGCCTCATACATGTCTGGCACTAGCTTGTGGGTGGGGGCGACTCCCTGGCCAATAGGAAAAAAAGTTGCCAGGGGCAACTACATCCATCTTGAGATAATTTCCTGTGGTATAGCCTTTAACAATCCCACTGCTCAATGTTCTTTCCAAAATCCAACATTGCAGAACCCTTCATCCCCAAAGCAGTGTTCTGAGCACACCCCTGAGGTGTGTGCAGGGAAATGAGAAACTTCCCTTTCAAACAGTTCTGGTGACGTCCTGAGATCCTGGACAATAGAAAGGGCGGGCTTAGATGTGAGTTACATCTGCCTGTGACAGGAGATGCTCCTGAGGAGGTTGGGCAGTTTGTGAGCACATCTCCAACCATCCTGTCTAGAGGAGGTTATCCTCCCCACAACCAATGCCTATTTGTTTCTTTTCCTAGTAGCCATTCACACCTCCTTGCAGAGGGCCAGGTGACAGTTGGGGATTAACTCCTAAATGGCTACTAGTGGTTTTAGGCGGCAAAATAGTGTCTTTCTCAAGTCAATATTTCAAAAATAGATTGACAAAATTCTACCTCAGCATTGAAGTGGATTTTGTTTAACTGAGAGCATGAGTGTTTGAAGAATTGTTCTACCTACTGTCAATTTGAAGGCAGTGTTATTAAGTATAAGAAAGTACCTCAGTGTTTCTACCACTGCCAGCCTTCCTAAATTGAAAATGTTTGGAGCCTTTTCATGTTTCGGACATGTGAAAACATTAAATTCATAATTTTAAATACTATATACCCTGCTTCAGTGTTGGTAAGGCCTATCTCAGGGGTGACTAACTACCATTCAAAAGGAAGGTTTAAGCCGGGTAAATAGGTGATTTTGACAGGTTGAGGAGGTAGTTTTAAAACAGTTCAGCTAGGCTGCTATGGCAGGCCTAAAATCATGCTTTACGGGGTCACTTTTGCAGTGGTACAAGAAGGGCTTCAGTTTAAAAGTAAAAGCTAATGGGTAATCCAGAAACTTCAAAGGACCTGGGTGGAATGCGGTAAGTACAACAATTGGTCCCGACATACCTTTTATGAAAACAAAAGAGGCTAAAGGACTCTTAAAAAGATTCATAGAGGCATCAACAGACTTTTGTCATAATTACTTAAACAAGAGGGTAATATACTCTTCAAAGATAAAACTGGGAGAAAAAACAAAACAACATATTTAGGAATGAAACAATCTTCTTCATATATTTTTGTTATAGAAATCTCATATTCAATAAAACATTCAGACGCTAGTCTAAAAAGGAAGTACTAGAAAGGTGCTTGTGTGTGAGGTGGGTGGAGAAAGAGAATTTAGAAAAGGAACAGTTTGGAGATCATCAAATCTTTTTGATACATTGATGACACTGGTTGCAATAATGATTTAGAAAAGTAAACCAATGTTCCTTGGCCCGTTTACAACACAATTACATTTTAATCTCACATGTCTGGTTTTTTAGAGATGCTTCTGTTATTTAGAATGCATCTTCCTGTTACGTGAGGAATAGATATATTGTATTCCATGCCGTAGAGTAGAGGTGTTGACGTTTCGACGCGACTTAAGTGAAGAGGGAAAGTTTAAACCTCCACATACATGTCTTCATCTGTGCAATGGAATTGACAACCTAAATAAAATGAAAGGATATTAAAGGCCGTCTCCCTGGTGTGTGAGACGTAATACAATTAATATTGAGTAACCATAGTAACTGACCCTGAAGTATTCCTGAAAAAGCAATCCTGGTCAGTTTTCTCACTCCCAGCACATTGTTAGTCCTTAATACATGAATGGATCAGGTCAGAGGAGTGGGTGGTCTGTAAACATAAATGTATCACGTGGTAAGAGACCAAACAGGCAATATTATTACCTGATTTATGGCTTCAGATCAGTGCTCCTGTCCATTTTGTGTCTAGGGAGGGATGCGCGTTGGAAGACCGGCAGTAAAAGTAATCGCAACATGCAAGTCTCGTGTGCACGTAGATGATGTCAGTTGTACATAGAAGCGGCAGCCACAGGCTGTCCTCTATGTGACTGGTTGGAAGAAAGACTAGCAGTGTAGTATGCTGCAGTAGTCGTATCGCTTAAATGCTGGTGAACTCATGCCAATCAGCGTCATATGCCAATCATGATGTGAGCTGCACTAATCTTCAAACAATGCAATTTAGAATGTTATGTAAATTCTGAAATTAATTTACAAGATTGAATGTCACAAGTAATGCCATATTCAGGACCACTGGATCCTGTGTTTACATCTTCGTCTCGGAGGAAATACAAGCAGCTGTGCAAAGTCAAAATTTGACATGGTGGAATACCAGCCATTGTTCTATTTGGCAACTTAGCGTGCAATTTCTTCATCTTTATTCAACCACCTTGTTGTAGTGTCAAAGACATGGATCCACTTGCATTCCCTTAGGTTCAGGATGTTAGCGAAACTCCGGCCCCTACGGATGAGGCTGACCTGTTCTACCACCCATAATTTTAGGCTATACGCAGGGTGTCCAAAAGTGGAAAAGTGATCAACAGGGGGTGCACCTTGAACCCGGCATCTTATTCGACTACAATGCTCTAGTATGCATGTACACAAAGGCAGCATTACTGTTATGATAAATAAACCAAGAGGATCTGGGAATATTTCCAAGTAGATTTATTCTTTAAAGGAAGACCTGAACATCTTCATGCCAGACACAGCTGGGCCAACTGCTCATTGATGCCATAGGCATGACATCATATTAGAACCATCTAAGGCATTATAAGAAAGCAACATTCTAATGAATGAAAGATGTGAGTAATGATAAAGTGATGAACCACATAACATATAAATATAACACATCTCCCCCCTTTATCAACACAACGAACATAAAAATAACATGTATTAAATAAAGCTTGAAACATAACAAGTAAACAAAAGTAAAATCAAATAAGCAGGTATCCTTCTCTCACTTGCATCCCTCAAAATGCATGAAACACCAGACCCATCTCCCTGCCTTGCAGGCATGGCATCACTATCAGAAGCAATTGCCACATCACAAAGCAAAGACTCACCACCTTGTTTATTCGAAAATCCCCAAACCTTCATCAGCATCCATATTGAACACTGTTCATTATCATACCTACACTCCATTTTGTAAACACTTCTCAAACACAGACTGTTTGTAACATGGTGAATCACCCTATACAGAGGCTTACACATCCATGAAGGAAGAAGTTTAGTGCCTGCCTTGTACTCACCACCCCAGAACTCACCACCTTAGGGCACCAACCACCCTAATACACTGCACTGGGCACTTACTTCCCTACAACAAACTACACAGGATACTCACCACCCCAAAACTCACCAGCATAGGGCACTCAGCACCCTAAAACAAACTCCACGGGGTACTCACCACCCGAAAAACTCACCAGCATAGGGCACTTATCACACTAAAAAAACTAACTGCACAGGGTACTCACCACCCCAAAACTCACTACCGTAAGGCACTAACCACCCTAAATACACTGCACTGGTGCACTAACTACCCTAAAACAACTGCACGGGATACTCACCACCCCAGAAACACATCAACATAGAGCACTCACCACCCTAAAATAAACTTCATGATGAGATACTCACCACCCCAAAACTCACCAACATAGGGCACTCACCACCCTAAAACAAACTGCACACGGTGCTCACCGCCCCAAAACTCACCACCGTAGAGCACTAACCACCCTAAATACACTGCACTGGGGCACTCACCACCCGAAAAACAACCTGCTCGGGGTACTCACCACCCTGAACTGGGCACTCACAACCCTAAAACAAACTGCACGGGGTACTCACCACCCCAAAACTCACCACCATGTGGCACTGACCCCCTAAATACACCGCACTGGGGCACTTGCTACTCCGCAAACTTACCGCACTGGGGCACTAACTGCCCTAAATCAAACTCCACGGGATACTCACCACCCCAAAATCTCATCAGCATAGGGCACTCACCACCCTAAAACAAGCTGCACGGGGTACTCACCACCCCAAAACTCACCACCGTAGTGCACTAACCACCCTGAATACACCGCACTGGGGCACTCACCAACCTAAACAAACTGCACGGGGTACTCACCACCCCAAAACGCACCACCATAGTGCACTAACCTCCCTAAATACACCACACTGGGGTACTTGCTACCCCACAAACTTATCACCATTCCCAAAACTAAACATAAACTGCACTGGGGCACTCACCAGCCCGAAAACATTTCCCTTTTCTTATTAGCTCTCTCAAACATTCCGTTTTTTGTGAAAAGTTCAGCACAAATTTCGAGTAATATTCCACTAAACACATGAAGTATCTCAATCAGACTCTATCATGTGGCACCCTTGCATTTGCATATAATTTATCCAACACATCATCCGGATTGTCAGCATAACCTGCATTCACACTCATGACTGGACATTTCGCTGTGGGGTCTACTTTAATTCCCAAATCAAATTGGTGCGGCCACCCCAAAATTGGTGGTCCTTCTTGTGCCACATAAACTTTCCCATGAGTTTCTCTTCCTTCAAACCTTATCTTTGCTTCCTTGCACCCTACCACATTAATATCATTCCCTTGATATGATTTAAGTTTCGCATCAGACCTAGATAATGTCCCACTCCCCCATGTCCTATCATAGATTTCTTGTGGTATGATGGTGTATAGTGAACCTGTATCCACCATCAATGAAACAATTTTCTCATTTATCTCAAAATTCGCCTCAGGTCGTATTCTTCTTCTCTCTACACCACCGACATCCATCACATCCACATCACCATCAACAACGACAACTCTATACGTGGGTGTTGAATTATTCACACATGCCACTTTCTCATACTGTTGTTTGCACATGCATGCCAAGTGTCCCTTTTTACCACACTTAAGACAATCTTTACCAACTGCATAACATTGTTTTGAATCCGCCAAGTGGTATGTACTCCCACATCTTAGACAATGTTTCTCGCCATTTTTTCCTATTGTTCTGTTGAAATTCTTTTGAAACTTGTTTCCATTACTATGGTTGCTCTGAGTCTTGTTCTTTACTGCACATACACTTTCCTCATTTTCTTCCACAATTGAGACTTCCTTATTGCTGCTTGAACTTATTTTCATTTCCTTCATGCACTTTTCTGATTACTCAACCACTTTTGCAATGGCAATATCATCTTTTAATGTTGGATCACTCGAGGCCCACAGTCTTTCTTGCGTTTTTTTGCAATGACATTGAACTATTAATTAGTCACAAATCATTTCCTCCTGCATTGCACCAAATTGACTCTTAGCCGATAGTTCTCTCAGCTTTGCAACAAACTCATCAATGCTTTCATTTTCTCTTTGGGGCTGAGTATGAAACGTATGCCGTCGCATAGCCACATTTACATGCTTTGCAAACCTCTTTTCTAGCTTCATGACAGCTTCTTTATATACATCATCCAAATCCTCTCCATCCGGCAGGTATTTGAAAATATGGTGCCCTTATAACATATAAATATAACAATTACAAGTGGCAATCCCCTCCCATATCTCACTTGATAACCAGGTGATTAATCTATCTGACTATGTTTTGACACCTGTTGAATCACAGGTATTATGCAAGGGCTTGTCATTCATACCCAGCACAATACCTAACTCATTTATCCTCAAAATTAAATTACACTAATGATTCATAGGTCTTGGAAGGCCATAAATCTGAAAAGTTTCAAGATTTTTTGTGGAGCTGTGCCTCTCGGTCACATGTAAGGCTTCCAGGCCCTCACGGAGAGCACTTAGAGGCCAGGACTCAATCCAGAAGCATTGCACTGGTTTAAGTCAAGTTCCATGATGACTGCTTTTGTGCTAGCCAGGGGTGTGCTCTGGTAAATGAGCAATCCTTGCTCATCAACCACATCCCACTGGGCTGATGCCGAGCTGTCTTTAGAAATTTCAGGAGACTAAAGGCTTCTTTTCACCAGCTCTCTTTATACTTAACTCTCAAGGGGCAAGCCTTACCCTGATCCTTTTAAGTTAATGACATTCCTGAGTCGTCCTCATCTGATAGGAGTAGCATACCTCACACAAAGGTCTTCCTGCCAGAGGCCCAAGAAATTGTTTCTGCACTGGGAGCAGGTTGAAAATTTCATAAGGGAAAGGCCTGTCTGGGCAGATGCTGGCTAATTTGCCCAATGGAGGTTTAATCAGAAAAAAGTCTTTTTAAAAGACCCTTTTCCAAAATATGTATCAAAAATTTGCCTTCACCGCTGAACTGGATTTTTATTAACTATTAGAAATAGGGCTCTTTGATGAGAATGGCAGTCCTGGGACTGGCGTGCTTATGGTGGCAGTCCGACCACCACCATCTGTCTGCCCTTGGATAAGTGTGGTAGTGGGACTGCGAAAAGACTGCTGCCTCCTCCTGGATCAAGGATTCCACTGTGGCAGAAGTCTGATAATGGCCTGAAGACTGCAGAGCATATTCTGACCTGCATATCCATCGCCATGTCATGGCGGTGACATGGCCATGAAAAGGGTAGCAGACAGGCACATAAGTGGGCTCTAACAGGGCACCCGGATTATTCTGATTCATGAGTTCTGGCTGTGCCACCATGGAATTGTGCCCTTGTTCCTGCACAGTGCGGCATGCACCATGACATAGTGCATGCCACACAAAGGCATGGCTTGGCAGTTCGGGCTGGACTGTTCCCATAAGGCACAGGGTCAGACTGATTTGCATATGGCCATGTCTGAACTAGGGTGGCAGAGTGGGCTAAAGAATGGTGATGGATTAAACCCAGATCAGTTGACTGGGGGTGAGTGCTTGTATTGTCAACGCTCCGTCCATCATTTCCTTTGGTTTTTCAATGTAACACCACTGCTGACTACACATGCCATGTTGTTGAATATGATTAGAAACATTGGCATGTACTCCCTCGCATGTCACCTGTGATTTCGCTGGGCATGTACATAGAACAGTGTTATGATGGACTCTCCAATGGGTACGCATGTCATTGTGTGAAAGTGCCGAGCAACTCACAGTGATGAATGTCTGACATCACATTGTGCAGATTTGGCTGTCTACTCTTCTTCGATCATGCACATATTTGTCAAACAACGCACAGTCTTGGGTCATTGCGTGGTTTATGTGTGTCCTATGTGACTTACGCAAGAAGGTGTGGCAGGTACAGTAGCTAGGTAGGAGACAGTACTGTGGCAGTTTCCAACATATGCTGTTGGTACTACTCTCAGGGCTGCCCATGCAAGATGTCGCCATTTCCCTTTGTGCATTCACATATTTTGATATTGTCTGTGAGTTGCTAGCTGTGTGAAAAGTGGACAGGTGTATGGATGGTGTAGCTAAGGGTGTCCCTTTATGTAAATTGTGCAGTAAGCTGAACTGTGATGCACGTCACTGTTTGTGTGGTGTCTGTCAGAACGTAAGATGTTGGACACATCTCCTGGTTTATTGCTTTGCCATGTGTCCGCTTTCATCCCACCTAGGTGGAGACCAAATGTGCATCATCCCTTGACAGTGCTAACAGACATGAAGGATGAGGAGGTCATACGGAAATTCCATCTGGATTGAGACACCCTCCAAGACCTATGTGCTATGTTGGAGTCCCACATGCAGCCTCACAGGATATATCTGTGTGCTTTCTCACTAACGTCTAAGCCAGAAGTCTTTAAACTTCAGGATGCTGAGACTCGCCTGTCAACATTTTCAGGCATAAGGACCCCCTCCTGACAAAAATTTCAAAATCTGCAGGCAGGGCTACTGGAATTATGAGGCAAGCGAGCACAAAATTAGGCGTCAGGCTTGACCAAATTGTGTGGGAGGAATATATAAATAATGTTATGTGATGACACGTATTTCAGGTTAGCATTGCTCTATTATATTTACACACAGTAACACTGAGAAACAATATCACCCTATCAGTACCAGTTTATAACCAAAATACAGCAATTAACATCAGAAAGATGTCTATTTAACCTTTATGATGGGCCTTCCACTCCACAGGAATACATGCTGCCACATTAGAAGCTCACCTGGCCCTGGCCGGGACCAGCAGGAGTCCCTTAAAACCCTGGTGGTCTTGTGCAGAGTTAATCAGTTTACCTAAGCCACTTTCCTCTCACTACCTCTCCTCTCCTAATCCCGGATCCCTCTCTCAATTTGCAGGCCACTTCTATCACCCATTTATACAATTTCTGAACTCTTCCCATTCAACCTCTTACTTCACCTTTAACCACCTTCTGCCATTCTGTCTTTACACTGCCCTCATCTCTAACAGTCTCTGCATTTATCTCATGGCCTCTCTGGCCCGTCACCTCCCATGCCCCTCAGCACTTCTCATTCAGCTCAAGTCTCTCCATTCAAATGTTGGTCCATTTGTATCTTACACCTGGTCAGTCCCCCATTCATCTTCCACACCTTTGTTCAGCCACACCTACTTGAACCAATGTCTCTCTCCCCTGTTACCTCAGCACCAGTGTCTAATTTGAGCAGGTGGTTTCTGGTGCTCGGCACTGACGCCTGCTTGTGCACACTGGCACTATGAGAGTCTGCCACATGGTGGCTCTGTTTAATCCGTGTTATTTAGAAATGAGAACAGATATTTATTAATTCAATATACATTAAAAATTATAAACTCCTGGCACCCATGCCATTCTTTTAGCTTTGGAGGCTTGAAATAGTCTGAATAGTCACACTTGTACAAGTGGTATGGTTCGTAGTTGCATAGGTATTGTCATTGGCTGGGCAAGTAAGGCAATGGGTGGGTGGCTAAAGTTGCAGTGGTCTACTGGTGAGGGCCCTGTGGGGTACTGGAACTAGAAAAATAATAAGCCTATGTAGCCAGTTTACAAAAGGTGTGTAAATATGCTAATGGTCTTTATTGACCTGTGAAAAACGTGGGCGTGTCGGAGATTAGACTCCAGACACTGCTCAGGCCACGATTCAGCAGCTCAAGCTGCACTGCATCAGCCCGAGCTGAAGCACACGAGGGGAAGGACGGGGGCTAAAGTTATGGGCCTGGGCAGAAGTGTGACCGGAAAGGCACAACTCCCTTTCCATCACCCCACGGCCCCCTTGGGGGTCGCGCCCCACAGTTTTAATATGCCTGGTCTAAGCTGAATAGCAGCCCTGCATTTTTTTGCTTCCCGATCTTTCCAGTACACAGTCCAGTGCAGGTGGGATGTCGCAACCTATATTCAGCATGATGCTATGTGATCCCTGTCCTCTATGATGATCTACAAGGACAGATATATCCATTTTGCAGGAGGCATGAGTTGGAGGCTGAGAAGGGAGATTTTTATGCACTTGGGCACATCCCCAATGTTGTTGGTGTCATTGACTGCACACATGTTGGCCTGGTTCTACCACAGGCATGTGAGCACATCTTCAAGAATAGGAAGCATTTCCATTCCATCAATGTGCAAGTGGTGTGCCAGGCGGATATGATCATCCAACACGTCTGTGCCAAATTCCCAGGCTCGGCCCATGACTCGTACAACATGCATAACAGCATTGTACCCCGACTGATGGATAATCTGCTTCCGGAGCATGCATGGATTGGGGGTGAGTACGAGGAGTCCGCTAGCATGCAGTGTTTGTGACATGCTTTCCTCTGCCACAGTTACATTACAATGTTGCACTGTGTATCTCATACCAAGGTGATTCAGCATATCCCAACCGTCCTTGGTTGCTGAGTCCACTGTGAAATTCCAGAACCCCGTATTAAGTCCGCTACAATGAGGCCCATGGTAGGACACATCATGTAGTGGAGCGTACTATTGGTCTCCTGAAGTCACGTTTCTGTTGCCTGGACAAGACTGGAGGTGCACTGATGTACTCACCCAAGAAGGTGTGTCAGAATGTAGTTGCATGCTGCATGCTCCACATCCTGGCCTTATGCAAGGAGATGCCCCTACTCTTGGATGCTGATGAGGAGCCATGGCCCCCGCCTGCAAACCAACCCATGTCCAGGGATGAAGATAGTGGAGAGGAGGAAGGTGACGACCTGTGTCAACAGCTCATAAACCAATACTTCTCTTGAAGGTGAGTGACAATATACAACTGAGCCATTATCTGATGAATTTTCTGTTGTTGGCAAGGTTTATGTGAGCTTTGTGACTGCAGCCTGTTGTTGACTCAGTGATGTCTGCCAATGTTTCTGGGACAGGGTAGTTTGACAAATCTCCAGGATGTTTATGTTAGTACTGTAGATCATTGTAATGTGTGCATATTGGAGTACCTTGATGACAAGTGTTGTGTGATGGCTGTGATGCCAACACTTGGCTAGTGAATAATGTTCTGTTGTGGTTTACTAGCTCCCTTCAGCCTCTCCTCACCTACATTCATTCCATACTCCAGGTACATTGTAATCATGGTGATGACTGAATATCCTGAAATAAACACGGAGCAGATGCAACAACAAGCGTATGTAAGGAGTATTTATTTACAATGGGGACAAGTGACAGGGGGTGAACATTTATAGTAAGGTGATTGGTAAGGCAGTGAGTTGTCAGTGATGGTACATGAGGCAATCAAGTAGTCACCACATTGATGTGGTGACCCAGTCCGACAGACGGATGCCATTCACAAGGCAGTGTGGGGAAGGACAGTCCAAAAAGTCAATGCAAAAGTGAAGAGGGTTGCCATCATGGCTAACTCCCTGACTGGCGTTTGGCAGGTGCTTTGCCATGGGATCCTCCCTGGTTTTTCTTGGGACGGCCCCTTGATTGTTTGGCAACGGGGGCATCTGATGTGAGACCAGTGGAGTCTGAGGAGTCCCCCATCTCTGTGGTCGCAGGGGAGGATGGTGAACTGTCACCCTGCAGGCCTCCAGAGGAAGGTGGAGGTGTTGTTTGTTGCACAGGCTTGACCCTCAGTACCGCCACTACCTGGCCAAAGGGGTCCATGGTTTGGCTCATGCGGGTGTCCATGGGTCTCATCAGCAGAAGGAGCTCACGTGAATCTAACTAGGCCCGGCCCGTTCGTCCCTGGGCCTGTTCATAGGCCCCAAGGACTCTGTTGATGGTGTCCAGCACTTCGGTCCCAGTGTCCAGCTGTCTGTGACTAACCCTTACCCTCTCACCTGCCCTGCTGCCACAGACCTGTTGCGTCACCACTGTTGGCATACACATCCTCTCCCTGCCATCCTCGGTTGTTGGTGTGTGGTGGTTATCCACTGTGGCAGGGAGAGTGTTGCAGGAAGCACTGGTCGTGGTGGTGGTAGAGGCTGCACAGGCCGTTACAGCAGGGGTATGTGTAGTTGGTGGTGTTGCTGCAGATGTGGTGGGGAAAATGGGGTTGTGGAACCTGATGGCCCCTGGTACACCAGATGGGCTGTCTGTGAGCTCTGCATCCGAGATTCCATGTTCCGTGGGAGGGTGGGGGACTGG
This sequence comes from Lissotriton vulgaris, assembly GCF_964263255.1. NCBI lineage: Eukaryota > Metazoa > Chordata > Amphibia > Caudata > Salamandridae > Lissotriton > Lissotriton vulgaris. The sequence goes on from NC_141688.1 coordinate 160,018,597, forward strand.
CTCTGCAGGTTGCTGTTGTTGTCCTCTGCAGTCAGTTATTGATCACCTGTGGGACATAGGGGAAATGGTCATTGAAGTGTATCTTATTAACAGGTTATACACCACACAGTTTACTAGTTATCACATTGTTGGTCTGCACACTACTGTGCATCCTGACATGATGTGGTGGTACATGCATTACTTGTTCATGGTGTGACATGTCAGTGCACACCATGCGGCATATGCATATTTTGTGATTACAAGGACATGTTGTCATCTGACGACTTTATAAGTGGCATCTTTGTTGCTTACTCTGCCTGGCAGACATTTCACCTGAGCATGAACTAGCCATTGTTATCTCATGTATACCTTTGTCATGTCATGTGTAAATATCAATTTTTACTACAGACCATGCTTGCTTTGATGTTTATATGGTCCTTGATGCTCTGCCCACATGGCACTTACACACGGCATTCAGTGCTGTGCATGATTGTGCACAGACTTTCTTCAACATGTGAATTAGTAATTCACACTTTGGATGCTGTGATAGTTATATTTGCTTAGCTGTTTGCACACTGTAAGTGGCAATTGGATCTGTGTGATTTTTTGTGGAATGAGAGGGCTGATGTTGGCATATGGCAACATGTTTTTTAGAGGAATGACTGGGTGCATGCACTATCTACTTACCAGTTCTGTTGTCAAATTTAGGTTTAACTTGTGACACACCTCCATCCTGCTCAGGGGTGGGACAACAGAGCAGGAGGTGGCTACCTACATGTTAGTTTGAAGTGTACAATGCAATGGCCAACACATGCATCTGGCTGGGAGGGAGTGTTCCATCTTGATGAGCTTGGGAACAAGGGGGCATGGTGAGAGTACTGGTGCAGGCCTGTCACCCCCAAACAGCCCTCCATGGCAAGATGGCTACCTACCTGTTAGTTTGAAGTGAACACTACAATGGCGGTCGCATGCCTCTGGGTGGGAGGGAGTGCTCAATCCTGCTTAGGGGAGGGACAGAGAGCAAGGCGGGATTAGCGGGGCAGGCCTCCCACACCCAAACAGCCCTCCATGGCAAGATAGCTACCTACCTGCTAGATGAAGGTGAACACTGCAATGGCTGCCACATGCTTCTGGGTAGGAGGGAGTGCTCCATACTGTTCAGGGGTGGGACAGGGGGCATGGTGGGAGTAGTAGTGCAGGCCTCCCACCCCCAAATAGCCCTCCATGGCAAGATGGCTACCTACCTGTTAGTTTGTAGTGAACACTGCAATGGCTGCCACATGCTTCTGGGTGGGCGGGAGTGCTCTATTCTGCTCAGTGGTGGGAGAGGGGACATGGTGGGAGTAGTAGTTCAGGCTGCCTGTACACATGCAACCCTAGAAATGTTGCAGGCAACCTTTGTGGTGGTTTAGATGGAGTGGATGTTACATCCGTGAGACCTGTATTGGGTATTGTGGTGCATATGGATGTACTTGGGCCTAGGAAGTGTAGCTTTGTAGTTGTGCAAGACAGTACATGGCAGTGTAATGGTTTACATTTGTTTGGTCTTACCAGCCTGCACTCCCCTGGCTATTCCTGTGAGGCTCTCTGGATGCATTATGGCAAGTCCCTTCTCCTCCCATGCGGTGAATGTTTTTGATGGGATGAGAGGGCCACAGCCAGTCCTCTGAGCCAGCTCACAGTTTGTGTTCCTCTTTTCTTTCACAACTCTCTACAGGTCATGCCACTGCTTCATGATTTCGTTTCTGGAACGTGGGGTGGTCCCTACGGAATTGACCTTGTCGACTATCCTTGCCCACATTTGGGCTCTTGTGGCTAATGGTGTCTGTTGGACCAGGCTACTAAAAACTTGTGGTTCTACTCTGATTATCTCATCAACCACGACTGACAATTCACTCTCTGTGAATTTGGGCATTTTCTGAGATGCCATGTTGTGTGCTGTGCGAATGTTTTGGGGTGCAGTTGTGAGGGTGGTGGGGTGGTGTGGGTGGTGTTTGTTTATGTGCTGGTGTGATGTGTGCAGGTTTGCCTCTCCTTTGTCCTCTGGTGTGGAGCCCTTCAGTTGTGGAGTATTGCAAAGTAATCTGGACAGGGAAGGGGCTGCTTTTATGCTCAGCAATGTGGGTATGTCAAGATGGGGTATTGCTGTTAGGTGTGCTGTGTGGGTTGTCCTGGGAATGGACTTTTTGAATTTGCCATGGGGGTGTGTCTTTGGGGTGTGTTTGGTGTTTTGGGGGCAAGGCTAGTTTGCTGTGTGCACTTGGTGGCCTTCTTGCTATTTTTTTGGTCTATCGCAGTTTTTTTTCGCAGAGCATCCGCAGCTATGGCTATGCTACAGGCCTTCCACCGGATCTCCCATTCATCACTGTTTGCAACTGCGGCGGTCGGATATATTAGAACGTACCGTGGTCACATCATGGCTATCCTAATTTTCTGTGTGGTCTCTCCGCAGTCCTGGCGACGGTTTAGTGTGTTTCCGCCACAGATCCGACTGCCATGGATGGATTTTCACCTTCACTGCATGCTACGGGCTGTCTTTGGTGCCCTCGTTCCACTGCGGTCTGGGTTTTTAGACGGTTGATCCTAATTGCACCGCTGGTATTGCCAGCGAATGGTTGATTTCCGCTACCATGGTGGTCTGGGTGGTTTTCCGACCACCATTCTAATAGACCCCTTAAGTAGCACATGGACGCACTTGACCCATATCCTCCTGGATGGCACTTGCTTCTCAGAGGTGTGTGACATGGTCATGTATTTATCCAGGTGTCATATAAAATATATTGAGGTACTTGACAGCCAATCAAACAATATTAACTTTATTCAGCTTTTGAAAATACCCCATAAAAGAACAACATAAATAAATAAATAAAACAAATTAGATTGCGCACGCTGCAACTCCAAATCGGCGATGCAGCCTTCAATGTAATTCGTTTTATTTCTTTATTTCTTTACTCAACTACGTTGGGCCCAATCCCGTAGTTTATAACCCCCACCCAGCCCCTCCCCCACGCCACCGCCCCGGAGCACTCACTCGAGGAGCAGCCACTCCACTGCTTGATTAGCTCCTGATTGGCCTCAAGATTCTGGCTAGCCTTTTTCATGTACTCATACATAATAAATTGCAGATCTAGTATGTAGTCACTAAATGCTTGTTTGGGATCCTTGAGAGGTTACTCCCATCCTTCTCTTAGTAGACTCAAACAACCTTATACACGGTGACCATTCAGTAGCTCAAAAGGAGTGAATCTCACTCCCCTGTTGTACCTCCCTGTCGGAAACAGAAGCATGGTAACAAGACATCCCACTTCAGCCTGCATTTTTTAGTTCAATATGTGACGTCCAAAACTTGTCCTTCATAGCATTACCAAGACAGCAGAAACATCTCAGACCAGGACCAATGTAGTCCATATATGGACGTTGGTGCTCCCCAAATTGACCCGTTTTTCTATCTCATGTAAGAATTAGAACTGTGACATTCTCAAAAAGAATGACACATACGGATTGATGTTTTAAAGATTTATTGTCAAGTCAAGTCAAGTCAGAGAATTTATATAGAGCACTACATACCCAGAGTGTCTCAAGGCGCTTAAGGAGGGGTGGGGAATTACTTGTCAAATATCCACGTTTTAAGTTGCTTTCTGAATGCTAGGTGGTTCTGGGTAAGGCGAAGGTAAGTGGGAAGTGAGTTCCAGGTTTTAGCTGCCAGGTAGGAGAAGGATCTACCTCCCATGGTGGTCTTGTTGATGCGAGGTACAGTGGCAAGGGCTTGGTTGGAGGATCGAAGCTGGCGGGAGGGGGCGTAGAAGGACAGTCGTGTGTTGAGGCATTCTGGTCCGATTTCGTAGGGTGCTTTGTGTGCGTGGGTTAGGAGCCGGAAAGTGATCCTCTTATTGACGGGAAGCCAGTGGAGGTTTTTCAGGTGACCAGAGATATGTTCTTTACGCGGGATGTCTAATATGAGCCTGGCTGAGGCGTTTTGGATTCGTTGGAGTTTTTTCTGGAGTTTAGCGGTAGTCCCGGCGTAGAGGGTGTTTCCATAGTCCAGTCGGCTCGTGACCAGAGCGTGGGTGACCGTTTTCCTAGTTTTGGTGGGGATCCAACGAAATGTTTTTTTGAGCATGCGGAGAATGTTGAAGCAGGATGAGGAGACGGCGTTGACTTGTCTGTTCATTGAAAGTGAGGAATGCAGGATGACGCCCAGGTTCCGTGCGTGGTCTGTCGGGGTGGGTGCTTTTCCAAGGGCTTCTGGCCACCAAGAGTCGTCCCATGCGGAGGGGGAGGTACCTAAGATGAGGACTTCATTTTTATCTGAGTTCAGTTTCAGACGGCTGTGTTTCATCCATTCGGCTACTTCTTTCATTCCTTCGTGTAGGTTCGTTTTGGCGGTGCTAGGGTCATTGGTGAGTGATAGGATCAGTTGAGTGTCATCCGCGTACGAGATGATGTTGAGGTTGTGTTGGCGGGCGATGGCCGCGAGGGGGCTCATGTACACGTTGAAAAGGGTGGGGCTGAGTGAGGATCCTTGTGGTACGCCGCAGATGACTTCAGTGGCCTCTGACTTGAATGGTGGGAGGCGGACTCTCTGAGTTCTTCCGGTGAGGAACGAGGTGATCCATTCCAGTGCTTTTCCTTGGATTCCGATGTTTCTGAGGCGCTGTAGAAGGGTGCTATGGCAGACTGTGTCGAAGGCTGCGGAGTGGTCGAGGAGGATGAGGGCGACTGTGTCTCCATTGTCCAGTAGAGTTCGAATGTCGTCTGTTGCTGCGATGAGGGTGGTCTCAGTGCTGTGTTTTGCTCGGAAGCCGGACTGTGAGGAGTTATTGGCCAAAATACACGAAATTTGACATCAATAGTAAGTAGCAAAGTATACAGATCATTAATATTGTGAACTCAGTAAAGTTCAATAGCAAATTTAGCGTAGATTTGCTTAGCAAGAATGGAAAATGTGGGTACCATATACAGAGAAAAGCACATCCTTTTAGAGGACTTTACGCTAAGGTGTTCATACATTATTATACCAGTACATAGTTCACAGGATAAGCACCAATGAGGAGCAGGCAAGATGTCCCATTTTACTACAGCATACATTCATATATGGACTCTAAATTAAGTCTGCCTGATTTTGTCCAAGCTACTAGAGGTTTAAGCACAGGGTGATTTAGTTACTTTTTATGGTTCACCCTGATAGGGATTGAGGCTATCGCATGAGAAGAGCTCACACCCACCCTCAAGCACCAACCCCATTTCTCACACACTTATGTTCTCATTTTGCTTCCTTAAAAAAAAACACTTTTACACCAGAGCCAGTTTTACTCCTCTCCCTTGTATCCAAATCTTTAGCACCAGGGGGCCCTTGTGTAGGCATAAGCCATGTTTTATAAGTAAATGATTACATAAATGATCATGGAGTTCTGCTACACCTTGGCCTGAAGATTTTTCTGAGGTATAATTCAATAATACCTGATAGCCTAGCGCTCCACTCCAAGTCTAACAGTTTTATTCAATGTATGTGCTGTTTTGTCTATTTTTACCACCTGCCTTTTACTCTCTTTCTATTCCTTTACTGACTCTGTGCTCTGTATGAGAGACTTGAGGACTTTCATCATGCTTGCAGCAGGAAGATGCTGACTGGTGGGTACCTGAGAAAAATGGGTTATGGTGGATCATCATCAGGCATTTCAATTATTATGATCTAGGACACAAGTGCAGTGATGGATTGTCATAACCTTAAAAAACCTGAAGTGTCAGAGAGGGAAACAAAGAGTGGTAGTTGGAGTAAAAACCTGTGAAAAAGCATGAGTGTCAAAGAAATAAAGAAAAAGAGAGTGAGACATAGGTGTAATGGTGGATCTTTTTAAGCTTAAAGAACAATTCAGTCAAAGAAGGACAGATAGAGGAAGTAATTATGAAGAAGCGAGAGGAAGAGGAAGAAAAAAACAGAGACAGAGAGAGGGGAAAAAGGAAGAGTTAAGCAGAAAGGGTAACAAGGAAATAAAGAGAGAGTATTTGGATGTACAAAGGCCTACAGACTGGCTTTAAATACCATAAATCCCTGCCTCAAGTTCATCAAAGCAATATGTAGGTTTTTGACCCCCAGCATGAGCTGGTGTCTATGGTCTGGTGGTGCATCCCATGTTCATCCTCCTCACCAAGTGTGATTACCATCAGTTTGCTATGCTGTAGAAGACTGAAAATAGTGGAAGTGCTAAACATTTTATTAGCAAGGCAGTCCTTTTTTCCTATAACTGAGTGGAAGAGTCACTTACTGGCCTTTTTCAATCCCCTATTAAATGTTGTCTGTCAGTCTCCTCCAACCAGATCTTTTAACCATTCATGTGGGATATTTGAATGCACTCATCTGCATGTGTAAGGATGTATGTGGAAAATATGTGGCACATGTGGCCATAGCAACAATGTAATCCTTTTTGTAATTGCTACATCCAGACATATGGCTGGAGAGATCTCAAACAGCGGATATACTTTGCAGGGCTCCTCTGAAACATTCCATGAACATGTTGTAATAGGTCATACATTTAAGTGTGGAGAAGAGGAAGAACTGATAGTGCAAACAAAAAACACAATTTCACACTACAACTGACATTCAGCACCTCACCAGACACCCAGGTATTCCATGACCTCATCAAGCATTCAGCATTCCACAGCATCACCAAGCACTCCAAAACTCATCCTGGCTGAGCAGAAGGGAAGGTGTAACTAAGGAAAGGATGTACGGCAACAATCAGGTCACAGAACAAATACACCGACAATCAAAATGAAGTTGTTTTCCTTACAGTAAAAATACATTGCACGTGTTTTATTATAGCTCTGAGGCAATGACATTTCAACCCTCTCAAAATGCTAAAGTCATCTCCAGGAAAATAACAGGGAGGAGAAAATGAAATAATTTATCTAGAGTAACTACAGAGTGTTTCTGTGAAGAAAGCACATGAAGATAGAACTTATTCAGAGACTTCCTACATTGAAGAATGAAGATGGGAAATATGTTTGCACCTATCTAAGTATTCAGATCCACAATGTCCCAGCCGTGTCAGGACCACTTGCTCAGCCTAGTGAATGGTTCTAGCATTGATACAACATTGATATAGCATTCTAAAAATGAAAGGAGAAAAAAACTGACTTTGAAAAACAAATCAACTTAATTGTCAATTCGGACACAATGGAGTGAACTATCTCTGAGAATCCAATAAAATCGATGTACAAAATAAAGCTAACAAGGTTCATAAGGATATTGAAAAATGCACTATGGGTCATTACTTCTCATAGGCAAAATTCAAAGTTGCAAATTTCTGAGTAGGTTATATCTTCACAAACATTTGGGACCTCATTTATGGGATTTAGGCATAGGGTAACTCAGCAAGTCAACTTGCTGCCCTACTTCAAAGTGAAAGGGCAGAAATATGCTGTTTATATCCAATATGGTATATTCCTGTCCCTTCCCAAGGTGCTGGCACCATTTCGGCAGCCTAGTGTCAACGATAGACACCCTTGCACCAATGTACAAGGGTGCCTGTGTTGTAGGCAGAATTGTTTAAGTGCAGGAAGGGGCGCCTTCCTACATGAAAACAATCCTTAGAGGCATTTACCTCCTTCTTTTTGTATTCTGCATTCTGTAGCACATATAAAAACACGAAAGAACGAGGACAAATAAAGATATATCTCCTTGTTACCCCTGCCCTTGGGAGGGGTAAGATTTTGATGCGTTCCCAGGTTTTAATTCCTTTTAAATCTGGGAACACATCAAAACCGATGGAAGTTGCATGGGAACACCCATCACAATCACCATGGAAGCCATGTAATGTGGCTTTATGTGGCTTCATAAATTTGACTCAGAGCCTTGCATTCTGCATGTATCACTTGCATAGTGCAAACATGTTTTTGTTAATATTTTGTTTGCTTTAAATTTTGAACTGATTGGAGTGGGAATAGTAAAGTTTACCCGTTCGCTATCCAACACTATCCCTACTGTTGCACTCATTGAAGTGGGAATTATAATTTGTACCCCTCCGCTATCCAACACTTTCCCTACTGTTGCACTCATCGGACTGTCATTTTTACCCCTCTGCGATCCAACACGTTCCTTACTGTTGCATCCATTGGAGTGGTAATAGTAATTTCTACCTCTCCGCTATCCAACACCTTCCATACTGTTGAACTCACTGGATTTGGAATAGTAAATTTTACCCCTTCGCTAGCAAACACTTTAACTACTTTTGCACTCATTGGATTGGGAATAAAAATGGTCATCCCTCCGCTATCCAACATTTCCTTACTGTTGCAATTATTGTAGTGGGAAATTAAAGTTTAAATATTTTTAAATAGTTTACTGTTTTAATTTATAATAGAGTGCTTTTTTAAATTACATTTTCTGTTACTGACAATCGCACCCCGTGATTCCCCCCCCCCCCCCCCAAAAAAATGTTTAAAAAAAAATCAAAATTTGTTTTTGAGGGCGGGGGGGGCTGGGGGGTCCTTGTGGGACCCCCTGAGCTGGCCTAGGAGGTCAGGGTGCTTCTACCCTGCCCCCTGTGCATGTTTTGCACCTTTGTTTCACTACTTTCTTGTGCCTTGGTTCGACTGAGTCACAAGATGGCTGCCAACACTTCCTGGTTTGGAGTGTTGACAGACAGTGGCAGCCAATCAACATGCCTTTCACAGGAAAGCAGCATGCTCATTGGCTGTCAACACTTCTAACCAGGAAGTGTTGGCATTCATCTTGTGCTAGGTATACCGAGGCACAAAAGAAGCAGAAAAAAACATGTAGAACGCAAAAAAGGGGGCAGGGTGGAAACACCCTGACCCCCTAGGGCTGCTCAGGTGGTCCCAGAAGGATATTTACATATTTAAATGTTATTCACTAATAGAATTAGCATTTAGAAAACCTTTGAAATTTATTGAAAAAAACTATAGGTTTCACACCTGAGATAGTTAGGAATTAGCATTTAAAAAGTGGTCCCAGAAGGATAATAACATATTTAAACGTTATCCTCTAATAGAATCAGCATTTAAAAAACCTTGCAAATTCATTAAAAAAAACATAGGTTTCAGGTCATATATAGTTAGGAATTAGCATTTAAAAAACCTTGCAAATTCACTTAAAAAAACATAGGTTTCAGGTCATATATAGTTAGGAGTTACCATTTAAAAAACTTTTGAAATTCACTGAAAAAACCATAGGTTTCAGGCCTTATATAGTTAGGAATTAGCATTTAAAAAAAATATTGAAATTGCTCCTATATAGTTAGTTGTACTAACTATATTTCGCGCACCCGCAATCCACTGCTGATGATGTCACATATTACATATTTTATGACATGGTCCGTGACATCACTGATGACATCTCAAATGACATCAATGATGACATCATCCACGTGACAATCACATACACCTTTTCATACACTAGTAAAATCTTTCATCACTCTTTGTAAAATACAGAGTATCATATTTGAATCCATTGACACAGCAATACAAGTTTCTAAAAACCCACTCATTGATTCCTAGATGCATACACACATCTAATCACTTACCTGTAGATTCACTCATACATGCTGTCAATGATCAATAGAGCACTATCAAAAAAACGTATACACCTATATCGACATTACACACCAAAACACAACCTATTCACATATGTTATGCAAACAATGGATCATACTTACATACTTACTTAGCTACACACTTATACAAACACCACTTCATCTATTTATTTAGATAGTAAGTCAAATTTAGTGTAGAATAAAATCATTATTATAAGTATACAGTTATCCATACAGTCACACACACAATCATTGAGTCTTATGTATACTTATTTATATACAACAATTGACACATACACTGCCTTTTATTTTTCTAGTTTATCTACTATTCATACATCTTTGGGCAGTCACACACCCACCACCAAACCACACACACATTCACTCTCCCATACAAATACTCAGTTAACTAATCAATAACTAATATAGACTTTCACATAGCTAGCAACCAACTGGAGAACCAGTTTACACAACAACTGACAAAGTGATACAGATATTCACACAGTTTAGTCACTATCCACTATATTTAGTGAGACACTATAAATTGTTAAAGTCCTCCATCCAAATATTTATTTTTATATATCCACTCATACTTCAATGCAAATTGCTATATATATAATGCATATTTAAATAACAAAGCAAACCACATTCACTGGATGATGTCATCAGTGATGTCATCATTGATGTCATTTGAGATGTCATCAGTGATGTCACTGACCATGTCATGAATGATGTAATATGTGACATCATCAGCAGTGGATTGCGGGTGCGCGAAATATATTTAGTACAACTAAATATATAGGAGCAATTTCAATGGTTTTTTAAATGCTAATTCCTAACTATATAAGGCCTGAAACCTATGTTTTTTTCAGTGAATCTATACTACTATTCTAAAGAGAGAACTGTGTCCTTTGAGCCAGGTAAACTCGAAAACAACAAGTAGAGTCTGTCTTCACTCACTATGGTGAAAAGAAGTCACAAGTGTTTTCATAAAATGGAAAGCAACGCATGATCAGGCACTCGTGAACAAGGAGTGATCCTGAAACGCGTTGAGTGTTTGTCTTGCCAGACCTAGTGCTTGAATAAATACAGGTTTACTGCATTAATCTCTTGAGTGTCCGTGACTGCTGTTTTTTGTAAAGGAGAAACCCAATGGAGCATTTGTTAAGAGGCTACCTGCCTCGTCACAGACCGCTGTTATAAAGTGGCTGGGAGAGGCGTTGCGAGCGAGCAAGCTCGTATTTTGGATTGATTTTATGAAAATCACCCAGCCCGCTGGACTAATATTGCAGCAGCAGTGAAGCGACGAGCGACGGATTGAAAGGCATTCAATTGCCTAACATGTACCCGGACTCAGTCGTGTACGAGGAAAAGCTGCTAAAATTCCACTATTACTTTTCGTATAGCCCAGCTGACGGCAAGCACGCAGTGACTCCCACGATGAGGAAGGCGTGTATAAGTATGGCAAGCAGACAATGAAAATCGAGTTCGCACTTATACAGGATGGCGATGGCAAGAAATGATAAGCGCTCGGAAGCAGCAATGAAATTGTTTGATGGATGTCAGACGGATGACACACCAAACACATCGAAGGGGGATGCAGGAAACACAATGCCCCAAAACAATAAGAAGATCATTCTAGACAAACTATGGAAGGCTATGAAAAAAGAACAAAATAAATGGTGGGAAGCCACCACTCTGGATAAATACGTAGAGGTCGGGAGAGTGGCAAGAGGCCTACGCATCTTTATAACTCCTACTTTTTAGGATCCAGACCCAGAACTAGTAGAAGAATGGATTTAGAACAATCACCATTGCTCCACAAATATGCTAAAAATGCTGGTGAAATACGCCTGAAAAGATTGTGACAAATTGAGCGTAACGATTGATAATTTAACTGGCGAATTGAAAGGATTGTGCAGTGAGGATGAATTCCAGAAGGAAATGGCTAAAATGGAGAAAGGACTTGATAAAATTGAAAGTGATATAAAAATAAAGAAACAACGTAAATTTCAACGTGATCTGGTTGATTACCAGAAGAGACAGATTTTGACATTTTCCAAAAAGTATGACCATCTAAAAAAAGATAACATCCAATGTCCAACAAACAGCTTCGGTAACTAGTAATGTTGAAGCACAATCAGAGGGAGATCGCACAGAAGAAAGTGGCACAAGTATGACTAGTGGAAGCTGTATCACAAGTGGCAGTGAGTTCTCTGTCATACAAGATTACACTGGAGTAAAAATCCGCATTTTAGCAGAATTCGATCTGGTAGCCAAAGGACGCCAGTCGAGCAACAGATCGGAAGGGTTTCCAAAGCAAGGAAGAGGAGGCAGAGGAAAAAGAGGCTCCAACAAACCGTCAGGAAATCTAAGCAGCCCTGTGGGAAGTCGAACAAGGGGCCAAATAAAAACAAAGTAATGGAAGAAAAAACGGTGATTAACCTGTCATCAAGTACATTAAGTAAGACTGAAATCGATTTATTATCTATGGGCCTTTCTTTTTGCTCTACCAATGACTTTAATTGCACACAGAGTCGCATTGACTTATTTTTCTTTACACGGAAATTACGTTTAAAAAAATGGCATGCAACTAAAGTTAACTCTCACAACACCACTCCATTAAATTTAATAAGTGATGTACAGATAAGTGATGTAGGTCTTTTGCACACTTTGAATGTATTAGCTGAAGTTAACTCTAGTAACCTTTATCCAACCACATGCCTTGACCTCGAGAATATAGCTTTTGATCTGAGCGCGAAGAGTGAGTTCAGACCAAAATCAGTATTTATGCCCAAATCGAGGTATTTGAGAAAGGTGTGAGCGAAGAGCTGTGGAAAATAGCCAAGCATAAAAACAATAATGAATGGAACAATGTGTGCAAAGCTCAAATAATAGCCCTTGACAATCTTAAAAACGACAACTCTATAGTGATAAAAAAGTCCGATAAGGGCCGTAATGTTGTTGTGATGTCTAAAGTCAATTACATTAATGAAGGTCTAAGACAGTTAGCTGAAGCTGACAAGTACGAAAGGAGCTACAGGATGGAATATGAACATGCCATCAGACAATTTCATACTCAGTTATCTGAATGGAAGAGGCAGGGGCTGATGGAAGAAAATGAATATAAATTTCTTGAATGCAAATTCCCTAAGCTCCCTGCACTCTATCTATTGCCCAAAATCCACAAAGTGCCACTCAATCCACCAGGGAGACCTATTGTGTCGTCGCAAGGGAGTTTTCTAGAAAATGTTTCCAGGTATGTAGATTTTTTTCTTCAAAGTTTTGTACAACAACTCCCCTTGTACGTCAAAGATACCAGCGACTTTTTGCGCAAATTAGAAAAAATAGAGTGGAAAGAAGAGTACTCTTTACTTACGATGGATGTGTCTAGTCTTTACACTTCTATTCCACATGACAAAGGGGTAGAGGCATGCAGACACTACTTGAGCAATAGATCAGCCTATTACCTTGCCCATACAGACATGCGTCTTGAGATGATTACTATCTGTCTCAAACAAAACTATTTCCTTTTTGACAATAAAATATTTCATCAAACCCTTGGTAAATCGATGGGGACCTGTTTTGCGCCATCTTTTGCAGGTCTCTTCATGGGGAATTGGGAGAAGGAAGTAGTAAGTACATTTGAACAGTTTAAAGATAAAGTCTCAATGCACAGCAGGTACATTGATGACATTTTCTGCATATGGGGAGGAACAGAAGAGGAAGCCAAAGATTTTGTTGAAGCACTGAACATCATTGCCTTTAATATCCATCTGACATCACAATGGTCTAAGACATCATTGGAATTTCTCGATCTCAGATTATTTATTGAGAATAACAGAATTGAGAGCTGCCTCTTTAGAAAGAGCACTGCGGGGAATAGTCTCCTCCATGGGGAGAGCTGACACCCTGCTGCACTTATCCAGAGCATACCGTTAGGAGAGCTCTTAAGCCCCAAACATAATTGCAGCTCGGCAGAAAAGTTTGAACTTGAGTCAAAAATTATGACTGAACGTTATTTACAACGTGGATATACTCAAAAAAACAGTCAACAAAGCTTTGACTGAGGTGTCCAAACGTTCAAGGGACTCTCTGTTAGTTGACAAAGCACTTGCGAAAGAAAGTGCAAGTAATGAAGACACAAGCCAAACGATAAGATTCATAACTACGTACAACAAACAAAAACATGCTGTGCGGAAATGATTGAATAAATTCCGGCCTGCATTGGGATAAGATAAAGACCTGGCGGGTTGCATTGAGTCATGTCCTCAAATCCATGAGATCTTACTTTATGTAAAGCTGTTGAAACAACTAAAACAGGGAGTTTGGGAATCCAGGGTTTCTACACATGTAGAAGCTGCAAAGCTTGCAAAAACTGTAGAAATAATAAACAATGTATCTTGTCTTCAGAATGCAAGCCATAGGTGATTAAATAGCACACTTTGTGCAACACAGAGTACGCAGTTTATGCTTTATTTTGTCCTTGTGGTCTGGCTTACATTGGAAGTACCATCCACAAGGCCAAAATACGAATCTTAGAGCATTTATGTGCAATAAAAAACTTGGATAAAGCCTATCCCATAGCACACCACTTTCACAGCCATCATGAACAAAACACAAATTTATTGAGTTTTGCAGTATTGGATTTTGTTAAGGCAGACATGAGAGGAGGCGATAGGATAAAAGAACTTCGTAGATTAGAGTCTTAGCTCATTATACAATATAAGACCCTCACTCCTTTAGGCCATAACTTTGATGAGGAGTTAGCTGTACATTTAGGTTAATATATGAGATTAAAGACTATGATCTCAATTCTGTACATTAGTGAGTCCCTGTAGTTTGTTTAGTACTGTCTAAAGCCGCCGAGCTGAATGTATTTTAACTGTTTTTTATAGTATCTATTTTGGAAAGTTCTGATTTTATGTTGTTGTTTTTTTATTTATAGGTGATATATTATTTTATTCTGTTTATTTTAGATGTGACTTGACTAAATTGAAGAATCGGTGATGAAATATAGTTCAGAATGGCTAGTCTCCACCGTATGTTGTAATGTAAAAGCTCAGCCCACTTGGGCATTATGTCTTTGCTATACGAACTGATGATATATTAGCCCACTAGGGCTTAATCAAAGAACAGCACTATCAGAGGGATTATTTTATCCATGATTTAAAAGACATTGTCACTCAGCCTACATGGGCGTCCTTTACTTTGCGCAATTTTGGAAACCCCACTGAGGTTCATTTTGTATATTCAGTATTTGAATTATGCGCTTACAAAGTAGTGATCATCTGGATGCTCATGGCGATATAGTGGCACACTGTCACTTTAAGTGGTAACTTTATTGTTTACATTGAGCACGAACACATGCATCATAGTGAAATGCGGTAATAAGAGACACATAAATTCAATTGATTTAAAGTTTATTTATGTGCTAGTTAAAATACTATTCTTCACATGTATGCTCATGAGTTGTATTATTTTGTTTACTTCACGTTTGTTAACAACAAGCAGAGTCTGTCTTCACTCACTATGGTGAAAGGGCATCACAAGTGTTTTCATAAAATGTAAAGCAATGCAGGATCAGGCACTCGTGAACAAGGGAGTGATCCTGAAACGCGTTGAGTGTTTTTCTTGCCAGACCTAGTGCTTGAATAAATACAGGTTTGCTGCATTAATCTCTTGAGTGTCTGTGACTGCTGTTTTTCGTAAAGGAGAAACCCCATGGAGCATTTGTTAAGAGGCTGCCTGCTTCGTCACGGACCGCCATTATAAAGTGGCTGGGAGAGGCGTTGCGAGCGAGCAAGCTTGTATTTTGGATTGATAGATATATATATACATAGATATTAATTATTATACATGTGTGTTAAGCTTCTTTAATGATGTTTATTTGTTATATTTTTTTAAATTTATATTACATCTAATTTTTTTTCTTTGAATAATATAATAATTTAATATTTTTAATATTTATCTTTATATATATATATATAATCTTTCTTGTTTCCACGAACGCCAACCGAATTGTGTGACTGCCCAGAGTACGCGTGAGCCAGCAGGCTCCAAACGCGAGATAGACTCAGACAGCACTCAGTGCATAACAAGCACTGTTAAAAACAATGAAACCCCAAGATTTATAATGGCAGAGGAATATCTCAGAATACGTGAGGAATCAGCTAAAGACATTTTTTTAAGACCCCAACAAGACCCCCAACCATCGGGAGCACAGAAGTTACAATTCCTACATCTAGCTTACGCCAGAAAGGAAACAGCCTGGAACATCTGTGACGCCGTGAAATAAGCAGGTAGTGGGAGGCTATCTCCCTCCAGAACTACCTCGAGGTCAACCGCATCCCAAGAGGGCTCTGCATCTTCATCACCCCCATGCTTCCAAGGCCCAAACCTAAAGTATTGCAGGACTGGGTATATAATACCACAGCATGCTCAAAGCGCATGTCGGAGATTTTAATCAACAACGTGTGGGAGGAGCAGAAACTACTAATAACATAAATACAGGAGGTCCTGGACGATCTTAAAAAGGAAAAAGACCAACAAGAAGTCAACAAAATAATCAAAACTGTGGAGGACAAATTGCAAGCTTTTGAAAAGGATGTGGTGGCCAGGAAGCAGAGGAAGTTTTGGGTGACGAACGCGACTATGCAGCTGGACGAATATTAACCTTTGCTAAAAAATATGATAAAATGAGAACAGATCTTAGGAAGGACACAGCGCTTGAAACACTGGAGCTTAGCAAAGAGGGGTCCATCACCAACATAAGCTCTGATCAGGAATTATTGGTTAGCACAGCATCTGGCACTCTGGAACAACAGTCTTTTTCCTGGGAACACCTGTCGATACAAAAATAGAAAGAACATTCGACCAGAGGGCGGCCGAAAGGAAAAGGGCCAGTAGGCGCAGACAGAACCAGAGAAGGAACTCAAGGTGCAAGCAACAGAAGAACAACTGATATAGGAACCAGAGGTCAGACAGCGAAAAGACAATAATGGAGAACACCACATAAAAACCTACGGTAACGAACCTTAGCAACAGAATTTTATCTGATGTAGAAACCAATGTACTTGAACTAGGTTTATCATTCTGTCCTGATAAAGGCCTAGACTATGCAGAAGTTAGGGTTGACCTTTACAAGTTTGAACGCAAACCCAAACTTTGTAAATTACATGCATCCAAGAAAAACAAAACAGGGGCACACTCAAATCTCAATGGTGTTGAGGACATTGGCATAACAATTAGAGATGTTCCAGCACTACAAGCTATGACCGACTTAGTCCAACAGACACCTATCACTACCCATGCTGATACCATAGATCCCTTTGATCCGCTAAGCTCAACTGACATCCCTGACCTCTTACGAGTAGAAACAGGTCAAACCCCACTCACTGATTTTAAAAGCAAATCCAAATACGTCCCAGTATAACCCAGAGATAACATAGACATGTTCAGCGAACTTGTTGCACATGATCTCCTTTCTTTCATAGGGAAGCCCGACACCAGAAACAATCTCACGAAGGCACAGTGGGGACCTATCAACAACCTCCAAAAGGATCATAACATAGTTATCAAACCCTCTGACAAGGGTGGTAACATTGTCCTGCTGACCCGAGAAATATATATATCTAGTCACTCTCAGGAATACATACCATGAAAAACTAAAGAACTGGCTTGAACATGGTCTGCTTCGCTGGGACGAGAAGCAATTCCTTACCAATGCAACACCGACTCTATACCTTCTACCGAAGGTTCATAAAAGCGAAACCAATCCGCCAGAGTGACCGATAGTCTCCTGAAAAAACACCCTCATGGAAAAGATTAGCATATTTCTAGACCACTTTCTTTTCCCTTATGTCAAGGAATTGAAAACATACGTGACACAACCGATTTCCTACACAAAACCAAAGACATCAAAATGAGGACGGGTGATTGGTTGGTATGTCTAGATGTAGAGGCACTCTACACGAGCATATGACATGCCGATGGCATAAAAGCATGTCAGTTTTTTCTTAAGAATCGCAGAAAGGAATACTTGCAACATACCAACAAGCTGCTCGAAATGATATCAATGTGTCTCAAAGAAAATGTTTTTATGTTTGAAATTGCGCATTTTAAACAATTACAGGGCACTTACATGGGCACTTGCTTTGCCCCCAGCTACGCAACCTGATTGTGGGCTGGTGGGGGAAGCAAGTGCTCAGGAATGAACAACAGAAAAGTGGGTTTTGAAAGTGGCATATTGGCTGAGATATATAGATAACATCTTTTTTGTATGGAAAGGATCTGAAACTGAGTTGAATATGTTTATTGACTGTCTCAACTATAACGATTTTAACTTGAGATTCACCAGACACTACAGCCAAACATCAATTGATTTTCTAGATCTGAGACTCACTGTAGAAAGAGGGAAAATAAGCACCAATATTTTCCGTAAAGCAACAGCAGGGAATTCCATCTCACACTCCACCAGCACGCATCCCCCTAGCTTCAGATGGGGTATCCCATATAGTGAATTTCTCAGAGCCAAACGCAACTGTAGGTCTGAAGAGGCCTACACACAAACCAAACAAGACATGAAATACAGGTTCGAAGAAAGAGGCTATTCCAGGAAAGTCATACACCAGGCTGAAACTAGAGTAGAAACCAAGAGGAAATGCTAGAAGATGGTAGAACAGAATAATTAAACACAACGGATCAGATTCATCACTAAATTCTGTAGTCACTCCAATCAGATTCATAATATCCTTAAGAACAGATGGGATATCCTAAACAAGAACCATCTTGCCGAACACAATAGGTATCACGCCATCCATCACGGATGAAAGAAATTCATCTCTCAGAGACATCTTGGTACAAAGCCGCTTTCAGACCAAAAAGAGTAGCTGGCTAAAACTGGCTATAATGGACTAAGGAATGTGTGTGAGCAACCCTATGGATGACTATTAGTGTGTAACAGGATGTATAGGTTCATGAGTACATATGATGAGTGACTACATGTATGAGTGACTATATAGAACTGTTGGTGAATGAGTGGATATGTATGTAGATTTTGGAATTACTGAATAGGTTCTTCTAACTGGTATAGGTATCTCGATTGCTTTGAACATTTTAGTTTCTAATTTTCCATTTGTTTGTCAAAAGTTATATTAGGGTGAGAGGAGGTCTGCCACTCTTTCACAAGGATGATGTCATGAGTGATGTCATTTGAGATGTCATGAGTGATGTCATGAGTGATGTCACTGACCATGCCATGCGTGATGTAATATGTGACGTCATCAGCAGTGGATTGCGGGTGCGCGAGTTATAGTTAGCTGAACTAACTATAATGGGGGAATTTCAATGGTTTTGAAAGAATTCCTAAAGTTTTTTAAATGCTAATTCCTAACTATGACGTGGCTAAAACCTATGGTTTTTTCATCGAAATTGCAAGGTTTTTTAAATGCTAATTCCTAACTAGAAAGTGCCTAAAACCTATGGTTTTTTCAGTGAAAAAAAAAATATATATATATAAATATATATGTATATATTACCTACTTTGGGGGGTTTTCGTCAAGGGGGGGCCGAGAAAAAAGGGGGGTCCCAAAACGCGTTTTTCTCATGTTAATTTCTATAGGGCGGTTGGCCTCACTTTTAGCTCGACCGGCTGAATGGATTTGCATGAAACTTGGCAAAATTGTAGGGACTGTTAGCCCGATGTGCCTTTGCTAGGTCTCAATATATGTGCTCCAGTGGATTTTGATAAATTAAGGTTCAAAAAAATATATATATCTATGACAGCGCTCCGGGTAGCGCTTCGGTTCGCGTACTTTTCGCGTAACGGAACTTTGCGAAGCGAAGCTGATTGGCTCTCTGGTGTCTGTCAACATTCTAAACAGTCTGGAGCGGCCGCCATCTTGTCTCTCGGTAGGATCGAGAGACAAGAGGAGGCCAAAACGAAGGGGGAAATGACCATAAGGGGGCATAGTAGATCCTCCCTGACCCCCTAGGTTTGATGTGGAGGCTTTAAAAGGGCCCCGCGGGTCAAAAAAAAAAAAAACCGTTTTTTTTGCGTGGAGAGCGCCCGGTACGCTTTTGTGCAATGGGCGGTGGTAATCTAAATGATGAGGCGGGGGGGGCAGCGTTCAAAACACATCAAGGTGCATAAACACGAAAATGTTTTTACGGCGTGGGGTGCACTGGAAGGGAGAGGCGGCGCGAACGAGCCTCCCCCACCTCCCCAGGTGGAGGTTTCTCAGCTACACCCCAGCACTTCACTCGGCCACCTGAGTTGCGCCCGCTCCTGCGGCACAGGGCCTCGCTCGGCCAGCTGAATTGCGCCTGCTCTTGCTATTACAGCGTCTCACCCACCATCCGGATGAATTGCACCCACTCATGCAAACAGGATCAGTTACAATAAAATCGAACATACGCACACCATGGGCGAGTATCATGGGTAACATTATTTCGAAGCTTTATTAATACAATAATCAATAATGAAAAATCGACATCAATAGGGTTGTCTGTATTCCCAGTCAGTACACTTCCCCGCCCACCATGTGCACAAAGACCGCATACATCCCCCATAACGTCAAGGCTAAGTAACTAGAACGTCATAAGGAGATGCAAGATGCTCCCATACTGGCGCCATTTTGGTCGAGGCCAGGCAGGTCCAGAGTATAGTTTAATGTCTCCAATAAGTAGCGGCAGGACCAGATTCCTTTTCGGCAGTTCTGGCTTTGTTATTACGAGCACTAGAAAACAAGACATTCTGGGCAATACCACCCTTGATGCAGCCCTTTATTCTACAAGATGGTGTCTTTCAAAAGCCAGGGGTATAGGAGTATGTAACAAGCGAGCCATTTAATTGAAAAAACTAAGCGTGACAAACGGTTGCAGGATCAGTAAAGGTTGATTTTATAATTGAAAGTATAACAGGATCAGTTACAATAAAATCGAACATACGCACACCATGGGCGAGTATCATGGGTAACATTATTTCGAAGCTTTATTAATACAATAATCAATAATGAAAAATCGACATCAATAGGGTTGTCTGTATTCCCAGTCAGTACCCTTCTCTGCCCGCCATGTGGACAAAGACCGCATACATCCCCCATAACGTCATGGCTAAGTAACTAGAACGTCATAAGGAGTTGCAAGTCGCTCCCATACTGGCACCATTTTGGTCGAGGCCAGGCAGGTCCAGAGTATATTTCAATGTCTCCAATAAGTAGCGGCAGGACCAGAATCCCTTTCGGCAGTTCTGGCTTCGTCATTACAAGCACTAGAAAACAAGACATTCTGGGCAATACCACCCTTGACGCAGCCTTTTATGCTACAAGATGGTGTCTTCCATTCAGAAAATATTGTTTGCAGCATTTTGAAAGTAAAGATAAACAGCTGTTCTCCTAGTGAATCTCACATTGTTACATTTATGAAGAATGTTGAAGAGTAGTATGTTGAAAATCTGAAGCCATCATTCTACAAACTCTCAACCAGCCTTGGATGGAAAAATCCTGAAGAATGTACAAACTGAAAACCAGTTTTTGTTTGCATAGCATCAGCAGCAACACTTGAGTCAGCTTTGAATGAAGACGCCATCTTGATCCTATCAACACCGTCCCCTTGCACACATTCAGGGACCAGGTCGCAGGACGTGTCTTCAGGTCAAACGGATTGTGGGACAAGGTGCAGAATGGAAGAGTCACCAAAAGGCAAAAAGTTCCGCCAGGCCCCGGGAGCATCTCAGGGACCAAGCAACATACCATATCTAGAGTCCTTCCTACAGCCTCTGCCTTCCTTCTTACCTAGTTATGGTTCTTTCACTCCCACTCCAGGCTTTTAGTCTGTGGATGGAAAACCATGAACCTACACTCACCTATGAAAATCTTACTATTGATGCTTGACTGAGGCCAAGGAGATCAGAGTGCATGTCTGTGTAAGGTGATGTACCTCTGCGGAGACAAGGTCCAGAATGGAAGAGTCGCTGTATCGCAAGAGTGGGTGAAATTTAGCCGGATGGCGGGTGAGACGCTGCAATAGCAAGAGCAGGCGCAACTCAGCTGGCCGAGAGAGACTTGGGGAGGGGGCAGGAGCCAAGCGCCCCCTCCCAGTTTGCGCCACCACACCGCCCCTCGGGGGCCTCCGTCAAGCGGTTCAGGGAGGCACCACAGGCAGCTGTTCTTCAGATCAGTGGCTCTCACCGGCAAGGCTCCCCTCCGTCAGCAGCGATCGTTGGCGCTGTGGTTGCGGCCGGAGGCCCCGCCTAGTCAACGCCCCGGCCTCTCCTTGTCGTAGGCCGCAAGAGTGGGCACAACTATGCTGGCCGAGCAAGAAATACCGTCCCCCTGCACACATTCAGGGACCAGGCTGCATTGCGAGGGCACCGCAGGACGTGTCTTCAGGTCAAACGGATTGTGGGACAAGGTCCAGAATGGAAGAGTCGCTGTATCGTAAGAGTGGGTGAAATTTAGCCGGATGGCGCGTGAGACGCTGTGATAGCAAGAGCAGGCGCAAGTCAGCTGGTCGAGAGAGACTTGGGGAGGGGGTAGGAGCTAAGCGCCCCCTCCCAGTCCGCGCCACCACACCGCCCCTGGGGGGCCTCCGTCAAGCGGTTCAGGGAGGAACCGCAGGCAGCCGTTCTTCAGATCAGTGGCTCTCACCGGCAAGGCTCCCCTCCGTCAGCAGCAATCGTTGGCGCTGTGGTTGCGGCCGGAGGCCCCGCCTAGTCAACGCCCCGGCATCTCCATGTCGTAGGCCGCAAGAGTAATCGTAACTCAGCTGGCCGAGAGAGACTTGGGGAGGAGGCAGGAGCTAAGCGCCCCCTCCCAGTCCGCGCCACCACACCGCCCCTGGGTGGCCTCCGTCAAGCGGTTCAGGGAGGCACCGCAGGCAGCCGTCCTTCAGAGCAGTGGCTCACACCGGCAAGGCTCCCCCCGTCAGCAGCAATCGTTGGCGCTGTGGTTGCGGCCGGAGGCCCCGCCTAGTCAACGCCCCGGCCTCTCCATGTCGTAGGCTGCAAGAGGGGTCGCAATTCAGCTGGCCGAGCGAGACTTGGGGAGGGGGCAGGAGCCAAGCGCCCCCTCCCAGTCTGCGGCACTACACCGCCCCTCGGGGCCTCTGTCAAGCGGCTCAGTGAGGCACCGCAGGCAGCGGTTCTTCAGATCACAACAGAGTCTCATGCTCTATCGATTGAGCTGGCCGAATCAGGCAACAAGAAGGTGTGGGGGGGGGCACCTCTTGCTCAACCACCACATGAGGAGGTGGTACTCTCTTCCTAGGAGGTGGTGGTGGTGGTGGGGATGCATCACTTGCTATTGCTAAGTGATGAAAAAAGGTCTTCCTCTCACAAAGATGAAAGTCAGAGTGAGGAAACAAGGAGGGGTTTTCATCATTTGGGACAAAAAATAGTTCTCAACCAATGAAAAGTGTTATTTTTAGGTCACATGACCTAGCATTACATCATTAGGAACCCAAAAGTGAAATGAACCAATGAAAAGTTTTATTAACAAGTCACATGACCTGTTATGCTTACGTTACGCGCTCCGCGCCGCGCCCCGGATCGCTTCCGGGTAGCTGCTTTTCGCGCCTCGCGCACCGGAGCACTTCCGGGTGCGCTAACGTGGCGCGTCATATGACAGAAGGGATAGGCAACAAGAACCATCAGTCAAAGAGGGGAGGGCAAGTTCTTCTCTACCGGGTCACGTTGGGGCTCCACCGGAACTGATCGAATTGGTAGTCTACAGTGTTTCTGGATGTTTCAGACTGAAGCTGGCGTCAGCATGAGAGCATTCCGTGGCTACGTCGTGGCCATTCCGCGAGCAATCATGGCATTCGCTCCCCACCGGAAGTCTGCAGGAGTCGGGGGCCCCGGCTGAGGGGACGCTTTTGGGAATGGGGCCCATGCCCTAGCAGTCAAGCATCTGAGTTCCAGGGTTGCCCAGAGCCATCCTTGCAGGCCAGGCCCAAGTCTGTGGAGCCGACCGCCATTTCCTGAGCTCCGTTGCAGCCGCTTCTCGCTGTATTGCAAGAGTGGGTGCAATTCATCTGGATGGCGGGTGAGATGCTGTAATAACAAGAGCAGGCGCAATTCAGCTGGCCGAGCGAGGCCCTGTGCCGCAGGAGCGGGCGCAACTCAGGTGGCTGAGTGAAGCGCTGGGGTGTAGCTGAGAAACCTCCACCTGGGGAGGTGGGGGAGGCTCGTTCGCGCCGCCTCTCCCTTCCAGTGCACCCCACGCCGTCTCCTGGCGCAGGTATATTTGATGGTTGGACCAGGGCACCGCAGGACGTGTCTTCAGGTCAAACGGATTGTGGGACAAGGTCCAGAATGGAAGAGTCACCAAAAGGCAATAAGTTCCGCCTGACCCCGGGAGCCGACCGCCTATGTCGGGGGCGATCTCAGGCCACACCAGGGCAACAAGACTTGGGGAGGGGGCAGGAGTCAAGCGCCCCCTCCGAGCCCGCGCCACCACACCGCCCCTCGGGGGCCTCTGTCAAGCGGCTCAGGGAGGCACCGCAGGCAGCGGTTCTTCAGATGAGTGGCTGTCAGCAGCGATCGTTGGTGCTGTGGTTGCGGCCGGAGGCCCCGCCTTGTCAACGCCCCAGCCTCTCCATCTCATAGGCCGCAGAGTAGTCGGGGAGAAATCCCGGGAACGGCGGCATGCATTTGGATTGATGTTGCAGCAGGCTGCCATGTAAATAGTTATTTAATAAAACGTTTTACCCTGTTACTTTGCTGGTGTGTTGTATATATTTATAATATTTGCATAGGGTTTGTCGTTGTTTTGGGCGGGGAGGGCGGCGGAGCCGAGCTGTCTTGCAGCCATCATGGCGTCGAGCTCAGTTCCTCTCACTAGTTTCATATTTCTCATGAGGGGTTGTTCCTAATGTTTCTATTTTAGCGAGGTCAAAAGAGATCCCATTAGTGGCCTACTGATTTTGCTTGATTCCTTTTGTTGTTTCTAACGATTTTTCACTATCTGCAAAGACTAAACAGAGTATTGCGACTCTGAGCTTGTTTGTAAATAGAGAATGAACCAAAGAGAACCATTTCAAAAACAGTAAATGCTTGGATAACAATCAATCAAATGGAGAGGGAAGCAGGCACGACGGATTACAACGGGGGCAAAGGCCTGCGTTACCTACCCTTCACTATCTGCAAAGAGAGAATACTCCTAAAAGAAAAGAGGGGTGGAGGGGGGCAGCATTCAAAGCACATCAGCGTGCATAGACACGAAAATGTTTTTACCTACCACGTACTTGACATTTTAAAGCTTTTAAAGCTTTTGATATTTGCTATTAAAAAACCATTGAAATTCACTGGAAAAACCATAGGTTATAGACCATATATAGTTAGGAATTAGCATTTACAAATGTCATCAGTGATGTCACTGACCATGTCATGAATGATGTAATATGTGACATCATCAGCAGTGGATTGCGGGTGCGCAATATATAGTTAGTGCAACTAACTATATATGCGAATTTCAATGGTTTTGTGTGAGTAAAATAAGGTTTTGTAAATGCTAATTCCTAACTATATATGGTCTATAACCCATGGTTTTTTCAGTGAATTTTCCAGGTTTTGTAAATGCTAATTCCTAACTATATATGGTCTATAACCTATGGTTTTTTCAGTGAATATATATATATATATATATATATATATATATATATATATATATATATATATATATATATATATATATATATATTCACGAAGGTCATCACTTTTAAGACAGAAAATCAAGACTTCCAGTCCCACAGTGACGAAGAGTCGACCCAAAAGAGTGCTGGTGCAAAGGTGGTTTATTCAAGTGAAGCCAGCGCTGCCGCCATGACGCGTTTCACCTTCGAAGAGGCTTGATCAAATGATATATATATATAAGCACTGGAAAACTAAACACCCACTTCCTTTACAAAGAAATGGAAAGTTTGCATCTCTGCAGCCTCTCTTATTTTTCACCTTGTTCATCTTCCGCACAATCAACACATCATCCACAAATACACACACCTACTTGCTGCCTTTCTTGGCTGGGCTT
Source organism: Lissotriton vulgaris (assembly GCF_964263255.1). Taxonomy (NCBI): domain Eukaryota; kingdom Metazoa; phylum Chordata; class Amphibia; order Caudata; family Salamandridae; genus Lissotriton; species Lissotriton vulgaris. The sequence continues at coordinate 160,044,155 of NC_141688.1, forward strand.
ATAAATTCTTCTTCTTTAATTCAAATTCAAAGTGCAGGCCCTTTATTCAGCCTTCTTGGTAAGAACTACCCGTGAATAGCAGTGGGTAATTTGCACACTTCCGTCCTTTCCTGGATCCTTTCTACTGCACACTGTGTGTACTTTATGCACTAGCTTGCTTCCTTAGATGTGGTACTCGTTTCTCTTGCTCCCACTGCAGAATCCAACACCCTAACTGTGTAATGAGTTGGAAATCCAAAGATCAACTTCACTGACAAGGCAGTGAGTAGTTTGCGTTGATGTGTTTTATCTAGGAACCCGATTCAATATTGTGACCCTATGCCCCTATACGGCTATAATCAATACATATCCCTATAATGGCATAATATTCAGAGCCATATTTTCAGTAAATCGCCTCTGCAGTCCATAACACAGCAGAAGCTACTTCCTTAGATTCCTAGAGAGCACACCGAGTTCTTTCGACACACCAAACCCCCAGCAACCTGGGTAAGCCCTGCTTGCTTTGTTTTTGGTTTGTAATAGAACTCCTGCGAGCGCTGTAAGAATGACCAGTTCTTAGTGACATCTTTATTGACAACTTATGTCCAAACCTTACTTCAAACTCGGCACCTTTCGGGTATAAATATACCAACGCTGCCTTAAGCAAATACGCGGTGGTGATTCTGGAGCAGAGCAGCTAATCTACTTTCCGAGAGCCCAGCAGAAGCGAGAAGCCCACGGACGCTGCCCCTCCTCTTTGACGCGCTGAGAAAGACGCTGTCTTTTCTCCTGCCGAGAAAATCCAGCTCCGGCGTTTCCAGTCTACCCTTGCGGGTGACTGGAATATCGAGTCCTGAGAGTGAGATACAAGACCTCCTACATTCTATTCCCAAGGTACGGTTCTGACTAAACCCTTAGAGAGAATTCTTGAACAGATCCTTGGCAACAAACCTACTTAACTTAAACTGCTACTTACTTACTCCTTCCCACGTATTAGACTTAGGTCAGGTACACCGGGGTAGGCATATTTTAGAAGCACCAGTTGAGCACGTTAGCCTATGTATATATGTATATATATATGTTATCCATTTTAAAGTGTCTTATGGCTAAGAAACCATATCAATGCTTTTACAGTATTATTTCGTAATACTACTTTTACTGTACGTACTTTACGTTATAACCAGTCTTGCAGTTGTGGCAATTCATTTATCTTGCATGAGAAGGAAGACTGCTCAATAAATAATATATTTTATTGAAAATGCCCGTCTCTCTATTCTCTGCACCATGGTGAAACTAAGAATGCACAAGTGACTGAGTGAAATAGCTGTCTATTGTTTCACACGACTCTAGAGATTGACTCTTATTCTGAGGGAGCAAAGTTGTCATGTTTATGTGGTTGTCAGAAACTGAATCCCTTCTTGTCTGAGCCAGGCAAGCTGATCACTTCCTATTCAGTCAAGAAAGTTTCCAGTGACCTCTGAGCTAGCTTGCGCAAACCTAAATTAAGTGTAACATATTCAGTAGAGACCTAGAAGACCTCAGTCCTACGTCTAAACTGCTGTTTATGTTATTCCAATGCGCAGGGCCTATAGGGAAAATAGGAACTACACTACATGGCGCCCAACGTTTGGTAAGGCGATAAAACTAACGCAAGACGTTAGAGTAACTCAGTCGTGCTTTTTCACACAGACCCTTTCTCCCGTAAATACTCCAATAGACGTCTGAAGTGGGTGAAAGGTTAAAATCCGCCGGAACTTAGTAGGAAGAGATTCCTATGTAGAGTTTCTGGTTTAGTCAACGTTGAAGGAAACAGTGTTCCAAAATATTGTGCACCTAATCTTTTGTCTCCTTGAAAACTGCTCTTCAAGCTTTTATTAAAACAATGTCAGAACATGGCGAAAACAAAGAAACCGATAAAGCCGCAGTAGATGCGAATCAACTGGGTTTCGATGTTACAGGGTTTAATGGACCGGGTGCAATTATCATCCCGGCAAACATAAGAAAAACTATAACTATAAAACTTATAGAAAACGGACTGTCATCACAAGGTGGTACAGTCATTTTCGTGATAGAGGCACACGAATATCGGCAGACAGAGATATTCTATTCATGGATAAACTTTCCAGCGGCAAGCGCTACAACACACGAGTTCCACTATTACAAAATAGAGGAACCACCAGAAGAATATACTCCTTTCGAGGATATTGAAATACCACTAAATTACCAAGAGCACCTGCTCTGGTTTAAAGGCGCCCTAAAACATAATGATACCATCACCAGGCTCGGTCTACTAGGTAGACTAGGAGCAACGTGGCCGGTTCTAGCCAGCTACACACCACATCCAGACATTGATAAAATGTCACACGAAGAACTTTTAGCACAGTTAAAATTACTGATTAAAATTCACTGGCAGTTAGTCCAATATGTAATGCGGACTGCAACAGTTCAACCAGCTGTTAATATTCCACAGCTGACCCCTCATCAGGGGAACACAAATAGAATTACACCACAGAACATACATTCATGTCTGGGGAAAACACGCACAAAACGGAAACAAATTCCATTCTGGCTGGCACAAAAAATAACTCAGATAGAGGCAGTATTCCCGAATACTACCCCTGTTGAGAAACACAGAATTCTGACTATCTGCCTTCCAATGGGGGACGCACCACATGTGGAGGACTGAGACACTTGGGGCACAGTCTTTGCTTTCATTTACCCAAAAACACATGGTGTTCCGTCCATGGCGGTAATACCAGATGTGCTAAAACAAATTCAGAATGAATACGGACCAGAACCTGCTTTAACTCTTGGTATGAAATTACTGAAAGACTTCAAGCAGGTCTCGGCTATATTACTAGCCAACATAAAAGGAGAAGCAGCATCTGTGGAGATCCGCCAAAAATTGAAAGAGACAGAATCATAGAAAAATGCTATGAAGAACTAGGTAGAGATAGTTTGGGTGGGAAGCCAGTGAAACCCCAACTACTTGAAAATCCTGAAAAATTATTTATTAAAAATAATCTAAACACTCCTAAAAAGAGCTGGGATGGAAATAAACAATCCACTCCCAAAGAAGCTGAAAAGCAAGTCAAGGAGATTTTAGATCAACTTGAATACCAAGGGGTGATTAAAACATGCACCTCTCAAATGAACAATCCTTTGTTTCCTGTCTCCAAACCGGACGATTCATATCGTCTAGTCTTGGACTACAGACACCTTAACTCATGTTGCAAAACATTTTCCATACAAAATTCGCACAGTGCGGCACTAATGAATAACATAGTTTGCAAAAAATACAAAACAACATTAGACATCTCTAATGGGTTCTTTTGTCAAAATATTGCACCGGAAAGCAGGTACTTGACCGCTTTCTCAATAATGGGGTCACAGAAAAATTTCAGTACGCTCCCACAGGGATTCAAGAACAGCCCAGGATTATTCTCAGCCAGAGTAACAGAGTTACTACAAATATATGATGATGAGGCATTATCCTATGTCGATGACATCTATCTCACAGACGACGACTTGGATACTCACTTGAAAAGAGTGAACACCATAATACTTGGGTTGGCAGCAGAGGGTTACAAATTAAACTTTAAAAAATCACGATTTGCCCATCTAACTGTCCTATTTTTAGGATACGAATTATCAAGTGAAGGCAAAAGCCTAGCAGACAACTTCTTAGAGAAGTGCGTAGTACTCCAAGCACCAAAAACGCTGAAGAACTTACAATCGATTCTAGGCTTCCTGAATTTCAGAAGAACTTACATTCTAAACTATGCAGAGAGGGTTAAACCTCTCTACGAATTAATAAAACCTGATTTTAAACCAATCACCTGGACTCAAAAACACACAGAAATTTTGAGATCGCTGCAAACAGACATGTTAGCTAAAACAAAATTAGAAACACGTGACAATACACGAAACCTTGTAATCCGGGTCATCCCAGGAAGATGCGGATTCATGTACCTGACCTCTAATGAGGGAGAAACGGTACCAATAGCTTACACACAAACAGAAAAAACATTCAGTCTCACAGAAAATACTGTAAAGGCAGTTTAAACTGCTGTAGCAAGAGAACGAGCACTAGACCAAGGCAAAAGAATAACTGTTTTCACAGCAGAATCAACGTTCGAGGCGCTATTCAGCCAAGTATATCTAAAAACAGTGGCACTAGATCCGAAATGGATACAGTGGGAAAATTCTCTTGCTGCACAAGATGTGACATACTATTTTGTCCCGAACATGAAAAAACTGAATGATTTAGAATATGAAAAAGAATATCCTCTGCCAATCGAAATTCTGCTTCTCCAACAATACTCTTGTATAATCTATACAGACAGATTTGTATAGCATTACAATGTAGATGATAAATCCTACAATGCAGCCTGCGCGATTGTTAAAGGTCGCTGGCTCTGCGGTAAATTCAGACCGAAAATAACAAAAACTGAATCACTGAGAAAATGTTCGGCTCAGAGAGCTGAAATCAGATCTTTAAAGATGGCGCTTGAAAATGCCGAACGTAAATTCCCGACTCTAATCGTGTGCGATTCGCATTTTTGCGTCAATTCTTACAATAATGATTTGCAGAACTGGGTTCAAAATGATTACAAAGATGACACAGGTGCCACAATCAAGCATAAAATCCTTTGGAAACAAGTAGTTATTTTACAGAAAGAACTACAAAAGACTCACATGATACACACTCTGAGTCATCGACGCGATGGCGTTTACGTTGCAGGGAATTCATTGGCTAATACTGCCACAGCGGAAGCAACTAAACCGGCTTCCGTAGCCACAAAAACGCGTTCAGAAAAATACATAGACGGGGAAACCATGCTGGCGGTAAAAAGTCTTCAAAAGGCAACTGTGCAGCACTACCTGTGAACTATCCACTCAATTATACATACGTAATTGATGCAAACTCCGTTCCTTTTGCTCGAATCCCTGGAGTGGGGGATAGGGTAATTCCAAACACGAACTGGAGAATCTTTTTAATAGCAGACGCACACATGGGTATAGGTCCAAGGCACAAACAGATGAAGGAATCTCTGACAGAATTACAATCAGAATACTGGTGGCCGGGGATGAGCCTGCAACATTACACATTTGCAAAGAGCTGTCCAGACTGCAACAGAGACCGCAGTAATGAGCCAACCGGAGTAATGCCATGGCCATTTCTGTAGGTAGCATAAGGCTATCGACACATGAAATCCAGCGTCCTATTAATTACTTTTAAGACTATATTCACTTAAAAATGTGGCCCCAGCGCTCGGCTGACGCCAGAACTGTTATAAAAGATTTGCGAGTCTTTATCGGCACATATGCAATTGCCATGCTTCATTCTGACCAGGGTCCTGCTTTTAGCTCTCGAGCTTATAAGGAGGCCATGACCAGCATGGGCATTGGGTTGCGGTTCTCTTGTCCCTTCCATCCTGAGGGAAAAGGGGTTATGGAAATAAAAACCGAGACATAAAGCAATCTATAACGGCGAAGGTATTAGGTTCGGGTGATGGGTGGGTCCATCATTTAACAAGTGTCCAACATAGTCTAAATACCTTGCCAAGAAATTCTCTAAAAGGTTTCAGCCCGTACAAACTATTGTTCGGAACTAGAATGTATGTTCATGACTTAGATAGTCATGCTTCAGTGGTAGAAGATAAGAAAACATGCTTTGACATCAAAGATCGTTTGGCTGTTTTATAGGACTTAAATGAAACAAGAAAAGCCCTGAGCAACATAAAGTTAAAACAGCAGCCAACAACCACTGAAGACACACCACCTGTCCCAGCAAGACCTGTCTGGATTCCAAAGATTGGGGATCTGGTCAAAGAGAAAATAGCGGTGAAGAAGGAATTTGGGCCTTCTTGCAGAAAAGCAGTACCTGTCTTAGCAATCAACGGAACAAGATCAGTTGTACTACCGCCCCTTGCTGGTAAAAAGGAGAACCGAGTTGTATCCATCGACCTGGTAAAAACACAATCATGTGGCCAATATTAAGTAGTAGGCCCAGTGGACTCCCAAGAAATAGCAGAATACCAAAATTTGCTACAATCCAAGAGGTTCAAACTGAGAGACTAATCACATTTGATAAACCTACAGTGAATAAAAAGGGTCTATGCAACAACAATGACATGGAACTTGTGCCTCTTGAACCCCAAATTGAAACAGTTCCTCAAGAAACACCAGTCTACAATGATGTAGCATCAGAATATGCTAATGAAAGGAAAATTGAAAAAACAATTCCACCAATTGACAGAACTGCATCTGGCTACTTCATCAATTTCGATAACTTTTCTGAAGATGAAAGCGAGCCTGAAGTAATGCCAGCAACAAAGACTTTTAAAGACAAAGCAACAGAACTCTTTCATCAACTCAAAGAAACCTATCTCATTTCTCCATGGTTAGAATTTTGGATTGTGCTAGGGGTATTTTTCCTCCTTCTTTGGCTCATCATGGTACTTTGTTTGGGAAAATTCATTGAAGGAAAATACAGTACAATGGACACAGCAAGTCAGAACATCAACTTAGTTCTGAAGCCACACAAGTCATCTCACATTGAGAAAAGAGAACTATCATCGGTGAATGTCAAAGCCATTCCAATACCCGGCGGGGTAGTTTGGGACAAAACAGATTACGAAATATATGGACCGGTCTAACTCTTGAAATATCCTCATCAGTTTAAGGTTTCATTAAGAGACTTTGTAAAACCAAGTACATTCTCTGATGATTGGGACTTTGAAAGCATAAATAATATGATGTCAGACTTAGTTTTGTCAGCAAAATTTACAGAACAAGATTATTTGCAAGGTTCATCGAATTATGAACAGTTGTATTGTTATACCCATTATGCAGACCACTATTTGCATAAATCTGCTCGACCTAGAAATGTTTTTAAATATAATCAATGGGAACATTGTGCTACTCCACCTAAAAGCAGTTCAAAAACATTCTATGAGAAATTCCAGTACTTCTCAGGGTTTACACAAGTGATGCAGAAACATTTTATTATAAACTGTTAGATAAAACAGGGACAAAAACCATGCTGACAAATACTAAATTGATATATTCAGAAGCATTTTATGAAAAAATGATTACATTTGGTTTTGATTTCTGGAAAAACAACATTGAAACAAAAACCATCTGGGGTACAAAAGAATGGCAGGTACAAGGCCTAGAAGCATTGTTTAGAGCCTGCATGATCCCAGAACAAATAATGCTCTTGAATGACACCATTCAACAAACTACCTGTTTTGGCCTAGCCAAAATCAAAGACTTAAACAACCCGTCTATTTCAAAGCCAATACCTGATAACACAACCACAGATATTGAGATAGATGTATCACAAATTTTACATCAAAATAGAACACATCCTGATTCCTGATTGGAAAAAATGGTTAATCTGGCCAACAGACACAAATAAATGTCAAGATAGATTCCTGAACAAAATACAGGGGTTAAAAATGACCAGACCGGACCCTAGATACTCCCAGAGACAACATCCAGGGATAGTAACAACATACAGTGTAGGGAAACTATGCCTTGAATGGCTACAAACATCCACACTGGCACAAATTAAGCAACACTTATCGTTACTTAAAGATGGTGCTGACTTGCGCGATCTCATAATGGGACCACGCAAACAGCGTCAAAAATGTTTCATAGCAGCCAGTATATACGCTGCTTACAACAAGGCATCGAAAGTGACTCTAATTGAGACAGCAGAGAAAATACGAGAAATTGATTGTATTAATTTGGAAAAATCACTTTCTGTTGTGGACAACGGGTTAATGACTCTGTCCTCCAGAATATATTCACTGGACAGCATTGTATCATCTGCTATAGATATAATAGATCAGGACTTGCTAATGTTACAACATGGTCAGTCCCAATTACGTTCTATTGTACAGCTAGGCTGGACATTGCAAAACCTCTGTTCAGGCTATGTGCCCTGGCGTTTAATCAACACAACGTCCTAGTTCTCTATCTTTAACCTTACTGATAAACAAATCTGTTTGGCACAGAAAGGAGCAAACTATACGATTCTGAGCATTGAAAAACTTGAGAGATTACCATTGACAATGTCAGAAAGACCTGTCATTGAATGGATAATACACAGGATTATCACAATTCCGATAACAACTTTCCAATTTAATAAATGCCAAGAGTATATACCAGCAGGCCAGTCTGAAAGGTTGGGTAAAGGGTACAATAAAACAACATGGAAATTACCATATACACACACGTGTTATAGTTACAAAAACCAGAATGTATTTCTTAGTGGTAATAATTATAAACAATCACTGAGTGGTATACTTCTGTGTCAGGGTATTAATTTACATGGGGCCTTTGAGGGGACTTCAAATAACCTTACATGCCACCAGCATGGCATGGCACACCTGCAACACAGATAGAGCCATTCTTTAGACAACTTTCTAACAGGAGTTACGTTCTAATAACGGACCACAGCTGTTGTGGTTCGGTGCCAGGGAAAGCATATCTCTTAAGCGTCAGTTCCATGGTCACTTGCCGTATGCAAGCATTGTAGCCTAACGGCCCTGGAGACTCAGAGGCGACGATTTGGCCTCAGTTGAATATCTCTTCTATACGAATTGATACTTTAAGCAGAATGAAGTCTGTGCTTTTACAGACAACAGTGCACATCACGTCATCAAAAGAAACGTATGATCTTCAAGTTGCAAGGACAACAGCAGAGATACACTTTTATCAACTAATTGCCCGTGCATTTCGCAGAAATGCTCAGCCAAATCCTAAATATGTCGAATGCCAGTGGTATCTCGAATGTATTTAAGACAATTTTTTCGGGACTGTTAACTCCCTTCGAAGCAGTCCTGGGCCTCTTTCCCAATCTCGTCCATTCGATTTTTGGTGGCCTACCACTACTTTTGGGACTCATAGCAGGAATCTTATTTCTGACTCTTCTGCTCCGATATGGCAAACCAAAACGCAGACATGACTCCGGCAAGGATGGAAGTAACGATCCTAGCAATAAGCTACCGGGACCTAATACCTAAAGTCCTTGGATTAGCCCGGCTAAGAGATCTGAATATGACATGGTTTCTTTCGTTCAGACCTATATGGCAGAACTGCATCTTACCTGTGCTTCGATGTATGCTATGCGGAGAAGAATGCGTGTTAGACCCCTGTCTTACACTACAATCAGCAGTACCAATGGATGTAGATATTTTGCTAAGTCCAGTAATGGCTCTTGCATCGTGTTGTCCCCAGCGGTTACCAATCCTGATGACGGCATTCGTTGAGACTTCTGCACTACGATTAGGTGGTGGCAGTGAAGCAAGGAATGAGAGCAACATCACCCAGGTACGACCTTCTTTGAGCATTGCTGATCCTGAAATCGATGATAGCAATCATTCTCACGACTGCCCGGTCACAGCACTATCATCCTTGGTTGAACTTTCACCTGAAGCTGTAGACTGTTTTTTTGCACATCTATCTGAAGTCATGTTCTCTCCTGAACCAAAATAATAACTTTAAACCAACCTGCACACAGCTTTCCCCAGAACTCTGAATTCGGCCTTCAGCTTTGAAAAACAAAAGCGACTGAAAACATTTGGAACTATATTTTTCCCTGAACGAATTTATTTTTTCCAAAATTCCAAAATATTTACCTTTTTTTGGCACTTGTTCTCTGCTTGAAGTAGAACTATTCATAAAGAACAGAGCTTCTATTATTAGCAAACCTAGAGACAATATATTACCGCAGCCTCTAGCAATCTCACATGCAATTTCATTTATATGTGATGACATAGTCTCGACCTTCTCTTCTGTAAATTAAGAGACGTTTTCATGTGTAATTTTCGCAAATCGTTCAACTGAAGATATATGCAAAAAAATTTTGAATGATTACACTGCTTAAAAATGTACAGTACCTTTAACTTTCCGTGTATTTCGCATACACCATTTCAAATGCAAAAATGTACTTTGGGGTGGGTTGTAATACACATGCATCTTTTTGCTTAGTTTTTAGTGATTGATGGACATAAGACCGTGGAGTGGGTGATGTGTTTTATCTAGGAACCCGATTCAATATTGTGACCTTATGCCCCTATACGGCTATTATCAATACATATCTCTATAATGGCATAATATTCAGAGCCATATTTTCAGTAAATCGCCTCTGTAGTCCATGACACAGCAGAAGCTACTTCCTTAGATTCCTAGAGAGCACACCGAGTTCTTTCGACACACCAAACCCCCAGCAACCTGGGAAAGCCCTGCTTGCTTTGTTTTGATTTGTAATAGAACTCCTGCGAGCACTGTAAGAATGACCAGTTCTTAGTGACATCTTTATTGACGTCTTATGTCCAAACCTTACGTAAAACTCGGCACCTTTCAGGTATAAATATACCAACGCTGCCTTAAGCAAATACGCAGTGGTGATTCTGGAGCAGAGCAGCTAATCTACTTTCCGAGAGCCCAGCAGAAGCGAGAAGCTCAAGGACGCTGCCCCTCCTCTTTGACGCGCTGAGAAAGACGCTGTCTTTTCTCCTGCCGAGAAAATCCAGCTCCGGCGTTTCCAGCCTACCCTTGCGGGTGACTGGAATATTGAGTCCAGAGAGTGAGATACAAGACCTCCTACATTCTATTCCCAAGTTACGGTGCTGACTAAACCCTTAGAGAGAACTCTTGAACAGATCCTTGGCAACAAACCTACTTAACTTAAACTGCTACTTACTTACTCCTTCCCACGTATTAGGCTTAGGTCAGGTACAACGGGGTAGGCATATTTTAGAAGCACCAGTTGAGCATGTTAGCCTATGTATATATGTATATATATTTTATCCATTTCTTATGTCTAAGAAACCATATCAATGCTTTTACAGTATTATTTCGTAATACTACTTTTACTGTACGTACTTTAGGTTATAACCAGTCTTGCAATTGTGACAATTTATTTCTCTTGCATGAGAAGGAAGACTGCTCAATAAATAATATCTTTTATTGAAAACGCCCGTCTCTCTATTCTCTGCACCCTGGTGAAACTAAGTATGCACAACTGACTGCGTGAAATAGCTGTCTATTGTTTCACACGACTCTAGAGATTGACTCTTATTCTGAGGGAGCAAAGTTGTCATGTTTATGCGGTTGTCGGAAGCTGAATCCCTTCTTGTCTGAGCCAGGGAAGCTGATCACTTCCTATTCAGTCAAGAAAGTTTCCAGTGACCTCTGAGCTAGCTGGCGCAAACCTAAATTAAGTCTAACATAGTCAGTAGAGACCTAGAAGACCTCAGTCCTACGTCTAAACTGCTGTTTATGTTATTTCAATGCGCAGGGCCTATAGGGAAAATAGGAACTACACTACAGCGTGTCTCCAGCCTTTCTTATTTTTCACCTTTTTCATCTTCCACTCATTCAACACATCATCCACACATATACACAACTACTTGCTGCATTCCTTACCTGTGATTATCAACTATTCTTCTATTTCATATTCCTATTCAAAGTGCAGGCCTTTATCAAGCCTTTTTATTGTAAGAACTACCCCGGCCGAAGGCACTGTAAATTTGCACACTTGCTCCCTTTCTTGGCTGGTGTTATCAATTGTTCTTCAATTTGATATTCTGATTCAAACTCAAGGTCCTTTATTGAGTCTTTTTGTTGTAACTACTGTTGCAGGAATTCTGTTCCTACACAAAACTGTGCATAAAGACTTAGGACCTCAGTGAATTACGGTGTACCAAAGCCCACCTTAGTACCCAAACCCCCTACCAGACTAGCAATCAGTGACTCATTGGTTCTTCGTCCTATAGCAAAAACACCAATGACTAGTCAACCCAGAACATGCGACTTAGATTACCTAAAGTAAGGTGGATAACAAGAGCACTCTTTCGTTATAGTCTTACACCAGTCCAAAACAAGGAGTAAATAAAGTCACGTGCAAGTTTGAAATGTTTATTTCTAACGCCGTAATCTCATGCGCAGTACCTTAGATAATACAACCAAACATATTATGAGCAACAAGGTTGTCAGCATTGTTGATATTCCATAAAATACAAAGGGAGAAAGCATCCTATAATGCTACAGGGAAACAGATTTAAAATATACCTACATTTCACCCTCCCTACCTACCAGGTTAGTTTATAACTACAGAAGGTCTCATAGGATTACATGGGCGGACCCATACCTCTGGTACTCAGCAGTAGTGGATCTTATTGGGTTCTTCACAAACTGTCAGGATATGAATGTTCTCCAACTGTGAGTAATTATGCCTCCACAATGCATTATTAAACGCACCAGTGGCCACAGCTGCATATGTGTTATGGGTCGAACGTGCAAGGATCATTCCGAATAATGGACACACTATCGAAGATAATCTTGATGTTCCATGCTCTCACTATACACACTAAACTAGCGAGGCAGTCTAGAAATGTGGCATAACAAATTATTCTCATGAGAAGCAAAATACTCAGCCTTCTTTAAACAATATCACAAGTGCGTGTCGTGTGCAAATCAGAGCAGGAAAGCAAAAATGGCCCTTAAGCTTCTGCCTACGACACCCTCCCTTGATCAAAGCACGTGATATAAATGTGGGCAATTTAGGAACGCAGAGTCCAAGCCTGAAAAGCAGAGTCAAGTTCAAATTTGCAAAAAAAGTTATGCGCTGTTTGATAGAAAACAATAACTAAATAATAAAGAATAGGTAGAAAAATCAAAGAGTCTTAATCCAACAGTGTATAAGTATAGTATGTAGCAACAGCCTCCAAGAGGAAGTCATTGTTCTCATCTGAAAACATTTCAGCCATCCAATTCAATAGTGAGAATGAACATACATGTTCCTCAATGACCGGAGCCTCTATCACCATCACAGGAAAACTCGGGTCATCTTTAATGTACCTGCGTGCCAAGAAGTCAAGCGTCGCTGCAAAACATTCCAACGTCCCAATATTCCATGTATGGTTGCTAAGGCCATAATCCCGCAGCCAGAACAGAGCAAGTCATGAACCACTAAGGGGCTCATCAGCTGGTCATAATCCGCATTGGGAGACCCTGTACTGTCGAAATCGCAGCTCAGGCAATGGAAGACAGGTTGAACGCATGTGAAAAAGGAGAATCGAAACGATAATCCATAAACTGCACTCAATGTAGCCAGAGGCAGCGCTCCGTAATAACTAAGCATTCGGTTGCAGAGCAGCAACAGCCGGGACATATTCTCGTGTGCTGCAGGATGTGCATCCATATTTAAGTAAACAAATGAATAGAAGCACACCGGCAACTAATGCGAGTATTAAGGGGAATCCACCAAAGATGCTGGAAAAAATTGAATGAAAAAATGCTGAGAAGACGCCAAATATAGTTTGAAAAGAAGTCACAAGGCCACTGCTTCTAACTTTAAAAAAGTAAAGTAACCCCGTAGTCAAGGACGCATCAAAGATACTCTGAATTAACTCCCCAAAATGCAGGGGCACGTCTGTATTTAATAAATCATGCACTTCTGTGCGGGTGTTTGCTACATGAAGGACAAATGTTACTCTAGCAGATGTAAGAGCGACCTCTTTTTGAGACAATAGCCCTATTATACGGCTCATTTGATTGACTCTGCTTTCAAGGTCGGAATCGATGGCCAGATGGAAACATCCAGCTTCCCAGGCAGAGGAGTAAACACAACATTTTTTATAGCAAATCACACGCTCAATTTTCATAATCATGTAAGAGATGCCAGCTAACATTGCACAACAATCTGCATTATTTCAAATTAAATAACTTACGTTTCCAGTAAACTGAACGTTGGTATGATAGCACGTGTCGGAGTGCCTTTCAAAACTCAGGCCAAATTAGGCACATCTTGATTTCAAGAGCCATTCAAGTGTATGTGTCTACAAATTAAGGAGTGATCTGGTGCTATTGTGAAATCCTCGCCATTCAGATAAACTTCTTTTCCCACCCTCAGGCACCTATCTGTAAATGATAATACCCAAGCTTCATGGAGATAAGGGTTGCCTAAAGATGCATATCTGCCTATAGCATAGTATTTCATGCAAACCTCAAACTTAAACAAGCTAAAAAGTAACGTTATGATACCGTGGATAAGCCACACAGCTGATTCGGATCTCCAATGAGTGACCACTTCTAACCATTCTCCTAGCTCGCCCTGTGCTCTGATTTGACAGTGAGAGAGTGATCGTACCATAGTTAGTACTGCTAATCATCCTCAGCATACGCTATGAATACGCTTTCACATTACGCGTTGCATCAAAGCTTCCGTGTGACATCATGTACGGCGCCCCGTACGCAAAGACGCAAATGTTTTTAATTGTTTAAAAACATATATTTATGAATTTAATGAACATACTAACAGAAGACATTATCTAGGATAATTATGAAAAAAAATTTAAGTTCCAATAATCCTATATTACTTTTAAAAGCAAATACACAAATTGCGGTGGAACGTCATGCGTACTCGCATCGTAAGAGTACCGTAAGCACAGATAAGCGTACGCAAAGCCATGTGACTTTAAAAGAAGAGATTTGATTGGTTCATAACACTTCCCATTACAACAGTTGAAACTCCGTCCCATTTTAATGATTCTATTTTGACTTTGTAAGAAGAAGCACCTCTTCTGAGAATCTTGTCAAATAGTACAGAGTTTACCACAATAACAGCAATGGACTCATCTTCCAGCCATTCTTCAAAGGAATATTTCATTCCTGAAGAACCTTCAAAGAAGAGGGAAGAAGCTCTAATTTGGCAGTTTTTTACTTTTCCATACGTGCAAAAAAAGCTTAATTCTCCAAAAGGAACCTGTAAAATGATCCCAACTCTTTCAAGGGGTGATCCATCTAAAAAATACTCCTTTGGCACAGCAAATATGGATCGACACGTGAAGAACTTACGCCCCAACAACTTTGCTCGAGCTGCAACACGGAGGTTGAAGGACAACCCACCTGCTGCTGCACCAAGCACGTCAACTGCTGCACCAGCATTTTCAGCAAGCAGTCCACACCTACAAATGGATAATGATTTTGCTAAAATTAAAAATCTATGCATTTATTGCAATAAACTTTTGTGTTATGGGGAACAGTCTATTGACCTGATGAAATACAGGAAGCAGGAGCATCGCTGTCCTCGACATTCGTTTTCTTTTTTCATTGTTATGTTCCTGTTGGACAGTTCCAAGCCCCCCATTATAGAAAAAAAATGCCCCCAGGATTTGTCCCCCCAGGAGCTAATTAAGATTAAAAAAATTAAAAATTAAAAATTAAAAATTGAGCCTAAAGATCAATGTGGGACCCCCTGAGCAGGCCTAGAGGGTCAACATGTTTCTACACTGCCCCCTTCCCTTATTTTTCAACTTTGTTTTACTGTTTTCTTGTGACTCGGTACTATCGACCCACAAGATGGCTGCCAATACTTCCTGGTTTGAAGTGTTGACAGACAGTTGACATCCAATCAGCATGCAACTCGTGCTCGTAATTGTACGGATTTCGGTATGCGTGCCGTACTTCGTCTCTAAATATCACTATGATTTTACTTTTGATTTTCTCAGGAACTACTGAACGGATTTACAACATTAAAAAAAACACAATCTGCAAACGGAACTCTACCTCTCTGCCAAATTTGGTGTAATTCCGTTCAGCCGTTTGGGCTGTAGCCCTGGCTAAAGGTCCCTATGGAAAATTGCATGGGAAAAACACATTTTGGGACCCCCCTTTTGTCTCGGCCCCCACTTGACGAATCACCCTTAAACTTTCAGGGAAGGAGCAGAGCAGAGCAGGCCATTTTCTTGGAGAAATTCGCGAAGATTCGTCCACCGGCGCCAAAGTTATTCCAAACAGAATGTTGTGGATTTCCTTTGGAAAATAGGTTTTGACTATAACTACCTACTGGCGATTGCCAGTAGGTTATATATATATATATATATATATATATTTATGCCTGCTGAACTGCTAAAAATGGATAATAAAAGCTTGTTGTATCACTCAGGAAGTCGTGTGGTGGTCCTTACCTTCTGTGGTCTCGACTGGCAAACAGATATTGCTTTATATATATATATATATATATATATATATATATATATATATATATATATATATATATATATATATATATATATAT
Source organism: Lissotriton vulgaris (assembly GCF_964263255.1). Lineage (NCBI taxonomy): Eukaryota > Metazoa > Chordata > Amphibia > Caudata > Salamandridae > Lissotriton > Lissotriton vulgaris. The sequence goes on from NC_141688.1 coordinate 160,060,233, forward strand.
ATATATATATATATATATATATTTTGTACAACTCTATTTTTTTAATTGATATCTTTTTTTCACTATTTTTGTATTTACTAGGGGTGGGCGTAGTTCGCGAAGTAGCGCTACGCGAAGCTACGTGAAGTGCACTTCGCACTACGTGAACTTCGCGAAGCACTACGCAAGCTGCTTAGTAGCATGTTCACACTGTGCAAGATGCATTTTCAATTATTGCACAGTGCGGACAGGCATCCGGCACTGTGCAATCATTGAAAACGACATCTTGCACAGTGCGAGCTGCAGTTTTCTGCTGCTCGAGTAGATTATTACTCGAGCAGCAGTTTTCTCAACGCGAACTGGTAGTTTCTCATTGAGAGCGGTCGCGAGCATGCGCAACCACTCACAATGAGAAACCTGACTTTCCCGCGTTGAGAATCTCGCCGGGATGTCATTTTGCTTGCTCACGGTCGCGAACTTGACGTTGAGGAACGCGAACAAGCAAAAATTGACCGCTGCACTACGCTACGCTGCACTACGCGTGTTCGCACTGTGCTACGTGCAGCTCGCGTAGTGCGAAGTTGCGCAAACTTCGCAAACTCTGCGAGCGTAGCGTAGTGCTTCACCCAGGGTTAGTATTTACCCGTTTAAGTATAGGGAGTCTATATTTTTGTATTCTATATTTTTATATCGATAATTTTTACATCAATATTTATGAGGTTCATATTGTGTCCCGGAACAGTGCTATCCCATGATTGGGAGTATTGAAGACCTTGCGCCTTTCAAAGGTTCATTGTGAACGTAAGACACTAATAAACTTAGAATGCAGTCTGTGGTTTCAAAGAAGGCATATCTGTGTCAACCGAAACACCTGCATTAGTGCCCAAGGATTGGCAAAAATAGGGTATAAAAAAAACACCCTAACCTACTGCATGGAGCCTCGAAATCCAGTTGGCGCTTGCCAGGTTGGATGGACCTTTGCCAACATTTTGCAAATGGAGCAAGGACAAAAACACAGGTCATATTTATCATCAACTGTTACGTTCAACATTTATCAGTCAATGACAGGAGATTGTAGAAGTTTCCAAAACCTTTATTTATCTCTAAGGGGCCCATTAGGATTGCAGGCGGATCGCCCCCGCTGGGCCAGCGGTAGCCACTGCCGGCCTGGCGGGGGCGATCTGCCCGCCATCCATCCATGATTCACCCCCGCCACATTAGGATGGCTGGGGGGTTCGCGGCTGATGGGAAGACCGTCCACCTCTTTTCCGACAGTCGACAGATTGACCGGGCGGAAAACTGCCACAATATGGTGGCGGTGTCTGTAAGACACTGCCATCCATATTATGATGAGGGCGGAGATGAGCTTTTCCATGGTGGTGTTGCCACCATGGAATGGCATGCGGTCTTCGCTGTTGGGGTCCCATAGCGGGCCCCAGGATGCGGTGGGGGTGGGGGTTGCACATTGGCATGGACAAGGTGGCAGGCACCATGAGGTGCCTGTCACCTTGTGCATGCCAACGCACAACCTGCATTCCCAGCATTGTGGGAGGTGGTGCTGTGAGCACTGCAGACCACAATGCTGGGAATGGGGGATGCCACAGCCATGGTGGCGGTGGCATCCTAATGGCTACAGCGGGACCGCCGCACCTTTGGCGGGCGGTCCTGTTCACCATATAGGCCCCTAAATGATGAGTATGATTTTGTCATCTTTGTTCCAATTAGTACAGATTACAGAAATTTTGAATAAAAGATTTATTAGTGACAGCATAAATAAAATTGAGTGCTCCATACATGAGATTTGTCATTAACCTAGCTAATGGAGCCTAACCAACCCTAATTAAAGATCCCATGAAGAGGTCGCTCTAGAAAAAAGCAAGATTTTGGAGCACAGGTAAATTCTTGAACTTCCTTTAAAGAGTGGGTCGCGAGACACAGCTGAGTTCCCCACATATGCAGTAGCAACCATCGAAATATCAGTGTTAGAGGAATGACCGTTGCAATAGCATTGATCAAGTGGAATCAGGAGAAAGGAAGGGAAAGTCACTCTTAACAAAGCGTTCAGCAACGAGGAATGAGGTAGACGAGTCCTCATGGAGCAAATCTCTCTTTTAAGCATCACAAAGGGTGTCTGTCCTCACTAACTAGGAACAATCAAATGTAATATAAAATTACACAATAATTATAAGAAAATTAGTAGGTGTTTGATGCGCTTATCCAACGAAAACCGTTCATCTGATGGTGTTGTCAACATCATTTGCTTCTTTACTCGATTCCCAGAGTAAACATTAATGCCAGTACATAGTAAAGTGAGTGTTGTGCCTTTTGAAACAGAGGAAAGGATACATGAGATCCTTCTTACCTAAGCTATTAGCTGTGTTCAATGTCCCGTTGTGAATAAAAAGGGGCTAGTCAAATGCACTGAAACAAAACTATCAACAATGTCCTAGTTAAGCATACATGAAATATATCTAAATTATTATTCATTCTAACAATCTATTCAATATGAATCCACAGCAAAGTTTGTTGTTAAAAAAGATAATCTAATATGGTGTGATGACGCAAAAGCACATAATCTCGAAGTCAGCATTTTTTTTGCGGGATGCTGGTGTTAGGTAAAGTTCTACATTTAGTTTAACTGTGAGCAAGAATCAAAAGAAAATATGGCTTGGGCTTATTTACAGGAGCACCCTGAGAATGATAGCCTACTAAGTTTTTTTCTTTTCCTAGGTATTTCACACACATTTGAACCAAGCACATTTCCCCTATGTGGGATTTACTTATGCATTCTTTTAGCAGAGTTAAAATACTTCATAAAGACTAAGAGATTCTTTTCACGCTTAAAGTAGGAACATTTTCCTTATGTGTTATTTCTTTATGACAAATCATTTCTGCAAAGGTTTAAGTGCATTCTAAGGTGCAACTCTAATACGATTGAAAGTTGAGATTTTGCTGTAAAAAAATTATTTCTTACAATTGCATCAATACATAGTATTCAACATTTCAAAAAAGGTGGGGGGGCTTCCTTGTTTGGTAGATACGTTTTTTAATTGGGCCTGAGGAAAAACCCTAGCTTCAAGAATCAACAATATGTGAACACTATAGGTCCCATTTCCAAACTGTTGGCGCAGTGCAGCGCAGCCTGCCTTGCTGTTGCACTGACGTGCCTCAAAAGGGCAGGAATGTGCCATGTCTACAAGATACCACGCATTCCTGTCCTTCTCCCCTGTGCCGGCGCACAAACAGCAGCTGTGCCAGCACAGTCAACTTTGAATTATGTTGCATGGGTGTCTGCGTTGCGTGGATGATTGTTTTTGTGCAGGAAGTGAATCCTTCCAGCACAAAAACAACAATTGATGGCATTTTCATCTGTCTGTGCATAGAAAGCGAAAATAAAATAAAAGTATTTCTCCTCATTGTACCACTTCTATGCCTTTCCCTGGGGAATCTGATGCATTCTTATGATTTCTTGGACTAGGCATTTTTGGCATTTTTGCTACCATGAGGGGCAAGTGCTAAAGGGTTGCATTTGGTGCTCAGTTTTGGCCTCATACTAAAGTGAGGCTTCTGGGTACAAGTTGTAGGAGCCTCTAATTGCCTTGGGGCTTCTGAAAACGTTCCTACAGAGACGAAAGTTGAGTATTAGTGAGAGAAAAGGAGGGAAAAAGAAGGCAAGTAATATATACAGAGAGAGGGGAAAAAGGGAGACAGAATGAGAAAGTATAAGCAATAGACTGGCATATGTTCAAGGAAGTGGCAGAGTGAGGCGTTAACCTTAATGGCTTAACACCTCACTGAACCACTTCAGAAACCCAATGCTGCACCATATTTACAACGATATAATGCAGCCTTGCATTTCCCCCTGCGATGGCGCTCCACTTAGCAGTAAAGCGCCAACAAAGGCACACTTGCACAATAGTAAAAAGGTGTCTGCATGCAGGGGGAAGATTGTGTGTGTACAGGAAGGTCACCCTTTAAATGCCATTTTGTCACTTCTGTGTGTGCTGCCTAATGCTGCACACCAGGAAGGGAAGTCAAAAAATTAATTTTTTTTTAAAGAATATTTATGTACAAGATGGAAACCTTCCTGTAAATAAACAATCAAAGGCATTTTGCACTAGGCAGCACAAAAAGAAAAAGCAAAAACGAGGAAAAATAATGCATTTCTCCTCGTTTTGCCAAGTTAAGACAAGGTTTTCCCTGGTCTTAATTTTGGCGCTGCCTTCTATTAATGCTGCCCTTGTAAATAGGGACAGGGTCAAAATCAATGGGTGTTGAGGTGGAACGCCCACCGCAACACCCACTGCCCACCTGTTTCAATCTAAGCATGGCGTGTAAGGGGGCCTTATTTACAAGGCAGCATTAAGCCTAGTTAAGTGGCTTGACGCTGCCTTGTAAATAATTCAGAAAAGGGGGTGGTGATGAACAGAGTATCTGAATTAAGCAGAACAATCCTACCAAGTCCAAAGATCAGGGCTTGATCCGTCGCCGTTTTTTAGCTCACTGCACCATCCCAGCTCAGAACCTGGCTATATGCAAATTAGTCTGTCCCTGGCCCAGTGCATCATGGGAACAGGGCAAACCAAACTACCAAGCCAATTCTTATACTGGGAAGGAAACAAGCTTCCGGGGACCGGTTTCTGGCATTTCAGCCGTCTTCTGCCCGGCTTGCTTGAATCCTGATGGGTCCCATTCCTGACCTGGCTTGGCTCTTCTTTTTTTCTCGCCTGCTCCCTCTTGTAGCTTTCCATTCTGTAAACCCCACTGTCCCCCCTTCGGCTGCCTTCCGCTCTCATTCGTCAGTTCCGGCCGCCGCGGCCCCCCCTGATCCCCTATTACCCTGTTGGCCTCCCCGCTCCCGCCTCCCAGCTGCACCTCCCTCACACATCCCAATTTATGGCAGCCGCTGTGCGGCCGTGCCGCTGGTGTGCCTTGGCACGCCTAAGGCAAGCCCGTCTGTGCCCGTCTCTGCCTGGACTGCGCCCAGCGCCAGAACCCCTGGCCCCCGCAGACGCAACAACTCCCGACTGAGCTACGATGCCAGCAGTTTTCTGCCGCTAAAACAGCGATAATTTTAACACCCTGCTTGATAATATGCCCCTATATGTCTGCAAAATAGACAATTTTGCTCTCTCAGGAAGTTAAGATCTATTGTCCTCCCAGACTCTTTCGAACACTTTTACCATGTCGGGATCTTAGATCTATCGATCCACAGGCCCACTTGGCAATTGGAGTACCTCCTTACTTGAGGTTCTATCCCCGTATATGGTAAAGTATGCCAGTTTTACAATCATCAGAGATTTTAATATACATTTGTACAACAAGGCATGTAAGAAGGTTTACTCACTCAATGAGGATCTCATGGCCCTGGATATCCATTTTATTAATAGTGGCCCTACCCATTTAGCCAGCCACTTGCTCGATCTCATTTTCTTCAATGAGTAGAACCTGCAACCTGACCAGGCTCTATCCTTAGCCTGATCTGATCACTATGCAGTTCCGTTTGGTCTTTTGATGCCTAGCATACTTAGACCTGGAGCAGCCCAGCACTCCTCCAAGGGTAGGAACTGGCCAAAGCTCAACATGCCCACCATTAATACCACCTTAGCGTTGAAGTGTCTGAAGCTACATAATTCTGTTTGTCAGGATGGAGGTCTAATTGACAGATGGATGGTATCTGTACTTGGCTCCCTTCTTCCAATCATAACCCAAAAACATCACAGAACTCTTCTGCCGGCCCCCAGGTTTAACGAAAAAAGATCTGCATATCTCTTGAGAGAATGTGGCGTAAATCATATAGTGTAGTCGATAAAATTAGTATAATGTGGCTCTAAACGAATACCATAAAAGCTGCAACAATGCTGGGTCCACCTACTTCTCTTATAAAATTAGCACATCCCAAAACTGTTCAAAGACATTATTTCAAGTAGTCGAAACACTCTCCGATCCTGTGAATACAGCCCCGCCATCTCTCTCTCTCTCTCTCACAATCACATTGTGATGAGTAGGCTTTCCTCTTTTTAAAAAAGTTGTAGATATTCAAGCCACCCCTCTTTCCTACATTTTATGGATAGTGCTGGCCCTACGCCTTGCACAATAGAAGTCAACTTGTCACCTAGCCCCCATGGTAGAACCTACTTGTTTAGTGCGTTTCAGCATCTGGACACCCCAACTCTCAAATCTCTACTCTCCTCTATCAAGACGGGTTCACCACTTGACCCCTGTCCTCCTTCAGTACTTGGTAAATTGGAATCCATAACAGTGTACTTTTCACACATCTTCTTAACACCTCACTTTTGGAGTGATTGTTCTTAGTTCATGGAAGCATGCAATGGTCAAGCATTCCAGAAAAAACCTAAAATGAACCCAAAAAGCTGGGCCAACTACAGACCTATCTCTCTCCTGCCCATCTTGTCCAAGGCCTACTAAAACATGTAAATAAACAACTCACAGCTTGTCTAGAACTCAGTGGACTTTTCCACTCCTCACAGTCAGTTTTCAGAGCTGGCCATTTTATAGAATCTTCCCTTCTGGCTGTAACAGAATATCTATGGCAACAACTCGACAATGGTGCCTCAGTAAAGCATTTCATACAGTAAACTACTGCATTCTTATTCAAATACCAGAGGCTATGGGGTTACAGGGGTTGACTCTGTCCAGGCTGTTCTTAAGGAACATATCTTTCAAGTTCACATGCACCAGTATCATTCCGTACTATATCATTTACCATCTGGGATACCTCAGGGTACCACTCTGAGCCCTACTCTCTTCAATGTGTACACATGGCCACTTGCAAAGATTGTAAAAGCATGCAGCCTCACTCTCTTGTCTTTTACAGATGATACACAGATTGTTGTCTTCTTGTCTTCCCAGGAGAAACACAGTGCAGAGGCATTGAATGGCTGTCTCAAGCAAGTTTCAACATGGATGAGCACAAACTCATTGAAGTTGAATGGAGATTCAATAGAGGTCGTATTGCTTGGCAATTGTCACCACCTTTGGAGTCCTCATCTGCAGCCAGATGTAATGGGGTGCTCTACCAACTCCGGCCCCTGTAGTCAAGATCCTTGAAGTCCAGCTGGACGATATCCTTTCAATGTACCACCAAATCACCAAAGTTTCTGGCACTTATTTTAGTATACTGGGATGGTTTAGAAAGATTCTAGGGTGACTCCCTTACTAGGGCCAGAAGCAGTCATCCATGCCTTAGTAATGTCAAGGCTTGATTATGGGAACATTCTCTACCTAGGGATCACAAACTATCTTCTTAGAAGACTCTAGGTAGTGCAAAATGCTGCCGCTAGACTCCTACTTCACCCCTTCAAGTTCTATCCCACTGCCTGCATGCTTCCTGAATTGCACTGGCTCCCAATTGAACATCAGGTCCAATTTAAATGACTATGTTATGTACATAAATGCCTTTCAAACTCTGTTCCCTTAACTTAAGGTGTCTGGTGTCTCCCTGCACACCAAACCAATCCCTGTGTTCGAGTAACCTTGACCTAGCTGCAGTTCCCAGAATTAGGAGATCCATGTAAGGAGACCAAGCCTTTTACTTCTTAGGCGCAAAGCTATGGAACTCTCAGCCCCCTGATCTGAGAGCATGCAGATCACTCTCAATTTTCTGTGAGAGGCATAAAACTTGGCTGTTTTATGCCTCACAGATTTAGGATCTGCTATCTGGATGTTCTCGAGATTTCTATGCCATGACATAGTGCTGGGAAACCTTTAGTTGAGTAGCCATGGGCTTTATAAATCCGGCTAATAATAATAACTCAGATCCCAAGTGTAAAGTTTTAAACTTATTGCTATTTTTTAAAACATTGACTACATCTTCCTTCCAATTTCAGATTAACAATCTCTCCCTTGACAATAAAGGGGCATTTACTAGAAGTTCTAGAACAAAGTTTCTGAGCTGCATTACGTGAATGGGAGAGCTGAACAGTGCCATATCTATCTACCAAGATATGACACTGTTCTGCTCTCTACCTGCGCTGGTGCACTTAAGGCTGCTCAGCACCTATGGTGGTGCCCTTGCACCATACTGAAAATGTGCCTTTCTGACAGGAAGGATGGTTTTGGTGCAGGCAGGGACACCTTCCTGCACAAAAGCCTTCACAGTGATTAAAGTCTCCCTAATAATGATTGACCCAGAACTAATCACGTATAGAAACAGGATGTAACAAGTAGAAATAAGCATATTTTTCTTTGTTACGTCACTCTGTGGTAGGCGCACCAGTTTGATTTTAGTAAATCAAGGATTGCATCAAATTCCATCAGTGGATGCATGGGCACTCCTAAGCCTCACCCATGGAATGCCCATTACAGCGAAATGTAAAATAAAGCAGAGCAAGCGGCTGCGTTGTGTTGCATTTCTTTACAATGTCACGCGATGCAGAGCAATAACCCCTTGTGTGGCTTTGTAACTCCTATTTAAGGACTTGGGTTGCCTTGCGATGTCTTCTGTCACACAGGGACAACGTAAGTCCTTAATAAACCTAGGCAAATGTGTCAAATAAGCACCCATACGATGCAACAACCTACTTTGTCATTCCAGTAGGTCACTTGAGCGATAAGACTTCTGGCTGAAATCAGAAAGTTCAGAACTGTCTAATGCATGAAAACATAAATTGACTTGTAGTTTTAAGAGCAAAACTGTGCTTCGCTCGATGAATATACTGAGCCTACACGTCAGAAAAGTTTCCCACTGACGAGAGAATTACACGCGATACTTGGCAAGGTTGAAGAAACTTTGATATATGATTACCTGTCATTCAGGATTTATACCGAGCTACAATTGGAAATGCCATTTAATAAACCATAAATTCAGGGTATTAACATTTATTTGCTAAAGCCATCGAGTTGACAGCTCTAAAATTACTCTGAAAAATGGTCTAACCTTCGCTACCCTTTCTCAGAAAATTAATACAGCATGTTAATTGGAAAATAATAGGACTGGCGATAATTACTACTACCAAATATAAAATATATACATAATGACAATAATAGTAACGAATAGGAAGAAGCAGAATAAAAACAGATAAACTCCAACCACACATGATGTATATCCATATTTCTTCATATGTCTTGACATTTGATATCTCCTTTTGTTTATTTTGCGTTACGCATCCAGGTTCTTTTGTGAAAACTTTGACTCATTGATCATCAACTTGAACTAAGTGACTTCTACCATCTTTAAGTCTATTTCAAGTACTGTATTGTGGATTTTTGTGGTCTTGTCTTAGGTTTATTTAAAGAATACTTATTTTTATAAAACCAGTGTGTTGTCCATCTGTAGTCTTCTCACTGTATTACTGTGTATATTCACAAATGCTTAACACACTGCCTCTGAGATTAGCCTGTCTGCTCATGCCAAGCTACCAAGGGGGTGAGCAGGAGTTATCCAGTGGTGTAAGCCCCTTTCCCTGACTTAGAAGCAAGGGTAAATATTTGATCAAAGGTGTATATCATTGCCAACTAGAGACCCCCAGTTCTAACAATCACACCTTTAGAATGTTATGGCAAACACCTAAAAGAACTCTGAGACTTCAGCCCCCTAGAAGATAGGTTATTGATGGGGAAGCTGGAGCAACTATACTGTGCCTCTGTAAGTAACACCCCGGTGACATTGGATCTGCTACAACAGAAATGGGAGGGAGGGATCAGGTAGTTGGAGGAGGTTGAGTGGCGAGAAGCATGCATGGCTCCTGAAGAGCTAGCGATATCAGTACAGCTACACTTGATCCAATTGCATTACTTACATTGACTCCCCAATGATTGGGTTATGCTGGCATTCTTTCAGGCTTCAATGTGCCCGCTGTCAATCTCTGACAGCAGATTTCTTTCACATGGTCTGGCAATGCCAGAAGATTACTTGTTATTGGTCCCAGATAAACTCTACTCTCTCAGCCATCTTGAATACCTCAATCTAACTGACCCAAAGGTGCCACTGCTGGGTATAATGGATGACTTTGAGGATTCCCAGGGCAATTTGGCTCTGGTGGGATTTGTGGTGCTGGTTGCCAAAAGAGACGTGGCGCAGTCTTGGAAGCAACCCAAACCAGCAAAGTTGAAACAATGGTGCACTGGTATGATCTGGTGTGCTTAGCAGGAAGAAGCAATTTAACTTGTCTAGAGATGTCAAAAGAATTTCTTGAAAATTTGGAGTAAATGGGGGGAGTATTATCGATTATCCTCAACATTTCGCTCTCTGTTTTTTAAAGAGGTTTGAATTGCAGGGACAAGGGTGTGGGAGGGGTTGACTGAGACAGACAATGAGGAGCTTTATTTGTGCTCACAATATTTTGATTTTTTTTTATTTCATTTGTCAAAACCAGAAACAGTTTTAAAAAAAATATATATATTGTTTAATTGACTATGTACTAAGAGATATAAAGAGACATGTCAAGATCACATAAAACACACCAGTGGCAGGTGAGTATATACTAGCCTTGATTAGATATTCCTACCAAACAAATGCATTTTAATTTTGAATTTTACACTGGCCGGTTAGTTCAAATTTTGTGTTTTCCACTGGTTGCCAGTGTTATGGAGTGGCAAAGATGCTCAGTGTACCTGCAAGAGAGAAGAAATGCAGCATATCCCAGAGTATTTCTGCTCGCTTCCTTTCATACAGCAAAGCGCAGAGTTGCATGAAATCATAGTAAAGGTGCCCCTAGATAACCTAGCCTTCTGTGGAATATTGATTCCACAAGAAAACAGAGACACATAATGGGCACAATAGCTGAAGTGGACAGTCTCCCATTATATTTCAATGTATGTGTGTAACAACCAAAAAAAAGGGCACACATTACATGATGCACACCACAGCAGTCACGTTTTCGATCATAATTTTAGTCACAGTTCTTCATCTATAAACCAACCATGGAAGAGATTTCTTAATAACCGCTGTGACTTCTCACAGTGTTAGACCATGTTTATCACAGTGCCGCTTTATTACCATTTCCATCAGTGATGTCATTGTCGCTGTGTGACACATGGCAAAGATGATGCTGCATTAACATTGTCTGTTCATAAATCACAACAAATCTGTGTTTCACCCAGGAATGATCTGCACAAATGTTAACATCTGCTTCAGGAGAAGGGTGAACGCTCACTTGTGGTCTGCTACAACAATAGTGCAAGTGTATTTATTTCTGAGGGGGGCAGCAAGATTCAACTACATCTCCATTTTGAGAACCCACTCCCCGCTCTCACCTGTCCTACGCTATGACGTTTGTATACTCTTTTATTTCATAAAGTGCCAGATATGTGTAGCAGAAATAAGCACAAACCCAGGCATGTCATTCTTGCAGAACTAAATCAGTATAATAAAATAAAAGTTGAAATGGAAAGTCATTTATTGTCCCCGTGCTCAATGGTGGATGTTGAAGAGGGAAATGTCTTTGTTACGTGCTACGTCTAGGTCGAAATCCAGATCAACCACTTAACCAATATTTGAGTAGAAACGTAAGGATGCCTTGGAGCTCAGAGTGCAGGGCACATTTTGTGATTGCAGTACTAAACGTGCCACCTTTAGCAGTAGCAACTGGCGAGTATCAGTCTTTGGTCTTAGTAAACTGACTCCTAAAAACATGTTTCCCTTACGTCTGGTGAACACATACATTTATGACAGGCAAGGTGCTCCTTTTTGCCTCCAGTATGCAGCGGAAGGACACTCTGTCACATTACAGAAGATCTTATTATACTTTGCCTCTGCATCCTCCTTTAGGCTTTGCCAATCCCTGAAATGAGCATCCTTCTGATTTTTTCTACCTGGGTATTGGCATGGCCATCTCTATCTTGTCCCCCATTCTAGAAGAGCCCCCATTGCAAACAAATGTCCTAGTTGTACCACCATACGTTGATTAAAGGATTACCTGGGTCTTTAGAATCAAAGGAGCGAGTTGCAATCTGTATTATGTCATAAGCCCAATTTGTTGAAGATTGCTCAGATAATCGAGGAGAATGTTGTGCGGAGTTAGATGTACGTGTCTTAGGCGATCTCCCGGCTAACTTGGATGAAGTGGCCTGTGTGGCAGGCTGCCTTCTAGCGGTCACAAACTAGGGGAAAGACAAAGGGTCGTGTTTTAATAGCTAAGATAAATGAAGGCACACAAACCCATAGGGGAACGTCCGACTTTGGGAGCAGGCGGCTGTTTTCCCTTTTGGTGTGAAGTCCATCGTTATTGTGTATGCACCTAGCGGCTTTAGAAGCTGTTAAAAACTCTCTAAGTTATCCAGGTCAGCGATGAAGTCCGTTTCACATTTCGCATATTTTCTACACGTTTTACTTTAATAGAATTTGCTTTTCCAGTTGCGGTGTTTCCATAGTGTTTTTCATTCACCAGTTGTCTCATGTTGTGCAAACCGCTGAAGGCGGATATAAGGTAACACGGTGCTTCTGCCTCTTGGCTGTGCGTTGAAGCACTGGGATGTTCACAACAGTTCTTTGATGCAGAACCGGGGTAGGCAAAGTCCTGCAAGACGTTTGTTTCGTGGCTCTTTAATGGGTGTTTTTTTCACAGTGCTCCACAGCTACAACACAACATGTGTAACAGACTAGCATAATGTACTGGTGAAGTGAGAAGCTGGTATTTATGTGTACGCTGTGACTCACAGGTCAAGATCGTTGTTGTTGCTGGCATGTCCTGGCTTTTGCTCATAAGCGCCAACTCGCTGTTTCTTTAATCCCATGGCACCAGCATCAGGCAGGGCTTTGGGACTCCCACTGGGAAAGAATACAGGAAATTATTTTTTGCTAATTAATGAATTATTCTCTCCACTTACAGACAAGCTTTAAAACTCAGGTGCGTGGGCCTTAAAGGGTGCCAAAGACAGAATCAGTTAGGTGGCGGCGTAAACATTTACAAACACAAGTTTTCATCTCATTTTTAAAATAGTGTTGGACTGTCACCTCTTTATGAACATAAAGGCACACCATGTGTGTCGGGTGAGGCAACTTTATTACCAGTAGTCCAGTGGTGGCTGCCTCGGTAGTGTGGTGGTAGAGCGGGGGAGGAGCTGATGAAAAAATAAATAGAATAATCTACCTTCCTCCCCGCCCCGCACACCTCTGCTCTGGCCTCCTCTCTCAGCACTGGAAGCACCTACGCTCCCACACTCTCCCAACCAATTATGACGCTGCATGAATGGCATGTTTGGCCGCTCACGTAGTGTCTGAGAACCTGAGCATGTTTTCCATGGGGGTTTGCAGCACAGCCAGGTTGAGAACATGCTAAGTGTGCATGTCTGTTTGGCCAGGCCCAGAGGGTGGCCCGCCCCAGAGTGCCAGCCAAACAGTCATTGGCACTTAGAGAGTGCATACCACTCCACATTTTGCTCTGGTGAGCTCATCCTGCCCCGCCCTGAACTGGCTCCAAATCCCACCTAGAAAAATAAAATGATAATAACTTCTTTTTGTTATCAATTTATTTACATTTTTTTCACTGCTCAAAGAGCAGTGGGGCGAGGCTCCTCTGCCTTAGCGGAGGAACCGCCACTGCAATAGCCTGTAAATAACTCTGTTGTGTGCTTTACTGATATGCAGGTTGCTTTAGTTTTGGCTGAGACGATTGAATAGGTATGATTTTTTGGGAAACCTAGTTATTTTGTAAAGTCTCTCCTCCACTAAATTGTTAATAATCATTAATGGAATTTGAAAAATATTACTCTGTGAACCCGTAATTTGTCGATCAAGGTGTTGCAGAGAAAAGGGATGGAGTCACGTGGGGCAGAGCTTGAAAAGCTAAGTCTGACATGCAACTAATACATTTATCTTTTTTAAATCTGCTGCAAAACAATTGCCAACAAGGACAAATGTGAAAGCAAATTTGTTCTAGCTTACTTAATTGATCACAAAGAGACAGCATTTTAAAAAATCTTACAGGCTTAAGACACCTGCTGCAGAGATCTAATTTAAGGCAATTATAATAGTGGTAAAATAACTCTAATGGTTAAAGCAGTTCAGGAGCGTTCTGTGCCTAGTCCAATCACAGTTTTGACTTATAAAGTAGCAAAGGAGGTGGTTGTGTCTCCTGCAAAAAGCACTTTGTGTAAACGGCTGATCACAGATTAGTATTTTAAGTAGATAGGTAAATGGTAACCCTGGTCGAAGGACTTCGCTACGCCCACGAAATGGGCGTAGTGTTGCCTACTTCGTACTTTGCAAAGTAGGCGCAGCAGGCAACACTACGCCAACTCCGCGGGCGTAGCAAAGTTGCCCGCCACCCTCCCGCCCTCCCCTACATACAGATTTTTAGCTCAAAAGTGTTCTAAAATAATGAGAAATGCGCATGCGTGAGCGGCCGCGCATGCGCATTGGTATCCAAGACGGCGAGCACGGCAGTGCGATTAGGAGAGGGAGCCCCGGGACGCGGCGGACAAGGTAAGTGCTTTTTATTTTATTTTAGAAAACTTTTGAGCTAAAATTATGTGTGTGGGGAGGGGGGCAGGCAGCGCGTAGTGGGGCTACGCGAAGTGCGTAGGTGGGCGTAGTTTCTCGCCCACTTCGCGTAGCTTTGCGAAGCCCCACTACGCCCACTACGCCCACCCTTAGTAAATGGGCTACTGCTTTTGATACTGAGATAATTTAGTTACTTTCGGTTCATTAGCTGAAATCCTAAAACAGTACATTGATCTATTTACCTGCATCAAAGAGCTGCATGCAAACTATACTTTGTGGGTTTAGATCCTTATTTTTTTTTCAATCAGTTGTTATTTTAGGTTTGCAAAGAAGGGCTCCTCTGAGAATTAAAAGTATTGTTAATACAGACAAACCCAATTTCTGCCTTATGTTTTATATCCTGACTTTGTGAATTTCCCGACAGTTCACTCTTAACATAATATCTCCAAGTATGGATGATATGTGATTCCTGGCCCTTATAACTCTCATTATCTTAAGGAACACTTCTGGTACATTGATTTCCACATTTATAGAATGTATTTTGTTGCTGTGTGTGATGTAAAATGCTGAAACACCCTAAACTGATCAAAAATTAATTAGTAAATGCCATTTAAATCATGATTAATGTAATTACTTATACACAAAGAGAAATCGTGCATTCTTACGGTGCATGCCTAACTGTTACATGGAGCGGCGAAGAAAGTCAAATACCTGCTCTCAAATTGTAGTTTCTCTAAAGTACTGGTGAAGTGATAAGCTGTGTGCCATTGTTTCCATCCATTGCAATGGTATCTATGTTTTAGGCTGCAGATAGCTCTCAGCCAGGGTGATACTTGAACGACAAAAAGGACTTTTGTCCCTTTAAATCAGATTTTGCGTGCAATAGGCTGCAAGTGAAAATAAGAAAGCCCTTTGCTGCCTGCAGGTTGCTGCAGTAAAAGGAATGCAGAAAAACTGCAGGAGCTGCTCCATTGTCTACTGGTGTCAAAAAATGACATCAAGTACCAGATTTGGCCCAGGAATAGGTGCTGTAACGGGGATCCCACGTGATTGCCCTACTTTCCAGCACTTTTAATAAGTTAAACACAAGCAGATGTTTACTGCATGACATGCAGGAACACATGCCATGTTGAAACAAGCATTGGCAAACCAATAGGTCCCACCTTTGAGACCTATTGTCTTTTCCCATTGTAGTTTTGAAGCAGCACAACACCCTCAATGTTGTGCAGCATGGCTAACTTCTTTTTAGAAGACACTATTCACACAGCTGCTTTTTTTAACTTACCATTCCCAGTTGCACAAACAAATCTTAAGGTAGCCATTTTCTCCATCTCACTTCAGTGTTTGGGTCTCCTCCCTCTAGCTAAATATTCCAGATATTATTCCACTGTCGGGAAAGCTTTACTCACCCACAACCTGAAACATGGTAAACCTGGGACATCCAAATGCTTTGCTTTGTTACTCAAAGAAAGCATTTGTGAGGTAGATTTTCAGGGTAAATATCAAAAGGCAGGACTCCAATATTTTCGGACTTTCTTTTTCAATGTTTGCATTACATTCTTGCATTATTTACCATGTATATTCTCTAGCGTTGCTTTGATAATGAGGGTACTGCATCATTCTAGTGGAGCCTAAACTACTTACAGCCCCCACCTTATCAGTTGTCCAGGCTTAAGCGATGGTCTAGCAATTTCTTAAAAGTAGACTGGATGATAGCCTGATTCTACGTCCTATCAAAAAGTCCTAAAGTAGCACTATCTCACATGCAAACAATTATGTGTCTTTCTTTAATCTTCAGATTGCATGCCATCTACTCTTTGGGCCGAAAACTATCCATACCTTGATTTAAAACATCTAGATGTTGCCTTTTTTTTTTGTTTGAAAGACTCTCTTTTTCCATCGTCTGCATGCCTCCTCTTCGTAACATCCTGTCCTCCTTTGAAAGTCATTTATTGTAATTTAGCAATTCCTAATATATTTCAGCTCATCTAGTAATCCCCCCAACAGTCTGTGTGAACTCACATACCCCCACTTTTCATCACACCTAACCACTGCTAATTTTAATTCACCTCAAAAACACTGGAGTAAATGCATGAAATGGTCATCTTGAGAGAGCAAGACAAAACCCAATACCAATAATGACCAATAACCACTAACCACTAACCACTGGATTACCCATTATTTCCTGAATTTTGAATAGTGTGCTTTCTGGTTTAAAACTCTTGAATAGCAGGGGGCATATCAACAAGAGTCAGCATTAATTATCATTTACCACGCCTAGCGGGGTTTTTGTTGACACCAGTTATCGCAGGAATTTATCGCCATGCTTGCGCTGTGATAACAGCGCATAGCGCAATAGCGATATACATTCTAGCGATAGCGGGGAAATCGCTTTTTTGCAGGGAACATTGCTGGTTTTTCAGCGATGTTTCCTGCAAAATGGCGATATGCTTAATGCTACGATCCTGTGGTCGTGACACAATAATCCACCTCCCATGTTACACATACATTAGTCAGGATTTTAGCCAAATACTAATATCTGCTAAAGTGCTGTGGACCGCCTTGTAAATATTGTGATGTGCATCTAGCGATATTTTATAAGTCCCCCTGTGTGAGGTACGCCCAGTGACGCCCACTCTGCATCTCATTAGAGATGCAGATCGAGGCGTCGGGGAAAAGGCTGCTAACATGCCCTAATGCATAAATTAAACGGCTAAAATTACCAATTATGTAAATGACAAAAGAGTGCTTCAGCACAATGTACAACAGTGCCAAAATTACCAAACATGTAAATGCTCAAAAGGCGCTGCAGTGCGATATGCAACTTTCTTGCAAAATGCAAAATAACAAAAACAGCACATAGTTCTTTTTACGATGTTGTTGGATAAGAAAGGAACGATCCTACCTGTTTGTAGCTGAGAGAGGATCTACAACCTGGGAAAAGAAAACAGAAGTCTTCTTGTTGCATCCAGAATCTTCTTTCAGCAACCGGAGAACAGGAACAGCTGCTGCTCAAGCTCAGGGTTCCCAATAACCAGCAATGAGAACAGGGTGTGGCCTCTACTTAAAGGGCTCCAGAAGAAGCTTCCAGAACAGGGGGTGGTCCCTATTAGCTTCCAGATTCCAGCTCACAGGTAAACTACTGGAGCTGCGAAGGGACAATAGACCTTGATAACATCATAGTCTGCTGCAAGCATTTGCACAGACAAGTGGCAAAGTCACAACAAGCAGTGGCAAAAACAATAGAAAATAGTAAACAGGTGCCAGACTAAGTGCACCAGGAAACTGACATGGCAGAATCATGACAACACCTTGAATACATTGTCTACAAGGGCTAAGATCAGCATGCAAGCTGTTGTTATTTGTTTTTGGCCTCTCACAGATAGATCTATCATAATAGAATACACAATAGCAGCCTGACTGGGATGTTGGCATGATAACTTGGAGGATTGTGGGAGAAATGGGAGGAAATAGAAAGTAGGAGGCCTGAGTGGTTTGTCAATGGCTGGATTTTATTGAGTTTTTAGGAATAGTATGTCCTCTGTGTATGATCGTAGTGTGGACCACCGTCCCTTCGCTCATCTCCTCCTTTGTTTTGGTAGGGGCTGTACACTCTGTCTGTCGTCCCCCAGGAAGCTCGAAAGAGACAAAAGAGGACAGTAAGTACCCTGCATTATCCCGATATCAAGTTGTAAGAGAGTCACGTCGGAGACCGTCTCCACTTCCAGAGAATAGGGAATCTAGTAGTAAGTGCCAGAGAGAATACTCACTACGCCATTTCTTTAGATCAGACCAGATACTTCTCTCTCCTGGTCCATTATATCACAAAGATTACGTGCCACAGTGAGGAGAGGTGATAAAGCAGGAAACAGGGGGGGGGGGAGAACTTAAAGGGATAGTGCCGATAAATCCTCAGACAAATTCTCCTCTGAACTGTGCCCATGTTGCCTTGGTGACCCGTACCTTCCCTCCCATCCTCCCCGCTCCCTCGTACTCCCACCTGATTCCTGTCTCTTTGAGCCCTAGGCTCGTAAACAGTGTCACTCACCGTCCGGGCCATAACTCACCTGAGTTATGGCGGTGCTCACGCCTTCCCTGGGGGTATACACCACTCCTCACACAACTCTTCATCTTCCATGGCTCCTTCCGTGGCTCTCCCGCACTCTTCGCCTCATTCCCACGTCTTCTCCGTCTCTGTATCCTCAGCTCCTTGCAAATCCTCCCTGTCCCGCCTTCTGGATTCCTCGACGTCACCACGCTCTTCTTCCTGTCCCGTCTTTTCTTCTCGCTGATCCCGGCCTGATTGGCTATCGTTGTTTGGCATGCCTCCATGTTTCTGTGGAGAAGAGGTCCCTGACCAAGAGTTATCCAGCTTGTTCAGGGATCGGTCTCTTGCCCAGGTGACATTGGCTTCAGTTTGAGGTAAGGGGGGGCTCTTGATGGCCTGGAGTATGTCCCGCCCAACATTCTTGTTTACAAGGAAAGGTTCATGTGGGTATCTAGAGAGGAAGTCAGCACTGGCTTTTGCCTTTCCTTTACGGTGTAGAGTGGTGAATCTGAAAGGTTGTAAAGCTAAGAACTATCTAAAAATCCGGTATTTATGTCCTTTGTTATGTGAAAGCCACTCGGGGGGCATGGTCCATAAACAAAGTGAATTCACGGCCATCCAGGTAGTTTTTCACTGATTCGACAGCCCATTGGTGGCCAATGCCTCTTTTTTGATCACTGCATAGTTTTTTCCCTGGAGTATAATTTATAACATATACATGATCGGTCTCTCATGCCCCTGTGAGTCGTGTAGTGACAAGACAGCTCCCAGGCCATATTCTGAAGCATCTGTTTGCAATATGAATGGTTTGGCATAGTCTGGGCTGAGAAGCACAGCGTTGGAAACTAAAGAGGAACGTGTGCTTCACGGCGGCTGAAGGATTTTTTAGCTCTACTTTCGCTTTTTTATCTTTTCCAAGGAGTTCGGTTAGGGGGGCAGCAATTTGGGGAAAAGAGGGTATGACCTCCTATAATATCCTAGGATTCCCAAAAATGCACGCAGATCTTTGTTTGTAAGCAGGAATGCTAGTTGGGTTATGGCCTCAACCTTCTCTTCCTGTGGTTTCATGTAACCTTCCCCTAACAGAAACCCCAGATCCTTGACTGACTGACCTGCTATATGGCTTTTGGCTGGGATTATGATCAACTCCCCTCTTTTAAGGCCTGGATTACTTAGCACAAATGGACTATGTGTTATTCCCAGGTGTCACTATTTATAATGATGTTGTCAAGGTATGCAGCTGCGAATTCTTCGCACGGTCTAAGTATGTGGTTCACCAGCCTCTGAAAGGTGGCAGGGGCCCCATGCAAGCCAAAGGGAAGTACAAGAAAGTGGTACAAACCTCCAGGGGCTGAAAAGGCAGTTTTTTCTCTATTCTGTTCATGAAGAAGCACCTGCCAGTAGCCTTTGCACAGGTCCAGGGTGCTGATATATTGGACTTTGCCTAACCTTTCGACCATTTCATCAACCCGGGGTAAGGGGTAGGTGTCGAATTAGGATATCTTTTCGATCTCTCAGAAATTGATGCAGAACCTGATTGATCCATCAGGCTTGGGTACGATTATGATAGGGGAGCACCACTTGCTGTGTGAGGGTTTGATAATCCCCATGTGTAACAATTGTTCTACCTCTTTCTCTATGGCACCTCTTCGAGACTCAGGTAATCGATAGGGACACAGTCGTACCTTCTTCCCTGGTGCTCTGCGGATTTCGTGCTGTACCAGGTTGCCCTCCCTGGGTTTTTTGAAAACACATCCTGGAGGGGGAATAGCTTATCACAGAGATCTTGTTGAAGGACCATTTAATTTAATTTAATTTAATTGCGGGTTTATATAGAGCTAGGAATCGACTCCCGGAGGAGTATCTCCACGCTTCGACCGCTGGGGAACCCGTCCTGGCTCACCCTGAGAGATGGTCCCTAATGGGTATCTCTAAGGTGCGACCAAGCATCCCCGGCGGTCTGGGGGGGCCATTGTGAAGATGAGGCAAGCTAATGCCCAGAGTTGCCGAGTGTGGTCCCTGACTGGAGTAGGCACCGAGGCGAGAATTATCGAGCCCGCTGACCATGGTCCACGACCCTGCCGCGTCGGGAATCGAACCCTGGTCCCGGGCCGTCCTCTGCTCACGGGTCTGCCGCCTCTAACCAGTGAGCCACACCACTCCACTCCACCATCAGTAGATCACCATTGATACTCTGATGAAACAATGGGGTGGGTTCCTTTGCTATTCCCAACAATGTAGGTCTGGTGCTTTGCCACTTTTTGAGCAGATTTACCTAACAGATCTATTTGCTCTTCTTGTTTTGGGGATCAAGTTCTAGATGGCATGTAACAGGGGTTATCTTATCTATTATTTTAAAGGGGCACTGCCATTTCCCTATTAACTTGTGGTCTGAAGTTGACATCATTATTAAGACCATGTCCCCTACACGCAGGGTTCTCTCAATGGCCTTTATATCGTACTATCTCTTCAGGGCTTCCTGTGCTTGTTCCAAATTGGTCCTCACTATACTTATAACTTGGGTAAGTTGTAATTTTAGACTATATACATACTCTGGGAATGGTTGAGCCCCGTCCTCCCATTCCTCCCTAGCCTTGTCTAGCAAGGTACGGGGTTGTCTCCATTATAAAAGCTCAATAAGGGAGTACCCCGTGTTTTTCTGTTTGATTCGGATTGAAAAAAAGGCCATATGCAACATATCCTCTTAGTTACAAGATTCTAACTCCAAAAGTGTTTTCAGGGTTGTTTTAAAGGTGATGTTATACCTCTCTACTAGGCCAACCTGGAGACAAAAGGCCTTCCCTAGTCTGTGATAATCTCCTTTGGGAATCCTACTCTCGAGAAGAAAGAAATCATTGATTTTCTCAATTTGGGTGATATTGGGTTGACGTAAGGCAATGGGTTCCGGAAATTGTGTTGCATAATCAACGATAAACAGAACGTACTGGCACCTGCTGCAGGAGGGTAACAGGGGGCCGATCAGATCCATCCCAACCTGGGAGAAGGGTAATTCAATAATAGGAAGAGGCAGTAAAGGGGCTGGGGGGTTCTGTATCTGCTATTCTTTAGGCATGTGTGAATCTTGGCAGTACTTCCTCACTTGATGGTATATACCAGGACAATAAAATTGGGCAAGAATTGTTTTCTCTGTTATATCCCCACCAAAGTTACCCCCTAGGAGGTGGCAGTGCATGAAAAACAGAACTTTCTCCCTGAATACTAGAGGTACTAATAGCTGTGCTGTTTAGTCTTTCCCCCCTTTCCAATACAGCAGCCCTTTTATCTTTAAAAACTAGGGACCTAAGCGATGGGCATCTTCTATGACTACTGCCTTGTTCAAGGCTTCCCGTAGTGTGGGGTCTTCTCTTTGGGCTACATGGAATAGCGGATCATGCTCCCAAAAACATTTGTGGTTTTTGTTAGAGCTATCTGTGTCCATTCTCGTTTTTCCTTCCTTTTGTGCCCTTTGCTTTTCTTCTGTTTGGTCAGAGGCAACTCTGGATCTGTGAGGTAGGCAAATGGGACGGTTTCTCTCCATTCATCCTCACTGGCTCTGGTCTCTTTTAGTAGGTGTTCTATATATGGAAAGTTGTGTCCAAGGACCAAGGCTTCAGGCAACTTGGGGATGAAACCTACATTGAGCGTTACTGGTTCAACAGCGGTGTCATGTTGTACTGCTGTTAGGGTTTGTGCACAGCAAATAGCATGTCCCCTCTCATTGCACTAGTGGTCTCTGTAATAGCTCTCTTTAAACATACTACTGAAAGCCTTTCTTGTTATCTCAGCCCTTCCCTAAGACTTCTGTGTATGTTGCTCGATGTATTCACAAGTTTGGACATTGCTGTCTTGTATGCACATTGGACCTTGCTTTTACCAAGGCTTATTTAGAAAACATTAGACCTTGCTTTTACCAAGGCTTATTTAGAACACTCCTCACTA
Organism: Lissotriton vulgaris; assembly: GCF_964263255.1. NCBI lineage: Eukaryota > Metazoa > Chordata > Amphibia > Caudata > Salamandridae > Lissotriton > Lissotriton vulgaris. The sequence goes on from NC_141688.1 coordinate 160,082,603, forward strand.
GGCCATGTGTTACTTCAACTCATTAGCATAATAACTGAAGCTCAGCACACCTGCTTGTGAGAACCACACCCAGTTCTTCGAACCACACCCAGCTCTTCGAACCACACCCAGCCCTGTCTATAAAATGAAGCCCCTGAGCCTCACCCAGTGCTTGTGCTCGTCTACCTCCCACTTACCTGAGAACAGATCCTTCGGTGGTGGCACTCCTGCTCTCTCCAGACCTTCATTGACATCAACGGGCGCGGCTTCTGGCTCTTCCTTCTTCTGGTTTCCGGCTACTTCTTGCCTCAGCCCCTCTTCTGTCCACTGCAATCGACCTGCAAAAGAGAAAGAGGTCAAGGTTAGACTGATCAGTATCCCTTTTCAGCAACAAGTAAGCGCAAAACCTTTTATTATCTGTAAGAACTTTTTCAGCGATTTCTGGATTCATGTAAAGACAATTTGGAACAAGATATCTCCCACGAACTTTGTGGTTCAAACCCTTTGTTACAAGAATACTTTGTGGAACTTTGTGAAATAAACATTGTTTTACATGGAACTTTTTTAGGAATTGAACAGAGGAAACCATTGACAGCAAGGCAAACAGTAAATCAAGGACTTGCTCAAATTACCTGCTGTATTTTGATGTAAAAGTACAGTATTTGTTTTATAACAAGTCTGGAAATGTGTGAAAAGTGAGTTTGCGATTAAGAATTTAGGCTTTAGTTATATTAAGGTGATTGGTAGACGTTGGTAATTCTGATAATGATATTCGTTTGATTTTACAGAAGTTTTACAGTAATAGAAAGGACATCCCAGAACAGTAACACATTCCAAACCTGGAAGCTTGATCCAAGAGGTACTTTTAGAAGAGAATTTCTAATAAGATTAAGGTTTAGTCAGGAACACATTTAGGGATTGGTTGCACTTATCTGTTCTTTGTTTATGTTTCATTCGGCACCAGTTTCTACAGAAGTCAGAGAGGGCCGCAGATTTTAGCAGCTCTTTTACAGTGGAAACGCAAGAACGGTGTTGTGTTTCTTTTTTTTTATATTATCCACTTCCCCCCTTCCCTTGAGCTTCTGGTTCTTAGTGCACTGTTTTAAAACTAGTGTGCTGGAACAAGCAGTTTCAGGGTGGGGTCGGACTGTCTTCAAGCTCCATCAGAACTAAACAGAAACTAAGGTGAGCTGGGCTTTGACAACTGCTACTCCATTGTTGGAATGGCTTTTGATCCCCATGTACACACAGAGTGTCTTGCACCCCTCCAGGGATAGATTGTGGTTGACGCTCTGTAGACAGCCTGTGTCTATTATGGTTTCCCTTGGCTCCCCGTTGATAGACACCTGGCGTTGATAAACACCTGGCGATGTTCTCCTGGTCTACAGAGATATGATCTGGTCAGCCCCACCTCCATTGGTACATTCCGCAATTGAACCACAGGGGGCCCTGGTGCAAAGAGGATCTTGGAACGATGGACAGCGGTCCGAAGCATGAGAGTCACTGTTTTTGGTTTCTTGGAATGAAGGTGTCTAACCGACCTGGCAGGTACTCCTCTTTCTTGATGTCTCCACTGGAGTTTCTCTCTTCCTTTCTGGCTTTCTTGTGCCCTCCTAAAGGCACTGGCTATTTCCACTGCTCTTTCTAGTGTCAGCTGTGTGTGTTGCCTAACCCATTTCTGAATGGGTGGGTGCAAGAATGACAAGTACTTGCCTAGATACACTTTCTCCATTATCTCGTCCTTGGTAGCACTTGAGGGTTGTAACCATCGGTCCACCAGGTCTCCTACTCTATAGTATAACGCTCTCTGGGTTTTTAAGGGTCCCTGTCGGATCTGTCGCAAGCGGAATCTGTATGTTTCGGTGTCAATTCCCATATGTTTCTAGTTTGCTCTTTTTTATGTCCTCGTAAGGGGTCATGGCCAAAGTGTTGGCTGCTTGGTACGCCGCCTGTAGGTCTCCTTACAGTAGTGGTCCCAGGTACTGTCCACATCTATCCTGTGGCCAGGCTGAAGCCCTGGCCATTCTCTCAGAATCGGAGAAGTAAAAATCTGGATCCTCAGCGGCAACGTATTTTTGCATTACAACTGAGGAAAGAGTGGTATGGGCCCTTGGTTGGCTAAGCGTCTTAGCTAGTTTGCCCAATACTGTTTCCTGTGCATTGCTTTGTTCATTGAGCGTTCGGTGTAGCTTCTCTCTATCTACTTCAGCAACTGCGAGGAATTTCTCTATGATTTTATCCAACTGTTCCTGGTTGTCCACCATCTTCTTCATAACCACCTCCATTTCCACTGATCCCACTTCTGACACCACCTGTGGGAGGGATGGGCAGAAATAGGAACTAGAAGGCTTGAGTGGCTTGTCAATGGCTGTATTTTATTGAGAGTTTTTATGAATAGTATATCCTATGTGTATGATCTTGATAGTGGACCACCGTCCTTTAGCTCGTCTCCTCCTTTGTTTTGGTGGGGCCTGTTCACTCTGTCGGTCATCCCCCAGAAAGCTCCAGGAAAGAGACAAAAGAGGACGGTACGTACTCTGCACTATTCAGATATCAGGGTGTAAGAGAATCACGTCGGAGACCGTCACCACCGCCAGTGTGTAGGGAATATAGTAAGGAAGGGCCAGAGAGTATACTCGGTACGCCGTTTCTTTGGGTCAGAGTGGACACTTCTCTCTCCTGGTCAATTATAACGCAGAGATTATGTGCCACAGTGAGGGGAGGTGATAAAGCATGAAACAGGGGGGGGTAGACCTTAAAGGGATAGTGCCCAAATATCCTCACACAAATTCTCCTCTGAACTGTGCCCATGTTGCCTTGATGGCCTGTACCTTCCCTCCCATCCTCCCCACTCCCTTGCACTCCCACCCAAGTCCTGTCTTTTTGAGCCCTAAGCTTGTATACGTGACACTCACCGTCTGGGCCATAACTCTCCTGTGTCACTGCGGCATTTATGTCCTCCCTGGGGGGAATCCACCACACCTCACACCACATCTCGTCTCCCGTGGCTCCTTCCGAGGCTCTCCCGCACTCCTCGCTTTGTCCCCACATCTTCTCCGTCTTTGTATCCCCAGCTCCTCACGATCCATCCCTGTTCCGCCTTCCGGGTTCCTCGACGTTACCACGCTCTTTTTCCTGCTCTGTCTTTTTTTCTAGCTGCCCCCGGCCTGATTGGCTTCCTTGTTTGTCACACCTCTGTGTTTCTGTGGGGAAGAGGTCCCGGACCAAGGGTTATCCGCTTGTTGAGTGATCGGTCTATTGCCCAGATAACAGCAGCTTCAGTGTGAGGTAAGGGGGTCTCCCAATGGGCCGGAGTCTGATCCCGCCCGACAAGGATGTTATTACATATATAACATCAAGCCTTTGTCTATTCAGAGGAGAATTTTACAGACACTGAGAGGCCGGTCCATTAGCAGAATTCCAGCTCAGCTTTTACCTCTCAACTCATGCGAAAGATGCTGTCCTAGTCTACACCAAGGACTGCAGCTTGCTGACACCCTTACCCACAGGTAATATGGGGTAAACGTCCGGAACAATGCAGCCAGAACCACGAGTCCTGGAACACTGCCAGCGTAACCATGCTTGCCTGAACAAGACATCTGCCTTAACCACTCATACGTGTGGATAAGGCAGATGTGTTCTAGTGTTCAGGATGGGCGGGGACCCAGGGAGAAGCGGGGAGTGGACAGGTAAGTGGGGCTTGGGCCTGGTCTGGGGGAGCTTTGGTGGTGTGGTCAGTGTACGTTTGGGAAGGAGCAGGTCTTGAGGGCTCAGGGTACTTTTAAGAAAGGAGCAGGTTTTTAGGGCTCAGGGCAGGGGAGGGGTTGGGATAGTTTTAAAGGCTGGGTTCTTGGGGATTTTTTTAGGAATGGGGCAGTTTTAGGGAGAGATAGGGGTATTTTTTTTAATTGAGGCAGGGTTTTATGCCTTAGGGGTTGGGGTGGTTTCAGGACCAGCAATGGTATCAGGATATTGTCTGTTAAAGGGCAAGGTTTTAGGCTTCAATGTAGACTTAGGGAAAGGGGTAGTTTTCAGGGCAGGTTTTGGGCCTCTTGGCGGGGGTACAGGAAGGGGGTTTAAAACTTAGGACTTAGAACGGGGGAAAGGGATCGAGGTAGTGGAGAAATTAACCATGCATACCCCCTTACCATTAATGCCTTTACAGCAAAATTACATGATAAAGGCATGCATGGTAAAGGAATGCATGTTTAAGATGCATTTGTGGGTCCGGCTGCATGGTAGAGGCATGCGTAGGTTAGTCATGCATGCCTCTATCATAAAACTGTAATGGGAAGTTAGACCACCCGGTCAGGGATTTGGCAGATCCATTCACCTTATACCCACTAGGGTAGAATGTGCTAGGTAGGATAACATTACATTACAGCATGTGTATGCAGCATATACATTTCTGTAATCTGCAGAATGTTTGAATTGTTCATCTTTTTCACCATTCGCATAGTGATAACATTATTCTGTTTCCTTCTATTAATCATTGCAGCACACTTATTTTACTCAAGAATCACAATGCTCCACTAAATATTCAGATTGTGTATTTCTTATGTATCTCGTTGGGTATTCATAAGTGCATAAGTAACCAAGCAAAAGGGTTCTAGACCTGCTACCAAGATTTCCTCAGGGGATGAGGGTTGTCATATTCTGAAGTTGCACACACATTTGTTACCCTGTAAGGTTAGGGGTACAGATGTTGCACTGTAAGCTAGCAGGACTATAGGCCAAAGTATCCTGAGGGGTGCTCAGAATCAGTTGTGCACTTGTTTATGTTGTCCAAGGAATGCACAGTTTTACTTGAAAAAGAGCAGAGCCATATGACAGGTGCGGTGTGCAGAGAACATTCACTGTTGCACACAGAGGAAAAACGTTAGTGGGAACAGTGGCTGCAAGTGATCAAAAAAATCAGTAGATACTGCATTTTTTTAACTACATAAATGTTTTCACAATTTTCAGGTAGGGAAATTTGGACTAATTGTATTTGGAATGAAAAATATGCCTCACGTAAATATCATTAACTGGCCTTGATATCTGTACACTTCGATATGAAAAGGAAATATTTCTTAGCATGTCAAGCCTACCCATTATCAAAACCTAACTTATCTCACAATTTTCTTCAGTTTTGATACCCAAGTAAGGGGAAAAAGAGAGCTATAGAGTGACAAAGAAAGAGCAAGAATGAACAGAAGACGACGAAGGCTGAGAGGGAAAGAGGAAACATGTTAATGTGAGAAAGTAAGGGTTAAAGAGAAGCATATTGTATGAGCTTGTAAACAAGGTGGAGAGAGTCAGAGAGGAACAGAGAATGTGCAATAGATAGATTGGGGGTGCAAGAAATAGGTTGCTCAAATGGGCCGGAAGATTAAATTAATTAATATAGAGACAGGGGAAGGAAGAGAGCCTAGAAAAGAGAAAAATCAAGAAAGACATTAAAAAAGATCAACAAAATGAGTGAGAACTCTAGAGGGAAGGAGGAAGAGAGAATGTAAGAGAGGAAAAGTAAAATGAGATTGGTACTACAGATGCTTAACTGTTCATATTAAATGATCTCTCAAGTGCTGTCTAACATCATGAGCGTCTTCTTCTGGCCTTGGAAATGGAAAAGGGAGGGAGGGACTTGGTGGGATTTTCTGACTGGTGACCTGGAGCACATCAGCTGTGACAGTTATTGAAATGTTGGTTGCTTCAATGAATTTCTCAACACTTACATTTTTGTGTACCATCCTATAGCTTTTTTTAATTTGCATCCCCAACTTGCATCAGCGTAACTGATGAAGTAGCTGAGATCAATGCATGAAAGTACAGTGGTATACTGGTTACTTGATTGAGTTTCTGCATGATTTCTCTCTAACACGAAACTCAATATCCTTTTACAGACTAAACGTACAAGTTCACTGCATTTTAATCTTAAGATGCCCCATTCATTAATGTGCAAAAGAACAATCAGAGAAGCTTTGCTACTGGACAAGCCCCAGGTAAGAGGCGCAATGTCAGTGCCATCATGGGAAACTTCGTCAATGTTTAAAGAAAAGGAGACAAGTCAGCCAATAAGCAATTTAATGTAGGAAGGATTTTCTATTTTAACTGAGGCTCAACCACACACCATTTTACTGTAAAGCCTGGGTTTACATTTTAAGAGCAATCTTTTATTTCCACAAGATACAGCTCATTTAAATTTTGTTTAAGTTAATAAGTTGTGTTCTTATTCTTGTCTGCTCTGATGCTTGTTTTCAAGACCAATGCCTGCTTGTACTACCTCCGTGCCTCCAGTTTCTGTCTTTCTGTGCATCATAATTCTTGACAGCAGCATATTCTCTTTCAGAAGTACAGAATCACAGTTCTGCCAGGAATCCCGCTGCTGAAGCTCCACTTTGTACATCTGTTTCCTTGGCTCTGCCGCAGCTATACATTTGTATCGTGGGGCTCTGCTTTGCATTGGTGCTCACTAGGGAGCCATCAGAGAGAGCAGCCACCCCAAATCCCTGCCGTTCAAACAATGCGAATGATGTTCAGATACGCACATTCGCTCTAAACTCACATCCCAGGTGTGACAATTTACACGTATTGCTATTTTTTTTTACATTGTCTTCCAGTTTCAGATTCACAATCTCTCCCTTGCATATAAAGGGGCATATTTGCTGGAAGTTCTCGCATGGCAGGGGAGCAAGCCAAGTTGCTGAGCTGCATTAGGTGAAAAGGGGAGAGCTGAACAGTGCCACAGCTACAAAGATACTGCACTGCTCAGCACCCTGCCTGTGCAGATGCACTTGATGCTGCCTATTGCCAATGGTGGCACCCTTGTGCCATGCGGAAACTGTGCCTTTGATAAAGAAAGGATTGTTTTTGGGCAGGCTGGGACACCTTCCTGTACAAAAGTCATCCTAAGGGGCGATTTTCTCTACAAATGCATGATGCACAATTTATCACACGGAGAAATGGGATGTAACAAGGAGAAATAAGCATATTTATTCTTGTTACTCCTCTCTGTAGGAGGCGCCCCATTTTGGCTTTAGTATATAAGGGACTGAGTCAAATTCCATAGTTGGATGCATTGAAATGCCTATGCATCACCCATGGAATGCCCATCACAACGAAATCTAAAATAATAATGCAGCAGAAGCTGCTACGCTGTGTTACATTTCTTAACAATGTCAGGCAAGCCGGAGCAAAGAATCCCGTATGTGGCTTTGTAAATCACATTTAAGGACATTAATGCTTTGTGATGTCTTGTGTCACACAAGGGAAGCGCAATTCCTTAACATACCTCCTTAACATACCTGGGAAAAAGTGTGAAACAAGCCCCCATACAATGCTACTACTTTGTCATTCCAGTAAATAACTTGTAAGATATAACTTCTGTCTGAAATCAGAGAGTTTAGACCAGCGTAATACATGAATAGTAAATGTGTAGTTGTAAGAGAAAAACCCTGCTTCCGAATATGATAATGAAGACTATAGCGAACCTACACGTTAGAAAGGTTTGCTATTGACGAACGAATTCTGTAAACACATAGGGCCAGATTTACAAGCCCCTTGCGCCACTTTTGCGTCATTTTTCCCATGTTAAAAATGATGCAAAAGTGGAGCAAGGGGCTTGTAAATCTGCCCCATAGTGCTTTGCGCCACCGGTGCGTCACTTTTGCCCCTGTTAAAAGTGACGCACCGGCGGCGCAAGGCCTTCATAAATAAGGCCCCATGATACTTGGCAAGGTTGAAGTAACTTTGATATATGATTACCTGTCATTCAGAATTTACTCCGAGATACAAATGAAAATGCCATACATTCAGGGTATTAACATTTATTTCCTAAAGCGATTGAGTTGACAGCTCTAAGATAACTCTAAAAAAAAGTTTACATTTTTTTTATCCTTTCTCATGAAGTTAATAGAGCCAGTTAATAGGAAAATATTAGGAATAGGGATAAAGATTACTATAACGACTACTTCTATTACTACTAATAATAATAACAAAAATATCCAAATGTATTAATAATAATAATAATAATATTAATAGTAACTAGGAAAGAAAGGAGGAAAAAACAAACAAACTCCAACCACGCATGATGTTCATGCAGATGTTTTGCTCTTCATACGTCTGGACATTTTTTTAAATGTATTTGGTATTTTCTATAGCGCGAACATAATCCAAAAATTTGGGTGTCAGAGCACTTTACAATTCAATCCCCTTTAAAAATCCACAGAAAGACAGTTCTATAGCATCAAGAACATGTGTACGTATTCCAGTAACATCGACATGAGCCTACCTATAGACCAGAGGTCTTCAAACTTTTGGGTGCCGAGACCCCCCTGTCAACATTTTCAGTCGTAAGGACCCCCTCATGACAAACATTTCTAAACCTGTAGGCAGCGCTACTGGAATTATGAGGCAGGTTAGGACCAAATTACACGACAGGCTTGACTAAATTGTGTGGTAAGAAAATTTAAATAATGTTATGTGATGCCGCGTTATATTGGGATAGAATTACTTCATTATTTTGACATTGTTTGCACATGGTAACACTGAGGAAAGATTTCACCCTATCAGTACCAGTTTATATCCAAAATAGAGCAATTAACATCAGAAAGATGTCTAGTCAACCTTTGTGATGGGCCTTCCACTCGGCAGGAATACTTGCTGCCACATTAGAAGCTCACCTGGCCCTGGTCGGGAGCAGAAGGGGTCCCTTAAAACCCTGGCGGTCTTGTGCAGAGTTAAGCACTTTACCCATGCCGCTTTCCTCTCACTCCTCCCTTCCATCCCTCTCTCCTCTCCGAATCACGGAACCCTCTCTCACTTTGCAGGCCATTTTCTTTCATCCCTTTTTACAACTTCTGAACTCTCACCATTCAACTTATCACTTCACCCATAATCACCTCTTGCCATTCTGTTTTTTCACTGCCCTCATCTCTAACAGTCTCTCCCATTTATCTCATGGCCCCTCTGGCCCAGTCACCTCCCGTGCCCATCTGCATTTCTCATTCACCTTAAGTCTTTCCATTCAAATTGTTGTCTATTTATAGCTTACATCTCCCCAGTTCCCCATTCATCTTTCACATCTCTCCTTTGTTCTTCCACACCTTTGTGAACCAATGTCCCTCTCCTCTGTTACCTCAACATCAGTGCCTAATTTGAGCAGGTGGTTTCCGGTGCTCCGCACTGGCACCTAATTGTGCACACTGGCACTATGACCGTCTGCCACATGGTGGCTCTGTCTGTGCAATTTAGAGATGAGGAGAACAGCTGTTTATTAATTCAATATACATTAAAAACGATAAACTCCTGACATCCATGACATTCTTATAGCTTTGGGGGCTTGAAATAGTCACACTTTTACAAGTGTTATGGTTGGTAGTTGCTTAGGTATTGTCATTGGACGCAAGGGCAAGGCAATGGCTAGGTGGTTAAAGCTCGAGTTGAGACACACTACAGGGGAGGAGGGGGGCTGAATCCCTTGTAGTCCTTTGGGCCTGGGCAGAAGTGTGACCGTGAATGCGCGACCCCCTTTCCATAACTCCACGGCCCCCCTGGGGGTCGCGCCCCACACTTTGAAGACCCCTGCTATAGACAAACCACATAAAATTAAGAACATTAGAATAGTTATATTACACAAAAGCATGTCATAACATAGTTACATTTAAAATAAGATGACTCTTGAGGACTTAGGTTATAGAGTTGCTAGCCTAGTCAAATATCATTGTGGATTGGTCGAGGTACCTGACCATAGACAACATCGCTGTTGTTAGCCAAGGGACTAAATGTATCCCCTTAGCGGAAGATAGTCATTGGAGCTCAATCCATGCCAGTGAATTGATTGAGAAGTGAACAGATTCTTTGTTCTGCTATTAGGAGTACGGTAGACCTGCTCACAATAGCTTACTTGAACAGCTGAGTGAAGATCTCCGGGATGACTGAAGATTTCTCAAAAATTTTAGTAATCCCTGTTGATTGTTATGGTAGAAAGTAACTCATCAGAAAGGACTTGGGGCCATATGTATGAAGGCACTTTTGCGATTGCAAACGCCGAAATTCGCAGAAATCAGCAGTGTCCAATGTATTACACAAAACACCCCTCGCAAAATAAGGAATAGCAAATAGTGATTCTGCAAATGCAATGTAAGAAGCATAGAAAAAGTGCTATTTGGACTTAAGGAATTGCAAATTACAACCAACTTCAAGTTGGTGGTAATTTGCGATTTCTTAAAAAAAATGCACTTTTTTCATTTTTCAACGTGCCATGTGACTCACACACATGCCCTTGGGGCATGTATATGCGCCACATCTGCACCCATGCTCATTTCAGGGGTGCAACAGGGTGTCCTTTTGACACACTGGCACCCTTGAAATTGCATTCGCAATTTGATATTCTCTAATTGGGAATCGCAAATTGAGAATGTCTACCCATTTATTCCTATGGGCCTCTAGGCCTATAGGAATGAATGGTGCGGTATTCCTTAACCTCATCCGTGCGGTGCAGATTTACCCCCGGTGCCCCCCATGGTTCCGTCTTGAGCATCGAAAGGGTTAACTACGAATCGCAATTTGCGATTCACAATTAAGGAATATGTAGGATTCACAAAATTTATTGCAAATCCTACATACATAGCGTTTTGCGATTCTCAAATAGTGATTTGCAAAAAAATCGCTATTTGAGAACCGTAAATGGACATTTTCATACATATGGCCCTTAGTCTCCTTTTTGAATCGTGGAGCATCTGTGATTCTGCTTATATTCAGGGGAGTGAATTTCAGATCCTTGGTGCAGCTCCCGTGAATGCTCTATTGTGTGTTCCTTTCTTACGTAAGAGTGCTGGTTTCAGTAAAAAATCTGCAGATCCCCTCAATGATCTACTGCTTCAAGACAGCGTAATTGTATTGGCCAGGCAATGTGGAGTTTTTTGGTGTATTGTCTTGTGTGTAATACACGCAAGCTTTAGCTCTATTCTTGCTTCGTATGGTAGCAATTTGAGAGCTTTCAGATGTGGAGTGATTGGTCGAATTTTTTTGATCCTTTTATAAGTCTAGTAGCTGCACTGAGACAAGCTTTTAAGAGAGCTGCTTAGATCGTAGCAAGCCCTGATAGAGTTGCGCATCCATATGCCACTGCCATTTTAAGATCATCAAAATTGATGAATGGCTTCAATTTTCTGAGGTAACTCAGATGGAAACAGACGCTTTTTGCCATTGAGTTGATGTGGGTTTGCATGTTTAATGCTTTATCCAACGTGATTCCAAGAGACATGGTTGAGTGAGTCCACTATAATTGGGGTAATGTTTAGCGCAGTGATCAACTTGGTCCATTCCTTAATCCTGGTTGAACCTTTAGGGGGGAGATCAGAAGGAACTCGTATTTTGTGAGTTGAGCTTAAGATGATTGTCAGGTAGCCATTCAATGGTTCTCTGTAGTGCTTGGTTCATTATGTTGATCACTTCTGGGGATGAAATCTTCATATACAGCTGGGTATCGTCTGCATACATGTGAAAGGAAATGTTAGCCTGTTGTAATAATTCTGTTCATGGTTCGATGTACAGATTGAATTGTGAAGGGGATAGAGTTGATCCTTGTGGGACCCCAATGTGAATCGCAGATGGTGGGGATAGCTTGTTGTTCACTAGGAATCTTTGCAATCTGTTCTGTAGGAAGGTACGAATCCATTTTAGGACTGTTCCCCAGAAGCCCATCCTATTTTCTAGGCTTTCTAATAGTTTGGGAGGTTTACTGCATCAAATGCAGATGATAGGTCTGGCAGGATCAAGAGACAGGTTTCATTATGGGCGAGAGCTAAGATAGCGCCAACTACTATGTGTAAAATTGCTGTTTCCATACAGTGATCAGATCTGAACCCAGATTGGCAGTCATTTAGTAGCTCAAATTTCGTAATGTGTTCACTTAGTTGTTGTTGACCATATTTTTCTAGTACTTTGGATAGTAGGGCGATGGTTGTTAAAGGTCGAAAGTTGTTTGGGTCAGATGGGTTTTCAGTAATTTTCTTAAGAGAGACATTCGTTTTCTCCTATGGTTTGAAGACTGCCAGGTAGGAGCAAATGTGCCTGCATACATTAAATCTGTGGAAACTGAAATCAATCATATCTTGGAGTAATTTCAGATTTCAGAAACAGCTTCACATATTCAGGATATGCATTTTGGTTGGAAACAGTCTCTAGGGGGCATATTAGCAAGGGCGATATCGCCGATTTAGCAGGACTTATTCCCTCTAAAGCAGCAATATTTTTTTCGACCTATTAGCAAGCTGTCGCTAACAGCAGTTAGCGACAGCTTTTAGGCGATAGCGACCGGTATGGGGCCCACTTTGCATGTCAGCGTTATTCATCGCTAATGACATGCAAAGTGGGCATACCCAACCTGTTAGTGACTGAAAGCAGTCCCTAACACAGCTATCGCCTATAAGCAAGGCAGGCGAAGCGATAAAAAAATTAGCGCTAAGCGCGAATATCGCCAGAACCTAATGCCTGCTCAGACCAGGACATAACCTGTATGGAACACTGAAAAAATATTGAATACAAAAATATGGACGAAAAAAATATCGAAGTAAAAATATAGAAAGACAAAATATCGAAATCCTATCTACAAACAGGTAAGTATAAAAATATCGAATAAAAAATATCGAATAAATATATATACTTAATAAAAATATCAAATTTACTAAAATAAGTTAAAAATAATTTTAAATTAATGAAATAATAACTATAATTAATTAAAACATACTTAAAAATACTTACATAACATAAACATTATTAAATAATTAATTTAAGTTAAAAAAATAAAAATACAACTTGATTTTTTAACACATATATATATATACATATTAACATAATATGAATTAAAAATATGCAATATTTTTACTGTAGAATAGCAAGAGGTTAAAATTTACTATTACCACTCCAGCAACTGCTACAGTAGGGTAAACATTGGATAGCGCAAGGGGTAAAAATTACTATTCCCGCTCCAGAGAGTGCAACAGTAGGGAAAGCGTTGGCTAGCGTAGGGGTAAAAATTACTATTCCCACTCCAGAGATTGCAACAGTAGGGAGAGCGTTGGATAGCGTAGGGGTAAAAATTACTATTCCCACCCCAGAGGGTGCAACAGTAGGGAAAGCGTTGGATAGCGTAGGGGTAAAAATACTATTCCCACTCCAGAGGGTGCAACAGTAGGGAAAGCGTTGGATTGCGTAGGGGTAAAAGCTACTATTCCCACTCCAAAGGGTGCAATAGTAGGGAAAGCGTTGGATAGCGTAGGGGTAAAAATGACTATTACCACTCCAGAGGGTGCAGCTGTAGGGAAAGCTTTGGATAGTGTAGGGGTAAAAATTACTATTCCCACTCCAGAGGGTGCAACAGTAGGGAAAGCGTTGGATAGCGTAGTGGTAAAAATTACTATTCCCACTCCAGAGGTTGCAACTGTAGGGAAAGGGTTGGCTAGCGTAGGGGTAAAAATTTCTATTCCCACTCCAGTGAGTGCAACAGTGGGGAAAGCATTGGATAGCATAGGGGTAAACATTACTATTCAAACTCCAGAGAGTGCAACAGTATGGAAAGCGTTGTATAGCATAGGGGTAACAATTACTATTCCCACTCCAGTGAGTGCAACAGTAGGGAAAGCGTTGGATAGCGTAGGGGTAAAAATTACTATTCCCACTCCAGTGAGTGCAACAGTAGGGAAAGCGTTGGATAGCATAGGGGTAAAAATTACTATTTCCACTCCAGAGGGTACAACAGTAGGGAATGCGTTGGATAGCGTAGGGGTAAAAATTACTATTCCCACTCCAGTGGGTGCAAAAGTAGGGAAAGCGTTGGATAGCGTAGGGGTACAAATTACTGTTCCCACTCCAGAGGGTGCAACAGTAGGGAATAGGTTGGATAGCGTAGGGGTAAAAATTACTATTCCCACTCCAGTGAGTGCAACAGTAGGGAAAGCGTTGGATAGCGTAGGGGTAAAATTTACTATTCCCACTCCAGAAAGTGCAACAGTAGGGAAAGCGTTGGATAGTGTAGGGGTAAAAATTACTATTCCCACTCTAGTGAGCTTGACAGTAGAGAAAGTAAATATTTAATATATTAATAAATATACATTTAATATCAATACCAATAACAAATTAATTAAAAGGAAATACCAATTGAATACAATATAATAATTAACCAATTATAAAAAATATTAATTGTTAAAATTAATTACCACTTTACAATTAATTAATTAAAAAATAAAATGTAACTACCAATTAATTCAAAATAAATACCAATCAATAAATAAAAACATTTAAATAATTACAATTAAATAACTTCGCACCCTATTCCCCTATAAACCCACAACCCGATACGGAAAATACAGTAATTAAATTCACTTAATTGTCAATTAATCCATTAATAAAAATGATTTACCAATTAATAATTAATTAATTACCAATTAAAACTTAATTAACAATTTTTTCAAAATAAATAGCTATTTGTAAATTAAAATATTTAATTAATTAAAATTAAACTACTTCCCATCCTATTCCCCTATAAACCCACAACCCGCTACAGGAAATAAATGTATAAGATTCACATAATTATCAATTAATCAATTAATAAAAATGATTTACCAATTAAGAATTCATTCATTATCAATTAAAAATTAATTAACAATTTATTCAAAATAAATACCAATAAATAAATTAACATATTTGAATAATTATAATTAAATTACCTCCCACCCTATTCCGCTATAAACCCACAACCCGCTACAGAATTAAATTACGCAAAAATTAAATAACATAAAATGAATTACTTAAAATAAATTACCCGAAAAATATACACTTTGCACACATATACTAACATACAAAACACTTAAAAAATGTTGGTATTATTAAAAATTCGATAATTTTTATAACCTATATTATATAGTTTGATATTTTGACTTTCTATATTTATAAAAATCGATATTACATTACTTAGCTTAAAAACGATATTTTTAATGACTATATTCTGTCCATTCGATATTTTGTCCATTCTATATTTTGAAGTCGATATTTGTGTAATTCGATATTTTGTACTTGATATTTTGTCTGTATACCAACCTGTATATCCAATGGGAGGTGGCTATTCAGGTTAGGTCCCCATTAGCGCTAATGCTTGAATATTGCTGGATTTCCAGCGATATTCACGGATTGAGCCGCTATCGCCGGATTTTTTATCGCTTTAGAGATAAACGTTGCTAATAACACTTTATCTCTGCGATAATATCAGGTGATAGGCGGCAATAAAAAAAATGCGCTAAGAGCATTTAGCGATAATTTTGTTGCTAATATGCCCCCAGATTGTTAAAAAAGTTGAAGTGTGTCACCGCTAATAGACAAGCATCGGGGAAGGGGGGTAGGGTGTACAATGTGTGATGATTTAGGTGTAAATAAATAGTGAGAGCAGGGAGGTTCATGTTTTCTTTACCAATACTTTATTTAATTCCTTTAATGGTATCTAGCTCAATGATTTGTTGTTTAGTTTTCTATTGTTCTGAATATCTGCAGTTTTTGAGCTCTGCAATGTAGAGGCCCAGATACATGTACCCTCTTTAAAAGGAGCCAATTGTCTTTGCATAGTATATACAGTAAATTGAAGCAAAGGGGTTAAATTCAAAGTACGTGAGGGAGAGTTGGGGCAGGAGAAAGCTTGCATAGTTGCAACAGGCATTCAACAGTCTAAATTACTTTGAGAATGGAACTCGGGCAACTCTCACGGGGATGCTTCAACAAAGACTGTGTGGTTTACCCTTTGGAACACCCTAGTTTGTACACTTCAAGAAGAATCTGATTGGCGCATTAGATGAGAGAATGCATCCAGGTGTGCTGCATTGCGAGTACTCAGCATGTTTTCCCCACTAATAAAGCAACGGAATAATTCCAGTAAACCACCTAGCAGAGGTGTATTAAACTTTCTGAAACAATGAAAAGTAGGATGGTGTCTGAGAAGCCTGTCTTAAATACTTTGGGGGACACGTACTAATAGTTCACTCAATGCAACACTGCCAGGCAAGTTGTAGTGCTGCATTAGGTGGTTAGCAGAGAGTGAAACAGTGCCATATTTACAAGGATATGGTGCTTGTGTAATCCCTAAATGTGCCTGCACACTTTTACCCCTCCTTAGCGCTAATGCAGGCCCCCTGGTGCTATAGTGCAAGGGCAACTCTGTTATAGGCATAGGCATTTTAGTGCAAGCAGGGCTACCTTGCTGAGCAAAAAAAATTCTTAGAGGCACATTCATTTTTTCATGAGAAACACACATAGGAAGAGTAATTTGCAGGGTGAAAAGTAGGCCTTGGTGTTGTCTCTGTCGGTAGGCACACCATTTTGGCGCAAACCCAAGTTTAAAAAAATTCTTAAATATGGGATTGCATCAAAATATGCAATGAAACGCCCATGTTCCACTGCCTTAACGTCTACCCGGCACAAAGTAACCCTAGGCACTACTATGCGTTTTTTGCAAAACTTACGTTATGAACTTTGACATTCTCTAACTAACTAAATTCCAAATGGATTTTGCTTTGGGGCTATGCCACAAAAGTGACAGAACCCTGATGCAGATTTTCAGTCTCTCTGGGACTTAAGGACATATCCTCAAATGAACAGTTCAGCCATAAGTTGTACACAAACTTTACAAGGTCGCTTGCAAACAGGGCCCAGTTGATCTTTCTGGATGGAAGTAGGTGAGAAAGTGTGGCCTTGGTGCAGGCGGTTTGCTGTGTAGATGCTTTCTTTAGAATGACTGAAGCTCTTCTCTCTTTGAAAGGTTTGTGAACATGCTTTATGTTATATTTTACTTATTTTGAGGGTTGTAAATTAACCTTGTGATCAATGATGTAATTGAGAATAGAAGTTCAGAGACCATATTGAGGCATGACATTCATCAGTAGGGCTGGGACAATCAGCCATACCTATAGTAAAAAGAGGATGGATTTGAGAAATGTTTACTTAGGACCACATTAAAAGGGGAGTGTCATATTCTATCACCTCTCACCCCTGTTTGATCAAGGTTCTGAACTACACGCATATAAACAATACCAAACATGGTGATTAGTGGGTGAGATAAAGTATGGCCTGACCATAATTTAGCTTGTGAAAATGGCAGGCAATCATCTGGACATGTTATTCCTATTATTGAGGAAAAATTGCAAAAAAGTATAATTTATGGCAACTATTTAAAACAATCCCTAGGGTATCATAATTTATCAGGTGCTATAAATTCTGCACCAAACAAACTAATGTTTCTTCCATGTAGTGTAGAAGTGATCGTTTAAATGATTAGAAATTGAGAGATATAAAGATACATGTCCAGATAAGGGAAAATACACCAGTGACAGGTGACTATATGCTAGCCTTTATTAGATATTCCTACCAAAAACTCAATGCACAATGGACATTTTACACTGGCCCATTGGTTCAAATTTTGTTTTCTGCACTGGTTGCCAGTGCCAATGCAGCAGAAAAGATGCCCAATGTAGTTGCAAGAGATCAGAAACGCACCATATCAATATCAAGCGTTTCTGCTCTCCTCCTATCATGCAACACAGCACAGTGCATACTTATTAGGACAGAAAGTACGCTATCCACTTTTAGAAGGAATCTTAAAACGTGGCTTTTGATTCCCTGGGCATACTTTTAGTCTCAGCCCCTAGACACCTCAGGGTATTCGTGCGCTCAAAAAGTTAAATTAATATAACATAACATAACATCGACAACCATCAATTGCATGCTGGCTGGCCTTCCCTAGCTGCTCACTGATCCCTCATTGTGGGACACATTGTTCAGGGGAACACTGGGGTCAGAAAATCGGACATGTTGCATTGATTGGCCCCACTCCCTAGTGCTCCGCCGACTGCCATCAGACAAACATCTTTGCCCTAATCAACGGGCTAATCCTAATTGTGGAAACAGTATGGTTCCTGATGGCACTTTAAAAAAAATTTGGGGGCTGATTGTAGCCATTGTTAATGCTCAACCCTCAGAGGCACATTTCTACGTCCAAGCCATAAAAACGCAAGTGTGAACTCTCCTGGAACTATGGTGGAGCCGTATGTTCATCATCAAAGGCAACATTATAATTCTTGGTTGCCAGCATATCCTTATATAATGCATAGCCTGCTCACAGGCGAGAAACGCCACCCATGCATTGTTTAGATCGGTGGATCCCAACACAGGCACAACTCCTGCACAGACACAACACAGACACAGCTCCTGCTCTGACCCATACCTAGCGGGATATGGTTTGTGGGGACCCCAAGCAGCGTCGCCTAACCTTTGACAAGCAGAAATCCTCTGATACTACCCAACATCAGAAAATGATAGAGGGGAGTTGCAACACACTGTACAGAAATCACCTACTAAACTGGCATTGATGCAAAAATAGCTGAACTACTCTCCAGCCTTCGAGCGCTAGATGGCTGGTTAAATGCTCTGGACAAGAGCCTTGATGCAATGGGTAAGTGCCTTGATGGCCATGACCACCAACTTTAGGCGGCGGAGGAGAGAAAGTCAGATTTGAAAGATGGAGCAGCTCAGATGGCTAAAATACTAACCCACCTAGAACAACTAAGGAATCCAGTAGAAATTACGAACGAAAACCTAAAAGTCAACAGCAGGTGGAACAATATTCGTACACTGGGAGTCCCGGAGTCCACAAGTACTGGCCAATTATATCTGTTTTTTGAATGGCTACTGACGGAACTGTTCGGCACAGAACCATTCATCTCGACATTTGTAATTGTACGGGCCCACAGAACAATTGGACATTGTCCTAACCCAGGATGCCCACAGAGGCCACTTATCTTTAACCTTCTAAACTTCAGGTACAGAGATACCACTCTACATCTGGAAAAAGTCCCAATACATTTGCAAGGATCCTCTAGTTCCATATTTCCTGATTTCACTACTATGGTTCAAGTGGTCTACCCCAAATATACAGGTGTAAAGGCCACACTGCAATTTGGGTCTTCGATATGGTATGATCCATCTGGCCCGACTGAGGGTGGAGATGAATGGTAAACCATGAGTATATGACACCCCTACTAATGTACAGGCCTTCTGAATAATACTCCCTGTCTCAGCAGAATATTCCCAACAACTAACCACCAGATATACAGTCTGACACAAGCACCAATCTCTTTCCTTTAGGCTGATGATGCAGACTATTCTTCTCTCCATGGTTTTCCAGTTAACGGTGCTATCACTGACTGTCCAAGGGGACTGTAATATTGATCTCCACAGTTATGATGGCTTACCTACTGTATTACTGCTTAAACAACCTTTGGTTTTGCAGTCTATCCTGTTGTCTGTGGGGACCCAAAGCAGTGTTGCCGCCCCCAAGAGTTATACACACAAAGGTTGAATTTTATTATACTCTATGATTAGAGGAATTATGTGTTCTTGATGTTTCATAAGTTTGGGGTTCACTTGGTATGTTGTCATCAGGTCTGGGAGGGGAGAAGGGGATTGGTAACTCAGGGACTTTTCTAGGTTATTCTTTTCTTGTTTGATTTTATCTGTGTATCATATGAAGCATACTGCTGCAGTCTTTTCTCGTTCCTTCCTACCTAATTTCATTGTCTATTAATATCCACCCATTCGCTGATGTAACCTGCATGTCCCGGAATATACAAGGTTAAATAACCTGCTACGGAATGGGTGTAAGAGTTGACAGTCCATGATCATTATACCTCAAAGGAAAATATAACTAGACTAGTCTTCTGTACATATGGGTACAGGGTTGCTAGCAGGGCTAATTCTAGTGTATATCACTCATGAGAAATATATGTGTGTACTATTGATGATCCTGTAGTGTAACAATGGATAGGATTTTAGCCAGCAGTCTATTGATGCTTAGTAATAGGTAAAACAAATAATGTGTATTTTCCTATAATGCAATAGGAAATGACCATGTTAGTGTTCCGATATTTGAAAGAACTAAAAAGTCAGTAATCCATCATGCTCTTATGCTCTTAGTATAAGTGGGAGCTTACAGCACTGATAGGTCCAGTGTCTTAACACATGCTGAATCCCATATAATATGGTAATCTGTAGACAGTGATGTTAACTTCTTATGTTAGTAACTGAAATAACAGGAGAGTCCTCCCTTAAGAAAAGGGGGTAAAGGCAGATTGGGCCATCATGGTTACTAATGCCAGAGGAGCAGATGCTGGTTGTACACCTAATTGCTCTGTCATACTTACATTCAAGGATCCTTTTGCCCGTGTCCGAGCAAGTAAGCTGCATACTGGCGTCTGTCGAGGTGGCCACGTTGGCCTAAATAGTTAACTATTCAATGGATGACAGAATCTGGCGTGCGGTATCCAGTGTCATGTGACTAGACACGATATTGGGGCCCCCATCTTTGAATGTGTTTGAGTAGTCAAATAAACCAAAATGTTGAAGAGCGTGGGGCTGAGCGATGACCCTTGGGGTACTCCGCAGGTGATCTCTGTGGGTTCAGAGACAAAGGGAGGAAGTCTGATTCTTTGGGTTCTGCCAGTGAGGAAGAAGCGGAGCCAGTGAAAGGCTGCCCCCTGTATGCCGGCTCCGTGGAGTCTGGCAGAGAGAGTGGAGTGAGAGATGGTATTGAAGGCTGCAGAGAGGTTGAGCAGGATCAGGGATGTGTGTCCTTGGTTCGAGAAGCATGTGGATGTCATCTGTGGTAGCGAGTAGGGTGCAGTGGTTGCTGCAGAATCCGGAATGGGAAGGGTCGAGGGTTGAGTTCTCTTGTATGAATTTCGTTAGTTGGACGTTGACGATCTTTTCTTTGACTTTGGCCATGAAGGGGAGGAGAGAGATGGGTTGGTAGTTCTTGAGTTCCATTGGTTCTGCTGAGGGCTTGAGGAGGGACTTGACTTGTGCACTTTTCCAGTCATCTGGTAATGTGCTGGCTTCGAGGGAGGCGTTGATGGTGCGTCGTAGCTCCCGTTCGATGGTAGCGGCAGCTCTGTGGAAGATGTGCGGAGGACAGGGGTCCATTGGGGCTTCTAAGTGAAAGTCTTTCAAGGTCCATGCAGTGTCTTTGGTGGTGACTGGGGTCCAGGAGAAGATGGTAGAATGGCTTTCATTTCAGGGGGGCGGAGTGGGTTTGGTGTCCTGTGTCTGTTTGTCAAAGTTGTTGGTTAGGGATCTTATTTTCAGGTGGAAGTAAGAGCCAAGTTGTTGCAGAGGTTCTGGGAGGGTGTGTCGTCCTTGGCTTCGCTGGGCGGCTTAGTGAATTCCTGGGTGCTGTTGAAGAGTTCCTTGGAGTTGCTAGTGTTGATGTGGATTTTTGTACGGTAAAGGTCCTCTTTGTGCATCTGATGTGTTGGTAGTACTCTGTCATCGCGTTCTTGTAAATGGAGTGGTCTTCTGAAGTTTTGCAGTTTCTCCAGTTCTTCTCGAGACGTCTGCAGGTGCGTCTGGCTTCTTGGAGGTCGGTGGTGAACCAGGAGGCCTTCCTGGTTTTCTGTCTGTCGGGTTTGCGCAGGAGGGCGAGCTCATCTGCGCAGTTGGTGATCCATCTGTGAAGTTCTTTGGCTGCAGATTGGGTGTCGGTCACGGTGGGCGGGGTGCCGGTTTGGGTGTGGTGGGTTTTTTGACGTGGAAGTAAACGCAGTAGTGGTCCATCCAGATGGGCTCTGTGGTGTGGCTGAAGTGGATGTTGTTACCTCCTGTAAAGATGGGGCCGAGGGTGTGCCCTGCATTGTGGGTAGGGGTGGTGATGAGTTGTTTCAGTCCGAGTTTGGAGAGGTTGTCCAAGAGGGTGGCGGAGTTGGGGTCACTGAGGTTGTGGAGGTGGAAGTTGAGGTCTCCGATGAGTATGCAGTACATGGAGGCGATGATGTGGGGCACAATGAGGTTGGCGATGGTAGTGAACGCGGTTTGAGGTACGGAAGGTTTGTAGGCGAGGGTGCCTCATAAGGTCATTCTGGGGCTGGTCTCGATCTGGAAATGGAGGTGTTCAGTTGGGGCTGGGGAGTAGCTCATGCTGGGGGTGGTGAGTAAGAGGGAGCTCTTGTGTGTTTACAAGGCAGTGTTAAGCCACGTTAAGTGGCTTAACACTGCCTTGTAAATAAGGCAAAGCCCCTATCACCACAGGAACATTGTAAAAAGTGGCGGTTCTGTGGGGATAGGGGCTTGAAAATATGCCCCGAGGTGTCTTGGGTGAGCATTGGATGCATGCAGGATAGATATGCATGATGTAGGCCTGCAGAAAGCCTTCTGTGTATTCTATTGTCAAGAATGAATAATTCTACATCTTGAAAGACAATTTTGTTTAAAATGTGTTCAAATAGTCACAGAATCAATGGGCCGCATTAGGATCACAGGCATGCTGATGCCCCTGTTTATAATTTCACTTGGAACAAGACAAGGGTGCCCACTCTCGCCGTTGTTGTTAATAATAGCGATGGACCCACTTGTGCGACATCTTCGAATAGACCCTTCTACATAGGGTGTTACAGTTTAAACCTGGCCCGCTCCTGGACACGCTATATGCCAACAATATTATCATCTATGTATGACATCCAGCTGTGAAACTAGCACCTATACTTTGTGAGATCACTCTATATGGAATGCTATAAGGTATGCGTATAAAGTGTAGCATGTCCAAAATATTCCCCATCACCGCCGCAACTAAACAAAGATACCACAAATTTCCCTAGAAGGGATGTGATACATCGGTTCACTACCTAGGGATCCATATCTACAGAGATTGTGGCCAGATCATATGTCAATATCCAAACAGTGGGACTGCCCCAATTCTTGTACCTTTTTCACAACATTCCCATCCCATTAACACATGTTTTTTTTGCAACAATGTATTTATAGAAAGAAAAGATTGTTGACTACACAGTGCTGCACCTCATGCCAGTTCTGATATCCAATAATCCGACGCAAACAGCCCTGGCACCAACCGCCTATTGGCGCCACTGTGTTCCAGATCCTTCAAATTGCAATTGGGTGGCCGTGCGCGGAGAAATGAAGTCCAAAGCGTCACTAAGTAATTTTGAATACGTTTCTTTATTTAATATTCAATATCCAAAAAAATGCATTATGTTCCTGCTAACGCGTTTCGTTCTCTTTCAGAGACTGAAAAGGATACAAAAATCATAACCATATTAACCGCATCGCTGCGGGCGGCTTTTCCTGCTGTGCGCGGCAGTTTTGTAAATACCGCGTTACATGACGAGCTCAGCTCGTCATGAGCGCACGGCTGGTAAGCATCATCAGCGCGGAAGGGGTTAAAAACTAAACATGGTGGAATATGAAGAGAGAACATACAAAACAAAAAACTATCTACAGGGTCAAACAAAAACCACATAAATATCAACATATGAAAATACACCTTCACAGACAATGACCACATTTAAAAATACATAAATAATGCTTCACGCTAACAGTGCCCACTCAAGCTCGGTTATCAACAACATACCATTCGGTGAAATGGTTAGAATTAGGCGCAATTGCAGTGAATCCAATAAGATTATTCAAAATGTGACAGAAGCAAAAAATAGGTTCGCCACTCGAGGTTATTCTGATAAAGTATTAGACACTGCCGAGCAAAGAATGTATGGATTGCAGCGTGAAATCATACTATTACCTAAAAATCGGAAAAAAGATGAGGCTAATAAAAGACAGCTGAGTTTTATCACTACATATACGAATCATAGTAGTGAAATTTTCAAACTGTTCAAGCAAAACTGGCCTCTATTAGAAGAAATGCCAAGCCTAAGGGGAATAATCCAAAGGAACGCCTCAATTACCTACAGGAGAGGGACTACCCTTAGGAACAAACTATGTCCAAGCTACATTACGACAAATACAAGTGCTGCAACCTGGTTACAAGATAAACCTTGTGGATTCCATGTATGCAGCACTTGCAATGTGTGTAGATTTGGTAAAAATAAAACCCGAACCTTTAGTCACAACTGTAATATCACTTACAATGTCAGGCACTTTATCAATTGCAATACGACATATGTTATTTATGTTATTGGATGTCCGTGTGATTTAATTTACGTAGGTAGCACCAAAAGAAATCTAAAGAAACCAAATTCAGGAACATAGACGGGCCATTCTTAATAATGACATCAAATACCCCCTGGCTGAACACTTTGCCAAAATGCACCCTGGTAATAATCACTTTTGGTTTTATGGTATTGAACATATTGAAGCCAAAGCCAGAGGTGGAAACAAGGCGCTCATTCTAAGGCAAAATGAAGAAAGGTGCGATCTGTAAGTTGCGGGCGATTACATATGGCCACAACATAGATACTGAGATGCACTAATTTTTAAATAATAGAGATGCCATCTGCTCAGGAATGATGCCTACATGAGAAATACCTAGATAATTCATGCCGGCTGGCTGAATAATGGAACTGTAATGTCAAACTTTGGATCTTTTCCCCGTTAAACTGTTATGAAGTTATTGTATGAATGAATGAATGAATGAAAAACAATTTGTATTGCGCGACTAAAACCCAAAGGCATCAAGGCGCCTACCAAAACAGATCAGAAAAAGATAAGGCAAAGCACAACTACAAATATGTCCGCACAAAAAGACGAGTTTTCAGGGCATTTCTAAATAACTGAAGGGTGGGAAGAGACCTTAGTTCCAGTGGGAGGGCGTTCCACCACTTAAGTGCCAGGATGGAAAAGGCTTTACCACCCCATTTGGTTCTCCGAATGCGAGGGACTGATAAAAGGAGTCTGTTAGAGGAACGCAGGTTCCTAGAGGGACTATAACGGGACAAAATGGATCCAATTCCAGTAGGGCTACTTTTTGCTAAGGCCCTATAGGTCATGCACATGGTCTTAAAAAGTATACGGTCCTCTATAGGAAGCCAGTGAAGCAGTTTTCTGGCAGAGGTAGCCGAAGTGCGCCAGGGTAGATCCAGAACAAACCTGGCCACTGCGTTCTGGACCACCTGCAAGCGCTGCAGCAGACTTTTATTCAGTTCCGCATACAGCGCATTGCAGTAGTCCAGCCGAGAGCCGATGAGGGCAACAGCAAGTTGTTTCCTTGCCTGCTGTGAAAGATAATGCCTAATCTTCCTCAGTATATGAATGATACCCCAACAGGTAGATACAGTTCTGTTAACCTGTTGACACATACTGAGGGTGGAATCGATCACGACCCCAAGAATTTTGGCAGAAGGGGCAGGAACAGGACAAGCTCCCAATGAGTCTGGCCACCAATCGGCTGACCAAACCTCCTCCTTTCCTCCAAACACCATCACCTCCGTCTTCTCCCCATTCAGTTTCAATGAATTATAGATCATCCATTGCCCGACTGCCTCCATACAAGATCTAAAATTGGAGGCAGTCGAGGTAACTGACTGGGAGAGAGAGACGAGGATCTGCGTGTCATCCGCATAGGAGACTACCTCCATCCCAAAAGATCTAATCAGTCTGGCAAGTGGGGTCACATATATGTTGAAAAGGGTCGGGCTTAACGCCGACCCCTGAGGGACCCCACATTGCACAGACAGGGATGGAGATAGGAATTTACCCAGCTTCACTCTTTGCTCTTGTTGATCAAGGAAAGAGGTGAGTAGACCCAAAGCCGCCCCCTGGACCCCGATCTCCCTATGTTCTGCTCCAAGACGGCTTAATTTTAATTACCTTTCAGATGATACATTTTCCTTCATTTTCATCAATTGTCCTTCTCCCCAGTGAGACTCATATGTAAATATAGTATTCCCTGGACTATCAAAACAAGCACTTCGGTTTTTAATTCTTGATATACATATTGGTATGTTTTTCCATAATATGCTTAAGAGTATTTTTTTGGCCACATGGTGAATCCATCATACTTTACATGTTGGTTTTCTGATTTACTGGGGCATGCTTTACCCTAGTATTTGAAAGTAGCACCCACTAGTATTGGGTTCTCGGGCCTAATATTTTTCATGTTAATCCCTTCATAGTGTAGTGGGTTGATCTTCCGGTCGATGTATGCACCTTCTGCCCCTTCTTTCAGTGACATGTATTATCTCTCAACATTCGAATTCCATGGTTTATATACGTCATGACCCTATATATGTCATGGCGTTGACCAGTGTGAGACCTCTTCATATTGCGATATGTTTTTGTCTATATGACTATTTTTTCAGTTTCTTAGATTATTATCCTTTATTGTAGTAATTCCTTTGCCATTTTTAGTGCCCTTGTTGATCATATAATATATTGTCTCATCGCTTACGGGTCCTATGATTTGTTTTTGGACCCCTGGTCTTTAATGATACTTGGAATATATGTGTCGTGACCAAATCGATATCCTATTACGACCTGTTAGACGCAGGCGATTATATCTATCAATATTTTCATTACCCAGTAGACAAGGTGGAAAAAATATTCATTCATAGTGAGCGTGTATTTTGAATTTTAATTAACATGATATGCATAATATTCTATGATTTGTATTTGGACTTTTGATTTTTAATGATACTTGTAATATATGTGTCGCGACCAAATCGATATCCTATTACGACCTGTTAGACGCAGGTGATTATATTTATCAATATTTTCATAACCCAGTAGACTACGTGGAAACAATTATTTGTTTATAGTGAGCATATATTTCGAATTCTAACTGATATGATATTGTGTATATATATTCTCTTTATATATTTTCAAAATATTTGGCCACATCGTTCGGGCTCTTCCATCAGTAACCCAGAAGTTTACTCTAATAACCAGAAATTTTTCCGGCTACACGCCGACAAAATAGGGTCAGACTGGGTTGCTAGGTTACACTTTTGAGCCTCCCCATTCTTGCGATACCTAGCCACCTATGCTGGCTTTTCTGGATTTGACCTGGATGTGTATGACATATCGAGGTTCTCTTCCTGTTCTCATCAAAGTAAAGGTGTGTAGGTCTAGCTACTACGTTACGCTTCGGAGCTCACGTGTTGTTCTACTACGTCACATGCGGAAATAGAACACTATTTAAATGCGGTCTTTGAATACCATTATTTTCCAGCATTTGGACCGCGTTAATGGTGAACTCAGGTAAATTTCTACGGGTAGTTGATATTCGCTTAATAATGACCTTTTGCGTGCAGGCCGTTTTTATTAAAAATTGTGGGTTAATATGGGGCCTTCTTCGGTGTTTGGGGGGAAATGTGCCCACTATGATTAAGACTTTACGCAGGGACTCTGAGAATTATTACTAATGTTATTTCGGAGTGGAGCGACCATATACTGCATGGCGGTGCGTTTATCTCAGGGTCGGGACTGGTTAATACCTGCGGGGCTGCTCTTTAAGCAACCAAAGCATATGGGATCATGTAATGAAAATATTGTTCTACGTAAGGAATAGGATGCCGTATGGTATAGGTATCATTGTGCCTTTAAGAAGTATAGTATTTATATAGTGGGCTCACGCTTTTCAGATGGTATTAGATTACACATCTTTTTACTTGTTCTCTCGATAACTACCGAATGGCACTTATGTACACCCTTCTTTGTTTTCTTTTCCATCTTAGGCCTATCAAAGCCTAGGGAACTTGTGCCGCCACATATTTGCGGTCAGCTATATGGAACGTTAAACCCCCTCTTTTTTGCTGTCGGTCCTACCTTGTAATATCAGGTGCGATACTAATGTGGTGCAATACTCCTCCAGAGATGTTATTCTGTTTCTTAATCTGTTATAAAATGTCACTGATCATATGTTATTCTTGGGGGGATTCTTTTTAGTTCGGAAAGGAGTCTTCGTGGTCATCACAATTAGAGTGCCACCAATCCAAACATACCTTTGTTGTCAACATATCGTGAACGATAAAAATTCAGTCCCAGTTCTGACCACAATCGTGCGCAGTTGAGGCAGTCCTTCATTTAGTTGTTTGGTATATAATCGCTCTTGTCCCATATGAGGACCGTTACAGCCTGTCTCTCTCTTATTAATATTAGGTTTGCATTGGGACTGTTCTTACGTCTTCACCAGAACAATATCCTTACCGGCGTCCGCCCTTTCGCGTGGACTGCATATAACAATTTGCTTTTTGCAGACAGATCAAGGTGGGTGTGGAGCTTTCATCGGTTCACTTACAAATCAGTCTCTGCTTTTATTCTGTGCCATGTATAGTGAGGAGTGGTTGCTTTACGTTCTTGATATAGTATATCTTGTTTTTCACACTAGATTTTCATTGGATACCTTCTGACGTTCTTACCATAACAACATATTTACAGGAGCCTGCTTACCTACTTGTTCGAAACTATAGGATTGCAACCTAGGACTCAAGCTCTATTCAACTGATTAAGGTGTGTTTGGTCAAATCATTAGTCCATGCTCAAATCAGCTGCATTATCTTCATATTAAATCAAATATGGAGTTATAACAGGGCATTTTGGATTTTAATATTATTTTTTCTTTCAATGTAGATCTAAATCTTAGGACCGTGTGTGTGCTCTTACAATCAGCAAGAAGATACTGACAACTTAAGGCTCCGTACAGAATGGTGCTATATTGACACTAAGTTGAGATTATTTATTTCTTGGATTTTCAGATTGTGAGGTGACCACCAGAGCGGATGGGAACAACCTTCTGAGATTGATTCATAGTGAAGGGACCCAATGTTATAGGTTATGATGATCAAGGTCCTACCTATTAGCTTTCCCCCTTCTTTTCTCTCCCCCCCCACTCCTCCTTCTCTTGTGTCGAAATATTTTTCTTAGAATTGATGTTGAGCGGATGTCTTAAGTCTTAGCTTCTAGTTTAGATCAAATAGTTCAAGTCAGTACGACTGATGATTTGTACATTGTTTGTCCCAGTTTTTCTTGTCTATTGTTTTATATATTTAAACTTCACAACATAATGTCTTGTTTACTTTTTGGTTATGATTATTTATCAAATTTGACACATAGTTTATATTGTATTTTGTGATGATGTTTGTACCAAAAATGTAAACATACTGTGCTTTTTTAAGTATTTTTTGACAGTGGTTTGTGTTTTTCTATTTGAATCATAAGAAATCTTTATTCCCAGCAGAGCCTATGGGGTTTGGGACCTTTTAATACTGTGACATGAGACTTATTTTTGTGTCCACATCCCTGGGGTTTTACTATAAATTATGTGCAGATGATGTAAGAATGCTATCCGATATGTCGACTACAATATATAAACATAGTTTGTAACAGCTCTCGGTGCAGGTACTGGAACTTCAACTCTCAAATGATTTACCCTTGTTTTTAAGTACGATCTGTCCTTCTCTTCCCCTTCACCCTTATCATGGTTGCGAATAGGGCATATAAGCTGAGGTTATTTATGTAATTTTAAATGTGGTCATTGTCTGTGAGGGTGCATTTTCATATGTTGATATTTATGTGGTTTTTGTTTGAACTGTAGATTGTTTTTTTGTTTTGTATGTTCTCTCTTCATATGCCACCATGTTTAGTTTTTAATATGGTTATGATTTTTGTATCCTTCTCAGCCCTGAAGAAGTTCTCTGAAAGAGAGCGAAACGTGTTGGCTGGAGCTTAATGCATTTTTTGGATATTGAATATTAAATAAAGAAACTTATTCAAAATTACTTAGTGACCCTTTGGACTTCATTTCTCCGAGCACGCCCACCCAATTGCAAATGCTTTTTTTTCAACACTCCGTGGCATACTCACATGACTAGTCTGAGTGGCAAACAGCCCAGAATAGGGTGAGATACTCTGGTATTCCCATACACACATTGGGTCTGCAGTTTCCAATATACACCTCTACTACCTGGTGGTGCAATACAGTTTTGCAAGACATTGATACCATACAGACTTACGAATACCATACGCTAGACCTGAGATTTACCCGGCTGACCCAATCCCTCTAAAAGTACTATTGCAGATGGGACTTCTGCGTGATCCAGCAATGTACAAACACTGTCTTCGACTAGCTGGGCATAGCAGAGATTGCTCTGGCTGCTCGGTGTAAAACCCCTGTATTCACCGAGATACCTCTGGCTGCTAACTCCTGACTGCCCATAACACAGGAGAAACTAGTTAAATTAATTCTCCTGAAAATCTCACTGCACTTCATTAGAGATTATTTAAATTACGGACACGTATCTTCGTGCACACAGAAAATGCATGGTTCCAGAACACTCCCTATATTTACCATTTTGTGTTACAGAGGCTCCAGAGGGCACTTAGAGTCCAGGTTCCATCATACCTGTTGGCGCTGAAAGAATTCGTACCACTAACATTGAAAATTACAGACTTAGAAAGAGACTGGTTAATGTCAAAGCTGTGGTTTGAATCAATTCTCTGACCACAACTCAACATTTTGGACGGCCTGGAAGACAAATCTTGGACACCTCTTAACAGATAAAGTTTGGCATAATTGCTGCATGCAGACACACTTAATATTCTTTTACCGTCATCATTAGATGCTACACTATACATGTTTACGACAAGCGCATGTTACACTGGCTAAGTTACCACAAATGGACTGAACTAGATCATCTGATTGCCTGAAATGCTGGATATTGCCAGCAGAGAGCAGGCTATGAACACATGACATGGATTTGTGATAAGATCGCCCCTTTACTGGAGAGAAATATTTTCCAAACTTTCTTTTATGACCCACACCGTCAAAGAACCCTTCCCCTTACTAGACCAGTTGGGCTATATACACAACTTGCCTAAATCAGTTATAGCATTTGCCCTACTACTTTCCATGAGGTCGCCATACAATGGGGGAATAAATGCATGGCCACCTCACAAGCCTGAATCCAAAGTCTAATGTACTGCAACACCAACCATGAGCTCTGTGCTTCTCTCCAACCACCCACTTCTAGACCCCCAGATTTCTGGCAATGACTGAAGGACTACTTACATGCAACTCGCCTGAAGAGGAATAATGCTCATTGACACCCTCCTTAACGCTTACTTAATGCTGATTGGGCGAAATACACGAGGTAAAACTGAAAGAACATTCAGCTAGGCAGAACCACTGTCTATTTTCAGGAGAATGTTGTATGTTTATTTGTGGTCTGATAAAACAATAGTGCAAGTGTAAATATTTTAGATTGTGGCAGGAATATTCAACAGCATCTCCATTTTTAAGACCTGCCCTCATCTCCCCACACCTGTCCGATGTATTGGCTTTCTAAATGCTCTTTTGTTCAATAAAGTGCAAGATATATGTAGAAGGAATAGGGACAAACCCTGGCATTCCATGCCTGCAGAACTAAATCAAGATATTAAAAAAAAGTTGAAATGGAAAGCCATGTGTAGTCCGTCTGCTCAATAGTGGATGCCGAGGAGGAAAATTGTTTCATTACATGCTATGTCTGGGCGGAAATCCAGAAAAACATACTACACCAATATTAGATTAGAAGTTTAATGATGCCTTGAAGCTAACAGTACTGGACCCATTTTTGTGATTGCAATACTCAAAAGTGCTTATTTTAGCCATAGCAAAACTGACTCCAAAAACATTCTTCCCTTACCTCTGGTGAATACATACACATTTGACAGGGAAGGTCCTCATTTTTTCCTCCAGTATTCAGAAGAAGGACACCCACTAAATGCCATTTTCAGGTGTCAAATTCCAGAAGATCATATTTATACATTCTTATATATACTTTGTCTCTGCATCCTTCTTTGAAACTTTGCCAAACCCTGGGATGAACATCCTTCTGATTTCTTCTGCTAATGTATTGGCATGCCCATCTCTATCTTGGTCCCCCATCCTAGAAGAGCCACCATGGCAAACAACTATCCTAGATGTACCCCCACAGTTGATTAAAGAATTACCTGGGTCTTTAGAATTAAAATAGTGAGTTGCAATCTTTATTATGTCATAAGCCCAATTTGATGAAGATGGCTCAGAAGATCAAGGAACATGTTTTGAAGTGTTAGATGTAAGTATGATCTCCAGGATTACTTGGAAGAAGTGGCCTGGTGGCAGACTGCCTTCTAGCAGTCAAAAACTAGGCAGAGAGAAAGTCTTTGTTTTAATAGTAAAAATCAATTCAGGGACAAAAACTGAAAATGTATTGCTACTAATGGACATGAATTGCTTTTCAAACAAATGCTGATTTATAGGTTTGCTGTCCCACATCGGTCTCCATATATGATTTCGCAGCCATTTATAGGGGGTTGCAAAATGATACCTCTATTAGAAAAGTTATCTTTTGATCCCCTACAAATGGTGATTTTATGATGTGATTTATTAGACTGCACTAGTCCGTGGGCAATTTACACATTTCTTGTTTGAGGATGGGTGTGGTACATGAGGCCAATTATTCTGAAAAGGCTTTTGACAAACTAATTATATGATCACTGTAAGTGTCGGGGACCGACCAAGGAACAAGCTACCTCTTGGCAAATGTCTGAATCAAACACGAAGGGCTAGAATAAAAGGATACATGTAGCGTGGCTTGGACGCCTCCACTCTGGATCCAATACAGTGGCTTAGAAGTGTGACAGAAACTAAAATTTGGTCCACTCAATTTGAACAAAGCTGCAGTGAATAAAAATATAATTAAAATTGAGAAACAATAGGTTGATAACATTTTTCCTATTCAGATTCTGGTAGTAGAGGTGGTGTAGTTATTCTCTGTCATAACTGTTTGCATCCTACCTTTCTTTCAAAGGAAAAAAGATTCTGAGGGTAGATAGCTCTTCTCTAACCTCAAGGTTGATGATATTCACTTGTGTATTATGAATGTATATGGGCTGAACCACCCCAATCTTCACTTCTGGTGTACTAGAAATGTTGAATGTTGGTGCTGATAACTATATTTCTGGTAGTGATTGAAATCAAATAATAAAACTCTCTTTAGATATACATTTTCTTGTCAAATGTGTTCCGGACTCCACGCAAAGAAACATTCAATGAATTATCACTAAAAGAAGTCTCCCAGATTCATGGAGGCCCATTCACCCAGATCTGAGGTTATATAATGTAATTCAGCATCACTCCAATCTTAGACTAGCACAGACTATTTGAGCAAAAGTATGGTTCTGGCTTTGATTAATTCAGAAATAGACTATATATTAATTCCCAACATTGCTCCCGTTTGGTCAGCTATTTATATCCTCCACAATAAGACTAAGGGTCTGATTCAGATCTTTGTGGGACTCCCACCATCTCTCCATGGTGGCAGTAACAGGTAATCTGTCGAGCTGGGTATTCCCGCCCTCTGTATTCAGTTGTCCATGTCTGTTATCCGTCGTGTCAGCATCTCACCTCCTTCGATGCAGCATGTTCCTGTTCTGGCTAACATTACTCCTTCACCATCAGGGCAGTGGGATTACACCTAGCCTATTTAAATTACTCCACTGCGCCAGTGATGTCCTAGTGGTGTATTCCTGATGGAGTGAGTCCATTGTAGGACGCATTGCATATTGTACTATTGCTTTCGCTTTTAGATGAATGTTAGTATAACACACCTGAGGTATTTGCTAAGTGTTCTCCCAAGCATCTCTTGGAGGCTCAGATGACTTGTGGTAGTTCTCCCAGCTCCCCCCTCTTACCACTATATCCCTGGGAGGAGAAGGACTTGCAGATGCTATATTGTAAGGCCCTGACAGTGATCCCTAGTGGAGTGGAGACTGGTGAGTGATACTTTTGAATATGTCACTAAACATACATGTAGTTTTTGATTTAGCTGTTGCTAATGTGTTTTGTGTTTTGCTAACATTTAAGCATAGCATCCTCCTCACTCACGCCAAACATGCCAATCTTCTGTCCCACCTCAGATGCCTTCCTCAGCCCAGTTCCAAACTCCCAATCCAAATCCCAAGCACAATCACTTCTTGGCAGTCACTCACTCCAACAGACACAACCAGCACACTTAAACACACTCATAAACACAAACACACAAAGAAACACAATCAAACACACTAAAAAACACATGCAATGGCATAACAAACACGTGCCATCGAAACTACACCCACAAGCACAACACACACAACCACCACACCCACAATGATAGGTAGGTTCCTGACACACAGCAGCACACTCTTCAAAACCAACACACTCACACACATGCATACATATGCAAAACACAACACCACCCAAAAGCAAAGACACATGCTCACTAGATAATAAAACACAGCCAAAAAACACACATGCAAACCTAAACAACAAACACCAGATCTACATGCAACTACCAGATATACAGCCACATATATGCCATCCACTCCTTTTACATCTAAAAGCTACTCCTCTACCAGCTCTCCTACCGTTACTCCTCTGTTTCTCAGAAATAAATGTTTTATTTGTAATAAAGTGCATGAGAAAACTATCTCAAATATCATTACAAATTTGTAATTTTACAGTTGATTTTTTCTGTTTATTTTAACTTAATAAGTGATAAAATTAAATTCATATGCAAAACACATAAGACAAAACTGCACGTAAGAGCAAATTAGAATTGCACAAATCCACAGCAAATGTAAACCAACAATTCTTAAGGAAACAAGTAAAAAAGAAGCGTACCTTTGATTCTGGCAATGACAGAGTTGATTTTCTTCATGGGCAAGTAGCAGGACCAAAGGAAGGACTTTGGCAATTAAGTTCATGACAGAAACGAAAATGGAAAACTGAAAAAAGGCAGGTTTCTACCTCCATAGCCCTTCGATATTGCCAACTCAGGTTTGGAAGTTACTGTTTCCTCATTGGAAAGGCACATTGTAATTGGCCCGGTGGAAATATTGGCTGGACTAACTCCGATAGATGCCTTTACGGGAAACAACACTTACAACGCAACTTTTACAACGCACTACCTTTATAACAAAACTTTTACAATGCAACATCCATTACAACGCATACCACTACAACGCATACCTTTACAACGCAGTCATTACAACGCATACCATTAGAACGCATACCTACACTATCCAACACTTACCCTACTGTTGCAACCCCTGGAGTTAGAATAGTAATTTTTACCCCTACACTATCCAACACTTACCCTACTGTTGCACCCTCTGGAGTTAGAATAGTAATTTTAACCCCAACACTATCCAACACTTACCCTACTGTTTCACCCCCTGGAGTTAGATTAGTAATTTTTACCCCTACACTATCCAATACTTACCATACATGCAATGTAATGGTATGCGTTGTAATGGTATGTGTTGTAAGTTTAGTATGTGTTGTAGTGGAATGCGTTGTAAAGGTAGTTTTCAAAGATTTCGTTGTAATGGCATGCGTTGTAATGAAATGCGTTGTAATGGATGTTGCGGTGTAAAAAATGCGTTGTAAAGGTATGCGTTGTAAAAGTATGCGTTGTTATGATATACATCCGCCTTTACCTATGATGCAGTTGACACGGGTGGTACGTTCCAGTGGAGATGGCAGGACCCGGACAGACTATCATTCACCGACCACTAGCATTTACATTCAGCGCGCGGACTGGTTGTTAGGTGGGCGGTGAAACCGTTGCGAAAGTCCACCAAGATATGAATCAGGCCTTAAATATTCAAGCTGGAGATCTAACAATGTTTTATTAAGGGAGCCAGATTTTTTTGTTGCAAAATGAAAGCTTTGTTTCTGACTTTCTTGAATTAAACTTGATGGGTGATGTTTTGTTTCACATGGTATGGGAAGCTCTTAAAGTTGCTTCCGGGGAAATCATTTTTCATTTTGTTTCTGTTAAAAAAAAGAAAGCTGAAAAAGACTCTTTAGCTATTTTAGACAAGATCAAGACATTCAAACACAAATATTACACCTCCAAGTATGATAAGATAATATAAAATAACTTCTAAATTTCACAATACAGCAAGGGCGGCTCTAGGCTCATGGTTCCCCTCGGCAGGGAGCGTAGGTAGGGGGCCCCAGAAGAGGGGGTCCGGGCGGGGCGGAGCACGGAGGCCAGTGAAGAGGGGGAGTCAGGGTGTTTGGAAGTGGAACAGAGCCGGAGGCCACCAAATTCTTGCTAGGGGCCACCACGCAAATATGTATCCATCCTCCGAAGATTATTATATTAAGGATATATATTGGTGTGGTGGCCCCTGGGGTTTGGTGGCCCAGTGCAGGTGCACAGCTTGCACATGCCTAAGGCCGCCCCTGCATACAGGTTCACAAAACCTCCACAGAAAAAGTGATTGCTCAGTATTATGGGGCGAACAATAGATCTGGTACATTCCTTTCAAAATACCTTAAAGTAAAAAGAGAGAACACATATTAAATCTGTTCTCAATGCCAGAGGTAAGCAGATTTTCAAAGATTCTGATATTTTGAGTAGTTCTATTCAGTATTACACCAATTTATACACTTCATAAAATGAACCTTCGGACATTCTATTAAATACTTATTTTTCATCTTTGTTTAGAACAATGTCTCAACCTTTAATTTTTCCTCTTTAGAGCAGCCTCTGACAACTTAAAAACTTTTACATGCACTTAAAAGACTTCCCAAAGGTTAGCCACCTGGCCCTGATGGCTTCATGGTAGAATTATAAATACAGTTCTCTAATCTCCTTTATCCTTTATTTCATAAACTCTCACATATATTTTCCTGTTCAAATGCTTCCCAAGGATTCAAAGTTATAGGCCCATTTCTCTTATGAATATCATTTGAAAGATATTTGCAAAGGCCCTTGCTCTCAGATTAGAAAGATATTTACCTGATATTTTCGGATTACAACAAACTAGTTATGTTAAAGGTCGCAATATATCGGATAACTCCCTCACATTTCTCGACATAATAAATCATGCCCCTAAATTGAAACATTCAATAGCAGCTCTTTTTTTTGTCTCTGAAGAGGCTTTTGATAGAGTAAATTAGCAATTTCTGAAGAAAGCTCTACAAAGGCGTTGACTTGGTCCTAAATTTAAAATCTACTTTTTTAAATTGTATTCTGCCCAGAAGTCTTCAATATATGTTAATTCATCCTATTTACCTCTGCAAAGAGGTACAAGACAGGGTTTTCCATTATTTCCTCTCTTTATTGTCTTGGCTTTGGGACCATTTTTGATTCAACTCAGATCATCTTCTAACTTTACTATATATAATATACCAGCTATTAAAGGCCCTCTACCGCACGAGGCACTTTAATAAGGTAGCTGAACTTTAATAGCAGGTATAGCCTGCTGAACAAATAAAACAAAGGCGTCTCGAAGCTCGAGGGGATTAAATCATTGGAATGTTGCTATGGGCCTTTACCGACCCATAGGGCAGGGAGCACTCCATTGTATACAATGGAGCTCCCAACATTCCAAAGTTCTAATAGGATTTAAACAAAAGACAGATATATTGAATTTACTGCTTATGCATGTAGCGGTTTCATGGTCGAGGGGGCATGTGCCTTATCATCCTAAGTTGCTTGTGTATTCAATGTAGTGAGAATGTTAATGGCCGGAAGCACTACAACTACCAGCATGCTAAGGGGCTGGCAAATGGAGTCACAAGGTGGTTCTTACAAAAGCACCTTCCTCCCAAGAGGAAGGTGCTTGTCAATCAACCCGGATTGTTTGGAGATGGCGGATGAAGATCCCCGCCGGAATTCAGCTGGAAGATAGAAGCCTGCCGTGCCTGGAACCCGTTATGAACTTTGCTTCCTGGAACTTGTGGAATGTTCGCGTATAGCGATAAGTACTGAGACGACGGGAGTGCGGGCTCACCTCCGTCGTGTGTGTTTTGTTCCTTTATTTGTTTCTATTAGATAACAACCGCGGTGTCTTACAAACGCGCTTTTGCGTTTATCTGGCATTTACGAGTTCACGAAGGTCATTGTTAGAGAACGCGTCTGCTGTTAAAGACGTGCTCCCCGACATTCCTTTCGAATTTAGCAAGAGACGCGTTTTGAGTGTCGAGTTCCTCCTAACCTCGGTACTGTGTTGTGATGTCACAGGTGAATTCGAATTGAAGAATACCGTTTGTTTTTGGTTCTTTAAAGAGAGGAGCATTACAAACAAGGACAGTGACTCGTGTTGTGCAACTAACAACCGGAACTGTTTTCTGATGAATTTGCGCTCCTGTTACTCTGTTTTTTGGCGGCATATATAGACTGTTTCATGTGAAGGATGATCCATCAGTATTCCTCCTAAGGATTAAGTACATTCTCATTGACAGTCTTGTCTGCAGTAATGCCCAATGCCGAAATTCCCTGGTTGGGTGGTGTAATACTCTGGTGAGTAACAGGAGAAGGTTTCTGGGCTATATTATAGCTCTCCAAAGGATTGAAGTAAAACTTTCTGTTTTGTCCTTCCTTTATGCAGTGTGGACGCTCCTTCTGATATACCGCAGTCCGTTGGCCCGAACTCAGAGGGACCCACAGATAACCATCATCGCCTGTTTATTATTTTATCCACTTCCCCTTTTCCCCCCTGGGCACGTATTCACACAGTTGGTAGTTTCACTGTTGGGATCGTGTTTAGGCGGGGGGGGGGGGGCACATGGGAATGTATAAAACCATTGTGAGTGTGGAACGTTCCTTTTGTTGGCCCCGAGTACGAGATGATGCACGACGCTACATTAAGAACTGTGCAATCTGTGCACAAGGAAAGGCCATCCAAACTAGACTTGCGGGCCTCCTCAGACCTTTGCCCATTCCTCCAAAACCTTGGCATACGCTCTCAATGGACTTCATAGTTGAAATGCCACCCTGCGATGAAATGACGGTGTTCTTGGTTGTCGTGGATCATCTAACAAAGATGGGTCATTTCGTACCTTTGGCAGGATTGCCTACATCTGCGGAACTGGCAGGGGTGTTTCTCCAGCACATTGTATGGGCTTATGGTATT
This sequence comes from Lissotriton vulgaris, assembly GCF_964263255.1. Taxonomy (NCBI): domain Eukaryota; kingdom Metazoa; phylum Chordata; class Amphibia; order Caudata; family Salamandridae; genus Lissotriton; species Lissotriton vulgaris. The sequence goes on from NC_141688.1 coordinate 160,121,273, forward strand.
CCTTGTGTTCTCATAACCGACAGGGGTACTCAGTATCGGTTCTGGAAGGCTCTTTGCAAGACACTGAACATTGATGCACGTCTTTCCACCAGTTACCATCCCCAAACGGATGGTAAAACAGAAAGTCTGAATCAGACGCTGGAACAGTATCTCCGATGTTTCACGCTGCAAAATAATATGGACTGGACTACGTTGTTATGGATGGCAGAATTTGCCTATAACAACGCTGTGCACACAACCCTGGGTTGTTCTCCTTTTTTTTGTCTCCATGGTCATCACCCCAACATCCTCCGGTTCGACTGGCCTGTTCGCTCTCCTGTACCCAGAATTCATGAACATCATGCACATCTCAGAGCAGTGCTAATTTCCGCAAAACACAGTCTAGCCAATGCTCAGTCCACACAGAAACGTTTTGCCGACAAGAGAAGAACCCTAGAACCAGACTACAAAGTGGGGGATAGAGTATGGCTTTCCACAAAAAATCTCCATATAAAAGGGGTTTCCAGACCTAAGCCGAAATATGTGGGTCCATACAGCATAGTTGAAGTCATTAATCCTGTGGCAGTGTAACTCTCTCTTCCTGATTTATGGCATCTCCATCCTGTGTTCCATGTTTCCCTCCTTCAACCCTGCCCACCTAGTATGAGACTACCAGAGAGACCCCTTCCAGTTGAGGTAGACGGTCAGGAGGAGTATGAAGTGCAGTCCATTCTTGACTCCAGGTTGGTCAGGGGTAGGGTGCAGTATTTGGTGGAGTGGACCGGATATGGCCCTGAGGATAGGACTTGGGAGCCTGTGGGTAACATGAACTGTCCTGAGTTGGTTGAACGCTTCCATGCCCTGCATCGGCGTAAGCCGGGTCGACCGTCGGGTCGGCAGTCCTCGAGAGGGGGTTCTGTAGCGGTTTCATGGTCGAGGGGGCGTGTGCCTCATAATCCTAAGTTGCCCCGTTGCTTGTGTATTCAATGTAGTGAGAATGTTAATGGCCGGAAGCACTACAACTACCAGCATACTAAGGGGCTGGCAAAAGGAGTCACAAGGCGGTTCTTACAAAAGCACCTCCCTCCCAAGAGGAAGGTGCTTGTCAATCAACCCGGATTGTTTGGAGATGGCGGATGGTGATCCCCGCCGGAATTCACCTGGAAGATGAAAGCCTGCCGTGCCTGGAACCCGTTATGAACTTTGCTTCCTGGAACTTGTGGAATGTTCGTGTATAGCGATAAGTACTGAGACGACCGGAGTGCGGGCTCACCTCCGTCATGTGTGTTTTGTTCCTTCATTTGTTTCTATTAGATAGCAACTGCGGTGTCTGACAAATGCGCTTTTGCGTTTATCTGGCATTTAGGAGTTCACGTAGGTCATTGTTAGAGAACGCGTCTGCTGTTAAAGACGCGCTCCCCGACATTCCTTTCGAATTTAGCAAGAGACGCGTTTTGAGTGTCGAGTTCCTCCTAACCTCGGTACTGTGTTGTGCTGTCACAGGGGAATTCGAATTGAAGAATACCGTTTGTTTTTTGTTCTTTAAAGAGAGTAGCATTACGAACAAGGACAGTGACTCGTGTTGTGCAACTAACAACCGGAACTGCTTTCTGATGAACTTGCGCTCCTGTTACTCTGTTTTCTGGGGGCATATATAGACTGTTTCATGTGAAGGATGATCCATCAGTATTCCTCCTAAGGATTAAGTACATTCTCATTGACAGTCTTGTCTGCAGTAATGCCCAATGCCGAAATTCCCTGGTTGGGTGGTGTGATACTCTGGTGAGTAACAAGAGAAGGTTTCTGGGCTTTTTTATAGCTCTCCAAAGGATTGATGTAAAACCTTCTGTTTTGTCCTTCCTTTATGCAGTGTGAACGCTCCTTCTGATATCTTGCAATCCGTTGGCCCGAAATCAGAGGGACCCACAGAAAACCATCACCGCCTGTTTATTATTTTATCCACTTCCCCTTTTCACCCCTGGGCACGTATTCACACAGAGAGTTGGTAGTTTCACTGTTGGGATCGTGTTTAGGCGGGACTGGGGGGCTTATAGTCAGACATCGTTTCTGCTGGTCATCTGAACAAGGTTAGTGGCGAAACTCTATGCTTGTGCTGCGGCCAATCCCAACAATGCAGTTGATGTTTTTATTATGTATATCATCTCCAGAATCTTCCCTCACAATTTTCTTGGATGAGCTTAGAATTTATACTCATGTTTCTAAATATATAATTACACACACTCAAAGAATAAATCAGAGACCAATTAAGGGAATAGCTAGTCTTTTTACATATATCTTTGAACCAAGAACTTTGTTCAAAGGTGAGTATTTCTGGATAATAAAATAGTCCAAGAAAATCAAACTTTAACATTTGTGTTCTTTATGCACAATGCATTCCTACAGGAGGAAAATCGAAAATGTAACATAGGTAAGTACTGTTGGATTCAGGGGTTCACCTTTGAAGTTCAGAGTGGCAACGACCCAAGGTTCAAATCACTACCAGCAGTTATTCAGGATCGGCTCGGGTTCTGGTGGGAACAGGGTACTGGTGAGGCTAGTAGCTCTCTGGGGAAGGGGCGCCTACCATGAAACAGGTTGCACAAGGAGACTTGTGGGCAAGTTCGAAGGCTCCCAAACGGGGGTTGAGATAGCAAGCACCTTAGGGTGAGGGGAGCACAGCCTGTTTGTCATTATTCAGGCCGGGTGCAGAGCAGGTTGGTCAGCTGGGGTTGTTGTGTAAAGGTTCTCCTCACAGTGAGGGGCAAACTGCTTGGAGAAATGATTTTAGGACCGCTGGGCCACTCATGGAGTGGGTCTCAGGGGTGCTGATGTTCCTCGAGGGGTGCTGGCTTCCTCAACAGTTGGAGTCCTGAATGGACCCTTATTGTCAGTCTTTGTTGGAGGGCATCTGGCACCCCTGGGATTGGTGCTGCACAGCTCCGGTTGGTCCTGCTAACTCTACACACAGTTGGGAGACAGATCTGACCTTCCAATGCATGCATACATCTTTTTGGTTGGTTCCGGCACTGGTTGAGCTGGGGGTGTGGCAAGTCGGTTGACCAGAGTCTGCGGTTTGGTGCCCTCAGCTACAGAGGATTTGCTCCTCTACTCCAAGGTAGTTCTTAGACCATCAGCAAAGGACTTGCAGTCCTCTGGGGTTCTTAGAGGCCACACAACAGCATGATGAGACAGTTCATCTCAAGTGTCAAGTCTTGAAATGGCAGGCAGGCTTTTGCCCCAGAAGTCCACAACAGGCACTCAGTTCTCAGGTTAGGCACCTCTTCTTTGTCCTTTTCTTCTTTAGGTCCATCGAATCTGAAACCCAGGGTGAAGGAGTGTTACATAAATACTTAATATAGCGGCGTGAAGTGAAATGCTGGGTAGTAGCCAATAGCTACCTACCCTTGCGGTGTTTACACACTTTGCATGATCACTTCCAGTGGGAAGTGGGCATAACCCTGACTCTAAAATGCAAATTTTCCCCAATACAAGATGAAGGATTCAAACAAGTGGGATCCACATCAGCTTTCTCACCTTAGAGGTGGTGCTGGTGAAGTATGGGCACACTGCCTAATCTAATTTTGCTGCCTGTATTCCACCAGAAAATGGGGCCCGGATAGGGGGTTTGGGATGTTCCACAAGCTGAAGAAGCCTGGGTTGCATTTCAAAGGCAGCGGAAGTGGTATGCAGTTTCTTAGTTAGAACAAAGAAGAGGAAGAGGCTAGTTGGTCTAACACCCTAGCCCTATGGTGGAGATAGGGTGTCTCCCATTTTGTGAAATGGGGCCCTCACACACCCGGCTGGGTGTCACACTTTATAGTAGGGCATGGTCCTTGTCAGGCCGGTACTGGAATGCCTGGCGGGCATCCTATGAGGGGCTCTTTATCAGAGATCTTTTTGTCCCAAGCAGTCTGGTACAGCATGATTTTTGATCCTCTGAATTCTATTTCTTGAGTTAATTGCCTTGTGCATTTTGCACCGACTCAACTTAATTTGCAGATTCGGCTTTATGCTGATTTCAATGTATTTCTATACCCTCATCCTGAGATGTCTTTAAGTCTAGTTATTTTTGGCTTTGTAATAAATTGAGTAATCTTACATAGTGGTTTGTGGTTACCATCTGTTAAGAACATTCCCTATTGAACTAATTGACGCTAATAATGATTTTCTCCTCTCTACACTTATATGCTGCGAAAAAGAACCATCGAGTTGTGACTTTAGAACAGATCTAGAACTTCTGGGCCCGGGTCTTTCACATGACAGTCTAGTGATATGACGTAATGTGCAGGCACAGTCAATAATTTAAATACTTGGAATTGATTTAAACATTTATTAGAATTGATTTAAACATATATGCAAAACTGGGATCATTGCGTTATTATTACAGACCCTAAATCATTTTAACAGCAATGAGAAACAGATAAATATTTAAAACGGTGTGTGTCTTAGCATCCCATTGCGCGCTTTATTTCTTACTTCCTTGTCCATAACTCAAGGTATTTTTCTTCCTTACAGTGCACTATTTCTTCCGGTTTTTCGAAAATATGTATCAGCTTAGTCGTTTAGATCACTTTAAATATATGGAAATATATTTGTCCTGTCAGAATGATAAATTCTTCAGTATTAATAATGGGCTTCATGCGAGTGTCTATTTAGATGAAGCTATTATTGCGCCAAACGAGGCCAAGCGTTAAGAGGTTTGTTTTCTTGTTCTAATTATGGTAATCTGTAATAGTCTAATCACAATCGATGCCTGCTGTGCTTCAGCTGCTATTGGACATTTCCAAAGGAAACTCGGATTTAGTGTATTTTTCCTATTAGCAGAGAGAGGACTTTTTTCCTTGGACCAATCGACATTTCTGCAACTTGCTTTAGTGGCAGAAATATACTACTTGCACAATCAATCCTGCTTTGTTCCCCTGATCGCATGTTTATTTGTTATTATTTGAGATATTTAGTTTACATTTTAACAAATCATTGACCAACACAAATCAAAAATTAGCAGCGCAAAAGTGAAAAAGTAAAAATGTTGGGGCAGATTTACAATTCCTGGCGCATCCCTGCAAATCAGCAAGGATGCGCCAGGAAACTTGCGACACGCATTTAAATCCTTGCGCCACCACGGGTGCGCCACAATTAAATGCAGATGTGTGTCGCATCTTCCGGCGTGAGGTTGACACAGTGCAGGATTCATGTCGCTGGCGCGACACTAGTCCAGCACTGTTCCAACCCAGCCAATCTGCATCATGATGCGTCAAGCCTTAAGCCTGCTTCAAGCAGGCTTAAGGTTTTGACGCAGCAGCGTCGGAAAAGTGACTGAGTGAAATCTACTAGTAGATTTCACTGTGTCACTTTTCCGAGGCGTTCCTGCGAAGGAACGCCCACCCCGCGCTGGAATGCCCACATGAAACCTAACACAGGTTTCATGTGGGGCAGGCTTTACAACGTGTTGCATCTCCCTAGATGCATCACGTTGTAATTCCGTCGAAGCATGGCGCTAGTTTTACGCTGCTGTTGCGTCACAGAAGTGACGCAACGGCGGCACAAAAGTGGCGCAAGGGGCTTGTCAATCTGCCTCGTTTTTTTTTTTTGCCCTTAGCATTCGGAAGAAAAAAGCACGGCCAGGAAGACTTACTTGCTGGGAACAATTGTTTCTGCATATTGCTAAACGCAATGCTTATTCCTCCCTGGAGCTACACGTTTTCAAGGGTAAGCATTTAAAACAAGCATTGGCAAAGCATTGCCTGTGAGTCCTATTGGTTTTGGCAATGATTTATAGCCATGCTGTAAAGCAGCATGACTGAATATTGTAAAACAAAAGAAGTGCTCCACGGATGTTGTGCCATTTTGTAGGCATGCACCAACATGGATGCTTGCATACAAAACTACGCAAGCAGTTTTATCAATCTGAGATGGACTGGCTTATAAAAAGTGACTCAAATGTGTTGTTTACATCTAGTGCTAATGTGCTTTTCTACAAAAAAAAACACATGGGGAGTGATTTTGTGCAGGGAGTGGAAGGGGCACGAACCAAAACCAGTGAGTGGGTTAGGGCGGGGAGCAAATGTTTGATGAGGCAACAGTATAGAGAAGGATATTGTTTGGGGAGAGAGGGATAAGAGAGAAAAGAATGGGGAAGCACATGGACGATGAAGGGTGAGGATTGGGAAGCACGCAGGCAATGCTGGGCAAGTGAGCCCAGATGGCCACAAAATGAATGGCTCTATGCTTCAGTGGAGGGCCGCACCCTGGAAGAGGAAGTAAAGCCCACAGAAGCTGACGAATAAGAAGCAAGTAAATGAGAGTGACAATAAAACCAACCAATGGTGAACAATCTGCGAGCTCTAAGCCTACTGTAACCTAACAATATATCTCACAACACCAAGTGCATGCACTGTCTTGAGTTGGACCTATGAGGTCCATTTGCACCTAGTATTAGATTTTTTAGGATTGCAGGATCCTGATTTTGATGCTGATATGAAAGCGAAACACCTATCACTTTCTATGTTTCTCGTGGTGTATTGTATTATCAAAGGGCAGGCGGACTATGTCATATTTCTAGCTGAAGAGCATGAGGCTGTAGTTATGCAAGTGCTTTGATATTCAACAGTCTTTTGAATCCGTCTGCACTCTCAGGGCTCCTCTCTATTTCAGCATCTGCTACCCCTTTTGTAATACTGATTGCGACAGAACACATATTATACCCGAACAATCCAAAGGAGGTGTTCCCTCATCTTTACAGGGACGTCACCCTATGTAAAGAAGGGAGCACTGCCGCCCCAGTTCCTGCACTGTACTGCTGATGCCACGTATGAGCAGGGAAGCTGCCAGAAGACGCTCTGACTGGGCACACAAAGGAAGTTACCGGGTACCACTTGGTAGGAGGAATGGGGCCCCACGGATAGTTAAGACAATTTCTCACAAGTAGAACCAATCCACTTCATTGTCTGCTTATGTTGGGTTTTAAGGTTGATAAAAAGTGGGGAGGGGTTCACAAAGGTACATGGGTTAAAGGCATAACTAGGAATTCTTTCCAAGAAGCATGGCCAATGTCATTACAGGCCTCTCATAAATAGGGAAACACAAATCCTGTACTTCCCATAACATGCCACCTATCAGTGTGTTGGTGCCTCTCTTAGTGGCGCAATGCAAAAAGATGAGCCATGCCCTGCTGAATGTGTTGAAGGGCCTTGAGACCCTTATCCCAATAGGCATTCAAATCCCTAATGCTGAATGGGCCGCCTTCCTGAAGGGTGCCTCCCCCACACACTAAATGGGCTCTAGGGGCCATCAATATGTCCCTGGCCTCTCTGTGATCTTTTTTTATTGCATCTAAACATATCACACAAAAAAGGACACATGCCCAACAGAAGTTAGACCTGTTAGCTTTCCATTGGTTGTTAGCACTAGCAAATAAATGAGTAACTACACTTATTTTGTTGTGAATAATTAGGCTGGAAACATACTTAATTTATTAAATTATGAGCTTGTTAAACATTTACTAAGGATTATGGAAGGGTAGTAATCTTTGGAGAGTCTCAATCACTTCTGTTCTCCTCTTCATGTCAATTTCTTTTGCAGTCTCTCAATTCGACACTCATTCTCTTTTCCTGGTTTCTTTATGAAACCCTTCATTTGCGTATCTCACAGATCATCTCTATCCTCTTCAGCAGCATCTTTCCACTATCTCAAGCATGTGCTTTCTTGAATTTCCTTAATCTCAGCTGTAAAACCTGCGTTTTCCTTTACTTTCACCCTATCCATATTGTGACAGATATGAACCAGTTTCATACACTTTTGTACAATTGTGATCTGGAGTCTGTGTGCTCAACCAGTCCTTGAAAAAATCAAGGACTGGTTGAGCATGTACTCTAAACCCCTTTATGTCTCACTGATAGGGACAGTGAGAAAATCACACTGCCTTCAGCCTGAACTCCAGAGTTCTCAGTATTGGCCCATTATAAACACCCTCCCACAACCTGAACTCAATTAGACACTCAAAGGCATTTCTTTTTTTTAAAAGATTTCATTGGGTTATTAAACCAGCAGTTCAACTGTAGAATGAGTAGGCTACTTCAGCCGTCTCAACCATAGTAGCTTGAAGGTGAGGAGTGCTGACATCAATGACAGTAATAATTAAATTTGCTGTGGGATGAGTCCACATAAGAATCCATGTTTCCAACCAGAAAGACAAAAAATAATAATATTAATACCAAGCACAGCATAGACCTAACATGTAAAGCTCCCAGATTTTACTGCGGCGTATAATACCATGGTGCAAAATAAGAAACCAGTATGTTAAATGTATGTAAGTAAAGAAGGGTTGGGCGGATGGGATGCATGGGGTTGTCGAAGAAGGTGGGTAGCGGGATCTTGGTCAACATTGCAACCACCCTCCTGCTGTGAGGTGGGGAGGGGTAAGTAAGTCAAGACATACAAGATTTCAAATGGCGCCCCCTTCAATTCTAAGGAAGGGAAAACAAATGTTCGTAAATAAGTCTACTTTGTCCTGGAGCCAATATATGATATGTTCATAAAGACACCACCATGTACATTTTGCACAACTATTCATGTGAAGGTAAATGCAGTGACCTCCGATAATGTAATTTACACAATTTGGCCATTGCAAGGGCCCTCGTCATTGGTCTACATTCATGACTTGTGACATCAGGGAGGTAGGGGGTATCGTGTAGCATGAGTAGGGCTCTTGGCAGTGAGAGGGGAAAATCCAGGACAAGGCGATCTTGTTTCCCACTTCGGGTCACAAGCGAGAGTTGGAAGGGCAGTCACAGAGAACTCGGATTGTAATGCAGTCAGGCTGGACACATCCCCACAATTGTGAGTGGCGGGGGGCACCTAAAGTTGCCAGTTTCTAGGGGGGGGTTCACTACCAGTACCAGGTAATGTTAAAAAGGATGAATTTCATTCTGACTTTATGTGCCCCTGTCTAGGTTTTCTGCCACTTCTTCCCATCCCTCATCCATGTACCACAGTTTGAGAATATTCTGCCAAGTGGTGCAGAGTAGGGCCAGAAGAAGGTGGGAATTGAGACGATGAAACAGCAAATTGTAGAATTCCAAAATGAACTATCAGTAGGACCTAAATGTTTCAGATACTGTTAATTAGGAAAATTGTAGGTAACCTATGGTCTAGCTTCACGTTTGCAATACAGGCAGTACTTTAATTGCATACATCGACAGGTCTGTGATTGGGACAAGCGGAAATCCTCCAGCAGTGAGGCAAATGTTTACAAGTCCCCAGCATTGTGGACATTGTCTAGGGTTAGTATCCCTGTAGTTGTTTGTTCCCTCCTTATAATAGGACACACTCCCACCTGGATGGCTGCATTATTCCAAAGGGGTGCCTAAAGGTGTAGTTGAGCATAGCACTGTAATAGATTGTGGGAGTGGTTCCAGACCCTTACCATAGTCAGGACCATGGTGCTTGCCTTCAGTGGAGAAGGTGTATTTATGCAGAACACAAATAGTAAAAAAGGAAAAACACAATGCAAGAAAAGTCTCGCACAAATCCGGAAAATAGAGTACATTTTATAAAATAATTTGACAAAAACACAACAAAAATCCAATCAGTAGAACCAGAGATATGTAATTTCAAAGATTTAAGTAAGTACATCATATACACACAAATTACTTCACACTAGCCTATTGTGCCACCAGACAGATTGAAACCGAAGCCCTGAGGCAGGAAATGCCCTGAGGCAGGAAATTCCAGAGACTTCTGTGGGCGCAAGCCACCAGATGTTTCTCCCTCTTGAAAGCGCGCAACAGGTATAGAAAGAGGCCCCTTAGGCTCACTTTTCAGTTCACTTTCTGGCCCTGAGGGATGACTCCCAGAGAACTGCCTGTTGCTGTGACCTTGTGTGTACTTCAGAACACTGCTTTGCTACACCAAGAAGGACTTCTCTGCTACCTAAAGCCTGGTCTGAGCCCCCATTGATCTATATTGCTTCTTTAGTCCTGCGTTTCCACTTGAACCCAAGACTTCCAAAGACTATTTGTCATGCTACTGATCAGAGCCTCAGGGACGGAAAAGGCTCCAACCATCTTGAACCCACACCTGATCCTCCAAGTGGTGCTTCCCCAATCCTGCATCCTTGGTAGTGGTGCTACAGGGATCACTGACAAAATATTGTTGTTAAAAAGTATAATTTACCATAATATTTGTGATCCTATACTTATAATGGTAAGTACAAAATTATTGGGGAAAAATATAGTTGACACTAATATTGTCCAACAAACAGATGAAAAATCGATTTTCTAACACAAATAGATTTTAAACACATCAATGTTAAATGTTTTAACATATAATCTTAATATAATGTAAATTAAATATATTCCACTACAACTTATAAATCACACATAAATAAATATATAAATATTATATATGTATATATATGTATATATATATTTTTGTTTTTGTTTGTTTTTATTGGAAAAAAAGAAAGGTTACAGGGACTTTATCTTGGGCTCACATTTCATTTGTACACAACCAGAGAAATTCGGTGTTAGAATTGGGGGTCTCTGGTTGGCACAGGTATGCACTTGTGACAAGCAGGGACCCTCTGCTCTAATCAGGGCAAGGGACTTACTCCTTAGAAATAACCCCTGCTCACCCTTTAGGTTGCGTGGCGCGAGCTGACAAGGCTAATCCTCAGGGCGTTAGTTTAGTTAAGCATTTATGACCACATACAGTAATAAAAATGACCCACCACAAATGGACACCAGTCTATATATTCATAAAAATACGTATGCTTTATGAAAAAAATAGGTTTCTATGCAGATTTACATTACAAGACCACAATAACGATGTAAATATGAGGCCACAGTACTTTGGTAGGCAAGAGTTCTTTAAGAATGCTAAATGCTTGAGTTCGGCGCGTTTTGGGCACCCTGTGCGACTCGAGCAGTGGTTGAGACAATGTCTTTTAAACAAAAATGCAATCCGACAACGTTGCAGACTCTGCGGTGCGATGCACACTTAGACTCTAGTACGAGTCGTACAGTACCTTTGGGAATCGATGTTCGCGGCGTTAAGATGCGGCCACAGGTGAGGGCAGGCCCTTGACGGGGCCGGCGGTTCTCCACTTAGTCGTCCGGCTCGCAGACAGCCTCGAGGAGCGAGGCGGGTGAGCGGGACTGTAGGGAGAGGTGCGGGCGGTCCGGGGCTGTATGCGGCTCACGGGGTGAGGCGTCTTTTAAGCTTGTACTCCTTCTTTACACTTGGTGGTTTGCGGCGTACCTTTGAGTCGTGGGGCTGTGATTGCAAAGACGGGGCTGGCGTGGCAAAGGGCTCTCAGTATGCAGCGTACCGAGAGGCCTCCAGCGTGCGGCACAGCCCGGCGGGTCTCAAGGATGCGGAGTGGGGCGGGGGTGTATCTCTTGAGCGTACGCACCGTCCGAGGCTCGAGGCAACACTTGGAAGGAATTCCTGCGGGAGGGGTGCAATGCGCCCAGCGCGCTCCAAGCGGACGGGGTGAACAAAGTGCGGGCGGCCCAGGGAAGCGTAACGAAAGCGGCTCGGCTCGAGAAGGTCTCTCAGCAGGCAGGGCGGCCAGGCACCGGACGTCACGGCCCAGGGAGGGGGTGAGGCACTTTTACAAGTCACAGCTCCGGCGAGGGGGAAATCACAGTAGGCCAGCAGCCGATGAGCGAAGGCAGGGTGAGCCCAATGGACCCGGGGCGCAGTTAAGGGGGCAAGCTCGTTCCCAAGCCCTTAGAGATCGTTTCAGGCACAAGTTCTGCAAAGTCCTTTCTGGTCTTTTCCTCTTCTTTTTTTCAGCAAGGCACCTACTGCAGGTCAGTCTCCTAGGTCGGAAACAGTGCTCCTCCTCCAGCTTCTTCAGGTCCTTCTAGTTGGGCAGAGGTTCTTCGTGGTCAAAACAGGATCTAGTTTCTTAGAGCAGGGCTCCTACATTTATACTGAAAACCCATTGTTCTTGCAGGCCTGGGGGCCTGAGCCTGGGTCAGCCCAGTTTTGGAGCACTTTGTTTTGGTGACTCTGGCTTCTTCTTTCAGTGAGCAAGGCAGAGACATCAGACGCTCCCGCAGGAGGTAGAGCCAGCATTGTGGTGGCAGAGCACAGCCCTATTCAGAGTCAAGGGGCACCCCTCCCACCCATCCTGGTGTAATCTCTCTATTCACCACCTGGCAGCCCAGACTGTCTCCTGGAATCCCCCAGCCCTGTCACTCACAGAAACCAGACAGCAGATACTCATCCTAGCAGAGGCGGGCTGAAATGGTCAGGCAAGCAAAGGCTAACTTTCTAAAAGTAGCATTTGCAAACACAGGATATTAAATTAAACTTTACTAAAAGAAGTATTTTATTATTCTGAGTTCAGGCATACTAAACTTGACTTTGTACCATGTTCCCTGAGCCTGCTGGGATTATAGAGTGTAATAATTCCAGCAGCCCATTCTGGCCTATGAGAACAGGTAGCCTTACAATAGTGAAACACGAAAATAGCTGTAATTCACTCTTAGGACATGCCACACACATCAGGGCTTGTCCTACCTTATGCTTACAATGCACCCTGCCCTTTGGCCTACTATAGGGGTGACTAATATGAAGTTAAGGGAAGGTTTATGGACTGTCAAGTGGGTGCACTTGCCCAGTCAGCATGACAGTACCAGACTGCATGCAGGTTCTGCAATGGCAGACCTTAGACACATTTTTACTAGGCCGTTTCTGTGGGTGGCACACACAGTGCTGCAGGACCACCAGCAGCATTTGTATTTACAAGCCCTGGCACTCCTGCAGCACTTTACCGGGGTCTGAAAGTAAGCCAAATAGGCCAATAATGGAAACTAATCAATGTATACACTTTTATATAGGGAGAGCATATGCACTTTAGCACTGGTCAGTAGGAGTGAAGTGCCCAGAGTCATTAAACGAACAAAAACAGGTCAGAGAGAATATTGGAGGAAGGCAAAAAGTTCAGGGATGACCCTGCGGAAAGGGCCAAGTCCAACATTCAGCAGTTACAGTTACCTGAGCCAACTATGACTTACACCCCTGCAATGGTCTTGAAGGAAGCTGGCTCTCTATATAGTGTACTAAAACGAAGTACCGTGTGCTGAGAGTCCAGTGGATTCCTTACTGGTATACAGAGGCAGGCATAAATGATACTAGCAATCTTTTGTGGTAGTGTGGGAAAGAAGTTAGACTTATCAGAGGGTAGTGCTAAGCATGCTGTAGTAACAGAGGCAATACATGAGACACACACTCACAAATAAATCCAAGACTAATTTGTAAAAATAACATAGATTTTTATATAATGTTTCAGAACAAGAACTTTTTTCTGAAGGTGAGTACTTTTTAAGGTATGATTTTTCAAACTTCACAAAATAAATCACTGTTGTGGTCCGGTTGAGCTGGAATGATGATCCGCAAAGAATATACAGTATGTCAAAGGGGTGATCTCCCATTAACCGGTCTTGATGGGGCAGTTTGGATACAATAAAAAAGCTGATGTTACCTTTATAAACTTTTACTTATCTATGCTGCCCATCAAGATTCTTTTGAAGGTCTTTAAAACTCTTAGTACATTTCAATGAATTGTCCAGAAGGCACTGATTCCATTAAAGTTGTTAGGTAAACCCTAAAGAGCAGGGGGGGGTACATTTTCCCAGTTTGCAACATTATCACTCCATTGAAACAAATGCTGCCTCACCTGGCTGTTGACAGGAATTCCCGTTCTACGGTATGGCATAAATTAGAAGATGCAACAGATCTTCCTTTTTCTTTTAGTACTGTCACTCATTTTTCACCCGAGTAATTTCTCACACTTCTCTATCAAGAATTCAATATTTCATGCATATCCCATTCTATCCCCAGTTGTTCTCATCACAGCAAGCATTTATAGAATTCTATCTAACACATTAAGCTCTCCAACCACACAATTTGATGGAAATAATAGTTAAAAAAGATATAATATAAGATAAACAATTGTTTCAGGGTACTGAACCTTTGTTGCCAACTGTGATTTAACACAAGTATAGTCTCTCTTCTGCTTCCACTGTCAAGTATTGACCCTTAAAGAATGTTATTATGCAACATATTTCAACTCTTAATCATGCACAGTCATTCACTTGATATCTGGTCTTTGAGCCTTTTTTTTCTAATCTTTAGCAATTAAGGCCTCATAAATGTACAAACAACTGGTATATATGCCTCTTACTCGTTCTAAGTCTAAAGTTGAGTAATTGTGGGAAGCAAACTTACAACATTCTTTTTCAATGCAAACCTGAAATCTGATCTGGTCCAAGATTCATCACACCTTTGCACAGCAAACACTACACAAACCTTACACTATTTTTATCATCAGCCATTTTCAACCTCAGATTCTCTTCACAAATACAACCATAATGTTAGCAATATGAATCTGATGTTCCTTTTCCCTCTGCCTTTACATGGCGGTCCAACCGCCATGTAAAGTTAGACAGAATGGGACTTTAGGGACCCTTACAGGGCCCCCGCCCGTGGGACCGTGGGCCTCCGCTATGGGGCAGGGGGCACGTGTGGTGTCCCCCAAACATCCATGTACTACGTGATAGGCATTGCATGCTGCCTTCCACACAGTGCATGGACATTTGTAAACATGCCTTTTTACATTGTGGCTTGTGCTGCACCCCTTTTCCGGCACGCAGCACGAGCTGCAATTGAAAAAGGCTTGTTTCCGACTGCCTTCACAGTTGTCGCATTGTGATAAGGTGGCTGGAGCCGCTGACTATATGTTGGGAGGTCTCCATCCCTATACAGAGTTGGTCGGACACCTGAGCTACGCAAAACTCTGTGAAGTGGGAAAAAAACAAGTGGCAGAATGTGATAGAAAAATGCTGTTTGCGGTGATTGCACAATGGCACCCGCCACATCAAGCAGCTTCGCTCCGCAGGCCACCAGGTCTCACTTTTGATGTTGGGTCTTGATTTTGCCATGGCAGATGACATACCAGTGCACAGGGCATCATCGCAGGCTGCACACCCGCTCAGCCCTTGAGGTGCCACTAACACTGTGACCCGGAAGGTCACGTCACGTGGTGGTAGGCCCCTGCTATCCACTGGCTCAGGCTTACACTGCGGTCCAGCAAGGCACAGAAAACCTGAGCAGTCCAGACCGCCAGTACAGGGCATCATCGCAAGCTGCACAGTTGCTCAGCACTTAAGGTGCCCCTACCTCAGGGCACCGAAAATCACCGCCCCATGGCGGTGTGCCTGTGCTGGCCGCAGTGTATCTGGTGCCACCAAGTGTGTGTCCCACAAGTCATGGGCCATCTGTGATTGGGTATTGTGGTGCGCACGCCATCATGTCACCTCTGGGCCGGCGGAATGTGATGTTGCCGGCTCCGGGGCCCCCATGCCTACATGCGCACCACACTGGTTCACATGTCCTGTAGTGCATGTGCTGCATGCGTGTGGTATGGGTGTAAACCAGCCATGAGGGAGTGGCTGTGGCACGCTAACAACTAGACCTGTGATCTGCAGATCAATACAGGGTAGACCTGGGACATGTAGCGTTGTCGTCCCCCCCTGTGTGGGTAAATGTAGTGGGTTGGCCTGGCGTATGCCAATCCAGTGTAAGGGTTTGAACAATGACCCCGGGGTTCAGGGAATTGTTTTGCATGGGGCTGGACAAGGAAGTAACAAATGTGTGTGTCACTGCTGTTGCATCTGGACCACTCAGACAACATTCGGCAATGTGTCTCCCTGAGACCCAAGTCTAATGACATGAGCCACACAGACGAAAGAGGAATTTACTGACCCTACATTCATCGATACTACCAAACTTGAAAGACCATAGACAGAACACATCTGTATGATTCAGAATGTTTAATGCACTTTCAGTGGAGTGTTGCATCTGGAGCAGTACAAGGCCATGCAAACCCCACTTTACAATGTAGGCCTGTGGAGGGCCAGCCAGAGTCCTTTAGTGAATGACAAGTCCAAAGGAAGAGGAAGAGTTCAGTCCTCAGTCTGTTTGCTGTGTCATTGGCGATCAAACAGAATATGGCAGTCCATTGCGAGGTCCAAGGTGAGGGTTGCAGAGTGCATCGGGGGACAGTGGAAGGTGATGATGCAGAGGGCAGCACCAAGCTGAAACTGGCCATATGGCGGAGATGAATGCTACTCCGTCCTTCTTACAACTAAGGCGGTTTCATCCGCATCTTCGTCCTCTGCTGTCCCATATGCCTCACGTGTGTGTGATGCTGGCCTTTCTCCAGAACTGTGTGGCAGTGACACCTCAGGGGCAAGAGGTGGAATGTCTGCCACACTGTGTGGCACTGATACTTCAGGGGGATGAGATGTGGATGTAGTGGTAGCAGCACCATGCATCAGCACCAGGCCTTGTGGCAGAAATTCCCTGAGGATGGTTTTGATGTCATTGAGGAACCCAGCTACCACTTGCTGGTGTGCATCCGTGGCAGCCGCTCTTTCCGCATTGGCCTGCTCCATGGTCTCCATTAACCTCCGCATGTGTCCCAACTCCTGGGTGACATCGCTAGGGCCACTCTAACTGGGCAGTTTTTCTATTCTTTGAGAAAGGGCTCCGACTATGTCAGCCATGGTCCTTTGGAGAGCATGGAGCAGACTGTGGGTGTCAGTTAGCGACCATGAGTGGTCCGTAATGGAACTTAGACACCCACGTATGGCATCTAGTTTGTCTGCCAGGCGGTCAAAGCCCACCCACAACTGTTCAGCCAGCTGCTCCAGGCACCCCAATAGACGGCGTTGGAAGGCCATGTGCTCTTCGTGGGGGTCCTGGGAGGCAGCCGTGGTGGTGGGGACTACCTACTGTGTGATCTGTGCAGGGGGTGGGGTGTCCTCATTGCAGCTGGGCCACCGTGCTCCTGGAGATGAGCTGCGGAGGCTGTCAATGAACTCTTGGAGGGTGTCGAAGTTGAGGCTGTGGTGGTCCTCTTCGTCATCAGAGAACAGAGGTTCGGGCTGATCTGCAGGAGGAATTTACATGTATGTTGTCGCATTGTACATGTTTACAGACTGCATGACTGTGTACATTGTGGCTGTTTGGGAGGAGCTGCCTATTTGATGGGGGACAGTGGACATTTTTACAACAGACATGTGTATGTGTTTGTACTTGTAAATTATCAACTCACATTTCCCTGCAATGACACTTGTGATTGGACAGTGTCTACACCCAGTCGGCACCAGTTGTGTCCTGGGTTCTGTTGTGAACATATGAGTTTTGAATCAAACTTTTATGTACATATGTGATTAGGACATAGAATATGATAATGTCTGCCGTCCTATGAAAGTTTCATTTTGAAGATACACTTTTAGGTTAATGTAATTTAGGATAAATAAATATTCCAGGAAAATGAAAAATAATATATGTAAATAGAATAACATTTTGGTAACTGGTCTGTTTTGCCTTGCACAGTTTTCTGGCATAGACGGTCTCCTGATGAAGGCAGTCGTGCTGTAACGCGCGTATTGGTGTCATCTGTGGTGTCATCTACCGCTTACTTGCGTCAAAATTGCCTAGTTTTTGAAGATTAAATAATCACTGTTGACATCATTTTGATGATAATGTTGTATCTTGTAAATGTATAAAGGAAATGTATTTAATAATTTATTTTGCATTTTATGTATGTGTATGTAATATGGAAAATTTCAAAAAAAGAACAAAATTAACAATTAATATATAATATAATTAAATAAAACATATTTTTCATCAATTAGTGTTTACTGTGTACATTGGCAAACACCGTAGGTACCCTTGGCCTATAATAGTCCTAGAATATTTTACCTTGACTATTAGAAAGCTTCCTACAAATTTTCTTTTCTACAACGTGTTGCGGTTTGTGCCACATTGTTGTCAGTGTTGATAAGCTCTGCATGTTATGTGTGTGTGCTGCATTTTGGGGGAGTGGCCCCTGCTGCTCTGATTTTGCTGCCCCGTATCCCTTTTCTGCAATGTGCATTTGACTTTTGCGCTTATACGGTACTGAGATGTTAGTACATTGGTCTCTTGGTGGGAGTTAGGGGCTGGGGCATGGTTTATCCCCAGATGTGCTCAGCTCAATTGTGCATGTGTGCCATTGTGCCAATGTCCTCCCGTCCCCACAGTCCCTTGTCGTTACTCACCATGCTGCTGTTATGTCCAGTCATGTTGAGCAGTGTCCGATCCCTCGACTCCAGCCAGCGTCTCCCTACTGATGACTGTGGAGACCATTTCCTCCATGTCGTCCAGCTCCTCCTGTGATGCAGGACTCCAACCCCCAGTCTGCATTGCTGCCTTCCAGTTGTTGGCGAGTTTCAGCTTGGTTTTACGCTTGACGTCATTCCAATGACTCTTGACCTCTTCCATTGTCCTCTTTAACACTCCGACTGCATTCAGCTAGTCTACGATGGACTGCCATAGTCCATTTTTTGTTGCCATTACACAGTGAAGGTGATGAACAGTTGTTGATGATGTTCGACCAACTTCCCTATCAGGATCCTGTTTTCCTGCAGACTGAAGCGCTTCTTCCTACTCTTCTTCTTCATGGCCTTCTTTGACCCCGAGGTCCCAGACAGGTCCACCGGGAGGCTTGTGTGGTTCTGGTTGTCCTCCGTACTTGCTACGGCAACATGTGCTTCGCTGTTGTTTGGCAATTGTTTGTCAGTTTTTTTTCTACTTTTATGGTGATTTCTCCTGCCTGACGCGTGTGAATTGCAGGCCTGTACCCGGTTTTTGTGAATTTTTGATCGCGATTGGCCGTAACGCTGCTTTTTTTGCGTTCACGTTTTGCATTTTTGCGGTGCGGCGTTGATTTTAACTCAGTCATTTGACTCTAGATCTGTAGCATATCGCATGGTGCCACCGTGTTGAGAATGCTTTGTTAACAAAGCGTAATATTCCCGTGATAGACTACGATGTTGGAAGTTACGGTAAGTTACTTTTGCAATGGTTATCACACGTTCTTGAGAAAATGCCCCATATTGTATTCATTAGCCTTTTGATTTAAATCAACGCTACTTCGTATCATCAGGTTTTCGTTGTTATATTTATATATTATGGTCATATACTTGTTGGAAATTGAGATAACCATAGGCTCAAAAACCTTATTAATAATTTACAAAGAGCACAGAATAACAATATAGACTCTGCTGTCCTCATTTAGGTGACATGATGTCATAAACTTACTTTTTACCTTAAAATGCTAGTAGACTAGTTAGGAACATGAAGTAATGTGAAATGTCAGTTGTGATGAATGAAAACAAGTAGAAATATTTCATTCAGCCTTCAAAGCACTGGAGTGCAGCCCATTATCTCTGTGTGGAGACCGCGTTTTCCCCTTGGTCAACAAAAGACAGTAGGGGACTTATCACAGTTTAACCTGTGTGATACACCTAAGTCCCCTACAAAGTTATTTGTTTTGAGTAGTAAAGCTTTCCTGAAGCTATACAAGCTGTTGTGAAGATCTCCTCAATTCACTATTCCTGATCATGCATGCAGGCTGCCAAAGATGGTTTTAGGATTGACTACCAGCTGGCAATGACCGAAAAGGTGTGCTTTTTTATTGCTTCATCTCCTTGCATTACAGGGCAAATCGCTTATTTCTTTTCCTTTTTACTGTGCTTGTGTACTGCACGCTGCAGACATTAATTGTTTCTTGCACTTTCAGAGACAAAGCCGCAATACAAACCATAAAAGTGAGAACAGTTACAAACTTCGGTTGTGCTGTACATTTGCTATCCATGTAACCCCCATACAATGAGTGGGTTTCATCAGTGTCTCGAACATCCTCTGACCGGATATTTTTTCTTGCCTGAACATGGTAACAAGGGGTGTCACACATACTGAAGGGTTTTTGTGTGGCGCACTCTTCGAAATGAGTTTCCTTCTCTTCTAATTCAACCCACCTGACTCTCTATTGTCAATGACTACACATGGGTGTCCAGTTGTATAGGATAATTAACCTATTGCACATTTCACTTAGGATTGGTTCTCCCACTTCCATGGTACCACAGTCTAGTTATGTCATCGGTGCTCAAAGTGCATGATCATATTTCCTATGATGACCTATCATCTTGACATGGAGTCATTGGATGTAATACACAATCACTGCCCCTAGGCGCAAAGGTAAATGATGCTGTGTCTTTTGGAATGAGACATTTGCATCAATGATTCAAAGTTCCAGTAGATGGTTAAGAGTAAAATAATGTGTCTTTTGCTTTCTCACCCTAAGTGCACGAGGTATGCCCAGATAAGGGTACCAGGCTCACTATGCCACTGGATTCAAGCTAGCCTGTCTGATGAGGGGTGATGCCCCGAAACCAGTCCCAGGAAGCTTGTTGCCAGTCCAGGGAGGACCTGGCTTGGCAGCTTGGACTGTTCCCATGAGGCACAGGGTCAAGACTAATTTACATACGGCTGGGTCTACACTGGGGACAAAAGAATCATAGATTTAACCCAGATCTCTTGACTGGGAGTGAATGTTTGATTTGCTCTGCGTTCTGTCCATCATCTGTGTGTCTTTTGCTTTCTCACCCTAAGTGTGTCGGGTATGCCCAGATGTGGGACCTGGAATCACTGTGCCACCACATTCAAGCTAGCCTGGCTG